>NW_027507903.1:252112264-252712264 GCF_037356315.1 Lithobates pipiens | reverse complement strand
ACCCCCTGTGGTTACTATGCAGAAGGGCAGGCACTCTGCACAGCAACTGGAAGATTGTGGCCATCAGTGCAGCAACTGTTGTATTTCTCAAAGCCATTTTTTGATGGTGTCAACAATATATGGGCAATGAGCTTTAAGACCAGTTGTAGTCTCCACTGGAGCTCATGTAAAAAGGTGACAATACACAAAAACAATTAGGAGATAAGTGTTGTCACCCTAGTGTAAGAAGTGTCCAAACAAGGACCTTCTTAGTAGGATCACCAAGTATCACTTTACAGAAATGGAAAGTGGATGTGGCGCTGCTTTAATGAGTAAAGCACTACAGCGTAGTGCAGAGCTTCTAATCCTAGTGCCAGGGGTAAACAAATATAGTCACCTTCAAAGAAAATTCCTAATATATCAATCCAGTGATTATGTGATTAAAGTGCAAATGCAGTTAATATATATACAGTAGTACCTCCGTAAACAATATCTAATATCTGTATAAGTACCCACTGGATTTTTGTGTAACAAATATAAACACAATAACAACAATGTTGAAAATACATTACATACAAACAAATACTGGTTACACAAAAATGTAGTGGGTACCTATACAGGTATTTTACATTGTTTTATGTAGGTACTACTGTATAGGGATGGCCGAACAGTTCGCCCGGCGGTCGTTTCGCGGCGAATTTCGGCTGTTCGCCGTCCGCCCGATCGGCGGACTATTGCCGCCGTTCGCCTGGCGGACTTCCGTGTTTACTGTGTAAAAGAACTTTGACCTATGATGACACATCCATCATGGGGTACAGGACAGCCAATTGAGACATTACAGCACATGGACACTTGGACATTCCCCCTAACTTATAAATAGACCCGATCCGGCGGCCATTTTACATTCTTTCTTCTGTCACTATAGGGAGAGGTTGCTGTGTGGAGCAGGGAGAGACTGCAGTGACCCAAATCGCAAGCTATTTGGTCCACAAAAGTTCTTTTCAGGACTGGTATAGGTGTTAGGTGTAGTTCAGGATATAGGTTTGAGGCACTGCTGTGCTACTGATTTTTGCGGCAGCCTGTCTTTTGTCAGTGTAGAGAGAGGGACAGGATGCTGTGTGCTGCAGGGACAGTCAGTTTAATCATTAGCTGTTACTAATAGGTCCACAAAAGTGCTATTCAAGTTATTGTTCCAG
Organism: Lithobates pipiens; assembly: GCF_037356315.1. Taxonomy (NCBI): domain Eukaryota; kingdom Metazoa; phylum Chordata; class Amphibia; order Anura; family Ranidae; genus Lithobates; species Lithobates pipiens. The sequence goes on along the minus strand of NW_027507903.1, from coordinate 252,711,089 downwards.
CAGCCTCTCTTTTGTCAGTTTAAATAGGGACAGGCAGGAAGCTGTGTGTGAGGCAGTGAGGGACAGTCAGTTTAATCAGTAGCTGTTACTATTAGGTTCACAAAGGTTCTTTTCAGGACTGGTATGGTAATAGGCTTGTACACGTATAATATTCTTTCTTCCAAATATAGAAAGAATATTATACTTGACTGCTGCCCTTCTGCTGCAGTAGTCCTTTATCAGTATAGGGGCTGAGGTACTGTCTGCTAATCATTCACAACCTACTTGTTCCACAAAGGTCCTTATAAAGACTGGTAAGGTCTAGGGTACTACAGTACATAGGGTTGAGTGAGGTACAGTCTGCTATTCCATAAGGACTGGTATAGGTCCACAATACATAGGGTTGAGGTGCACTACTTCTGACTGCTGCCCTTCTGCTGCAGTAGTCCTTTATCAGTATAGGAACTGAGGTACAGTCTGCTAATCATTCACAACCTACTTGTTCCACAAAGGTCCTTATAAGGACTGGTAAGGTATAGGGTACTACAGTACATATGGTTGGGTGAGGTACAGTCTGCTATTCCTTAAGGACTGGTATAGGTCCACAATACATAGGGTTGAGGTGCACTACTGCTGACTGCTGCCCTTCTGCTGCAGTAGTCCTTTATCAGTATAGGGACTGAGGTACAGTCTGCTAATCATTCACAACCTACTTGTTCCACAAAGGTCCTTATAAGGACTGGTAAGGTATAGGGTACTACAGTACATAGGGTTGAGTAAGGTACAGTCTGCTATTCCGTAAGGACTGTTATGCCCCGTACACAGGAGAGGGATTAAGTCTGACAGACCTCCAAAGGAGTTCCGCCGGAGTTCCGACGGAGTTCTGGCGGACTTTTCGACCGAACGGACTTGACCACACACCATCACACCAAACTCCGACGGAGTCGAACGTGATGACGTACGACTGGATTCGACGTAGGAAGTTCATAGACAGTAGCCAATAGCTGCCCTAGCGTCGGTTTTAGTCCGTCGGAGTAGCACACACACGAGCGAATTATTCGAAGGAGACCGGGTCCGGCGGAGTTCCGTCGGGAAAATTTGAAGCATGCTTCATTTCTAAAGTCCGTCAGACTTTAGCGAAGCTAAAGTCCGTTGCAGCCCACACACGATCGGATAGTCTGACGGACTCAGTCCGTCGGAGTTTGGATGTCGAAAAGTCCGCTCGTGTGTACGGGGCATTATAGGTCCACAATACATAGGGTTGAGGTGCACTACTGCTGACTGCTGCCCTTCTGCTGCAGTAGTCCTTTATCAGTATAGGGACTGAGGTACAGTCTGCTGATCATTCACAACCTACTTGTTCCACAAAGGTCCTTATAAGGACTGGTAAGGTATAGGGTACTACAGTACATAGGGTTGGGTGAGGTACAGTCTGCTATTCCTTAAGGACTGGTTTAGGTCCACAATACATAGGGTTGAGGTGCACTACTGCTGACTGCTGCCCTTCTGCTGCAGCAGTCCTTTATCAGTATAGGGACTGAGAGTTTTGTCACAGGGTCATTTAAAAAATGACAGGCAGAGGAAGAGGCAGGCCCTTCCACAGGGGTGGTAGGGGTAGGGCAGGAGCAACAGGCTTGAGCCAAAGTGGGAAGTTGCAGAAGGTGCATTCAATTCATAAAGGACGCACCAGACTTGGTTGAGTGGCTCACTCAGCCTTACTCTTCTGCACCCTCCTCATCCTCTCGATCTGCACCCTCTTCTTCACTCTCTGCTATGTGCACCCCCAAAGACACTACCACCAACAACACCACCACCACCACATACCTTCCGCTTGAGTCACAGGAATTATTTTCCGATCCATATCAAGACATTTCTGATGCGCAGCCACTCTTGGTATTGGATCAGGAAGAGGAGGTAGCAACAACTGCCACTCAGCAGTCTGACGACAGTACCCAGATCAGCCCAAGGAGGAGGTTGGTCCCTGGTGTTGCTGCCTACTCCGAGATCTCTACTTAGAGCGGTGGGGAAGGTGACGTCGATGATGACGTGTCTAGTGATGTCACGTGGGTGCCCACAAGAGAGGAAGAGGAGGGGAGTTCAGAGGGAGATATGGACCAGCAGATAGGGAGGAGAAGCAGGAATAACTTACATTGCACAGGAGGGACAAAGCAGACTGCAAATGTATCAGGAGCGAGTCATCGACCATGTACGGTCACATCTGGCGCTCCCAGGACACTGGCACATGGCTCCGCAGTGTGGGCTTTTTTTAACGTGTCCGCTGCTGACAATAGCGTTGCCATCTGCAATCTTTGCAGTCAACGCATTAGTCGAGGTAAGCCCAACACTCACCTAGGGACGACCGCCTTAAGAAGGCACATGAGCAGCCATCACCGAGCCCAGTGGGAGCAACAGAACACACAAAGCCACACTCCAGGCTCTCACCGTCCAGCCTCGTCTTCTACTTCTCCTTCTCCTCTCTCCTCACAATTGTCCTCCACTCCACCTTCCATCACGCCAAGCTCACGTTTTTCTGCAAAAAGGCAGGCTTCCGTGGGCCTAATGTTCCAGCGTAAAAAAATGATGACGCCGGATAACCCTCTTGCCCAACGGTTGACGTCTGGCTTGTCAGAACTCATAGCCCGCCAACTACTGCCATATAAACTGGTGGACTCTGAGGTCTTTCGCAAATTTGTGGCCATTGGAACACCACAATGGAAGGTCCCAGGAAGAAAGTATCTCTCAGAGAAGGGCATCCCAGAGCTATATGGCCATGTTCAGCGGCAAGTGAATGTATCTCTGGCACACAGTGTCGGTGCCAAGATACATCTGACCACAGACACGTGGTCTAGCAAACACGGGCAGGGAAGGTATATCACTTTTACTGCCCACTGGGTGAAACTTCTGACGGCCGTCAAGCATGTAACCCGTGGCACCCGTGTAGATTTGGTTTTACCACCACGGATTGCATGCAGGCCTGGCTCTTCTTCTCCTCCTCCTCCTCCTCCTCCTTCTCCATCCTCCTCCCTCTCCTCCTCGGCTGACTCCTCCTTTTCCGCTGCTAGCGTCTCTTTCGCTGCGCCGCCCAAGCTCCCCAGAACCTATTCGACATGCCAGGTGAGACGTTACCATGCCGTGCTGCATCTGTTGTGCCTGGAAGCCAAGAGCCACACTGGCCCGGCACTCCTTTCAGCTTTGCGTTCACAGGCAGATCAGTGGCTAACACCGCTCAATTTGACAGTTGGTAAAGTGGTGTGTGACAATGGTGCCAATCTGCTTAGCGCATTGAAACAGGGCAAAATGACGCACGTGCCATGCATGGCACACGTCTTAAACTTGGTCGTGCAGCGATTCGTTGTCAAATACCCTGGGGTCCAGGACATCTTGCGGCAGGCAAGGAAAATCTCGGCCCATTTCAGAAGATCTTACACGGCCATGGTTCGCCTTGCTGACATTCAGCAGCGACACAATCTGCTGGTCAGACGTCTTATTTGCGATTGCCCGACGCGATGGAACTCAACCTTCTATATGCTTGATAGGCTGCTCCAGCAGAAACGTGCAGTTAACGTCTACCTGTATGAACTCTGCGGCAGAACAGGTTCTGGGGAGCTGGGTTTTTTTTCACTGCGCCAGTGGCTGCTCATGCGCGACGCATGCAGACTTCTGCGGCCATTTAAGGAGATCACCAAACTGGTCAGTCGCAGCCATGGCGCCATCATTGACATGGTACCTTATGCCTTCTTTATGGAGCGTACATTGCGTTGTGTCATTGATCAAGCTGTGGAGGAGCAGGAGCGGGAAGATGAGGAAGTCACAATGCTGGATGAATTCCCAGGGGGGGCTCCTCTATCTGAGACAAGTGAACAACAGGAGTCTGAAGAGGAGTCAGAGGAGGATGGTGCTGGGGCAGATGAGGAGGAGCAAGAAGAGTATGCTTTAAACCTTTCTGGGATCCCTGTTGTTGTGCGTGGATGGGGAGAGGAGAATGAAGAGGGCGACATTATCCTGGATGATGAGCAGGAGCCAGGCCACCACACCGCTTCCAGTTTAGTGCAAATGGGGGCCTTCATGCTCCAGTGTTTTAATAGGGACCCCCGTATAAAATGCATAAGGGTCAAGGACCAGTGCTGGGTGGCAACGTACTTAGACCCCCGGTACAAACACAAAATGGCGGAAATGTTACCGCCGTCACAGAGGGCTGTCAGAATGGAGCACTTCCAGGCCTTGCTTCGAGAAATGCTGCATTCTGCTTTTGCGTGCGCTGGCAGAGGAGCAATTCCCACTCCCAGAGAAGGAGTTGCGGGTACCAATCCAACAGCGCCTGCAAGAAGAGGTCGGTTTGAAGATGTGTTGGTGACTTCAGATATGAGGTCATTCTTTCAGCCGACCCATCGACAGATGTCATACGGATCCAGCATCAGGGAACGCCTAGACCGCCAGGTGTCCGACTACATCGGGTTAATGGCCGATGTGGACGCTCTGAGGAGTGATGAACCCCTGGACTACTGGGTGGGCAGGCTTGACCTCTGGCCAGAGCTTGCCCAATTTGCAATCAAACTGTTGGCTTGCCCCTCGTCCAGTGTCCTGTCAGAAAGGACGTTCAGTGCAGCAGGGGGGATCGTGACCGATAAGCGTACTTGCCTAGCTCGCGACAGTGTTAACTACCTCACATTTCTAAAAATGAATGAGGCATGAATCGCGGAGCAATTCAACACATGTGACCAGTAGACCATGTGTCACATACCTAGTGGTGAGCCCGGAATGCAGAAGGAGACCTCTCTTGCATCCCCGACTCACGGCCCCTGATGATGGTGACAGGAGGCATGGGAGTCAAAGGTAGCACGAGTGCTTGGCAGGATCAACAGCCGGTGGATGGATCAGGCTGACTTCAGGAACTGTAGCTGGACAAGCAGGCCCCAGTGGCAGCGGACAGGAACCAGTAGACAGCAGGAGACCAACCGGAACAGGTGGATCACTCAGGGGCAGGCACGCAGAAGAGTCAGGCAAGCCGGGTCAAACCAAACAGTCAATACAGGAACCGATGCAGCAGGCAGAGGCAGGAACGTGGAACAGGCCGGGTCGGTCACGGATGAGCACGGATGGACCAGAGGATGAGACAGGTGCAGAGTCGTAGACAAGCCGGAGGTCAGAGGCAGGCAGAAGGCAGGGAAGGTCACAGGTCAGGCCGGGTCAAAACACAAACAGATCAGATTCAGGTAATAGTCTCAGGAATGCTGTAGATCAAGCAGCAAGATCTGAAGGGAGAACTGGGTTTAAATAGCCCGCCTGGCGCCGGTAACCGTGCGTGCGCGCGCACGCGAACGCGTGCTCACCCGCACAACCGCGCGACCGCGAACGCGCACACCAGGCACCCGCAGGCGTGCACAGACAGGCGACGGACCACTGTCCCCAGCCAGCCTTTCCTGACATTGCCCCCTCCCAAGGGGCAGCCTCCGGATGCCCAACCGGGCCATTTTCTCAGGATGGGATCTCTTGAGGGCTTGTATCAGATGCTTGGCATGTATGTTGCTTTCAGGCTCACATGAGTTTTCCTCGGAACTGTACCCCTTCCATTTAATGAGGAATTGGACACAGTTATTTCTCTTCCTGCAATCCATTATTGCCTCCACTTCGAACTCCTCTTCACCATTGACCAAAATAGGAGCAGGGGGATCTGTGGCTCGTCCTGGGAAAGGATTAGAGATGGCGGGTTTCAGGAGAGAAACATGAAAAACGGGGTGTACCCGAAGTGATTCTGGCAGTTCCAGTTCGTAGGCCACCTCATTGATTCTCCTCTTGACTGTGAAGGGACCCAGAAACTTAGGGCCCAATTTCTTTGAAGGGCAAGCGAGTCGGAGATTAACTGTAGACAGCCAAACCTGGTCTCCAGGTTTCAGAATCAGTTCCCCCTGTCTGTTTTTATCAAAAGTCTCTTTGTTTAGCGCTTGTGCTCTGGTCATGGTTTCCTGCAACAGTTTATTGTTGATATTGAAAAAATCCACAGTCTTGAGAACGGCTGGCACAGAACATTCAGGAACAGAGTTAGGTAGAAATGATGGGTGGTAACCATAATTGGCAAAAAACGGGGTCTGCTTGATGGTAGAATGGATGGAATTATTATAAGCAAACTCGGCCAGTGGCAACAGAGAGAACCAGTCGTCCTGAGAAAAGGAGGAAAAGCAGCGAAGATACTGCTCAAGGGTCTGGTTAGTTCTCTCTCTCTTCCCATTTGTCTGAGGGTGGTATGCAGAAGAAAAAGATAGCTCGATGCCAAGGGAACTGCACAGTGCTTTCCAGAAACGAGAGGTAAACTGCACCCCCTATCTGATATGATGTTGGCTGGAACTCCATGAAGTCTGATGACTTCCCTGATAAAAACTTGTGCAGTTTCCGGTGCTGATGGTGTTCCTTTCAAGGGGATGAAGTGTGTCATCTTGGACAGCCGATCCACTACCACAAAGATGGCCGTATGGCCTTCTGAAGGGGGGAGTTCAACAATAAAGTCCATGGAGATTAATTTCCAGGGTCTCTCTGGAGCAGGTAGAGGTTTGAGCAGGGGCCCAAGCCCTGGCCTTATTACCCTTGTTGCGATTACAGATGGTACAAGACTCCACGTATCTTTTGCAGTCCTTTGCAACTTGCGGCCACCAGAACGTGCGTTGCACGAGGTCAGACGTCTTGGAGACACCAAAGTGGCCGGCTAGTACATGGTCATGGCAGAGCTTGAGTATGGTGGCCCGAAGATTTTCTGGAATGAAGATTTTGTGCTCAAGCCAGAACAGACCGTCTTTCGCAAGCAGCCTTGCTTCTGCCGGAGGGGGGTATTCACTGGAAGCTTGCTTAATCCGACTTAAAAGATCTTCCTGAAGAAGGAGAAAGTTTTCCGCTGACAGAATAGTATCCGGAGAGGTAGGTACTTTGGGATCATTGAACATGCGGGACAATGTGTCCGGTTTGGTATTTTTTTAATCCGTTCTGTAGGTGACATGGAAGGCAAACCTGGAAAAGAACAGCGCCCACCTGGCTTGACGTGGCTTCAATCTTCTAGCAGATTTCAGGTACTCCAGGTTTTTGTGATCCGTATAGATCAGGATCGGGTGAGCTGCTCCTTCCAGAAGGTACCGCCACTCCTCCAAAGCTGCTTTTATTGCTAATAGTTCTCTGTCTCCCACATTATAGTTTCTTTCAGGAGCAGAAAGCTTGCGTGAAAAGAAGCCAACAGGGAACAGAAGAGACTTGGGACCTTATCGTTGTGAGAGTACTGCCCCAACGGCGACTTCGGATGCATCAACCTCCAGAACAAACGGGAGAGCCGGGTGAGGGTGTTTCAGTACAGAAGTAAAAAGTCTCTTAAGGGTGTCAAAAGCAGTTTGGGCTTCGGGAGTCCAATGAAATCGAACTCCCTGCTTGGTCAGCTGGGTAATAGGTGAGATGATGGCTGAGAATCCTTTAATAAATTTCCGATAAAAGTTCGAAAAGCCCACAAACCGCTGAACACCCTTTTTATCCACAGGAGCAGGCCACTCAAGGATAGCGGAAATTTTTTGAGGGTCCATTTTAATGCCCTCAACAGAAATTATTAGTCCCAGAAACTGTATGCTCTGTTGTTCAAATTCACATTTCTCAGGTTTTGCATAAAGGCAATGCTGACGGAGTCGCTCTAACACACACTTGACATGTTGACGATGGCTACTGATGGAGGCAGAAAAGATCAAAATGTCATCCAGGTAGATGATGACGAATAGGTCCAGGAAGTCTCTGAAGATGTCATTTATAAAATGCTGGAAGGTGGCAGGGGCGTTACAGAGCCCAAAAGGCATAACTAGGTATTCAAAATGTCCGAATCGGGTGCGAAAAGCTGTCTTCCATTCGTCACCCTCCCTTATGCGGACCAGATTATAGGCCCCCCGTAGGTCTAATTTAGTAAAAATGACTGCTGCCCCCAGTCTCTGGAAAAATTCTGGCACCAAAGGGAGAGGATATCGGTTTTTAATGGTCACCTTGTTTAGTTCCCGGTAATCGACACATGGACGAAGGGTATGGTCCTTCTTTTCCACAAAGAAAATGCCAGCTCCTGCAGGGCATGTGGAAGAGCGGATGAATCCTTTCTTAAGATTTTCGTCAATATAGTCCTTAAGTGCTGCCAGTTCTAGTTCAGTTAAAGGAAAAATTCTTCCAAATGTTACTTCGGCCCCAGGGAGGAGCTCGATAGGACAGTCATAGACCCGGTGAGGGGGAAGAGTCTCTGCACCTTTCTTGCTGAAGACATCCATGAAGTCGTGGTATGCCTCTGGAACTAATTGGCGAGCTTCCGTATCCAGGCACACCAGAGCTGTGGGCTGGTTGGAAGTCCTTGGTAGACAATGTTGGAAGCAATAAGGTGAAGGAAAGGTAACATCTCTGGTAGTCCAGTCAATGCAGGGGTTGTGGGCCTGGAGCCAGGGCATTCCCAGGATAACCGGAAACAAGGGTGAAGTGATGATGTCAAGACATAAAAGTTCATGGTGTAGATTGGATATGCTGGCAGAGATGGGGATGGTTTCCTGGGTGACAGGACCAGACCGGATGGCAGATCCATCAGCAAGATGTATCAGTAGTCCTTGGGTCTTGGAGCGTAGTGGTATGTGGTGTTTCGCTGCAAAAGCAGAGTCCATAAAGCAGCTGCATGCTCCTGAGTCAACGATAGCGGGAACCTGGATGTTCTTTCCGGGGAGCTGCAACAAAACGGAAAGAGCAAGATGGATGGAAGCATTGGTGATTGCAAGGACTTGATCAGCAGAAGGAGGAAGCCACTTACGGATCTTGGTTGGGCAGGACCTCACGTAGTGCCCAGGCTCCCCACAATACATGCACAGATCATTCATGCGGCGACGCTGACGTTCTTCAGGTGTGAGTGTTGGTCGTAGCAAACCCAGCTGCATAGGCTCCGGCACATCAGTAGTAGTAGTAGGAGTAGACTGAGCTGGTGGCATAGTACTTGAGTAACTGGGCACTCTCGGCAACATCCAGGTGGGCCTTGATGGACCTGCGGCTCTCTCCAACCTGCGTTCACGTAGGCGCCTGTCAATCTGTATGGATAGATTAATTAATTCATCCAGAGTCTGAGGAACCCCTACACGGGCGAGTTCATCTTTAAGGGGATCAGACAGACCCAACCGGAACTGGTAGCGGAGAGCAGCATCGTTTCAATTGGTGTCTGCACTCCAACGCCTGAACTCTGCAACGTGGTCCTCTGCGGCCCTGCGACCCTGCTGTAATGCATGGAGAGCGGCTTCAGCAGTTGCTGAGAGCTGAGGGTCCTCATAGATTCGGGCCACCGAGTTAAAAAAGGTGGTCAGGTTGGAAAGTTCGTCAGCCTTTTGTTCAAGAAGGCGATGTGCCCATATCTGGGGTTCGTTCTGGAGCAAGGAGATCACAAAGCCCACTTTGGTGGCTTCCAAAGAAAATGTCCTTAGCTGAAGAGCAAAGTATAGCTCGCAGGAGTTGCGAAAGGCCCTGAATTTTCTGCGTTCACCAGAAAATCTTTCAGGCGTGGGCACTCGAGGTTCAGGGGTAACATCACCACTGCTGGTGGAGCAGGCATACTGGCAGAGGCAGATGGTGAGCCCTGGGTAGTAGCTGGCGGAGAGAGGGCTTGAACACGTTCCTCCAAACGGGAATAGCTTTCTTGAAGACCCTTAACTGCCTGGGTCAAATCCGCCAAATGCAAACACAGTTCATCCAAAGGAGAGGCTCCCTGCCCGGGCTCGGTCATGGCTGCTTGATACTGTCAGGTACCTAGTGGTGAGCCCGGAATGCAGAAGGAGACCTCTCTTGCGTCCCCGACTCACGGCCCCTGATGATGGTGACAGGAGGCACGGGAGTAAAAGGTAGCACGAGTGCCTGGCAGGATCAACAGCCGGTGGATGGATCAGGCTGACTTCAGGAACTGTAGCTGGACAAGCAGGCCCCAGTGGCAGCGGACAGGAACCAGTAGACAGCAGGAGACCAACAGGAACAGGTGGATCACTCAGGGGCAGGCAAGCATAAGAGTCAGGCAAGCCGGGTCAAACCAATACAGGAACAGAAGCAGCAGGCAGAGGCAGGAACGTGGAACAGGCCGGGGCGGTCACGGATGAGCACGGATGGACCAGAGGATGAGACAGGTGCAGAGTCGTAGACAAGCCGGAGGTCAGAGGCAGGCAGAAGGCAGGGAAGGTCACAGTTCAGGCCGGGTAAAAACACAAACAGATCAGATTCAGGTAATAGTCTCAGGAACGCTGTAGATCAAGCAGCAAGATCTGAAGGGAGAACTGGGTTTAAATAGCTCGTCTGGCGCCAGTAACCGTGCGCGCGCAACCGCGAACGCGCGCACCCGCGCGCAACCGTGAACGCGCGCACCTGCGCGCGACCGCGAACACGCACACCAGGCACCCGCAGGCGTGCACAGACAGGTGACGGACCACTGTCCCCAGCCAGCCTTTCCTGACACCATATATATGTCTATAAACGATTTTTTTAATCGAGCACACAGACCTTCTTTCTTCATTTGGCTCACTTCCTTGTCCAAAAAAAGCACACCGTACTATGTGCCCGTACCCTCCTGTTTGAAGAGGTTGAGCGGTGTCATATTTCTACTGGGGCTGCTTATTATGAGGGGCTCCCACCATCCCTGTGCTGTGCTGACTTCCTCCTGGGGCTGTACCTCTGCTGTGCATATTATGAGGGGCTCCCACCATCTCTGTGCTACGCTCATTATGAGGGGCTCCCACCATCCCTGTGCTGTGCTGACTTCCTCCTGGGGCTGTACCTCTGCTGTGCATATTATGTGGGGCTCCCACCATCCCTGTGCTATGCTCATTATGAGGGGCTCCCACCATCCCTGTGCTGTGCTGACTTCCTCCTGGGGCTGCTTATTATGAGGGGCTCCCACCATCCCTGTGCTATGCTGACATCCTCCTGGGGCTGCTTATTATGAGGGGCTCCCACCATCCCTGTGCTGACTTCCTCCTGGGGCTGTACCTCTGCTGTGCATATTATGAGGGGCTCCCACCATCCCTGTGCTATGCTCATTATGAGGGGCTCCCACCATCCCTGTGCTATGCTGACATCCTCCTGCGGCTGCTTATTATGAGGGGCTCCCACCATCCCTGTGCTGTGCTGACTTCCTCCTGGGGCTGCTTATTATGAGGGGCTCCCACCATCCCTGTGCTGTGCTGACTTCCTCCTGGAGCTGTACCTCTGCTGTGCATATTATGAGGGGCTCCCACCATCCCTGTGCTATGCTCATTATGAGGTGCTCCCACCATCCCTGTGCTATGCTGACTTCCTCCTGGGGCTGCTTACGGTGCAGGTGTCAGTGCTGTATATCACGGTGCTGGTGTCAGTGCTTTATGTCACGCTGCTGATGTCAGTGCTCTATATCACGGTGCTGGTGCCAGATCACTCTATCACGGTGCAGGTGTAATTGTTGTATGTCACGCTGCTGGTGTCAGTGCTGTATATCACGGTGCTGGTGTCAGTGCTTTATGTCACGCTGCTGATGTCAGTGCTCTCTATCACGGTGCTGGTGTCAGGTCACTCTATCACGGTGCAGGTGTCATTGCTGTATGTCACGCTGCTGATGTCAGTGCTCTCTATCACGGTGATGGTGTCAGTGCTGTATATCATGGTGCTGGTGTCAGTGCTTTATGTCACGCTGCTGTCAGTGCTCTCTATCACGGTGCTGGTGTCAGTGCTGTATATCATGGTGCTGGTGTCAGTGCTTTATGTCACGCTGCTGATGTCAGTGCTCTCTATTATGGTGCTGGTGTCAGATCACTCTATCACGGTGCAGGTGTCATTGCTGTATGTCACGCTGCTGATGTCAGTGCTCTCCATCACAGTGCTGGTGTCAGTGCTGTATATCATGGTGCTGGTGTCAGTGCTTTATGTCACGCTGCTGATGTCAGTGCTCTCTATCACGGTGCTGGTGTCAGATCAATCTATCAAGGTGCAGGTGTCATTGCTGTATGTCACGCTGCTGATGCCAGTGCTCTCTATCACGGTGCTGGTGTCAGATCACCCTATCACGGTGCAGGTGTAATTGCTGTATGTCACGCTGCTGATGTCAGTGCTCTCCATCACGGTGCTGGTGTCAGTGCTGTATATCATGGTGCTGGTGTCAGTGCTTTATGTCACGGTGCTGGTGTCAGTGCTGTATATCACGGTGCTGGTGTCAGTGCTTTATGTCATGCTGCTGATGTCAGTGCTCTCTATCACGGTGCTGGTGTCAGATCACTCTATCATGGTGCAGGTGTCGTTGTATGTCACGCTGATGATGTCACTGCTGTATATCACGGTGCTGGTGTCAGTGCTTTATGTCACGCTGCTGATGTCAGTGCTCTCTATGTCACGCTGCTGGTGATCATCTCCTGCACCCTCTTCTTTGCCTACCCTGACCTTCCCTCTCCTCCACAGTCCTGAATTGTCACAACAATTTCACATATAAAAAAAGAATGCTTGTAGTTGTCGATCCCAGATTCACCTCATACATGTGTTATGTCATTGGCCATGTGGTGGGACTATGTTTGCACAGCTAGTAATTATTTTGTGGCTGCAAATTTGACCTGTAGGTTTGCAAAGTTCGTCTACCATTGAAGTCAATGGGGCCCGCCGCGAACGTTACGGTACGCGTACTATCGGCCGCGTTTGCAGTCCGCTAAACGTCCCATCGGAAGACTGGCACTAGGAGGAGAAACTCTGCACTACACTAGAGACCTTTACTCATTAAAGCAGGGCTACATCCACTTTCCACTTCACATTTAATTTTGACTCTACTATAGTAGTTGTTTAAGTGGAAGCAGCAGCTTTTTATTTAACTTTTTCTTTTTGGACATAGTACCAAATTATTCTTTTATTATTTTACAGAAAGTTTCAGATTTAAAGATACTGAAAATCACTTTTGGACTTACCGTATTTTTCGCTCCATAAGACGCACCTGATCATAAGACGCACCTAAGTTTTAGAGGAGGAAAACAAGAAAAAAAATATTCTGAACCAAATGGTTTACGAAAATATCTGTCAGAAACCATGAAACAGACTGAGACAGAAGTACAATCAAATCACACTTGTTTATTAATAAAAATAAAAAGGTAAATAGAAAAAAGCGTAGTCAAGCATAGCCAGAGTCCTGTAGCCAGATCGGGTAGTCAGCCAGTCCAAAGTTCATTAACCAGATCGGGTAATCAGCCAGGCCGGAAGTCAGGGATCCAAGGAGAGCAACCGCAAGCAGGATAAGAAGCCAGGTGGGATGTCAGCAAGCCAGTCTTGAAACAAACAGCAGGCGATGGTTCACTGTGATGTGACCAACGCGAAGGCAAATGAAAAGTGAACAGGAAGGCTTTAAATAGGCAGATCAGACGAGCATCATCGGGAACAGCTGGTAACTGTGGAAAGAGAAGAGAGCTGGCAATTAGCCGACAGCTGAGCGGCCAGCCCAGAGGAGGAAGGACTAAGCCAGCCCTGACAATATTTACAAGTGCTCAGGAACTGCAGCCTGACCAGTGTCAATTAAATGCCACCTTGCTAGTGCCAATTAAATGCAGCCTGATCGGTGGCAATTAAATGCAGCATTACCAGTGCCCATGAAATGCAGCCTGACCTGTGCTCATGAAATGCAGCCTTACCAGTCCCATAAAATGCAGCCTGACCTGTGCTAATGAAATGCAGCCTTACTAGTCCCATGAAATGTAGCCTGACCTGTGCCCATAAAATGCAGCCTTACCAGTCCCATGAAATGCAGCCTTACCTGTGCCCATGAAATGCAGTCTTACCAGTCCCATGAAATGCAGCCTGACCTGTGCCCATGAGATGCAGCCTTACCAGTCTCATGAAACGTAACCTGACCTGTGCCATGAAATGCAGACTGACCTGTGCCTGGTGAGGACTTTATCACATCCACCTGTCACAGACAGAAAACAGAGCAGCCACCACAGACATACTCCATTAGGCCACTCAGGCTGCTCTGTCTTCTGTCTGTGACAGGCTCAGCTGGCCCGGTATACTAACATGGTGGGGGAAGGCTTGGTCAGTATTTGCTCCTTAAGACGTACAGACATTTTCTCTCATTTTTGGGGAGGGGGGTCCTCTTATGGAGCGAAAAATACGGTACTTAAATATACTAAAGCTTACATGCGATTTTAGTGATAGGGTATACATTTACCTTAACTGACTTTCTACACAGAACAGCTATTGACACCTCAAAAGAAATTAGTAAAAGTGTCAGGTGTTACTTTAACTTATAGCCTGCTCAAATAATGCTCTTAGCTTTTCACACAGCTAGAATACATTACCATGTAGTAGGATATGCCTATTAAAAAGTTACATTGCAAATTTTGTTATCTCATACTCTTCACGGTGCCAAAGGGAATACTGTTCTGTCTTACACACTGGATATGAAGAGGCTTTCTAGTGAATCTAATTGATCGAGTTGTTTTATGTAAATCAGAACACTTACATTTCAAAAATAAAATGTAACACTTGAAAAAACGCCAAAAGGAAATAAACAGATCTGATCAGAAAGATTTTACTGATAAAATGTTTTCCTGCATTTATAAATTATAATTTTTTTTTTAGTACAAGTTTAGTGAACACAATAAAATAGCTTTTTCAACAGATGGGAGTACAAGAAATAGATTTGGGTCAGCTTTAGAACTTGCGGGTAATCCTCTTGTGTTGCATGTAATCAACTTTCACCATGTCTTTTTCAGTCCTTAATATTACATAATGATTGAGTAGTTAACCTTTTGTATGTCTTTCATTCAGCTTCAAGTAGGCATGGCAAAGATTATCAATTCCCCGAATGACCCAACTGAAGGAGCTTAAGACAGTTTTTATATACGATGATGCCATATATACTATATTTGCCTTAATTTTATATGATAACACTGAAAGATAAAAAATATTGTTGGCTTCAAAAGCTACATAATAAACATATTTAAGAGAGCTAAATAAAACACAAAACAAGGATATTATATATATTTTATTATTTGGCATAGAAAGGATTGTTCATTGGAGACTTTAAAGCATATTTACAGTAAATCCAAAAAAACTCTAATATATAGCAGTTTACCAATCCTTGAATGTGGTGTCTGTCTTAATTTTCTTCTTTTTTTTTTTTTTTGTATTTTCTTTTTTCCCATTTATTTTCATCTGGTGATCCAGTCTGTAACACACTTCTTGTCCTGGGCTGATCTCATTCTATGCAGTAATAACAAAGTGGCATTGTCAATTGGTGGGGAGGGTGATGTTAAATGGGCTAGCAGATTTAGATGGATTTGATTAAGAAATTAAATCCAAACTCCAGCTAATGCTTTTTAAGCAGTTACAGAAACTGTTCCTGTTGCGTAAAGGTTTTACATAAATGAGTTAAAGCTGACCATGGTAAGTGATAAGGAAACCCCAGAATTCAAGGAGTTTCAGTAATGTTGACTGCTGAAGCCGAATCCAAAAAAATTTATTTACTGTATTTATCGGGGTATAACACGCACCGGCGTATAACACACACCCCAAGTTTAGGAGGGCATTTTAAGGAAAAAAGTTTTAGGGGGGAAGTTTAAGGAAAAAAAACTTACATTTAAATGCCCGTCAATGCAGCCTTATCAGTGTGCATCTGCAGCCTTGTCCATCATTGCAGACTGATCAGTGTCATTTGCAGCTTGCCCAGTGCTGTTTTCAGCCTTGCAGAGTGTAATTTGCAGCTTGCCAGTGTCATTTCCAGTTTGCCCAGCACTGTTTGCAGCCTTGCCCATGTTTAAATATAACCACCGAGACAGACCGAGCGAGCGCCACCGAAAAAGGCCGAGCCATCTGCTCGGCTCTGCTCGTAGTCCCGCCTCCCTGCTGTTTATGGAGCGAGCGCTGCCGAAAAAGACCTCGGTCTTTTTCGGCGGCGCTCGGTCTTTTAGACTCACAGACAGTGGGGATCGGTGTATAACATGCACCCACGACTTTCCCCCGATTTTATTTTATAAATATGGTAATACACAAGCCTGTAGTTGAAAGCTATAGGCAAGAAGAGCCAATATAATGTCAGTACATGTTAATTTCAAAGAGAATTGCTCTGAGTAGCTAGGGAGAACAATACCATTTTATATGTTTTACCAAAAGGGTGGGAACTAGCTAACTATCTAAAGTTCCTTTTAAGTCAAATTTTAATACTCTGGTGATATTCATTGATATGCGGATGGTCATTCACATAAGCTTATCAATTTTTAAGGCCATCTTCAAAGGGCGAGATAGCACTCTTTGCAAATTAATGTGTAAATAGCCTTTGAACACAGACAATTGTTACACAATGTGACTTCTAACAGAATATACAACCAATATATATATATATATATATATATATATATATATATATATATATACACATACACTGATTTTCTGAACCTTCTGACACTTTTGCTAGAAAGCTTGGTCTGTTAAAGAAAGTTGAAAAATAACACTTACTGGGCAGTTTATCAGGTGAAAATAAATAACAAAAGCCCTAAAAAAGAAAATTGATGCAGCCACCACATTAAAGGATCAGTAATCTGTAGAACAGATTTTTTTGCTTTTGGGTTCATATACACTTTAATTCTGTAAAATTGTATCTATGAACTAGCAGAAATAGAAACAGCACTACATATGGGTTCTTATTTATCAGTGTCAGAGGAGGTGAGATGTCTCAGTGTTGCCTTGTAGCAACTAATCAGATGTGAAATAGTAAATAGTATAGAATATTTAAGATCTCCTCCACCATCTCCAACACTTTCTCCAATAGTTTTACTATGAAGACCCGTGCTGTGCCTGTACAACAATTATTTATTTACATTATTTAAAATGAATGAGCACAGAAGTTAAAGTACATGCCTGACTGCTTTCCAACCAGACTAAACTGTGGTGACATTTTATGTAGATTATGATATTTTGTGAATTATAGTGACTGCCATTGCTTTGGAGGGGGAGAGGAGTTGGATTCTTTGCAGAAGTCACTGAACCCTCCTATGGCACAGATCAGATTGGCTGTTCAGCTGTGGCTGTGATGTTTGCTCAGTTTTATCTTTTACATACTGAACAAATCTAGGCAAATGCAGGGCTCACACGTTTGCTAACTTTTCTTCGCATTTTGGGCTGTGGCTAGACATGTGCAATTGGTTTTGTTACAAATCAAAATTTGTAATGTATCAGAATCTCTGAATCATAATAGTAACGAAAACAAAAAATTCATCCGTATTCATTGGTTTTATTGGATGATACAATGGGCTAGTTTGGGACTTTTGTTAGTGTTTGAAGCATCCAAAATAATGTAACAACATAACAAATGATTTGAATTGATTTTGATCCAATACTTTTTATCTTATTGAGCGTGAATATTTTAATACGATTCTTTGTGTATTGGGGTTGAACGTTAGAGACCATTTATTTAATTTGTATGTGTGCGGCCCAACAAAGAAAGTTAGTTGGGGAATTAGGAAAAATAATTTAAACAAATAATATAACAATTTAATACGTCTTATTTTGGATTAATTTGTTTTATTTGGATGAGAGTGGTGCTATAGTCTTTGACTCTTGGATAATCAGCCGATTCTTTTTTGCATAAAAATTTTGAATTATTATAAAAAATGCACTATATATGAAATGGATACATATTGCAATAAATACAGTAAGGTATAAAAATTAAATAAGATTATGATTCCTACTTATTGTGTTTGGGTTGGAAGGAGGTGTATCCATTACAATCTTAGAATCATAACATAATGAATGAATCTGAAATTAATTTAATTTCATTTGTTACTTTCAGATGTACGCAACTCCAGTTAATATCATCCAATTACCTCATTCCATATATGTTAGTGGGTTGGACTAGCAGGGATATAGTCAATCTTCCAAAATAACAAAAGAATAATAGAACTTCTGAAAAAACAAATTGATTTGGAAAAAATAATATATACACTCGAATATACCAAAATAACGGACTCATTCTAACATAACGATTATGACAAAACAAAATTGTGCCATTCAGAGTCTCAACATGTTGCTTTCACAGGACTGAGGACTCTCATCATGCCCCAAGTCATGTTACAAGTCTGGGTGCTCATCTGTGCTAAAAGCAGCCTATCTACTTTAAGCTTATCTACTTTATCTTGAAAATGAATCTCTAAACTAAAGCTACACCTGCAGAAAGAGTGTCAAAGTAACTTTGCTAACCCATAACGCACTGGAAATCCTTTGTCATGTATTAACTGTATATGTGTATAAGAAACAGTATCTATACTGTATATGAGTGTAATAAAAATATATATAAAACAGCAGTTTAAAATATTAAAAACTTAAAAAACTAACAAAATCATACTCAAATTACAGTCACCTTTTAAGAAATGGCATAGCTTGTGTTTTTTGGTCAGCTTGCAAAGTAATGATTTACTTTTGGTGTAATTAGACTATAAGAAACCACTATAGTTTGCAACACAGACTGCAGACATCTTACTTGATATCATGTTGTGCACTGAAATAAATCGATATGACTGCGGCTTTGGAAAGCCTTTAAACATTTTATTAAAAAGGATCTTTTGTACTGCGGTCATCTTTCTAAAAGGGAAAATAAAATTTATTGTAAAAAATAATATTTATGGAACATAATATTTGCTACACAGTTTGTAATTGAATACAATTAAAATTTTACTTTTTATTTTGGACTAAAGTCAGTCACAATCTTCTAAAAGCTGCAAATGAATGTGTTTTGTACAATATTTGTGTACAGAATACCCCAAGAACTATAATTTCCAGCTTATGTGATTGACTTACTGTTCTTCTAAATGTCCTCACAGATTGCATCCACTGCAATATCAAAGTAACTCACCAAAAATGTAATTTAGGCTGGGTTCACATTGCAGCGATTCGGGAACGCTGCGAATCCGCTGCGGGTTCCCGCATCCATAGTTTCATAGTTAGTAAGGTTGAATAAAGACACCAGTCCATCCAGTTCAACCTGAGTGAGTGTCTACAATTGTCCCTATACATTGCACATTCTCATCGGTCCCTACCCTCAAGGAGCCACAATCCAAGGTCCCCATTCACATACTAGGGCCAATTTTGGACAGAAGCCAATAACCCTATGCATCGCATACCTCCCGGCGGCAGTTCACACTGCCCTATGCGAACTGCTGGGAGGGTCAGTGAAACTTTAATGACACCCCCAGATCAGTTCGCATATCGCAGTGCAATCTGCAAACTCGGACAGGAATCAAATCGCATGGTGTGAACACCCATGCGATCCAATTCTGCTGCGGACCAAAAAAAGGGTCCTGTGCGAGTTTGGGCCGGGTGCGATGCAAATTCAGCCATACTATCTGTATGGCTGAACTCGCATCGCACAGAGATCGGATGTGATTTGCACTGCAGTGCGGTGTGAATCACATCCGTTCTCATAAACCGCTGCAGTGTGAACCCAGCCTTAAGGTATCTTCCAAATGAAAGGGATACAGTGACTGTATGGTAAAATGCTGTCAGCATGACAAGAAGTAAGAGTAATGAACTTTTAAAATAGCAAAAAATTCCAAAAAATTCCAATTTAGCCTAAATAGGAGTATTTTATATCTGCATACATTTTTGATTTTAAGCATAAGGAATTTTTACAACTAACATGATATTCTTTGGACATTTATATCACTCTAGTTTTCTATAGGGATGAGCCAAACATCCCCCGGTTCGGTTCGCACTAGAACACCGCGAACAGGCAAAAAGTTCTAGCGAACATGTGAACTCTAATAAAGTCTATGGGACACGAACATGAAAAATCAAAAGTGCTCATTTTAAAGGGTTATATTCAAGTTATTGCCATAAAAAGTGTATGGGGACCTGGTTACTGCCCCTGGGGAAATTTATCAATGCAAAAAAAGTTTTAAAACAATAGTATTTTCAGGAGCAGGAGTTTAAAGTGAAACAATAAAAATTAAATATTCCATTAACCATTTAAGGACCGGAAGGATTTACCCCCTTGATGACCAGGCCCTTTTTTGCAATACGGCACTGCATCGCTTTAACTGACAATTGCGCGGTCGCGCGACATTGTATCCAAACAAAATGTATGTCCTTTTTTTCCCCACAATTAGAGCTTTCTTTTAGGCGTATTTGGTCACCTTTTTTATTTTTTGCACTATAAACAAAAAAAGAGCGACAATTTAAAAAAAAAAAGCAATATTTTTTACTTTTTGTATAATAAATATCCCAAAAATAAAAAAACAAAAACAAATTTCTTCTTCAGTTTAGGCCAATATGTATTCTTCTACATATTTTTGGTAAAAAAAAAAAACACAATAAGCGTATATTGATTGGTTGCACAAAAGTTATTGCGTCTACAAAATAGGGGATATATTTATGGCATTTTTAGTATTATTTGTTTTTTACTAGTAATAGTGGTGATCAGCGATTTTTAGCAGGACTGTGACATTGCGGCGGACAGATCGGATACTTCTGACACTTTTTTAGGAACCAGTGGCATTTATATGGCGATCAGTACTATAAACATGCACTGATTACTGTATAAATGACACTGGCAGGGAAAAGGTTAACACTAGTGGTGATCAAGGGGTTAAATGTGTTCTCTGGGAGGTGTTTATAACTGTGGGGGGGTGTACTGACTGTAGGAGGAGAGAGATCGTTGTTCCTGATCACTAGGAACAGACAATCTCTCTCTACTCCCCTGTGTTAGAGCAGGGATCTGTTTGTTTACATTCACAGATACCCATTCTGATTCTCTGTGGGGCGATCGCTGCTGGCCGGCAGACATCATGGCTGTCGGTCACGAGCATCGGCACTGTCGCTGCATGGGCTCACCTCCCTCCAAAATCCATACCAGACCCTTATCCAAGCATGCAGCCTGGAGGTCAGGATGGGGGTTGATGAGTGACCGCCCCCCGAACCATACCGGTCCACATGCCCCCCCAAAGCACCTCATCCCTCTGTTGATGGGGGCAAGAGCCTCTTCACTGGTTGTCGGGGTCTGCGGTGAGAGGCTTATCAGAATCTGGGGGCCTCCAGATCCTGGCCCCCCCTATGTGAAAGGGCATCAGGTACATTGTTCCCCTACCCATTCAGCAAAAAAAGTGTCAACAAGTAAAAACCACAATAGACAGTTTTTGACAATTTCTTTATTAAAAAAGAAAAAAAAGTGTCCCACGATGTTCATCCATCTTCAATCATGCCGCCCGATGGACCTGAAAAATAGAGAAAGAAAAAAAGAAAAAACTCTGTCTGCATGGGAGGCATCCCGTGACTGCTGTCTTTTCACTTTGACAGCTCTTATATAGGCAAGGGTGGAGCCGTTGACATAAACGGATGACTGGTTTAGAAGGAGGATGTTCGCTTGCCCGTCCCTTTTCCTGGCCTGCCAGGCTCTTTGCTCAGATAAGGGTCTGGTATGGATTTGGGGGGGGAACCCCACGCCAATTTCCAAATGTAACTATGCCAGACCCAAATGGCCTGTTGTGGATTTTGGGGGTACCCCACAATGTTTTTAAAAATAAAATGGGCATGGAGTTCCCCTTAAAATCCATACCAGACTCTGCACTGCACTATATACCCTTCCCTGTATTATATATTACACTGACTGCACTATATATTCTCCATGGTATTATATATATACTACACTGATGGCACTGTATACCTTTCACTGTATTATATATACTACACTGATGGCACTATAGACTCTGTACTTTATTATATATACTACACTGACTACACTATATACTATGAACTGTATTATATATACAGACTGCACTATATACTCTGAACTGTGTTATATATACTATATGGACTGCACTATATACTCTGAACTGTATTATATGTATATACTACACTAACTGACCTATATACTCTGAACTGTAATATATATATATATATATATATATATTATACATATATACACACACACACGCACACCCTACACTGACTGACTGCACACTACATTACCTGCCTAATCTCTATTCATTCACTAAATACGGCCGCTGTGTGAGTGTGGGCCAATCATAGCTCTCACAAAGCATGCAGGTCAGGTGCATGCTTAGGCCAATCAGCAGCTGTCAATGCACTGTGATCTCAAGTACATTATGAGGCGCTCTGCGGCGGTCGAATTTTCCGCAAACAAACTAACAGCTGATGTTCAAGTCGAACTTACATTCGACTTGAATATCCAGACCATCTCTACTCTTCTAACTAATAATAAGTAAACACACTTCTAATATAGCAAACAGTAAAATAAACCAGAAACCAACCACGGTGACACAGCAATAACTATCCAAACCAAAACGTATATACAGGTGTAAGATACAATCATATTCGTAAACAAGCCAGGGTCATACAAGGGAGATAAAGCAACTAGTGCTGGGAGCAAGACAGGACAGGGAGAGTGTAACATGAGACAGGGAGAGCAGGTGGAAGGGATCAGGCTGCAGGGCAGGCATCCACGAACGGTCACAGGAACACAGGCTAGCAAACACAGGTCAGGGCACAAGGAGACAATACAAAGGCAATGTATGCAAGCATCTGCCATGTATAAGTACACCTCCCGCAATCAGTCTCAGGTGATGCCTGATTGCAGGAGATGATGTCGGCTCCAGACTGCCGGGAGACACCCACTGGTGGACATCGGAACTGCGGCCCATAGATCTGGGAGTGACAGCACCACCAACCACCTTTCCTGACAGCACCCCTGAACCCTGCACTCTGCGCACCCCTGAACTCTGCACACCCCTGAACCCTGCACTCTGTAAACAGTGCACCCATGAACTCCACATGGTTGAGTTCCTGCACCTGTTATCTGAGAAAAAAGCCCTGTGTATATGTATATACTGTACATGCATGCATATATATATATATATATATATATATATATATATATATATACACATACGTACATACACACATACCAATACTTTTTATCAAGTACTCACCAATACCAATTGCTGATACCTATTTTGCACTTGGATGCATTTATTTTTTACACGCCCTGGTTCACACCACTGCGAATTTGATATTGCACTACTTCAGTGGAATTCAAAGCCACAGATCAGTGTGATTTGGATCTCTGATTTCATTGCAGCTTGCAACTTCATTTAACAGAAGTCAATGTAAGTCACAATAAAATGGCAAAAAAGTAGTGCAGGAACCTTTTTCACTGTCACTGCAACTTGAGTCGCAACAATTTGAACGGTTCCATTGCCAGCAAGGGGTGCAACTTGTCATGCGATTTTGAACTGTCAAATTGCATGACAAATCACACTGGTCTAGGTATTGGTTTTAGCATCGGAGCATTTGCACAAGTACAAGTACTCATGCAAATGCTTAGTATTCCAGCAGATTCCAGTAATCAGTCTTGATGCTTGCTGCTGGGAGGGTATTCAGTCCCTTCTCTACTATTACACTTAGCTTTGGTGTATTGCTATGCTGCGCTGCCAGATACTGCTTGCTATTTATCCTGCTCCTTATCTTGCTGTTGCCTTTCATCCTGTACCCTGCTGCCTTGTACCTGTTCCCCTTGTTCCTGATCCTTGTCCTGGTTCTCTCCTTCCTTACATCTCCAGTATTACCCTGCGATTTGTGTTCCTCATTTTGTATATGTTGTATTATAGTTAGCTTGTTAGGTATTTTGTCTTTGGATTAGGGTACACTTGTATCTTCACGTTTGCTGTATTTCCTGTATGCTGGTGTGTGGATGTCTTGTTTTACTATTAAAATGTTAACTTTACTATGTATAGTGTGGTCACCGTTTCCTAGTGTAGCTACACAGATTTGGCCATCTCTGCTGCGGATTCCTGACCTATACACTTATTTGGCTTATTTTTACCAAAGAAATGTAGCATAGGCCTATATTTATGAACAAAGATTTGTTTGCAAAACTTTATAACAGCATCTAAGAAGAATGTTGTTTTTTTTCAAAACTTTCTAATTTTTGGGGGTTCTTATAGCAAAAAAATAAGTAAATAAATAAACCCATGGTCTTGAGGTGGTTAAGGAAATTCCCAAAAATGTTTTTCATACCTTACCAAATAATAGCCCACATTGCTCCACATTTAGAAACACAGAAGAGTGACAGCAGAAAAAACACCAAGTGGTCCATTGAGTCTGCCTGCTTTTTTTTTTTTTTTGTCTTAGTATAGATCTATGATTGTCCCAAGCATGTTTGAATAATTTATTTTTGACCAACTCACTACCTTTGCCTATTTTAAAGGGGTTGTAAACCCTCAAGGTTTTTCCCCTTAATGTATCCTATGCCCCAGCCGCTGTATCCGGTACTCATTGTATAGATCTATAGCAGCAGCAGCCATTGCTGTCAATCAGATCCAGTGACATGGGAGCTGGGAGGCAGGGCCAGGTCCTGCTGTCTGTGTCAATGGATGCAGCAGCAGGACTCGGGAGTGCGCCCGCACAAATTGGAATGCGGTTCTCTGAGGGGGCACTCGATGCGTGGAGGAGCCGGGGGAACTGCTGAGGGACCCCAGAAGAGGAGGAGGATTGGGGCCATTCTGTGCAAAACCCTGTCACAGAGGAGGTAAGTAAGACATGTTTTTTTTTTTTAAAACAAACCTTTACAAACCATTTAAGCATTAACTAGGTTTTCAGTAAACAAATACTTTCTAAGGTTAAATTTGAACTTTCCTCCTGGTAGTTTGAGGTCATGACCACGCGATCCTAGCTTCATATTGAAAGTACACCCTCCTGGATCTTATTCACACCCTTAATGTATTAAAATTATGGCTCTACTTTCCCATCTTCCTCCAAACTTTACGTGTTAATTTCTTGAAGTCTGTCCTGATATGTTTTATCCCCTAGACCAAGCATGTACAAAGTCTGGCCCGTGGGTGAATTACGGCTCGTGGTCCGGTTTCATATGGCCCCACTAGTATTTTATATATATCTTTTGTGGCCCCCCAACAAATCCCTGAGTGCCGCGTGGCATTCAGGATTCTTTGGGGGGGCCACAAAAATCATTCCTTGGAGGGGACAGGTAGGGGGCGGGACGAGTGCCGTCATATTGCATACAGGAGAATCTCCTGTTACTTGGCAGCCTCTGTAATAGGATATCCCGTCTCCTGGGCTGGCATTGGACAACTGTTCTGTCTATCATAAGAGGCAGGACTTTGTATTAAAGAGGCCACTGAGTAAACAGGAGATTCTCCGAGGCTGCAGATGGGCATGGATCAGGCTGCACTGTTGGTAATGTTAAGGCTGCATTCAGAGGCTGCAATCATGACAGTGGTGAGGTTGCATTCATGGCAATGGTGAGGCTGCATTGATGGGCAGTAACCCTTATTTTTCTTCACTGTTCTTTAAAATTTAAGTTTTTTCCTGAAACGTCTTTCCTAACCACTTCCCGACCGCCTCACGCAGATATACTGGGCCAGAAGGACATGTACAGGCAGATTAATGTACCTGTATGTTGCCCTTTAAGAGGCGGCTCGCAGGCGTTCACCTGCCTGGAGCTCCGATGTCCACAGGGAAAACTGCAATTATCTCACGGTGAGGAAGAACGGGGAGATGCTAATGTAAACAAGCACTTCCCCGTTCTGGCTAGTGACACTGTCCCTGATCAGCTCTCCTTGTAATCGGGAGCGCTGATCAGTGATGTGTCACACATAGCCCCTCCTTCCCACAGTTAGAATCACTCCCTAGGACACACTTAACCCCTACAGTGCCACCTAGTGGTTAACCCCTTCACTGCCGTGACATTTTTACAGTAATCATACAATTTTTAGCATTGATAGCTGTATTAATGCCAATGGTCCCAAAAATGTGTCAAAATTGTCGAAAATCGCTGATCGCCACCCTTACTTGTAAAAAAAAAAAAAAAATATCAATAAAAATGCCATAAAACTATCCCCTATTTTTTAGACGTTATAACTTTTGGGCAAACCAATTAATAGAGGCTTATTGTGATTTTTTTTTACCAAAAATATGTTGAATACGTATCAGCCTGAACTGAGGAAAAAAAATGTTTAAAATATTTTTTGGGGATATTATAGCAAAAGTAAAAAAAAATTGAATTTTTTTTTCAAAATTGTCGCTATTTTTTTGTTTATAGCGCAAAAAAAACAGGATTTTTAAGACAGCTTACCTGTAAAATCCTTTTCTTTGATGTACATCAGGGGACTACAGAGCCATAGTAGTTACTATGTGGGTTTATATGGGCTACTAATAGGTGATGGACAGTGGCACGCCCCTAAGGCAAGACGTGTACTCCCCTATATAACCCCTCCCACTACTGGGAGTCCTCAGTTTTGTAGCCAAGCAATACAAGTGTATACCAAGAAGGGAGGGACCTCTGTGTCCCCTGATGTACATCAAAGAAAAGGATTTTACAGGTAAGCCGTTTTAAAAATCCTTTTTTCTTTTCTTACATCAGGGGACACAGAGCCTTAGTAGTTACTATGTGGGATGTCCCATAGCAATGGCAACTGAAGGGAGGGAGACACAACAAAAAAGGAGGCCAGAGCAGCCTGCAGTACACTACGCCTGAAGGCAATATCCTCATGACCTTTAACATCGATTTTATCTGGTAAACGTATGAACTGAAGACCAAGTTGTGGCCTTACAGATCTGAGCCATAGAGGCCTGATGATGCAGCGCCCAAGAGGCACTAATCGCCCTGATTGAGTGTGCTTTAACATGAAAAGGAGGAATTTTCTTCTTTAAACCATAAGCCTGAATAATGACTTTACAAATCCACTTGGAAATAGTGGATTTTGACATGGCCTGTCCTCTTTTTGGACCATCTGGCAGTACGAATAATACATCTGTTTTACGAACCTGAGTGGTCACCTTTAAATACACTCTGACCGCTCTCACTACATCAAGGGAATGTAGCGCCTTCTCTTCCCTAGATCGAGGGGAAGGTTTAAAAGGCTGTTTCTGCAAAGGCGATAAGACCAAGTTTAAATCCCAAGGATTTAGAGGTTCCTTGATAGGGGTAGTGATCCATATTACCCCCTGAACAAAGCTACACACTAAAGAGTGAGAAGCCAGAGGCCATTGAAAAAATATTGACAAGGCTGAGATCTGGCCCTTGATAGTACTCATGGCCAGCTTATTTTCTAATCCCATTTTCAGGAAATCAAGGATCCTACCTATGACATATTTCCTGGGGTGCCAACCCCTGGATCCACACCAGGAAACATATGTCTTCCAGACTCTATAGTAAATGATTCTGGAAGCCAGCTTCCTGCCATTAATCAAGGTAGAAACTACCAAAGGAGACAACCCATGATTCTTTAGAATGTGGGTCTCAATAGCCAAACTGTTAAATTTAGCGTCTGTAAGGTAGGATGGAATACTGGACCTTGTGCTAGAAGGTCTGGCCATAATGGTAGAGTCTAAGGGACACCTACTGCCATCTTTATGATCTCGGCAAACCAAGATCTTCTGGGCCATGCTAGGGCCACCAGAATAATCTCCTTTTGTTCCTGCGAAGAAGACGCGGAAGTAGCAGAACTGGGGGAAATGCATAGATCAGAGAAAACTGATCCCATGGGAAGACTAATGCGTCTGTTCCGCAAGCTTGTTATTGAATCTGGACGCAAACAGGTCCACATCCAGCCTAGAGATTGCAGGTAGTTGTGACCATACTGTGCTTTAGACTTGAAACTGAATGATCTATTAAAAGCAGATCATCTAAGTAGGCTAGGACCGTTATGCCCTGAGTCCTTAATCTGGCTAGAGGTGCCCAAATTTTTGAGAACACCCATGGTGCTGTAAATACAAATAGAGAAAGCAGCACTGAGATTATAGTATGATAGATTGCTGCCATCCCCCTCAATTCTCAACATAGCAGATAGACCTCAAATCACCTCTATATAATAAGAGTATACCCCATAACATATATTTTTGAGGTAGAGCCTGGGTCCCTATTTATATTTATATACCCATGGTGCTGTGGCTACACCGAATGGCAGGGCCACAAACTGAAAATGATGATTTTCTATTTCGAAGCATGGAAATTTCTGGTGAGCAGGGAATATTGGCACGTGGAGATATGCATCTTTGATATCAATAGAAACCAAAAACTCCCCTCCTTGGAGGATAGCAACAACCGACCGAATTGACTGCAAAAGGATCAGATGTTCAAGTGCCAACTCAGATCTTTGAGATCTAGAATAGGTCTTACTTCTCCTTTTGGTTTTGGAACCGTAAAAAGGTTTGAATAAAAACCTGTGCCCTGTTCCCCTGTTCCTAAGAAAACCTCTGATATTACCGACTGGGATAATAGATGTTCCAGCACTAGAAGGAGAGCCTTCTTTTTCTCTGGGTCCTTGGGAGCATTTGACCTTAGAAAGCAAGGAGACGGAAAATCTCGGAGCTCTAGTTTGTAACCTAGAGAAACAGCAGAAGCCACCCATCTGTCTCGACATTGTTCCTGCCAGATCCTTGAGAATGGCAGGGGCCTTCCCCCCCACCCGAGCGAGCGGGGGCGCCCCTTCATAAGGAGGCTTTAGCATTCTGTTTTGTGGACTTTCTGCCCAAAGATCTCTTCTGACCTTGGGGTTTTCTACTTGAACCTGACGGTTGAGGCTGTCGAGACTGCCTAGAGGCTGATGCCCCTGGCACAGGAGAGGAAGCACGCTTAAAAGGAGAAAGGTTTGAATTTCTTCTTTACTGGTAAAAGAGAGCTTTTGCCACTAGAGATCTTGTGTAGGTATTTCTCCAAATCATCTCTAAATAGCCATTCACCATGAAAATGGAAACTGGCTAAGAGCTTTTTACACGGTGCTTCGGCTGACCAACTTTTGCGAGAATGCACTAGTCCAAGCATAAGCCGTGAGATTTGAATGATAGAATCTCTCATAGCATCTACTGTGAAACACACTGATCTGATAAACCAGCGCATTGTTGGGCCTGTTCATCAGGCAGAACTTTAAGCATCTCCTCAAACTGTTCCTTAATGGACTGGGATACGCCAGTTGCGGCAAGAACCGGATGCGCTACTGAACTTGCTAAAGCCATATGGCTTTTAGAAAGAAGCTCCAACTTTTTATCTGTTGGATCCTTCAACATTAGCACATTATCCACCAGACATGTGAGATTCTTATTCACTGAGGCAATCGCAGCATCAATTGTTGGAACCCCCCATTTCTTATAAAAGTCCTCTTCCATAGGATAAAGTGTGGAGAATCGCTTAGGAGCATAATATTGTTTATCCGGATGTTCCCATTCAGCATACATAAGCTTCCTTAGCCATGCATAAATAGGAAAGGCATCCCCAGATGGAGGAGGTTTTAAGGATCCAAAATTAGAGGTGGGATCATCAAGAGCCTAAGAGAGTGCACAAGCAACCTATCTTGTGATGTTACTCCTTCTATATTAGGATCCTCGGAAGAGAATAAACCAGTATCTTCCAAATCTTTGGGAAGATCTACCTGATCCCCAGCCTCCTGAACCTCCAAAAGAGGGTCTTGAGCACTAGATGGGGATCTGCTACGTTTGACCCTACCATGGAGGGATAAAATAGCATCAATCTTCTTTTCCAAACCAGCAATGATAGAAGACGAAACCTCTCGTGTGACATACTCAGGGGCTGAAGTGTCTTGCGTGACTGCAACTACAGATTCCCCTGATGGCTCAACCTGACCGGCCGCATCACTCTCAGAGGAGGATGACATTCTTTTGGAAATGGTTTTAGTTTGTTGTGTAACCATTAACCCTTTAGAACCCTTAGAGGAGTTCCTGGTCCCTTTGCCACTCATATCTTTAAAGCACAAAGCAGAGGCACTACCAGCAAAACAATGTACACTGCTAGGCTATAGTACAGCGCAATAGCTGCTATTAATCCTAGCCTGTAACAGTACAATGTGTCAAAGGGAAATGCCTGTGTCACCAAACCTGATCCAGCCAGCCTTTTGCCCTGTCCCTCCACAGCCAGGCAGCAGCTACACACAGCGCTTAAATCACTTCCTGCAAGTGCGGCTGGCATCTGACTCTGTAAGCCACGCCCCTTTCCTTTTCAAAGGAAAGTGCTTTCCTGCATGAGTGACGTCTGCAGGCATGGCGGGGGTAAGTCCTCTGCTAAGCGGCCGCGGTCTGTCTTTTTTAAAGGAAACTGCTTTGGCATCCTATCCCCTGGAGGGGAAAAAACAATATTGGGGGCACAGGAGGAGACCAGATCCCCCCTTCTTACCGGAGGATCTGTTGTGGCTGGAGGAGAGGAGAATGAAGGCTTCTGTGCTGTTTCAAGCATCAGGTCGTGAGTGCTAAATACAGCCCCCAGTGGTGACACATAGGCATGACAACATTATACATAGAAGGAGAAATTGCTGAGAAAATCCCCCTTACCTTTTCCTCGCAGCAGGGTTTATCAGAGATAAAGACCCAATCTTCACCCTTCATGGTGGGCTCCAAGACCTTTTAGGAAACCTTCAGGAACTGGGGAACCTCAGGTTACCCACAATCCTGGACCTGCGACAGCACCCTGCCAGTAAAAACTTTTTGGCCTTACTACCAAAAAGTACTGGATTCCAGGGCCCAACGCTCTAAAGAGAAGCGTTCGCAAGCAAAAACCTAATTTCTTTGGACACGAGGCCCAGGTACCATTCATTTAGCCCATGAAAAGACATCAGAGCGGATCCGGTCAGCATGGCTAGCCCCAGCAAGGTTTGCTTCCATTGGAACTTAGCACAGCACATCTTTACTTGTGACCAACACCTTAGACACTGGCGAAAAAAACGGAGGACTCCCAGTAATGGGAGGGGTTATATAGGGGAGTACACATCTTGCCTTAGGGGCGTGCCAGTGTCCATCACCTATCAGTGGTCCATATAAACCCACATAGTAACTACTAAGGCTCTGTGTCCCCTGATGTAAGAAAATAAATAAAAACCGCAGGGGTGATCAAATGCCACCAAAAGAAAGCTCTATTTGTGGGAAAAAAAGGACCTCAATTTTGTTTGGGAGCCACGTTGCACGACCACACAATTGACAGTTAAAGCGATGCAGTGCCAAATCGCAAAAAGTGCTCTGGTCAGGAAAGGGGTAAATTCTTCCAGGGCTGAAGTGGTTAAAGTGAAGGTGCATGTTATATGCCGATAAATACGGTATAGCCAAATAACACACCCGAGCTCATCCTTAGACTCTTCACCACACACAGCCACAAAGGCAAGAGGATTCTTGTTGGGCAGTGTATTAGTTAATTTGCATTTAATTTTATTGGTTTCGAAGAATGTCAGGAAAAATGGCCGGCCCTCATGCATGTTCACTTCATCAAATCTGGCCCTCTTTGAAAAAAGTTTGGACATCCCTGCCCTAGACCTTTCGCCAATTTTGTTGCCTGTCTCTCAACTTGTTCCATTTTATAAATATAATTTTGTAAGTGAGGTCTCCGGAACTGGGCACAGTATTCTAAATGAGGTCTCACTAAAGCTCTACTGTATATAGGGGAATCAGGACCTCCTTCCCCCATGCTTGAAGATCTATACCGAGGAATCAGGACCCCCTTTCTTGGGCTGGCAATCCCCCTAGTGATACATCCTAAAAATCTATTTGCTTTTCCCACTGCCTATCCATGCTGTTTGCTTATTTTGCACTCATCTGAAATAAGTACCCCCCATCTTTTTACCTACGTAGTGCTGGCCAACACTACCCCCAATATTATACTCTATTAAGAGATTATTTTCCCTAGATGCAATACATTTTGAAAAGCACCGAACTGCAGTTTCCACTGTTTAAATGTTTTAACTAGTATTTATCATGGTTTTAATACATATTGTTCGAGATTTATAGTAAACTTCTTGACAGGAGGTCATTCAGCAATTATATGCTGATAGAGAATGGGACTGCCACAGCAGTTGTTTTGGTCCCACCCCCATTTTGCTATATGCAGTATTTAATGTACCACTTTGGCTATGATGCCAAGAAAAGTATGGAATGAAGCAAGACCAACAAAATGTATTTATAAACAGTTCCCACACATTCATCACCAGTGGCTGTGCTTCCATAAGGGCGCACGGGCGCCACCCCCTCTCTTCTGCCACCCCCTCTAGCACCAATAGATTCATGCATTGCATGAATCTATCTATGGCTGCAACTGCCACCGCCTATTCACGTGCCCGGGCCCTTTTCCAGAGCTGGGCACCTGAATTACAGTGGTGGGGGTGTTTTTGAAGCACCTGATTAGAGCCATAGGCTCTAATAGGCATCAAAAAAGGTGACTTGCGAGTGCCATGCTGGGTCACTCAGCTGTGTAAGAAAAGCAAATGAATATTTGCTTCCCTAACACTAAACCATCTCTCAAGCCATCAGGTGTTCGGATCTGTTACCCGTCACTTGATTGGCTGAAACGACAGGCGCTGTGATTGGACGCCTATCAGGTTTCCAATCATAGCAGAGGACGGAAAGAGAGGACGGGAGAAGACATCGAGGAGCATCAAGGAGCTGTCCCACCGAGACAGGGTAAGTGCAGATGGCGGGCAGGGGGCACACTGGTAGCATTTGATATAGCTCACTGGTAACATTTGATATGGCACAGTGGAAGCATTTGATGGGGCACAGTGGGAGCATTTGATGGGGCACAGTGGCAGTTGATGGCACAGTGGGAGCGTTTGATATGGCACAGTGGCGGAAATTGATGGGCACAGTGGCGTAAATTGATGCCACAGTGGTGGCAATTGATGGGCACAGTGGCTGTGATTGATGGTACAGTGAGGCTGCAATTGATGGGGTTTTTTTTTCAGAATTTTTCAGTTTGTTTGCTCCCCCCAAAAAATCTTGAGCACCAGCCGCCACTGACCACAATAGATTATGGACAGATTGCATTAAAGCTGGAATATATTCAGCAGCTGGATAGATCAGATGCATTATGATAATATACAACAGGAAACTACATCAGTAAGAGGCTGATGTATTTTCTAGCTCATACGTTTTTAGATATTTTTCTTGCAGCTCATTCCAGTCATTTACATTACAAATGTCAAAAAACAAATCAGTAAACAAAGTCAAATCACGATTTCCTGTGGTTATTATTATGTCTGCCAAAAGGCTTCTAGTTTAATCAAGCTAATATGTCTGTGATTTTGTGTGACCTCAGCACTGATGTAATCCACGAACACAAACAAATCCTTGTTTACTAAGCAACTGAGGTGTCTGGAATATACCACTCTAACTGGAAAACACAGGTGCACTAATACATTCTTCTAGTTATTGTATTTTCAAAAAAGATTGTGATCTGTTTACAAATAAATCACTATCCCCATTTAAAATAATTAAATGAATGATCACAACATTACATGGTACCGTTAACATTTTATTTACTTTCTTGAATTTGCAAGCATCCTGCATACCATTTTATACTTTTATCAATGTACCTATTGTAATGGCACATTTTGTATATATTTTATGCTTTTTTGCATAACATATTGTTTCCATGAAATATAAAGTCTGCCTGTTGTATACTAGTAAAGTTTACATGCTTGTTAAACCATACAATGGGTAATATGCGGGTAGCATGAGACATAACTAAAGGTAATCCATGAATTCATGAATACAGCCTGAGCTATAAAAAGAACTGTATGCCTCCTAATGATTTTTACTGATTTAACCAGATTTAAAGTGGTAATAAACCGCTGAAATAAAAAAAAAAACTGCAAGACTAGGGCATAATGTGGTAGTATGCATTGCATATTAGCATATTATGAAATACTTACCTTACAACAAAGCCCTCCCATCAGCATCCGGTCACCTCTGAGAGGGCTGACATGTTCCCTCGGCATGCGAGCAGGAGCCCTGGGTTTCCGGCAAGAAGCTCTAAAGATCCCGCCCAGTATGCTGGACTGGTATGCTGACGTCAGCGACTGCATGAAGGGTGAATATCTCCTAAACAGTGTACGATGTGATTTTGTGGACTAGTTCTGGTGAGAGTTGCCACCTGTCCGGGATTCATCTAAACAGTTCGGGTTTTGAATCTTGTGTCCGGGTTTAAAGTGGACTAAAACCCGGACACCTTATTCAGAATGGGCTGTGGCTCCCCAAGTAACCAAGATAGTCGCACACAAATCTGTTGCCGTCTGGGGGTATTTTTGCTGGGGGGCAGGGCGATGATGTCATCAAGAGCAATTTGACCACATCCACTGTTTGCTCTGGCACGCTATGTGCACCACATTACTACTCTCCTTGGGGGACCCAAAAGTGTCCCAGGCCACTAAAGTGTTCAAGTTTGGCTTGAAGAAAAGGTGGAAACCCTAGGTCTGGGGAGCGCACCGGCGGCGACCCACTTCCGCTGTGATTAGACACAGTGGGAGCCAATCAGTGGGTCCGGCGGATGCGATGTTCACTGGCACCCCGGGATTGTTCTGAGGAGAGGCAGAACGGCGGTTTGTAAACAAGGCAGGCCGCTGTTCTGTAAAAGGGGAAGATGGAGATTTTTTGATTCTGCTAAGCAGGAACACAGATCTCTCTCTTCAAGCCATCAAGGCACTCCCCCTAAAGTTAGAAATCACTCCCAGGGAATACCGTTAACCCTTTGATCGCCCCTGATGTTAACCCCTTCCCTGTTAGTGTCATTAGTACAGTGACGGTACATTTTGTTACCACTGATCACTGTACTAGTGTCACTGGTCCCCAAAAAGTGTCACTTAGTGTCCAATTTGTCCTCCACAATGTCACAGTCCCACTAAAAATTGTTAATTGCCACCATTACTAGTAAAAAAATAACATTTAAAAAATATAAGTTCCATAAATATATTCCATAGTTTGTAGACGCTATAACTTTTGCGCAAACCAATCAATATATGCTAATTGGGATTTTTATTTTACCAAAAATATGTAGCAGAATACATATTGGCCTAAACTGATAAAGAAATTTGAGTTTTTCCTTTTTTATTGGATATGTTTTATAGCATAAAGTAAAAAATATTTATATCTTTTTTAAATTGTCTGTATTTTTTTGTTTATAGAGAAAAAAAAAAAAAAACGCAGAGGTGATCAAATACCACCAAAAGAAAGCTCCATTTGTGGGAAAAAAGGACATCAATTTTGTTTGAGTACAGCGTCGCACGACCGTGCAATTGTCAGTTAAAGTAATCTGCAGCCTCACTGTGCCCATATGCAGCCTCACTGTGCTCATCTGCAGCTTCACTGTGCCCATTTGCAGCCTCACTGTGCCCACCTGTATCATCAGTGCCCATCTGCAGCCTCACTGTGCCCATCTGCAGCTTCACTGTGCCCACCTGTATCATCAGTGCCCATCTGCAGCCTCACTGTGCCCATCAGCAGCCTCACTGTGCTCATCTGCAGCCTCACTGTGCCCATTTGCAGCCTCACTGTGCCCACCTGTATCATCAGTGCCCATCTGCAGCCTCACTGTGCCCATCTGCAGCTTCACTGTGCCCACCTGCAGCTTCACTGTGCCCACCTGTACCTTTGATTGCAAACAGCAGGTGTCTCCCGCTGTGTCATGCAACTGCAGTCTTAAACTGTTCAGCGGCCGTCCACTGTAACAAAGCCCCGCCTTCTCCTCATTCATGATAGACAGAACACTGATTCAGTTCCCCAGCATTGTATCAGTGTTCAGTGTTCCGTCCATCATGGACAAGGAGGTGGCGGAGCTTTGTTACAGTGGACGGCCGCTAAACAGTTAAGACTGCATGACACAGCGAGAGACCCTTACTCGAGTATAAGCCGAGGGGGGCTTTTTCAACATAAAAAAATGTGCTGTAAAAGTCGGCTTATACTCGAGTATATACGGTAAGTATTTCATAAGGCGTTAGTATGCGTTGCATACTAGCACATTATGCCATTGCCTTGAAGGGGTTTTTTTTTTTTTTGAAAGGCCCTAGTTTACTATTGCTTTAATGTTGTATTTGAAGCATTTTTTGACAACCTCTTGCCTATTAGCCCAGAAAATGTTTATTTTTTATTTGACAGAATTAATTTCAATGGAGTTCGGCATACAAACTTCTTTGAAGTTTGTCAAACCAAAGGGCAGCCCAGCTGATCCTTATCAGTAGTGGTCAAATGTCTAGATGCCTAAATTTGTTTTTGCTTTATTGCTATAACGGCATTTTTAACATTTTCTTATGAATGTTCCAAGGGTTCATTATATTTGACAAGTGTGTTAAAAATTAAAATAATCTCAGCAACCCATGATTACACAGCAGATGATTGCTGACATATATATTTTTCCTCCGTCAGTCTTTATTGTGCCACATTTCTCAAACTACAATATGTTATTTCGAGCATTTACATGGGAGGGGGGGGGATCAAAATCTATTCCTGTCTTGCTAACAAGATAAACAATAATGATTTTGCAAATTACATTAGCAAACGAGAAGAAATAAATCAATTGCTATTATATGGCCCCATATGGAGCATTCTACGTAAAAAAAAACACCATAAAATATTATTAATATTGATTTTAGCATTTACAAGTAGTCTTTTAAGGGAGATTTACCTTGAAAATGCCAGTATATTTTCTGAAATGAATTGATATAATAAATTATACCTACAAAAACAATCTAAGATAGAAAAACTGCTAAATGTACCTATTAGTAGATGCATCCGTTGTCAGTGAGCTATTTCTTTATGCAAAGTATATCACAAAGGGGTTTATTTACTAAAGCTGGAGAATGCAAAATCAGGCTTACTTCTGCAGCGAAACCAATCAGCTTCTAACCTCAGCTTGTTCGATGAAGCTTTGGCAATAAAACCTGCAAAAATAAAACCTGCAAGCTGATTGGTTTCTATGCAGAAACACTACAGAAACACTATTTTTATACATATAATTATAGAACATTTGGTTTGTCCACACTCTAGATAGTTTTTTGGATTACATACTCCATGAAATATATATTTTTTTTATATTTATATAAATAAAAATTTGCATAGTTAGCTAATTCGATTTCTTAATTGGCTATCAATAGTGCCCCTACAGTTCACATTTATAATTACATAGTTACATAGTAGGTGAGGTTGAAAAAAAAAGACACAAGTCCATCAAGTTCAGCCTATGTAATTATAATGTCAGTATTACAGTGTACCGTATATACTCGAGTATAAGCCGAGATTTTCAGCCTCTTTTTTGAGGCTGAAAGTGCCCCCCTCGGCTTATACTCGAGTCATCGCCGTCTGACTGCTCGATCAGCGTATCGAGCAGACAGACGGCGGACATACTACAATTCGAAAGCCGCGCCTCCGCCTCCGCCTCCGCCTGTGATAGGCGGAACACTCAATTTCCCAGCAGTCAGTGTTCCGCCTATCACGGACATCCACTCATCCTCGTACTACGGACGAGGATGAGACGATGTCCGTGATAGGCGGAACACAGGCTGCTGGGAAATTCAGTGTTCCGCCTATCACAGGCGAAGGCGGAGGCGCGGCTTTTGAATTTTAGAATGGCCGCCGAGGCGCCGACGAAGAGCGGCGATCCTGGCAAGGCACGGGACGGAGGCAAGGCAAGGCACGGCACGGGACGGGACGGAGGCAAGGCAAGGCACGGCACGGGACGGAGGCAAGGAGGCAAGGCACGGCACGGGACGGAGGCAAGGAGGCAAGGCACGGCACGGGACGGAGGCAAGGAGGCAAGGCACGGGACGGAGGCTCGGGACACAGGCTCGGGACACAGGTAGGCTGGACACACACACACACACACACACACACACACACACACACACACACACACAAGGACACACACACACAGGGATGGATGGATGGAGACACACACACACAGGGATGGATGGATACACACACACACAGGGATGGATGGATGGAGACACACACACACAGGGATGGATGGATGGAGACACACACACACAGGGATGGATGGATGGATGGAGACACACACACACAGGGATGGATGGATGGATGGACACACACAGGGATGGATGGATGGATGGACACACACACACACAGGGATGGATGGATGGATGGACACACACACACACAGGGATGGATGGATGGACACACACACACACAGGGATGGATGGACGGACACACAGGGCTGGACGGACACACAGGGATGGACGGACACACAGGGATGGATGGACACACAGGGATGGACGGACACACAGGGATGGACGGACACACACACAGGGATGGACAGGCATGTCTCACCCTCGGCTTATACACGAGTCAATAAGTTTGCCAGTTTTTTTGGGGGTAAATTGGGGGCCTCGGCTTATATTCGGGTCGGCCTATACTCGAGTATATACGGTATATCCCTGTATGTTGTGGTCGTTCAGGTGCTTATCTAATAGTTTTTTAAACTATCAATGCTCCCCACTGAGACCTCCACCTGTGGAAGGGAATTCCACATCTTTGCAGTAAAAAAAAAACACTACATAGTTTAAGGTTAAACCTCTTTTCTTAAAATTTTAATGAGTGGCCACGTGTCTTGTTAAACTTCTTTCTGCAAAAAAGTTTTATTCCTATTGTGGGTATTTTGAAATCATATCCCCTCTCAAGCGTCTCTTCTCCAGAGAGAATAAGTTCAGTGCTCGCAATCTTTCCTCATAACTAATATCCTCCAGACCCTTTATTAGCTTAGTTGCCCTTCTTTGTACTCGCTCTATTTCCAGTACAGCCTTCCTGAGGACCAGTGCCCAGAAATGGACAGCATACTCCAGGTGCTGCCAGACCAGAGTCTTGTAGATCGGGAGAATTATTATTTTATCTTTGGAGTTGATCCCCTTTTTAATGCATGCCAATATTCTGTTGCTTTGTTAGCAGCAGCTTGGCATTGCATGCCATTACTGAGCCTATCATCTACTAGAACCCCCAGGTCCTTTTCCATCCTAGATTCTCCAAGAGGTTCTCCCCTCAGTATATAGGATTGCATTCATATTTTTGCCACCCAAATGCATTATTTTACATTTTTCTACAGTAAACCTCATTTGCTGTGTAGTTGCCCACCCCATTAATTTGTTCAGATCTTTTTGTAAGGTTTCTACATCCTACGGAGAAGTTATTGCCCTGCTTAGCTTAGTATCATCCGCAAATACAGAGATTGAACTGTTTATCCCATCCTCCAGGTCGTTTATGAAGAAAATAAATAGGATTGGTCCCAGTATGGAACCCTAGGGGACCCCACTACCCACCCCTGACCATTCCGAGTACTCCCCATTTATCACCACCCTCTAAACTGACCCTTGTAGCCAGTTTTCAATCCATATACCCACCCTATGGTCTATGCCAACAGACATCATTTTGTACAGTAAACGTTTATGGGGAACTGTGTCAAATGCTTTTGCAAAATCCAGATAAACCACCTCTACGGGCCTTCCTTTATCTAGATGGAAACTCACCTCCTCATAGAAGGTTAACAGATTGGTTTGGCAAGAACAAATCTTCATGAATCCATGCTGATTACTGCTAATTATACCATTCTCATTACTAAAATCTTGTATATAGTCCCTTATCCTCCCCTCCAAGAGCTTAATACTATTGATAATAATTATAATAATTTATAATAATTCATTAGTGTTATTAAACTTTTTTGAAGTAAGCAATTATTGGCTTTTGTTTTAGTGCTCCATACAGATTGAATACTCCTAAAAAATAAAAATAAAGAAATTTAACCACTTTACCCCTGGAGCATTTGGCTGGCCAAAGGCCAGAGCACTTTTTGTGATTCGGCACTGCGTCACTTTAAGTGACAATTGTGCGGTCATGCGATGTGGCTCCCAAACAAAATTGACCCCTTTTTTTCCGCCATAGAGCTTTCTTTTGGTGGTATTTGATCACCTCTGCATTTTTTTTGTTTTGTTTTTTGCGCTATAAACAAAAAAAGCATACATTTTGAAAAAAAAACGCATTTTTTTTTCTTCAGTTTAGGCCAATACATATTCTTCTACATATTTTTGGTTAAAAAAAAATCACAATAAGTGTTTATTGATTAGTTTGTGCAAAAGTTAAAGCATCTACAAAATAGGGATAGTTTTATGGCATTTTTATACATTTTTTTTTTTTTTACTAGTGATGGAGGTGAGCAGTGATTTTTATCGTGACTGTGACATTATGGCAGACACATCGGACACTTTTGGCAATATTTTGGGACCATTCACATTTATACAGCAATCAGTGTGCTTAAAAATGCATTGATTACTATGTAAATGGGACTGACAGTGAAGGGGTTAACACTAGGTGGTGCTGTAGGGGTTAAGTGTGCCCTAGGGAGTGATTCTAACTGTGGGGGGGGGGCTGTGTGTGACACATCACTGATCATCACTCCCAATTATAGGGAGCTATGAGCAGTGACAGTGTCACTAGGCAGAACAGGGAAATGCTTGTTTATATCAGCATCTCCCCGTTCCTCCTCTCCATGAGGTGATCGTGGGTATCTCCGCAGACATAGAGTCCATGGGACCCGCGGTTGGACTCATGGAGCTCGCTAGCCAAGCCTTGCGAGATCACATACAATAACGTGATTTTGTGCAGCGGAGCCAACATGCCGCAGTAAAACTGCGGCGGCTGGTCCGCAAGCGTTTAACATCTAGACATTGTAACGCTGATTTTAACCCCATTTCTTTCTCTTTTTTTGTTTTTGCACATTATTATGATTTGTACAAACACTTTTATTGATTACAAATTCAAATTGGAATTATTTAATTCATAAGACCTGGGAGCATCCAAGTATCAATAGGACATATCGGGCCTTAAAGTAAAGTAATGTAAATTTAAAGCTAAACCTTTTATTTAAGCTTAGGCATAATGGGTAAAGCTCCCACCAGGTTTTATTGTTGTCTGAGTCCCCACTGGGGACATCACCCTCTCAATTTGTCCTGGTGGCATTACCATTGGGACAGAATAGAATCAGAAATTAAAGATTATATAGCTGTTGCTAGAATAGGAATAAAGGAATAATCTTACAACGGGGACACCTGTTTCAGTGACAACTAAGACAGGATTTTTCCTTACCGTGAAGAAATTTGCTTTCCTGCCCTGTCGGGTCTCTGGGACAGGAAGTAAAGGTAAAACTTCCCCAACGTTATATAGGCAGAAAAAAAATAAAAATAACTCCCTACGCTATCCAAATCTAGAATAAAACCTTTGGACTTCAGATATACTTCAAGGAAAGGTAACTGTTAAAGGTGGATAACAAAACGTATATCTCATATCTGAGACTGCATCATTTTATATTCCACTAATAATTTGTTATCAGTGAATGAACAAAAGATTCCTCTTTGTGTCTGATAACCACACTTGACTGATCTTACACATTTTGGGACACTGAATATCAGCTATCAGTCTTGAGTTACTAACTACATTGGTGCTATATTGATGAAGGTTTCACTACCCTGTTGATCAATTAACACACAATTAGTCAACTTATTTCATTAAAGCGTAACTACACTTTTGTTGATGAAAAAAAAAAAAACATTCCCCTCTGGGTAACCTATGTATATTGCAAGGATTATAACAATCTTTCTTACAGATTACTACCTTTTGTTATTCTGAAGAAACCCCTGTTTGTTCCTCTGTGCTGAGTGGATCTAATGGAAATGGTTTCATAATTATCTATCAGCTGTTCACCTGCAGAGCACTAATGAGGAAAGCTTCTGGGCCTGCATCCCTTTAGATGTGATTTCCTAATGTGAGTGTCTCACCAAAAATTTAATTTTTGTTGCAGGGGATGCCTGAAACCTGACTTGTATCTTAGGCAATCACACAAGC
The DNA here is from genome assembly GCF_037356315.1 of Lithobates pipiens. NCBI lineage: Eukaryota > Metazoa > Chordata > Amphibia > Anura > Ranidae > Lithobates > Lithobates pipiens. The sequence continues at coordinate 252,669,470 of NW_027507903.1, read as the reverse complement.
AGGACATTATGTTTCTGGGGGGTAGTTAGTACACATTCTGTGTACAGAACAACTCCAGGTAGCCATGTTGCATTGCATTAACAGAAAATTACAGCGGCTACAGAGAAAGTGAAATCAAATTAAAAAATGCTGTCCCCAAAAATCTTCAAATGAGGACATTTGTTCCAGGAACAACTATCTGAAGGGTGCATTCCCATCACTTTGGGAGATTTATTTTAACGTTCTGTCTCTGTAAAATGAAGGGAAATATTCCAAATAGTACACAGATTTACAGACAGGTTTACAGGGATTACTTCTTCTGTACTCTATCGAAAACCTACTGGCTATAGATACACTTCAAGAATATCAAGATCAAACATCCCCCTGATGGCAGTGAACTATAAAGGTTTGTGGAAACTGACATTAAAGTTTCTTGCCTCCAGGCAGCCCCGTTGTTGTTTGATCATTTCTAAATAGCAAGTGTTTGATGCCTATGGGTGCCTAAATTCTATTCATGGTCCAGTTACAGCTTCCAGAATGTCAGATCAAGCTCCTCTAGGAAGCCAGGCATGCCCTATAGCCATGAACACTATAATGTGTGCAGATGCATTATCATGCGAAGTGCATTTGGCAAGAAAGTTGGAAAAACTGCATTCTGGTGAATGCCAAGTTAAGGTGACCAGCTTTCATCTTTAAAACCATTCCTTAGGCTTCACACTTTTATATAACTAAATCTTTCCTTGACACTTTTCACATTTTAAAACAAGCTTGCAATTTTTTTCACAGCTCAGCATCACAAGGACATTATTGACTACTTGTTTCATTGTGAAGCCAGCCTATTAAACCCTTACTCATAGTTCAAGTGTCCATGTGATATATATACAAAGACAGCATGCTTGCCTCAGAAAAAAAAAAAAAATAATCAGTGTATGGAGTTTTAAAAATCGCTGAAGAAGCTGCTTTCTGGCTACTTCAGAGCCAATTATTAGGCAATTACTAGAAGTGATGGCTCATTTAGTGAGCATTGTGATAAACAGAGAGACAGTAAAATCTTGGTAGAATTAAATCTGGGTTAATGCCCATAGTTACTAGGCAGCAGACGATATTGCTGGTAGTCATTATGAAATGCAAACACAGCTGCCAGTAGTTATTAGTAAGTATAATATAAGTCTCATGGAAACCACTTCATTTAACCACTTTCAGACCGGACCATTTTGCTGGTAAATGACCAGAGGTCTTTTTACACTTTGGCACTGCGCTGCTTTAACTGGTAATTGCGCGGTCATGCAATGTTGTACCCAAACAAAATTTGCGTCCTTTTCTTCCCACAAATAGAGCTTTCTTTTGATGGTATTTGATTGCCTCTGCGATTTTTATTTTTTGCGATATAAACGTAAAAAGACCGCAAATTTTGAAAAAAAATGATATTTTCTACTTTTTGTTATTAGAAAAATCCAATAAACTCAATTTTAGTCATACATTTAGGCCAAAATGTATTCAGCCACATGTCTTTGGTAAAAAAAAAGTCAATAATTGTATATTTATTGGTTTGCGCAAAAGTTGTCACATCTACAAACTAAGGTACGTTTTCTGGAATTTACGCAGCTTTTAGTTTACGACTGCCTATCTCATTTCTTGAGGTGCTAAAATGACAGGGCAGTACAAAACCCCCCCAAATGACCCCATTTTGGAAAGTAGACCCCCTAAGGAAATTGATAAGAGGCATGTTGAGCCCATTGAATATTTTATTTTTTTGCCTCAAGCGATTGAATAATGACAAAAAAAAAATTTTTTTTTTTTTTTTACACAAAGTTGTCACTAAATGATATATTGCTCACACATGCTATGGGCGTATGTGAAATGACACCCCAAAATAAATTCTGCTGCTTCTCCTGAGTACGGGGATACCACATATGTGGGACTTTTTGGGAGCCTAGCCGCGTACAGGGCCCCGAAAACCAAGCACCGCCTTCAGGCTTTCTAAGGGCGTAAATTTTTGATTTCACGCCTCACTACCTATTACAGTTTTGAAGGCCATAAAATGCCAAGATGGCACAAAACCCCCACAAATGACCCCATTTTAGAAAGTAGACACCCCAAGCTATTTGCTGAGAGGCATGTTGAGTCCATGGAATATTTTATATTTTGCCACAAGTTGCGGGAAAATTACAAACTTTTTTTTTTTTTTTTTTTTTTTCACAAAGTTGTCACTAAATGATATATTGCTCATGCATGCCATGGGCATATGTGAAATGACACCCCAAAATAAATTCTGCTGCTTCTCCTGAGTACGGGGATACCACATATGTGGGACTTTTTGGGAGCCTAGCCGCGTACGGGGCCCCGAAAACCAAGCACCGCCTTCAGGCTTTCTAAGGGCGTAATTTTTTGAGTTCACTTCTCACTACCTATTACAGTTTTGAAGGCCATAAAATGCCAAGATGGCACAAAACCCCCACAAATGACCCCATTTTAGAAAGTAGACACCCCAAGCTATTTGCTGAGAGGCATGTTGAGTCCATGGAATATTTTATATTTTGCCACAAGTTGCGGGAAAATTACAAACTTTTTTTTTTTTTCACAAAGTTGTCACTAAATGATATATTGCTCACGCATGCCATGGGCATATGTGAAATGACACCCCAAAATAAATTCTGCTGCTTCTCCTGAGTACGGGGATACCACATATGTGGGACTTTTTGGGAGCCTAGCCGCGTACGGGGCCCCAAAAACCAAGCACCGCCTTCAGGCTTTCTAAGGGCGTTACAGTTTTGAAGGCCATAAAATGCCAAGATGGCACAAACCCCCCCCCCCCCCAAATGACCCCATTTTAGAAAGTAGACACCCCTAAATTTAGGGGTACACTAGTGAGACTAGGTAATAAATGGCGGGTGCCCTGAAACTATAAAAAAATAACTAACCAACCAGCGTCACCTGTAACAGTTATATGGTGATCACTGGTGAAAGGGTTAACTAGGGGGCAATCAGGGGGCTTTATGCGGTAGTATATGGGGGTCCCTGGCGCTATAAAAAGCTGCGGCGAACCTAAATACCTACCTGCCTAACTAGCGTCACCTGTGACACTAATACAGCGATCAGAAAAACGATCGCTTATTAGGCTGGGTTCACACTGGAGCGATGCGGGAACGCCACGAATGCGCGGCGGGTTCCCGCATCGCATGCCTCCCGGCGGCAGTTCACACTGCCCTATGCGAACTGCTGGGAGTGTCAGTGAAATGTTAATGACACCCCCAGATCAGTTCGCATATCGCAGTGCGATCTGCAAACTTGGATCGCATGGTGTGAACACCCATGCGATCCGATTCTGCTGCGGACCAAAAAAAGGGTCCCGTGCGAGTTTGCGGCGGGTGCGGCGGGTGCGACACGAATTCAGCCATACTATCTGTATAGCTGAACTCGAATCGCACAGAGATCGGATGTGATTTGCACTGCAGTGCGGTGCGAATCACATCCGTTCTCATAAACCGCTGCAATGTGAACCCAGCCTTAGTGACACTGGCGACGGGGGGTGATCACGGGGTTAAACCTTTATTGGGGGGGTTAGGGGGGTACCTTAGAACTAAAGGGGGCTAACCCTAACTGCCCTAACAGTTATTAGTCACAAATGACACCTGCCGGGTGATCAGGGGGTTAAACCTTTATTAGGTAATAAATGGCGGGTGCCCTGAAACTATAAAAAAATAACTAACCAACCAGCGTCACCTGTAACAGTTATATGGTGATCACTGGTGAAAGGGTTAACTAGGGGGCAATCAGGGGGCTTTATGCGGTAGTATATGGGGGTCCCTAGCGCTATAAAAAGCTGCGGCGAACCTAAATACCTACCTGCCTAACTAGCGTCACCTGTGACACTAATACGGCGATCAGAAAAATGATCGCTTATTAGGCTGGGTTCACACTGGAGCGATGCGGAAACGCCGCGAATCCGCGGCGGGTTCCCGCATCGCATGCCTCCCGGCGGCAGTTCACACTGCCCTATGCGAACTGCTGGGAGTGTCAGTGAAATGTTACTGACACCCCCAGATCAGTTCGCATATCGCAGTGCGATCTGCAAACTCGGATCGCATGGTGTGAACACCCATGCGATCCGATTCTGCTGCGGGCCAAAAAAAGGGTCCCGTGCGAATTTGCGGCGGGTGCGGCGGGTGTGGCGGGTGCGGCGGGTGCGGCGAATGGCTGAACTCGAATCGCACAGAGATCGGATGTGATTTGCACTGCAGTGCGGTGCGAATCACATTCGTTCTCATAAACCGCTGCAATGTGAACCCAGCCTTAGTGACACTGGCGACGGGGGGTGATCACGGGGTTAAACCTTTATTGGGGGGGTTAGGGGGGTACATTAGAACTAAAGGGGGCTAACCCTAACTGCCCTAACAGTTATTACAGTCACAAATGACACCAATGCAAAAAAAAAAAAAAAAAAAAAAAAAAATGACATTGGTGTCACTGTGACTGGGGGGCAGGGGTAATTGGGGGGGTGATCGGGGGGTAAAGGGGGGGTGTGAGTGTGCCTGGCATGTTCTACTGTGTGTGGGATGTGTTGGTGCAACTCACTGATCCGCTCTCCTCCGTGTCGGAACGAAAAATACCGACACGGAGGAGAGAATACATCACTTCCTCTCCTGTGTTTACATTACAGGAGAGGAAGTGATGTCACCGGGGATTTCCATTCGTCGGGAGCGATCGCGAGGGGGTGGCCATGAATGAATGGCCGTCCCCTCGTCCGGGATCGCTCCCGAACGAAAACCGACCGCCGCAGGCACCGGGCGGGGGCCCGATCGGGCCCCCGACCCGCGGGAGGCAAAGGACGTACATGTATGTGCTTATGCCTGCCCGTGCCATTCTGCCGACGTACATCGGCGTGCGGCGGTCGGCAAGTGGTTAAACAGTAGCTTTGACCTAATTGTTGACCACAAACAGCTAGTGCTGGCTTTATCATTTGTCCTTATAAAACTTTTGTTAAGTAAACTTCTTTATCTTAGCCTTATCTGCAGTGTTTTGTTCTCTATTATAAGTGTGTATTGAATAGCTTTTCTGTGTACCTTGCACAATAAAACTGGCAAGATACCCATGGACTTCAGATGTCTAAGGATACCCTGCCTTTAAGGCAACTACTAAACACATCTTAATATGACCATTCAATCAATAATTTGTTGTGACCAAATGAATCAAATAGGTGAGATTTTATTTGATTTTGACAGTGGCGAGTCGATTGTCTGTGGCAGAATTTTATCAATTGTTTCTGATCAACCGAATAAATAACTGCATGAATGTCAGACAACTGATCATAATGTGAATTAATTAAGTACTGATCAATGAAATGATTATTTTTAATAAATTATTTCTAAAATAATAGCATTTTCAGTCAGTACTGTATGTCTTACGTCATTTGATATTTTACTTGATGATGAATGGCTTGTTTGTGATTACTTGTACCTAGATCAATTACAAATCAATACACGTATGGACACCTTTAGTCCAAATTTCTTGATTTTAAAGACGTTTGTATAAAGGACTTAATTTTAAAATGCAAGCCTTGAATCTTGGAGTTAACTGCACAGTGTGTTATAGTTTCTGTCAAATATTCCCAAAGTAAATTGAGTTTTCTGTTATTATTAGGTAAACTCACTAAATATGACAGTGTGTTACCCTACAAGGCTCATAGATACTTAAAGAGAGCCTGTCACCAAACTAACATCAAAAGTCAATTCCCTAGCACAGCTCATCCTTCCTTACACATCACAGCCCCAGGGCTGGTGCTACCACTAGGCAAACTAGGCAGCCACCTAGGGCGCACTGCTGCCTAAGGCACCCAGCCACTGGTGTTAATAATCTCTTCTCTCTGCAGCAAGCAACTAAGTCTTAGCATCAGCAGGCAGCTGCCGCTCTGATCGCATTTAGTGTCAGAGGCACAGCGGTGGCAGAGGACTGTGTCTGTATCCCGACTCCTGAATGAATGAAAGCAAGTAAACATTCATTGATGGGCACTGCTAGGCTGCATTGAAGGGCGCTGGTAGGCTGCATTGGATGGGCGCTGGTAGGCTGCATTTGATGGGCACTGGTAGGCTGCATTTGATGGGCGCTGATAGGCTGCATATGATGGGCGCTGATAGGCTGCATATGATGGGCACTGGTAGGCTGCATTTGATGGGCACTGGTAGGCTGCATTTGATGGGCGCTGGTAGGCTGCATTTGATGGGAGCAGGTAGGCTGCATTTGATGGGAGCAGGTAGGCTGCATTGATGGGAGCAGGTAGGCTGCATTTGATGAGTGCTGGTAGGCTGCATTGATGGGCACATAGGCTACATTGATGGGCGCATAGGCTGCATTGATGGGCACTGGTGAGGCTGCATTTGATGGGCACTGGTGAGGCTGAATTTGATGGGCATTGGTGAGGCTGAATTTGATGGGCACTGGTGAGGCTGAATTTGATGGGCACTGGTGAGGCTGCATTTGATGGGCACCGGTGAGGCTGCATTTGATGGGCACCAGTGAGGCTGCATTTGATGGGTGCTAAAGAGGCTGCATTTGATGGGCACTTCTTTAAAAAGGGTGGGTATACATGGACAGGGCAAAGGAGGTGAAGTCAGATGTGGAGCCAGGGGGGCGGCAAAATGAGGTTTTGTCTAGGATGTCAAAAATCCTTGCACCAGCCCTCTCCTCTTCTGGGAGTGTTTAATTACTCTCTGTGCTGGCTTAAATCCTCCACTCCTCCATTCATCTCCCTACACAAGCTTGAGCATGCTTTGGATGCTGACAAAACATCCAAAACCAAGGTTCCAGGTCTTATGGATGTCTACACAAAGGTAGATAAAATACATAAAAATTGCTAAATGCGCATATAATGTTCTGAGAAGATTCTTTTTAAAAATCAATGCTCTGGGGACAAAGTCTTTTAAAGCAGAAAAAATGATGGACCCTGTGGGCTCTCACGCCTCATGAACTTTATACTTATACAATTGTACAGACAAACTTACTAATAATTGTACTAGCTTGAATTTGCAGCTTGATGATTAAAGCAAGTGGCGTTTTTTTCAAACGTAGCCACAAGATACAAGGTTGATGAAACCCATACTATTGAAAACAATGGCACAGGATGCTCCATGCTTTATAGGTACAGTTTAAAGTAAAGCAGTCATGAGAGAATTATTATTTTTCTTTGGTCTATTGCCACTAACCTAGAACATGTATGGTAGGTAGATCAGAAAAATAAGAGAATATTCAAAAGTGCTTGTGTACATAGCTGTTTTGGGTCTGTTATATAAAGTATTGAAGAAAGAGAGTTGGCATGAAGGACAAGCAACTATTATTTTCAGAACAAAAGGTAGTAATAGCAATCTCCGTGTGTTTTCATGACATTTTACCTTCAGACCACGTTCACACTGTCGTGTTGTGGAAATGTATATGCTCTGATGCATATTACCACAACAGTCGGCACTTTGCCACCAGAGGTGGGCTGTACTTCAGTGCACCACGAGGCAACACACTCTATGCATTGCTGTGCGATGTGCTGTCAAAAACAAGTACAAGTCCAATTTCTTGACCGCTGAGCAAAAAAAGTGTGTGCATTGAATGCCCTGCACATCAACAGTAATGTGTGCACCCAAGGTTTAGAAAAATGTGTCTAAAAAAAAAAATTAATGGGCCTAAAATGCTCAGTTGAGGAATTGTGTACAAAAACACTTTAAAACAGAAATAGTATTGTCTAATCAACTAAATTAATATTTTTCTGAATGATTGGTAATTAAATTCAGATGAAGTATAAGTAAGCTTTTGAGAGAAACAAGAGGAATTCTTTCATGATGTGACCTACTTTGCAGTGTACTGCAAAAAGTGTACAAAATGTTTTTTACCATGTCAGTTTGAATAAAGCACACTGCAAAACTGCAAATGAACAAATACAATACAGCATCAATGAAAGAAAAGCTGAACTCCTGTAGACCCCAGCAAGTCTGCACATTTATTGCTACTGGGTGTCTTTCCTCCTACAAAAATAAAAACCCCTATTACACTTTATAGGATGACTGGCCATTTTAGCAGAGCTCTGAAGTAGCAAAAAATAGTTATCTATGATATAATTTGTATCTAGTTAGAAATTGCTAAACAATGTAATGTCCAGCGAGCCACCACTCGCTATAAGCCCAAAATATGGTCTCTCAAATGACACTATAATTTTGAATCAGCAGCTAGCGTTGCACGTCTCATAAATCATGCAAAGATCATCCAATATTCTAAAATATGCTGCGCTTTCAAACTTATTATCCAAATAGTGAAACGAAAAAATGTGCTATATAACAGCAATAAAGTGATAACGTGCTAAAATACATGTAATATATTTCAAATAAAGTGCTTTCATGCAGGATGATAAAACGTCCATATGGTGAGAAAAAAAGCAATCAATAAAATCCTTAAACCAATATAATGGTGAACCAAACTATAAAAAATCTTTATAAAACATACACACACACACACACACACACACACACACACACACACACACACACACACACATATATATATTTACATATACGAAGAAATTCTACAATGTGATGTGCAATCAAAAACAGTTCAAAAGTGCTCCAATGTAATCCATGCGATTCAGTGGTTGCCATGATATCAATCCAATATTAAGGTGCTGCATGTGCACTCAGGTGTTGTGACCGTTGAGCGTGTGACCTTGCTGATTAGGCTTGGTCAATGCACGCATTGGAACCTGTAAATGGTTCAGTGGTAAATCTGGATTCCTGTGGTGGCCTCATTTAAAACATTTAAATTCATATGTTTACTGATGCATGTATAGCATAAAGGCTGATTAACGTATGGGATGCTGATCAGTCATAGCGTCATATAGGCTTACATTTAGCCATTTGCAGCGCTGTTTGTTCTATTCAGGCCACTATAGATCACAGGCCTCATGGAGTTATATTAACCTTAGAGGTCAGTTCTTGTATCCATCTATTGGATTCGTAGATGTTTTTTCCATTGTACTGCACTAATCCAACACTAGAGTGTCCCTGGTCTACAAAAAAATGGCCACGGACACCCTATATTAAGTGACAGCTTTATCGTCCAATCAAATTACCCCTTGAGGAAGATATGAATTAACCCCTTGTATCGACATTCGTAGCAGAAGGGGACAGTATGGAACTCTAGTCAGTGCACACACTTAGGACTATCAGCATACCACCCTGATATCAGCTGCTACAGCTTGTTTTTTATGCTATTTTAGAGTGGCGTCCTGACGCGCCATGCAAATGTGAGTACCCTGCAAGGGATTTTTTACTGTGTTGATATTAAAAGTTTTAATATACTGCACTATGAAGTCCTCCTTTTTCTATTGGTATTACTGAGGCACAAAAGGGATTCCATTACCATATTGAAGCACAGAGTGAGGCCACCACAGAAATCCAGATTTACCACTGAACCATTTACAGGTTCCAATGTGTGCATTGACCAAGCCTAATAAGCAAGGTCACATGCTCTAAGGTGAGCGGCCATTACCTGGAGGGGAACACCTGAGTGCACACGCAGCACTTTTGAGCTTTTTTTGATTGCACAGCACATTGTAGCACTTTTTTTCTCACATCTATATACGTTATCACTTTATTGCTGTTGCTATATAGCACATTTTTCGTTTCACTATTTGGATTTTAAGTTTGAAAGTGCAGCGTATTTTAGAATATAGTTAAAAATTGCTTGTGTAAGATGAGTGTCAGCATCTCCACTTTATAACGGGTGCAGCTAAAACTTGTGATTTTGGTGCCATATTTAAAGAGCAGCTCCAGGCCTCCCCCCCAAAAAAATTTTAAGTCAGTAGTTAAAAATCTTGACTTTTAATATTAGGGCATTTACCTGTACAGGAATCCAGCAGTGCCCTAACCCGGCTTTCGGTTGCTAGTACTATCATCTCAACTAAGTGAAACATCCAGTTAAGCCTTTCAGCTTCACAGCCGGATTCCTACTGTGCATGTGCAAAGCACGCTGTGCTTTGTGAATGGGCTGGCTGTGGGGGGGAACTAGAAGTGGGAGCAGGCAACAGTCAAAACCAGGTACCGGCTCCCCCCCCCCCTTAAAATGTGCCAATGTACTGCTAAAGAATTGTCACTCAGCACCAAAATTGCAATGATGATTATGTCAAAAGCATGAATATTTCTTTACAATATATATATATATATATATATATATATATATATATATATAGATATAGATATAGATATAGATATATATATATATATATATATACACACACAGTGGTGTGAAAAAGTGTTTGCCCCTTCCTCATTTCCTGTTCCTTTGCATGTTTGTCACACTTAAGTGTTTCGGAACATCAAACCAATTTAAACAATAGTCAAGGACAACACAAGTAAACACAAAATGCAATTTGTAAATGAAGGTGTTTATTATTAAAGGTGAAAAAAAATCCAAACCATCATGGCCCTGTGTGAAAAAGTGATTGCCTCCTAAACCTAATAACTGGTTGGGCCACCCTTAGCAGCAACAACTGCAACCAAGCGTTTGCGATAATGTGCAATGAGGCTTTTACAGCGTCCTGGAGGAATTTTGGCCCACTCATCTTTGCAGAATTGTCCTAATTCAGTTACATTAGAGGGTTTTCGAGCATGAACGGCCTTTTTAAGGTCATACCACAACATCTCATTAGGATTCAGGTCAGGACTTTGGCTAGGCCACTCCAAAGTCTTCATTTTGTTTTTCTTCAGCCATTCGGTGGTGGACTTGCTGGTGTGTTTAGGATCATTGTCCTGCTGCAGAACCCAAGTTCGTTTCAGCTTGAGTACACGAACAGATGGTCGGACATTCTCCTTCAGGATCTCTTGGTAGACAGCAGAATTCATAGTTCCTTTTATCACGGCAAGTCTTCCAGGTCCTGAAGCAGCAAAACAGCCTCAGACCATCACACTACCACCACCATATTTTACTGTTGGTATAATGTTCTTTTTATGAAATGCAGTGTTCCTTCTACGCCAGATATACTTGGACACACACCTTCCAAAGAGTTCCACTTTTGTCTCATCGGTCCACAGAATGTTGTCCCAAAAGTCTTGGGGATCATCAAGATGTGTTGTGGAGAAATTGAGACGAGCTTTGATGTTCTTTTTGCTCAGCAGTGGTTTTCTCCTTGGAACTCTGCCATGCAGGCCATTTTTGCCCAGTCTTTTCCTGATGGTGGAGGCATGAACGCTGACCTTAACTGAGGCAAGTGAGGCCTGCAGTTCCTTGGACGTTGTTGTGGGGTCTTTTGTGACCTCTTGGATGAGTCGTCGCTGCGCTCTTGGGGTAATTTTGGGCAGCCGGCCACTCCTGGGAAGGTTCACCACTGTTCCATGTCTTCGCCATTTGTGGATAATGGCTCTCACTGTGGTTCGCTGGATTCCCAAAGCTTTGGAAATGGCTTTATAACCCTTTCCAGACTGATAGATCTCAATTACTTTCTTTCTCAATTGTTCCTGAATTTCTTTGGGTCTCGGCATGATGTGTAGCTTTTAAGGATCTTCTGGTGGACCTTACTGTGTCAAGCAGCTCCTATTTAAGTGATGCCTTGATTGTAAACAGGTGTGGCAATAATCAGGCCTGGGTGTGGCTAGAGAAATTGAACTCAGGTGTGGACAACCACAGTTATAGTATGTTTTAACAAGGGGGGCAATCACTTTTTCACACAGGGCCATGATGGTTTGGATTTTTTTTCACCTTTAATAATAAACACCTTCATTTACAAATTGCATTTTGTGTTTACTTGTGTTGTTCTTGACTATTGTTTAAATTGGTTTGATGTTCCGAAACACTTAAGTGTGACAAACATGCAAAGGAACAGGAAATGAGGAAGGGGGCAAACACTTTTTCACACCACTGTATATATATATATATATATATATATATATATATATATATATATATATATATATATATATATATATATATATATATAAAATCAAGTCATTAATTTCCTGTGACAGTAAATTTGTTACTCACATACTGGTGTGCCCTTGTGGCCTTCAGTACCTAGGAAGAACCACAAGAAAGTTAAGTACCTGTGTATTGGGAAACATGTAAACAATATTAAAAATGGCTATGTTAAACACACAATTTCTAGACATTTTAAAGAATGCCATAATAAAGATCCAAGTCAATTAGTGTTTTAAGAGATAGATTGGGCAGTTGGGCACTGGCAGGGTATGGATAAGAAAAAAGAAATATCACAAAAAGAGACAAACGTAGATACACAAATTAGACACCCTGGAGCCAAAAGAGTTAAATGTTAACATGAATCTCAATTGTTTTCTAAGTAACTAGTGAAGGGGTAATACTATTTTTATTATCATTTTTATTACATGTTTTACATGTAAACATTGTGAGTTATGAATTTGCTGGTTTTATTTAGAACATGAGGCTATGGATGATAATTAGGATTTATTTTATTGCAGTTTATATAAGTACAAAAGACCCACTGGCCACATGCTTTTGTATTTCTCTTTTTAGAATGTATTTTAATTAGACTTGCTTTTAAAAAAAATATATATCGGTAAGAGGTATTTAGTAAATGTAGAGTGTTGCTCATTTAAATGGAAAGCCGGGGATTAATGGATGTGCAGGAGATAAAACATAAAAAACAAGGAGAGGGGCGGCCTCTGAATATATATCAAGTAACACTTTATTAATAAAAGCAATATCCACTCATATGGAAGAACATAGAGTTGAGTTCAGGCACATCTCTGGGCTGATGAGGTGGGACTACAATTTGCAGTCAATCCGCTTCAGGCTTAAAGGATGAAGCACATCAAATCACAGTTTTGATGGTGTGGAACTACAGGTCACAGCAATTCCTCTAAGTGCTGACCTGGTGTAGCATTAAAAGGTTCCACAAAGATTGTGCACTAGTGGCTTAAAATAGAAAGTCCACTTAATATGGGCAAATTCCCGGGGGGGGGGGGGGGGGTGTTTAGACTGATGTGGCGTCAGGGCCAGTGACAAGCCACTCTGCAGCCTCACTGTCCTCGTTTGGATACGGGGATGATGGAGAACGGCCGTGTGGGAAGAATCCAGAATGAGGCTTGGGAAGCAAAAACAGCATGGCCCGGCGTGCTATAGAAACACGTCACATTTTAGTGACATCACGGCCCGGTGCCACGCTGTTTTTGCTTCCCAAGCCTCGTTCTGGATTCTTCCCTTACAGCTGTTCTCCATCATCCCAGAAGCCGAGCGAGGACAGCAAGGCCGCAGCACCCTGAAGAGGTCGCAATGACGAAACACATTGGGGCAGAGTTACATTAAGTCATTCCACACATGGTCCGAGCCCGCACCAGGCTGAGCAGCAGAGCCAGGACAAAAAAATTACAAGCGATATGCCTGGGTGCTGGAGGAGAGCTTGAGGCAATGTGAGTTTATCTGGTTTTAGTGTTTTATTTAAATAAAAAAGATTTTATGCTATGGCAATCTTTATTGTTTTTTTCATGGCCTGCATGAATGTGACATGAGTGACATAAAGAGGTGGAGGAGAGGAGTACAAGGTGAACGGATCTGGAAAATCTATGCAGTAGTGGAAACCTGCAATTGGTTTGTGAGAGCAAGTTGACCCAGGGTTGAGCGGGTCATTAGTTCTGAGTGAGATGTATGGGTGAAGGTTATTCACGTGGTAACAGAGACCAGGAGTGGAAGGACAGCACAGCACCCCATTTTAATTACAGCACTGAAACTGGACACTTGTATTCTTTGAGAAGCACAGAGCACTTTGTTGGGACATCCATATCACACACATTGTTTGGAATTCCACTTTATTTTATATTTATAAATACATGAACTGGATATATGAATTTGTCATTTTATGCACAGAGATATAAAAATTGATATAGGGTATTTGTATATATATGAATTGATCATTGGGCACTGAGCACTTTATGCACAATTAGGAGTAGCTCAAGCGCCGTATATATATATATATATATATATATATATATATATATATATATATATATACTTGATAATCTTTGGTCACAGTAGTGGTGATTCGCTATAGCAACTGAGGTGAAAATTACCGCAGATGAGAGCAGTGTATACACCAAGTTATAGGTAGAAAGCCACTCACACCTGTGTAACTTAAGTGTTAGTAATCTCTAGTAACACTCTATAACACTGCACATGAAATAGGCCAAGCGACTAATGGTAGATTAGATGAATGTATTGAAGAAATTCAGTTAAACAATGCACAAATCGTTCAACAGGCAAACAAACAGATTCATGTATATCAGACTAGGTAAACAAGCAATGACCTATAAGCTGGCAGTAAATTTAACTATAGCAATGTTCAACAAAGTTATAACCAAAACAATGAGGTTGAAGCATTGGCATCAACTAATTCAAGTAGTTAAAAGTCCTCGTGTGCACATTATACATACAGCCCCAACAGTGGGTGGACATGTGTGTTCCTGGCTAAAGGGTACCCCTGAAGGGGTCTGAAATACCCTGGCGCCTATTTGTCTGCATTGGCCAGCTAACATTGGAGCCCATCTGTAGGTGGAGCATGTGTAGCTGCCCCCTTTAAAAGTATGCAGCAAATGGCATGTGGACTGCTAAACAAAGGGGAGTCTGTCCTGCGTTAACTGTGTCAGTGTTGAGATATGGAGGTATGGATGTTCAGCTCATCCCTCCTAGTACACAGTCATCCGTACAGATCACTTGTCGGTCTGCAGTCCTCTGAATTCAGGTCCCACATGGCTCAGTCTCTCTGCTCGGATCCTCAGAAGGCTCATAGGTAGGGATGAGCCGAACACCCCCCGGTTCGGTTCGCACCAGAACTTGCGAACGACCCCCGCGTTCGGTACGAACGTTAGAACCCCATTGAAGTCTATGGGACTCGAACGTTCGAATTGGAAAGTGCTAATTTTAATGGCTAATATGCAAGATAGTGTCCTAAAAAGGGTTTGGCGACCTGCCTCCTGCCTCAGGGGACATGGGTCACTGCAAAAAAAAGTTTTAAAAACTACCGTTTTAGCGGGAGCACTGATTTTAATGACGATTAAAGTGAAAAAAAAAAGTGAAATATTCCTTTAAATATGGTGCCTGGGGGGTGTCTGTAGTATGCCTGTGAAGTGCCACGTGTTTCCCGTGTTTACAACAGTCCCTGCACAAAATGACATTAAGCGGAAATAACACCATTTAAAACTGCTTGCGGTTTTAATGTTATATCTGGTTCCTGCAATATGGTTGAAAATCATTCAGAAAAATGGCATGGGTAGCCCTCCCTGCCCATTACCAGCCTATTTGGGTCTTGTACGCATATTAAGGGGAACCCTGTACCCATATTAAAAAAAGGAAATACGTGTTGCCCCCAGGCCCTATATACTCAGAACAGCAGTATACAGGCGGTGCAAACAAGACAGGGACTGTGTAGGTTTGTTGTGTTAAGTTGAATCTGTTTGTAATTTTCAACTGGTACATTTTTAAAGTGTAGCTCCAGTCAAAAAAACTATTTTTAAGCTTTTTGGAAAACATAGGGAAGGGTTATCACCCCTGTATAATTTGTTTTGTCGTCCATCTTTTTTCATCTCACTTGCTGTTGTCTCCTTCCGTTTGCAAGTAGGAGATGTTTGTAAATTGGATGTTTGAAAGTAGAGGCCTGCCCTATATGCTCTGCAGAAATGGCGGAACAAGGTGTTGGTTTTGCAACAACATTGTAAGCCCTCAAAGTGACTCTTGGTGGCCGCTGGAGCGCCCTGCTGTGAACGATTATATCAAGAATTGTAATTACATGCCATTGTTGAACAGTGGTAGAAAAATTGACCTTTGGTGGTTGTGGTGCTGGTGCCACAACACTATAAGTCCTCACAGTTACTCTGGGTGGGCACAGGAAGGGGCCCTCCTGTGAAATATTATATCAAGAATTGTAATTACATGTCCCTGTTAAACAGGGGCAGAAAAATTGGGCCTTAGGCACTGGTGCCATCACACGGCAACCTCTGCCATATACTCTAGTTTTTTTGCAGGAATTAGCCCTGCTGCAAAGCATTGCATCAAAAATTGTACTTAAATGCCCCTGTTAAACAGGGGCTGAAAAATTGGGCCTTAGGCACTGGTGCCATCACACTGCAACCTCTGCCATACACTCTAGTTTTATTGCAGGAATTAGCCCTGCTGCAAAGCATTGCATCAAAAATTGTACTTAAACGCCCCTGTTAAACAGGGGCAGAAAAATTGGGCCTTAGGCACTGGTGCCATCACACTGCAACCTCTGCCATATACTCTAGTTTTTTTGCAGGAATTAGCCCTGCTGCAAAGCATTGCATCAAAAATTGTACTTAAACGCCCCTGTTAAACAGGGGCAGAAAAATTGGGCCTTAGGCACTGGTGCCATCACACTGCAACCTCTGCCATATACTCTAGTTTTTTTGCAGGAATTAGCCCTGCTGCAAAGCATTGCATCAAAAATTGTACTTAAACACCCCTGTTAAACAGGGGCAGAAAAATTGGGCCTTAGGCACTGGTGCCATCACACTGCAACCTCTGCCATATACTCTAGTTTTTTTGCAGGAATTAGCCCTGCTGCAAAGCATTGCATCAAAAATTGTACTTAAACACCCCTGTTAAACAGGGGCAGAAAAATTGGGCCTTAGGCACTGGTGCCATCACACTGCAACCTCTGCCATATACTCTAGTTTTTTTGCAGGAATTAGCCCTGCTGCAAAGCATTGCATCAAAAATTGTACTTAAACGCCCCTGTTAAACAGGGGCAGAAAAATTGGGCCTTAGGCACTGGTGCCATCACACTGCAACCTCTGCCATATACTCTAGTTTTTTTGCAGGAATTAGCCCTGCTGCAAAGCATTGCATCAAAAATTGTACTTAAACGCCCCTGTTAAACAGGGGCAGAAAAATTGGGCCTTAGGCACTGGTGCCATCACACTGCAACCTCTGCCATATACTCTAGTTTTTTTGCAGGAATTAGCCCTGCTGCAAAGCATTGCATCAAAAATTGTACTTAAACGCCCCTGTTAAACAGGGGCAGAAAAATTGGGCCTTAGGCACTGGTGCCATCACACTGCAACCTCTGCCATATACTCTAGTTTTTTTGCAGGAATTAGCCCTGCTGCAAAGCATTGCATCAAAAATTGTACTTAAACGCCCCTGTTAAACAGGGGCAGAAAAATTGGGCCTTAGGCACTGGTGCCATCACACTGCAACCTCTGCAATACACTCTAGTTTTATTGCAGGAATTAGCCCTGCTGCAAAGCATTGCATCAAAAATTGTACTTAAACGCCCCTGTTAAACAGGGGCAGAAAAATTGGGCCTTAGGCACTGGTGCCATCACACTGCAACCTCTGCCATATACTCTAGTTTTTTTGCAGGAATTAGCCCTGCTGCAAAGCATTGCATCAAAAATTGTACTTAAACGCCCCTGTTAAACAGGGGCAGAAAAATTGGGCCTTAGGCACTGGTGCCATCACACTGCAACCTCTGCCATATACTCTAGTTTTTTTGCAGGAATTAGCCCTGCTGCAAAGCATTGCATCAAAAATTTTACTTAAACGCCCGTTAAACAGGGGCAGAAAAATTGGGCCTTAGGCACTGGTGCCATCACACTGCAACCTCTACCATATACTCTAGTTTTTTTGCAGGAATTAGCCCTGCTGCAAAGCATTGCATCAAAAATTGTACTTAAACGCCCCTGTTAAACAGGGGCAGAAAAATTGGGCCTTAGGCACTGGTGCCATCACACTGCAACCTCTGCCATATACTCTAGTTTTTTTGCAGGAATTAGCCCTGCTGCAAAGCATTGCATCAAAAATTGTACTTAAACGCCCCTGTTAAACAGGGGCAGAAAAATTGGGCCTTAGGCACTGGTGCCATCACACTGCAACCTCTGCCATATACTCTAGTTTTTTTGCAGGAATTAGCCCTGCTGCAAAGCATTGCATCAAAAATTGTACTTAAACGCCCCTGTTAAACAGGGGCAGAAAAATCGGGCCTTAGGCACTGGTGCCATCACACTGCAACCTCTGCCATATACTCTAGTTTTTTTGCAGGAATTAGCCCTGCTGCAAAGCATTGCATCAAAAATTGTACTTAAACGCCCCTGTTAAACAGGGGCAGAAAAATTGGGCCTTAGACACTGGTGCCATCACACTGCAACCTCTGCCATATACTCTAGTTTTTTTGCAGGAATTAGCCCTGCTGCAAAGCATTGCATCAAAAATTTTACTTAAACGCCCCTGTTAAACAGGGGCAGAAAAATTGGGCTGCTGGCATCACCCAGAACCAAAAATGTTCTTCCAACATATCAGCGGAGGAGGAAGAGGATAGACAATCAACATAACAGGACAGTCACTCAGCATCAGCATAGGCAGTCTTGAAGGGATGTGGTATTTCAAAAAAAATTATTCGGTTACATCAGCTTCAGGTGCTTGGTAGCTGTGGGTGATCCAAGACTGATTCATCTTGATGAAGGTCAGTCGATCAACTGATTCGGTGGACAGGCACACCCTGTGATCGGTAACGAAGCCACCAGCAGCACTGAAGGTGCGTTCCGAAAGAACGCTGGATGCAGGACAGGCCAGTAGCTCAATTGCATACTGTGCAAGCTCTGGCCAGTGATCCATCCTCAAGACCCAGTAAGCCAGAGGATTTTCAGTGGGAAAGGTGTCCAAGTCTGACCTTGCCCCTAGGTATTCCTGCACCATGTAAATTAGACGCTGGCGATGGGTGCTGGAACCAATCATACCTTGGGGCTGCGGACTAAAAAATTGTCTGAAAGCATCAGTCAGACGGCCACCTTCTCCACCGCTCCTTCTGACTGATGCCTCAGCAACACGTTGTCCAGGACCAGGAGTTTGTGACCTCCCAGTCTCTGGGAACGCGTTGCACAGAGCTTTCTGCAAGGCCTCCCGGAGATGTCTCATCCTCTGCTCCCTCTGCGATGGCAAGATAAGGTCGGCAACCTTACCCTTGTACCGTGGATCAAGGAGAGTGGCCAGCCAGTAATGGTCCCTCTCCTTGATCCGAAGAATACGAGGATCCTTCCGCAGGCTTTGCAGGATCAGGGAGGCCATGCAGCGTAGGTTAGCTGAGGCATTCGGTCCGGAGTCCTCTGGGTCACTAAGGACAACATGATCCGCAGCTACCTCCTCCCAGCCACGTACAAGTCCACGTGTTTCTTGGGACTGTAAATCATCCCTATAAGACTGCTGCTGCTGATGCTGAGTGCCAGCCTCCACCTCCATGCTGACACAGTCATCCTCCTCCTCCTCTTCCTCCTCCTCACCCTCTTCCTGTGTGATGGGTGGCACAGCAGGAACACTGTCTGGATAAAGGGGGCCTTGAGAGGCAAGGAAGTCCTCCTCTTCCTGCCTCTGTTCTGCCTCAAGTGCCCTGTCCATTATTCCACGCAAGAGGTATAGTGTCACTGATGCATGCACTGTCACTGCTCACCATCCTTGTGGCCTCCTCAAACGGTGACAGGACAGTGCATGCATCCCTGATCATGCCCCACTGGCGTGGTGAGAAAAAACCAAGCTCTCCTGACCCTGTCCTGGTGCCGTAGTCGCACAGGTACTCATTGATGGCCCTCTGCTGCGTGTGCAGCCGCTGCAGCATGGCCAATGTTGAGTTCCATCTGGTGGGCATGTCACATATAAGGCGGTTCTTGGGCAGGTTCAACTCCTTTTGGAGCTCAGCCAGCCGAGCACAGGCATTAAATGATCGGCGGAAATGCACACAGACTCTCCTGGCCTGTTTCAGGACATCCTGTAAGCCAGGGTACCTGCCCAAGAACCGCTGCACCACCAGGTTAAGGACGTGAGCTACACAGGGCACATGGGTCAGTTGTCCCTGTCGGAGGGCGGAGAGGAGGTTGGTGCCATTGTCGCAAACCACCATTCCTGGCTTAAGCTGGCGTGGCGTCAACCACCTCTCGGCCTGCCCCTGCAGAGCTGACAAAACATCCGCCCCAGTGTGGCTCCTGTCCCCCAAACAAACCAGCGCAAGCACGGCATGGCATCGTTTTGCCTGCGTACTTGCGTAGCCCCTGCAACGCCTATGGAGCACCGCTGGTTCTGAGGACAGAGCACTGGAAGAGGCCATGGAGGAAGAAGAAGAGGAGGGGGTGGAGGAGAGAGGTGTGTCACAACCAATAGTAGCATTTTGGAGGCGTGGTGGCGGAACAACCTCCAATACTACTGCACCTTGTCCTGCATCCTTCCCAGCAGCCAGAAGAGTGACCCAATGGGCCGTGAAAGACAGGTAACGTCCCTGTCCATGCCTGCTGGACCATGAGTCAGCGGTAATATGCACCTTACCGCTGACCGCCCTGTCCAGCGAGGCAAGGACATTGCCTTCCACATGCCGGTAGAGAGCCGGAATTGCCTTCCGTGAGAAAAAGTGGCGTTTGGGGACCTGCCACTGAGGAACCGCACATTGTACAAACTCACGGAAGGGGGCCGAGTCTACCAACTGAAAAGGCAGCAGTTGAAGTGCTAGCAATTTAGCCAAGCTAGCATTCAACCGCTGGGCATGTGGATGGGTGGGAGTAAATTTCTTCCGCCGGTCCAGCAGCTGGGGCAGGGACATTTGTCTGCTATAATCGGACGTGGATGTACCACTAGCAGAGTTCCCGGAAGCACTTGGCTGTGACACACCTAATTCTACACCTTCATTCCTCTCAGAGCAGGTTTCAGAGAGGACTGAAGGTCTAGTGGGGTTGGAGATGCCAGCTGATGAGGAGCATGGAGAGGTCCGCTTTGTTCTTTGGTGTGGGTCTTTGAGGTATGCTTGCCAACGAGCTGCATGGCAGGTCAACATATGTCTGGTCAAGCATGTGGTGCCCAAGCGGCTGATGTTTTGGCCACGTGAGATACGCTTGAGACATATGTTGCAAATAGCAGCGGTGCGATCTGATGCACTCGTCTCAAAAAAGGCCCACACCAAAGAACTTTTAGAATAACGCGCAGAGGAAGCGCTCTGCGCAGGCGGAGCTCTGCGGTGTGATTCAGTCGGTGTGCTGCCCCTAAGCTGGCCCCCGGAGGGCATCCTGCCTCGTTGGACATGTGCCTCCTCCTCCTCCTCCTCCTCCTCCCTCCTTCCAGGCACCCACGTGGAGTCAGTGCCCTCATCATCCCCTCCCTCTTCATCGCTGTAGCAAACCTGGCAGTATGCTGCAGCTTGTGGAACATGACTGCCAGATTGCTGTCCTTCTTGAGCATCCCCTCTCTCTGTGCTCACGCTACTGCCTTCCTCTAGCTGAGTGTCATCATCAGAGCCCACCAAACACTGGGCATCCTCCTGGAGCATGTACCCAACACTGTGCTCAAAGAGTTCAGGAGACTCCTCAGGAGGACGTGGTGGGTCTAGGGAAGGAGTCACTGATGATGACATTGAGAGGAGGGACGACGATGTGTTGGCAGCTGCTTTTCTACTACCCTGAGACTGGGTGAGAGAGGATGAGGAGGATGAAGAGGGCTTGGTCATCCACTCTACCAAGTCGTTGGCATGTTGCGGTTCAACATGTCCAGCTGCAGAAAAGAAGGACAAGCATGTCCCATGGCCACGTGCTGATGACAATGCACCGCGTCCACGACCAGCACTGTTGTCTCTAGACACAGAGCCTGCTTGCCCTCTTTTATCGGCTCGTGCCTGTCTGCCTCTCCTTGCTGGCCTTCCAGACATGGTAATGGCCTGAAGGGAGTTGGGTAAAACAGTAGTTGGGTAGTTTATATTGTGCTGGAGGCACACAACACCCACTAACTCCTGCAGATGCCTTTTTTATAGAACAGCAGAGTTAAAGGGGTATATACAGATGTATACTGTGCTGTGCTGGAAGCACACACAACTTCCAATAACTCCAGCAGATGTCAATCGGGCCCAAATAGAGAACAGCTATGTAGGTGGATAATAGCGGTATGTACTGGGTACAGAGCAGGCACACAGCACGCACTATCTCCTGAGTGACACTACTGACTGCAAGCTCTATTGTTAAAGATGGACCACTAGCTATATAGGTGAGGTGAATATGACGGTGTATACTGCGGTCAGGGCACGCAGACAATAACAAGAGAACAGCAGAGTTAAAGGGGTATATACAGATGTATACTGTGCTGTGCTGGAAGCACACACAACTTCCAATAACTCCAGCAGATGTCAATCGGGCCCAAATAGAGAACAGCTATGTAGGTGGATAATAGCGGTATGTACTGGGTACAGAGCAGGCACACAGCACGCACTATCTCCTGAGTGACACTACTGACTGCAAGCTCTATTGTTAAAGATGGACCACTAGCTATATAGGTGAGGTGAATATCACGGTGTATACTGCGGTCAGGGCACGCAGACAATAACAAGAAAACAGCAGAGTTAAAGGGGTATATACAGATGTATACTGTGCTGTGCTGGAAGCACACACAACTTCCAATAACTCCAGCAGATGTCAATCGGGCCCAAATAGAGAACAGCTATGTAGGTGGATAATAGCGGTATGTACTGGGTACAGAGCAGGCACACAGCACGCACTATCTCCTGAGTGACACTGCTGACTGCAAGCTCTATTGTTAAAGATGGACCACTAGCTATATAGGTGAGGTGAATATGACGGTGTATACTGCGGTCAGAGCACGCAGACAATAACAAGAAAACAGCAGAGTTAAAGGGGTATATACAGATGTATACTGTGCTGTGCTGGAGGCACACACAACTTCCAATAACTCCAGCAAATGACAATCGGGCTCAAATAGAGAACAGCTATGTAGGTGTATATAGTGGTATGTACTGGGTACAGAGCACGCAGACAGCACGCACTAACACTACTGACTGCAAGCTCTATTATTAAAGCTAGATCACTAGCTATATAGGTGAGGTGAATATAGTGGTGTATACTGCGGTCAGGGCACAGACAGTAACCACTACACAAGAGCAAAATAGTAAATCAGCCAAAAACGATTGGTGTGTAACTGTGTTGAAGGTACACAGAACACCCACTGCTTCAGATGCTAACAAACACTACACGAGGCCGCCTGAAAGGCAGCTTTATATAGTGTGGGGCGTGCACTACACAGTCTGAGCTATGATTGGCCACAGGCAGGATGCCTGTGGCCAACCATTGCTCTTCCCGCTACTGGCGCTGCGATTGGCCAAGCATGCGGGGTCACAGTGCATGCTTGGCCAATCGTGAGACAGCAATGCATTGCGCCATCGCAGTGCATTGTGGGCCACACGAATTTTGCCGCGAACGGCCCAAACATTCGGAATTCGGCGAACGCACGAACGACCGATGTTCGAGTCGAACATGCGTTCGACTCGAACACGAAGCTCATCCCTACTCATAGGTCTTAGCAGCTCTGGTGCAGGCAATAATGACAGCAAAATTCTCAGCACTGGTCCCAAAGCACAGCAAGCAATCCCTATGCGGCTCAGTCCTCAGGTTCTTATGGATTGCAAGAGCACCCGGTTTTTGTAGAGGCTCAGCAAAGACCACACATTCGTGAAGCTTGGCTTCCTCTCAGCAAAATACCTCCTAATCACTATATTTGCCCTGGAAAACAGTCCTGTGTTTCTCCTCCTCTGTGTGCAGGGATTGGCCCCTGTAGTTCTTGCAATCATTCACTTCCATTGCATAAGGCCGCCTGGGTACTACATGTCCCATGACTCCCTGCTACAGAGCAAGTCTCCTTCCCTGATGTTTCCATCAGTTCTGAAATAGCATAAATATTACACATTAGGCCGCGTACACACGCGGGGACTGTTCGCTCAACTTTGTCCGCTGAACATTGTTTCGGCGGACAGTCCGCTTGTGTGTGGGCTTTCAGCGGACAGTTTCAGCGGACAGTCTGCTGAACAAAGTTTTTCGGAAATTCCGAAAAACTGTCCGCTGAAACTTTGTTTCAGCGAACAGTCCCCTCGTGTGTAGGCTTGTTCGTCAAACTAAGTTCCGCGCATGCTCAGAAAGGATTTACACGCCGAAGTTTGCATTGCAGTGTATAGGACGTCGTTTTCTAGTCCCGTCGTACGTGCCGTTCACGTCATCGCGCACGGTTTCAGCGGACTGTTCGTTCGTCGTGTGTGGGCAAGTCCGTCCATGCTAATTTTGAGCGGACTGTCCGCTGAAACTGTTTGACGGACAAAGTTGAGCGAACAGTCCCCGCGTGTGTACGCGGCCTTAGACCAATCCAAACGTATAAAAAAACAGAGAAAATTTGCCTCTAAGACTTCAATCAATCTGCGCCACTCAGGGCTCCAATGTGGCAGCGTGATGTCACTTCACAAGCTCTACCCAACATGTGTATAGCACAACAGTGAGTCCTCAGGGGCCTCTAGTGTCTTACATCAGTGGCCATGACAATGTAGCCTATCACAGGAAACAGCCTGACATCAATTCCGGTCAGCCGCCATTTTGCAAGAGATGTTCAATCATGCATATAGCGGCCATATTATCGTAGACCATGGAAGTGGTAAATGAAAAACCCCCGAAAAATTTCAAAATGCTCAATAAAAGGTTAAAAAAGTAACCATATATAATAACATTGGAGCCGTTACCTTTAATTACACTAAAGCCGCGTACACACGGGCGGACTGTCTGGCCAACTTAGTCCGTCAGACAATCCGACGGACAGTCCGTCATACTTTCGAATGAACGGACTTGACCACACACACCACTTTTTGAGCGGACTAATACGGCGTACTAAGTCCGCCCTACTTTTGAAATGAACGGAATCGCCCACACACGCGGAGGAAAGTCCGCTCATTTCGAGCGCGTCTCCAGGTAGGCGGGGCCCGCGAAGGAGACGTCGCTGACCCCGCCGCCTGGTATGGACTTAAAGGGGAACTCCAACGCCGAAAAAAAACGGCGTGGGGGTCCCCCCCAAGTCCACAACAGACCCTTGTCCGAGCACGCTACCCGGCCGGCCAGGAAAGGGGGGCGAGCGAGCGCCCCCCCTCCTGAGCCGTACCAGGCCGCGTGCCCTCAACATGGGGGGGTGCCTTGGGGAAGGGGGGGCCGCGCGGCCCCCCCACCCCAAAGCACCTTGTCCCCATGTTGATGAGGACAAGGGCCTCTTCCCGACAAGCCTGGCCGTTGGTTGTCGGGGTCTGCGGGCGGGGGGCTTATCGGAATCCGGGAGCCCCCTTTAATAAGGGGGCCCCCGGATACCGGCCCCCCACCCTATGTGAATGAGTATGGGGTACAATGTACCCCTACCCATTCACCTGTAAAATAAAAGTACCAAAAAAAACACAACACACGAGATAAAATACTTTATTGCACAGCTCCGGGGGTCTTCCGTCTTCGGGGGTCTTCTCGCCGGACTCCTCCGCTATCTTCTTGTAGCTCTTTTGCTAGCGGAGGAGTCCGGCTTTCTTCCTCGCCGCCGGCCTCTTCTCCCGACTTCGGGGGTCTTGTCCCCCTCTTCGGTTCTTCTGCCGGGCCACCGCGCCTTCTTATAGCTCTTTTACAGGCGGTGGCCCGGTCTTCTGTCGCCGCCGCCGCCGCCGCCTTCCGTTCTTCTTCTTCTTCTTCTCCAGGAGATGTTGCCTCGAGATGTTGCCTCGACGATCTCTCCGGCCGGAATGCCACTTATATAGGGACAATGGGGCGGTGTCACATGGCTTTATGTCACATGGGTTGGTCACAGAGATCCAGCCAGGGGCCACAGTGGATGGGAGGAGAAGCAAGGCCCCTCCCACATCCAGGGGATGAAGAGGTCCCACACAGCCGCAACCCTTTCCGAGCAGGACAAATCATGGAAACCGCCTGGAGATTGCGCTGGCAAGGAAGTGCCGGCCATGAAAGGCCCTGGCAGCTCATCAATTGTTCTGCGCCTTTGGCCTGGATGACTTTCTCTGCTTAGGCCCCCCATCTTCCAGGTTATGTGGAGTACTGCTGGCTACAGTGCAGCACATAGCGGAGTGTTTTGGTGTACCCATTGTGGCGGATAAGACGGAAGGCCCCGCAGAGGTGATTAAATTCCTAGTGATTGAGATTGATTCTAGGGCTATGGAATGTCGTCTGCCTGATGAGAAGTTGCATGCTTTACAGGAAGAGGTTCGCTTAGTTGCAGGGACACGCAAGATCCAACTGCGGGACCTGCAGTCTTTACTCGGCAAGCTCAATGTTGCATGCCGTATTATAACCATGGGCAGGAGTTTTTTGTCAACTGCTGTTGGCTGCCATGGATGTCACTTCATCCAGGCATTTTATCAGATTGAATAGGCAGCACAGGGTGACCTGCAGGTTTGGTGGGCAATTCTGGACGAGTTCAACGGGCGGTCCATCTGGATGGAGGGGCCGGTCAGCAATTATGACTTGGAACTTTTTATGGATGTGGTTAGTTCTACCCTGTATGAGGCAATATTGGGGGGGGGGGGGCGGTGGAGTGCGGAGCGCTGGCCCAAAGAATGGCAGGAGGCAGGATACTTAAAGAATTTGGTGCTACTGGAAATTTTTTCCAGTTTAGGTTGCATTTGCACTCTGGGAGGAAGTCCTATGCAACAAGAAGGTACGGCTGCATTGTGACAACCTGGGGGTAGTGCAGGTTCTTAACTCTCGGTCAGGATCCTCCCCTCCAGTCATATGTTTGTTGCAATACTTGGATTTGCGTTTTTTATGGCAAAAAGTTTTTATATACTGTGCATATTCTCGGAGTGGAGAATACGGTGGCTGATGCTCTTTCCATTTCAGCCATGCAAAGAAAATTGGCTGGCATGGCTTTCTGGTTCATAATGCAAGGCATGCCTGATTTTACCAAAGACTTTTTGGTAAAACAGGCATTGAGAGGTTATAGAAAGGGCGCTCAGCGGCCTATCACTTTTGATATTTTGCATGCTTTGTTCCTACAGAAGGCCACAGTTTGTTCATCGGAGTTTGAAACGTTGCTATTTCAGGCGGCATTTGCATTGGCATTTTATGGAGCCCTCAGGGTGGGGGAACTGGTCAGCCCTTCCAAGGTGGGACACGGGGGCTCGTCGGCGGACAATGTCCACTGTGATGACTCGGTCAGGCTTCTCATCCGCTGTTCAAAGACAGATCAAGCCAGCAGAGGGGCTCACATTGAGTTGCGCCAAATACAGGGTTCTTTCACGTGCCCTGTGAAGACAGTACTGGCTTACTTAAGGCTTCGCCCAGTAGTGGCTGGCTCTTTTCTGGTCCATTCAGATGGTTTGGCTTTCTCTTAGTTTCAATTTATATCGATACTGCTATGCTGCCTATCGGCTGCTGGTGTCGAGGCCAGTAATTTTTCATCGCATTCCTTTAGGATTGGCGCAGCCACTGAGGCGGCGCGGCGGGGTCTTGACAGCGCGGTAGTTAAGCGTATTTGTAGGTGGGAATCTGACAGATTCAAAATTTACGTTCACCTCCATTTGATTTAGTACAGGTTGGTTGTTCAAAAAAAAAAAAAGGAAAAAGGGAAGGTGGGGCGTCATGTGTCCCCTTTTTTGTTTGTGTTTATTTCCCTGATCTGTTGAGTAGTAGTGGTGGTAAGATGGTGATGGGTGTGTGTGTGCTATGTTTCACTTTTTCTTTCAGATCATACTTGCCTCGTTTGGATCTTGGGCCATTCTTTTGTTCATTGGAAGGCAAAGAGAGCTGATATCAGGCCTAATTGCCAACAGTTGGGTTTCCCACGAGCAGAAGCCAGCATACCGTGGATTGGAATTCCATGGATGTTATGGAGCAGGGTTGTGCCGGAGGTTAACAGGATCTCCAGATGGGATAGGCCCCCCGGATGTATTGTTTATACATGCAGGGGGTAATGACCTGGGGGTTAGATCCACTAGGCATCTGATAAGAGACCAAAAATGTGATGTGCTGCGACTGCAAGCGGCTTTCCCACACATGATAGTGGTATGGTCAGAGATGGTGGCCCGCACCACCTGGCATCTTGCCCAGTCGGTGGCTAAGATTAATAGGTGCAGAGTTAAGGCTAATAAAGTGGTTAATTGCCAAGAATGAGGGTCTGGTGGTCAGGCATAAGTAGCTTGAGTTCAAGACTTGAAGATATCTCCATGGGGATGGAGTTCACCCTAATGAGGTGGGTACGGATCTGTGGTCCTTAGGCTTACAGGAGGGAATACAGAGAGCAGTTCGTTGTTGGCGGGGCACAAAGTTGTGAGGCTTCACACTTTGCGCTGTGGCGGTTGGGTCTTTGAAGGCATTTGGAAGTAAAATTATGGAATTAAAGGTTTAAGACACATCTGAGGTATGGGTCCCCGCTGAATGCCAGTTACGTGGTTAACTGGGAGTTTATGGTTATCTGCTGTAGGTGGTTCGTCCCCGAGTCAGTTGAAAAGCGGCAGGGACCATAAATGGTTAAGCATATATAAGGTAAAGCGTTAGATACGTAGTACCGCCGAGCATCGGCAACCAAATGTTTATGCTTTGTTTTTGGTTTATACTGTTAATTATTTTATTTTAATAAAGGGGCCATAAACAGACAGTTTTATCCCAACCTTTGGTGTCAGACTATTTGTAGTAGCAATAATAAGGGGCTACAATATGGGGCAAAGGATATGGGTATTTGAGGTAAAAATATAGGACAGTATACATAGGGGTTACCTTTTCATGAAGAAGCTGCATGCTATTAGGTTTCCCCCTTGCTGTCCACATTCCGATTCTGACAGTGTAGGGCTGTTCACCTAACTGAAGCTCGTTTACCCAGCTATCACTGGCTCACCAGGTGGAGCTTATCTGAGCTGCTAAGGGAGGAAAGCTGAGACATGTATGTTTCCTGTGTGTATCCAGGAACCTAGGAAATTGTGGGAAATGGAAATAAATAGGCTTGCTTCTGCATCTGAACATGCAGACACAACGCTTGTCAAACTGGGCAATGTCACTGTCTAAAAGGCAATGTCACTGTCTAAAAATAGGCTGCAAGTTTATCTTGCACAGTGCAGCCATATGGTTTTATGAACAGCTGACTCATATATGACTACTACTTGACAATATCATGCTTGCTGCTTTTCATATTCTGATCACATTTACTAAAAACTGATCAGTGGACAAAGAAAGTATTTCTCTCTCCGCTGGAAGCAAATGTGTATAAAAAGGCAGCTTAACACACCATTAGGCTAACAGTTTTCCTTGTATGTCCATCTGATTACTCTGTTTAATGCTCTACAATTATCTTTCCTGGGAACTATTAGTATTTCTTTCTCTGCACAGCTTCCCATTTACACAGTTGCCTGATTTTCTGCCAGTATAAGCACTGAATGTGTTGCTGAGTTTTGGAATCAAGAGCTTCCTGACACCATGTAGAAGAACTTGAAATATATTCAAGGATCCTAGTGATATGTTTCATTCATTCAGTTTCTCAGTTATTACTGCCATGCGACTATTATGGGTTTAAGGCAGCAGCCCCTAGACAATAGAGAAGGTTTGAAAACACCATTGGATCGTTGATCCTTTTCCTGAGATAAGTCAGCATCACAAGCTGTCTACCCAGGCTCCCTGTTCCCTGTGCAATTTACATAAACATGTATACTTATGCAAGCTTCTCATTTCCTGAGACAGTTGGCTGACAAAGCAAACTCAGCAGCTCCACATGATGACCAAAGTACAAAATGCAGGAATCAGTAGTAACCAAACATAATCTTTTACTGACCTGGATACAGTAACGTGAAATCTGATTGGTTCCTGTGGGCTACTGCTTTATTGAATGTCTATATGTCTCAATAACAGCACTCCCACCTTGCCTACTCTTTCCTCTACTTATCCATCTCTTCAGGGGTAATTATGCCTGTAATGGCGCGTACACATGGTTGGATTTTCCGATGCAAAGTGTTCGATGAGAGCTTCTTGTCGGAAATTCTGACCTTGTGTAGGCTCCATTGGACATTTACCTTCGGATTTTCCGACACCTAAAATTTGAGATCTGTATCTCAAATTTTCTGACAACAAATTCCGATGGTGTGTACACAATTCCGAAGCACAAAGTTCTACTTATGCTAGGAATCAAGCAGAAGAGCCGCACTGGCTATTGAACTTCAATTTTCTCAGCTTGACGGAATTTTCTCGGCTTGACGTTCGGAATTTCCAACAACGTTGTGTGACCGCGTGTATGCAAGACAAGTTTGAGCCAACATCCGTCGGATAAAATCCCATGGATTTTGTTGTCGGAATGTCCGATCGTGTGTACGTGGCATTAGAGTAAATATATAAATAACTGTTTATAGTTTTATCAAATAATAAATAAAGCACACCCATGAAATAATTTCAGTTAAAACCCAGTAATTGCTCCCTTGCAACCATTATATCCACTGATGGTGCAGCACCATTGTCACTAGAAGATCCTGGGCATATGATAAAGGGGAGTTACAGCTATTATCCTGGTGTCAATAAATCTTTAGTGCATCTAATAGAGCCCTGGGGTTACAAGAGGACTTTCCACATAGGGTCACCTTCTTTCCAGATAACTCACTTATTTTCTCTTTCAGGAGGAATGCAGGTCCAGGCTTGTAGTTGCAGTTATAAACTATTTAATTTAACTTAGTAAGACAGGAGAGTGAAATAGCCAAATATCTTCTAGCTTTTCTAGCTATTCTCAGCATCCAGGAACATCACACATCATATGGAGCACAACAGAGATTTGAGCGTTTCTCTGCCATCGCTTTGACTTTAGCAAAACTCTTTCGGGCCCACATGGCCTCCAAGCTAAGGTGACAAGAGTTTTAAAATTAAATCCGGGGACATTTTTTTTAAAGATTAAAAAAAAAAAAAAAAAAAAGATACTGCTCAGAATTTTTTGAGATACGACTGTCAAATGTTATGAAGATAAGACAGAGAAAAAACTGAGTGCAGAGTTGAGGAGTGCATTACGTAAACAATGCAGGGCTCAGCTGTGCCCATCTATGCAGCCGCACCAGGGCCCAGCAATGCAGCCGCACCAGGGCCCAGCAATGCAGCCGCTCCAGGGCCCAGGAATGCAGCCGCACCAGGGCCCAGGAATGCAGCCGCACCAGGGCCCAGGAATGCAGCCCCACCAGTGCCCAGAAATGCAAACTCGCCAGTGCCCAGAAATGCAGACTTGCCAGTGCCCAGCAATGCAGACCCGCCAGTGCCCAGCAATGCAGACCCGCCAGTGCCCAGCAATGCAGCCTCACCTGTGCCCAGCAATGCAGCCTCACCTGTGCTTAGGACTACAGCTTCTCCTGTTCCCAGGAATGCAGCCTCATATGTGCAGGGGTCAGAGAGGAGAAATGAGCCAGTGTTCTGCCGAAAAGGGACAGATCATCACACAGATCCTGGTTGGGTGCTGAGGCAGGGGGGGGCGGTCTGTCCCTAATGCCACACACTGGGGGGGGTGTCAGGCTGGCATCTCCCATTGTGCCAACTTTAATATGATTTGCCGAACCATCAAACAAATCCCGCCTCCTGGACGGCCTCTACCTATGATAGACAGCACACATACCCTGGCATTGGACAAGTGTGCTGTCTGTCAAAGGAGAAAAACAAGAGTCGGGACTCGTGTAATGGCAGGCACCCAGCGAATCAAATTAAAGTTGACACAGCGAAATCCGTTTGCTCAGTGGGGGATCTCTCCCCTGATTATCGCTGAGCAAACGGATGACATGTCTGTGTCCGGTCCGCTTATGCAGAGCGGACATGGACACAGCGCGCTGCTCTCTATGGGGCTTTTAGATGGAAATGGACCATCCAATCTGATCCGTCAGACGGATGGGGAAAGAATCTCCCATCCGTGATGTACTCTCAAGAAAAGGATTTTACAAGTAAGCTCTATATAAAAATCCTATTTTCTTGATCATACATCACGGGCCACAGGAGCTCATTACATACTGAGATGTCCCAAAGCAATGCTCAGATTGAGGGGAGGGAGACACAGATCATAATTATAGACCGCCATGGGCCGGAGGACCTAAACTGCAGCCTGCAGTACACTGCGCCCAAAGGCGATATCCGCTTGCCCTCTGACATCCACCTGATAGAATCTGGTGAATGTGTGGACTGATGACCAAGTTGCAGCCTTACAGATCTGAGCCAGGGAGGCCTGGTGATGCACTGCCCAAGAAGCACTTACAGCCCTAGTATAGTGCGCTTTCACTTGAAAAGGAGGGATTTTCTCTCTAACACTATAGGCCTGAGAAATAATCTGTCTGATCCACCTTGAGAGAGTGGATTTTGATGCCGCCTGGCCCTTCCTAGGGCCTTCCGGCAAAATAAATAAGCAATCAGTTTTCCTTATCTGAGCCGTTGCTTGAAGATAGATACTGATTGCCCTAACCACATCCAAAGTTAGTGATGGCCGAACGGTTCGCCCGGCGGTCGTTTCGCGGCGAATTTCCGACATTCGCGGTCCGCACGTTCGAACGCCTTTTTCCGTCGTTCGCCGCGGCGGACTTACGTGTTTAATGTATACAAGAACTTTAACCTTTGGTGACACGTTTATCATGTGATACAGGACAGCCAATTGAGACATGACAGCACATGGACACTTGTACATTCCCCCTAACCTATAAATACACCCGATCCGGTGGCCATTTTACATTCTTTCTTCTGTTAAGATAGGGACAGGTTCCTGTGTGGAGTAGGGAGAGATAAACCACTAGCTATTTGGTACACAAAAGTTCTTTTCAGGACTGGTATAGGTGTTAGGTGTTGATAGGTTTGCTGTGCTGCTGATTCTTGCAGCAGCCTGAGTGTCTTTTGTTAGTTTAGAGAAAGGGAAAGGACGGTGTATGCTACAGGGACAGCCAGATTAGTCTTTCATCATCATCATCATCATCATCATCATTAGCTGTTACTATCAAGGTCCACAAAAGAGCTGTTCCAGTAACCACTAATCGTTCTCTTTTTTTGCCAATTTGTATAGGGACAGGAAGGAAGCAGTGTTGTCAGGCAGTGAGGGTAATTTTAAAGACTTGCTGTTATTATTAGTTCCACAAAGGTTCTTTTCAGGACTGGTATCAGTGGTACAGTAATAGGCTTGTACATGTATAATATTCTTTCTTCCAAATATAGAAAGGATATTATACTTGACTGCTGCCCTTCTGCTGCAGTCTGCTAAACATTCACAACTCACTTGTTCCACAAAAGTTCTTATAAGGACTGGTAACTTGGTATAGGGTGCTACGGTACATAGGCTTGAGTGCGGTACAGTCTGCTGTTCTGTAAGGACCGCTATCGGTCCACAATAGATAGGGTTGACGTGCACCACTGCTGACCGCTGCCCTATACTGCAGCAGTCCTTCAGCGGTATAGGGACTGACGTACAGTCTGCTAATCACTAACACACAACCTGCTTGTTCCACAAAAGTTCTTATAAGGACTGGTAACTTGGTATAGGGTGCTACGGTACATAGGCTTGAGTGCGGTACAGTCTGCTGTTCTGTAAGGACCGCTATCGGTCCACAATAGATAGGGTTGACGTGCACCACTGCTGACCGCTGCCCTATACTGCAGCAGTCCTTCAGCGGTATAGGGACTGACGTACAGTCTGCTAAACACTAATACACAACCTGCTTGGTCCACAAAAGTTCTTATAAGGACTGGTAACTTGGTATAGGGTGCTACGGTACATAGGCTTGAGTGCGGTACAGTCTGCTGTTCTGTAAGGACCGCTATCGGTCCACAATAGATAGGGTTGACGTGCACCACTGCTGACCGCTCACCTATACTGCAGCAGTCCTTCAGCGGTATAGGGACTGACGTACAGTCTGCTAATCACTAACACACAACCTGCTTGTTCCACAAAAGTTCTTATAAGGACTGGTAACTTGGTATAGGGTGCTACGGTACATAGGCTTGAGTGCGGTACAGTCTGCTGTTCTGTAAGGACCGCTATCGGTCCACAATAGATAGGGTTGACGTGCACCACTGCTGACCGCTGCCCTATACTGCAGCAGTCCTTCAGCGGTATAGGGACTGACGTACAGTCTGCTAAACACTAACACACAACCTGCTTGGTCCACAAAAGTTCTTATAAGGACTGGTAACTTGGTATAGGGTGCTACGGTACATAGGCTTGAGTGCGGTACAGTCTGCTGTTCTGTAAGGACCGCTATCGGTCCACAATAGATAGGGTTGACGTGCACCACTGCTGACCGCTGCCCTATACTGCAGCAGTCCTTCAGCGGTATAGGGACTGACGTACAGTCTGCTAAACACTAACACACAACCTGCTTGGTCCACAAAAGTTCTTATAAGGACTGGTAACTTGGTATAGGGTGCTACGGTACATAGGCTTGAGTGCGGTACAGTCTGCTGTTCTGTAAGGACCGCTATAGGTCCACAATAGATAGGGTTGACGTGCACCACTGCTGACCGCTCACCTATACTGCAGCAGTCCTTCAGCGGTATAGGGACTAAGAGTTTTGTCACAGGGTCATTTAAAAAATGACATGCAGAGGAAGAGGCAGGCCCTTCCGCAGGGGTGGTAGGGGTAGGGCAGGAGCAACAGGCTTGAGCCAAAGTGGGAAGTTGCAGAAGGTGCGTTCAATTACTTTAAAGGATGCACCAGACTTGGTTGAGTGGCTCGCTCAGCCTTACTCTTCTGCACCCTCCTCATCCTCTCGATCTGCACCCTCTTCTTCACTCTCTGCTATGTGCACCCCCAAAGACACTACCACCAACAACACGACCACCACCACCACCACCACATACCTTCCGCTTGAGTCACTGGAATTATTTTCCGATCCATATCAAGAGGACATTTCTGATGCGCAGCCACTCTTGGTATTGGATCAGGAAGAGGAGGTAGCAACAAGCGCTACTCAGCAGTCTGACGCCAGTACCCAGATCAGCCCAAGGAGGAGGTTGGTCCCCGGTGTTGCTGCCTACTCTACTTATAGCGGTGGGGAAGGTGACGTTGATGATGACGTGTCTAGTGATGTCACGTGGGTGCCCACAAGAGAGGAAGAGGAGGGGAGTTCAGAGGGAGATATGGACCAGCAGATAGGGAGGAGAAGCAGCAATGACTTACATTGCACAGCAGGGACAAAGCAGACTGCAAATGTATCAGGAGCGAGTCATCGACCATGTACGGTCACATCTGGCGCTCCCAGGACACCGGCACATGGCTCCGCAGTGTGGGCTTTTTTTAACGTGTCCGCTGCTGACAATAGCGTTGCCATCTGCAATCTTTGCAGTCAACGCGTTAGTCGCGGTAAGCCCAATACTCACCTAGGGACGACCGCCTTAAGAAGGCACATGAGCAGCCATCACCGAGCCCAGTGGGAGCAACGGAACACACAAAGCCACACTGCAGGCTCTCACCGTCCAGCCTCGTCTTCTACTTCTCCTTCTCCTCTCTCCTCACAATTGTCCTCACTCCACCTTCCATCACGCCAAGCTCACATTTTTCTGCAAAAAGGCAGGCTTCCGTGGGCCTAATGTTTGAGCGTAAAAAAATGATGACGCCGGATAACCCTCTTGCCCAACGGTTGGCGGCTGGCTTGTCAGAACTCATAGCCCGCCAACTACTGCCATATAAACTGGTGGACTCGGAGGCCTTTCGCAAATTTGTGGCCATTGGAACACCACAATGGAAGGTCCCAGGAAGGAAGTATTTCTCAGAGAAGGGCATCCCAGAGCTATATGGCCATGTTCAGCGGCAAGTGAATGTATCTCTGGCACACAGTGTCGGTGCCAAGATACATCTGACCACAGACACGTGGTCTAGCAAACACGGGCAGGGAAGGTATATCAGTTTTACTGCCCACTGGGTGAACCTTCTGACGGCCGTCAAGCATGTAACCCGTGGCACCCGTGTAGATTTGGTTTTACCGCCACGGATTGCATGCAGGCCTGACTCTTCTTCTCCTCCTCCTACTCCATCCTCCTCCCTCTCCTCCTCAGCTGCCTCCTCCTTTTCCGCTGCTAGCGTCTCTTCCACTGCACCGCCCAAGCTCCCCAGAACCTATTCCACATGCCAGGTGAGACGTTGCCATGCCGTGCTGCGTCTGTTGTGCCTGGAAGCAAAGAGCCACACTGGCCCGGCACTCCTTTCAGCTTTGCGTTCACAGGCAGATGAGTGGCTAACACCGCTCAATTTGACAGTTGGTAAAGTGGTGTGTGACAACGGTGCCAATCTGCTTAGCGCATTGAAACAGGGCAAAATCACGCACGTGCCGTGCATGGCACACGTCTTAAACTTGGTCGTGCAGCGATTCCTTGTCAAATACCCTGGGGTCCAGGACATCTTGCGGCAGGCAAGGAAAATCTCGGCCCATTTCAGAAGATCTTACACGGCCATGGCTCGCCTTGCTGACATTCAGCGGCGACACCATCTGCCGGTCAGACGTCTTATTTGCGATTGCCCGACGCGATGGAACTCAACCTTCTATATGCTTGATAGGCTGCTCCAGCAGAAACGTGCAGTTAACGTCTACCTGTATGAACTCTGCGAAAGAAACGGTTCTGGGGAGCTGGGTTTTTTTTCACCGCGCCAGTGGCTGCTCATGCGCGACACATGCAGACTTCTGCGGCCATTTGAGGAGATCACCAAACTGGTCAGTCGCAGCCATGGCGCCATCAGTGACATGGTACCTTATGCCTTCTTTCTGGAGCGTGCATTGCGTCGTGTCATTGATCAGGCTGTGGAGGAGCAGGAGCGGGAAGATGAGGAAGTCGCAATGCTGGATGAATTCCCAGGGGGGGCTACTCTATCTGAGACAAGTCAACAACAGGAGTCTGATGAGGAGTCAGAGGAGGATGGTGCCGGGGCGGATGAGCAGGAGCAAGAAGAGCATGCTTTAAACCTTTCTGGGATCCCTGTTGTGCGAGGATGGGGAGAGGAGAATGAAGAGGACGACATTATCCTGGATGATGAGCAGGAGCCAGGCCACCACACCGCTTCCACTTTAGTGCAAATGGGGGCCTTCATGCTCCAGTGTTTTAATAGGGACCCCCGTATAAAAAGCATGAGGGTCAAGGACCAGTACTGGGTGGCAACGTACTTAGACCCCCGGTACAAACACAAAATGGCGGAAATGTTACCGCCGTCGCAGAGGGCTGTCAGAATGCAGCACTTCCAGGCCTTGCTTCGAGAAATGCTGCATTCTGCTTTTGCGTGCGCTGGCAGAGGAGCAATTCCCACTCCCAGAGAAGGATTTGCGGGTACCAATCCAACAGCGCCTGCAAGAAGAGGCCGGTTTGAAGATGTGTTGGTGACTTCGGATATGAGGTCATTCTTTCAGCCGACCCATCGACAGGTGTCATCCGGATCCAGCATCAGGGAACGCCTAGACCGTCAGGTGTCCGACTACATTGGGTTAACGGCCGATGTGGACGCTCTGAGGAGTGATGAACCCCTAGACTACTGGGTGGGCAGGCTTGACCTCTGGCCAGAGCTTGCCCAATTTGCAATCGAACTGTTGGCTTGCCCCTCATCCAGTGTCCTGTCCGAAAGGACGTTCAGCGCAGCAGGGGGGATTGTGACCGATAAGCGTACTCGCCTAGCTCACCACAGTGTTAACTACCTCACATTTCTAAAAATGAATGAGGCATGGATCTCGGAGGAATTCAACACATGTGATCAGTAGACCATGTATATGTCTATAAACAATTTTTGGAATCAAGCACACAGACCTTCTTAATTCATTTGGCTCACTTCCCTGACCCAAAAAAGCACACCGTACTATATGCCCCTACCCTCCTCTTTGAAGAGGTTGAGCGGTGTCATATTTCTACTGGGGCTGCTTATTATGAGGGGTTCCCACCATCCCTGTGCTGTGCTGACTTCCTCCTGGGTGTTCTTATTATGAGGGGCTCCCACCATCCCTGTGCTGTGCTGACTTCCTCCTGGGGGTTCTTATTATGAGGGGATCACACCATCCCTGTGCTGTGCTGACTTCCTCCTGGGGCTGCTTACGGTGCTGCTGTCAGCGCTGTATGTCACGGAGCTGCTGTCAGCGCTGTATGTCACGGAGCTGCTGTCAGCGCTGTATGTCACGGAGCTGCTGTCAGCGCTGTATGTCACGGAGCTGCTGTCAGCGCTGTATGTCACGGAGCTGCTGTCAGCGCTGTATGTCACGGAGCTGCTGTCAGCGCTGTATGTCACGGAGCTGCTGTCAGCGCTGTATGTCACGGAGCTGCTGTCAGCGCTGTATGTCACGGAGCTGCTGTCAGCGCTGTATGTCACGGAGCTGCTGTCAGCGCTGTATGTCACGGAGCTGCTGTCAGCGCTGTATGTCACGGTGCTGCTGTCAGCGCTGTATGTCACGGAGCTGCTGTCAGCGCTGTATGTCACGGAGCTGCTGTCAGTGCTGTATGTCACGGAGCTGCTGTCAGCGCTGTATGTCACGGAGCTGCTGTCAGCGCTGTATGTCACGGAGCTGCTGTCAGCGCTGTATGTCACGGTGCTGCTGTCAGCGCTGTATGTCACGGAGCTGCTGTCAGCGCTGTATGTCACGGAGCTGCTGTCAGCGCTGTATGTCACGGAGCTGCTGTCAGCGCTGTATGTCACGGAGCTGCTGTCAGCGCTGTATGTCACGGAGCTGCTGTCAGCGCTGTATGTCACGGTGCTGATGTCAGTGCTCTGTATTACGGTGCTGCTGTCAGTGCTCTGTATCTCCTGCACCCTCTTGTTTGCCTACCCTGGTCCCTGACCTTCCCTCTCCTCCATTGCCTTCATTAGCTCCATAGTCCTGAATTGTCAGAACAATTTCCCAAATAAAAAAAAAATGCTTGTAGTTATCGATCCCAAATTCACCTCATACATGTATTATGCTATTGTCCAGGTGGTGGGACTACGTGCTACCCCCTAATAATTACCCCGTGGCCGCAAATTCGACCTAAAGGTTTGCGAAATTCGCCTCCCATTGAAGTCAATGGAGCCCGCGGCGAACGGTCGTTTTCGCGAACGTTTGTGTCCGTTCGCGTTTCGCGTTCGCGAAACGTCCCGTCGGAAGTTCGTCCATCACTATCCAAAGTGTGCAAGGATTCTTCTTCTGTGGACTGTGGGTCTGGAAAAAAGGATGGTAGGATTACATCTTGATTCAAATCGATTCCCGAAACCACCTTAGGTAGAAAGGACCTGTTGGGGCGCATGACCACCCGGTCCTTATGAACAATTAGATACGGCTCCTTGCTTGAGAGAGCTGCTACTTCTGACACTCTTCTAGCCGTGGAAATGGCTACCAAGAAAACCAATTTTTTGGTCAAAAGAACTAATGAAGCCAGATGGTTCAAAAGGTTGCCCCTGCAAAGCCAAGAGAACCAAATTTAGATCCCATGGGCATACCGGAGGTTTGACTGGCGGCCTTATCATAGCCCCCTGGATGAAAGCCCGCACCAGGGAATGCGATGCAAGTGGCTTCTGAAAAAATACTGACAAGGCCGAAATCTTCACCTTGATAGTGCTTGCGGCCAAATTCATTTCTAGGCCTGACTGGAGAAAGGCCAATATCCTGCTAATGACATACTTTCTAGGATGCCATGCCCTGAGTTCATACCAGGAAACATATGCCCTCCAGATTTTGTAGTAAATAAGCCTGGAGGCCGGCTTTCTGGCATTAACCAGAGTAGAAAGGACTGGCCCCGAAAGCCCACGGTCTCTCAGAATGTGGGTCTCAGCAGCCAAACCATCAAATTCAGACTGTGTAAAGCAGGATGGTAGATTGGATCCTGTGAGAGCAGATCTGGCCGGAGAGGGAGGATCCATGGCCTGCCTACGGCCAACTTCATGATCTCTGCGTACCACGGTCGCCTGGGCCAAGCTGGGGCTACCAAAAGGACTGACTTAGTTTCCCTCTTGACTCTTCCCAGGAACCGTGACAGAAGCGGGCATGGGGGGAAAGCATAAATCAGATTGTACTGATCCCAGGGAACTGTCAGAGCATCTGACCCCTGAGCAAGTGTATCTCTTGTTCTTGACACAAATTTGTCCAGTTTTCTGTTGAACCTGGACGCAAACAGATCTACGTCTGGAGTACCCCACCTGCGACATATGTCCAAAAACACGTCGGGGTGCAGAGCCCATTCTCCTGGGCATAACTGCTGGCGGCTCAGAAATTCCACCTGCCAATTTTCCACTCCTGGAATGAAGACTGCAGAAAGGCATGGAACATGCTTTTCTGACCAGACAAGTATGCGATTCACCTCTTTTTGCGCTACCAGACTCCTGGTACTGCCCTAGTGATTGATATAGGCCACTGCTGTGGCATTGTCAGACTGAACCCGAACAGGGAGACCCCGTAGTCTGGAAGACCACCTTATGAGAGCCATATAAACTGCCTGGATTTCCAAGACATTTATGGGCAATAGCCTCTCGATCGCAGACCATTTCCCCTGTGAGCATGTCTCCTCCAACACTGCTCCCCAGCCTGTCAGGCTGGCATCTGTCGTAATAACCTTCCATGGAAGAGGAAGAAAGGTTTTGCCTTTCAGCAAATTCTCGGTTTGTAACCACCAGACGAGACTCCTGCGTGTCCCTGGGGATAGACGCATAGGAAGATCCAAGGATTGGGGCTTCCTGTTCCAGGCCGCAAGGATGCATCTTTGCAGAGGCCTTGAGTGGAACTGGGCAAAAGGAATGGCCTCGAAGGAGACGACCATTTTCCCTAACAGTCCCATGCATAACCGAATGGGGGAAGATCTCCTGCCCAGAATTAGGCGCACCAGATCCCCGATGGCCAAGGCTTTTGGCCTTGGAAGAAACACCTTGCCCTGAGCGGTGTCGATAAACATACCCAGGTATTCCAACCTGGTAGCAGGCTTTAGGGATGACTTTTCTAGGTTTATAATCCAACCTAGCTGTTCCAGGTGTTCTAGTGTTCTGGAAACACTGCGGTTCAGGAATGCTACTGTTTTCTCAATGAGAAGCAAGTCGTCTAGATAAGCCATGATGGCTATACCCTGACCTCTTAGGTTTGCCAAGAGAGGGTCCAGAATCTTTGTGAAGACTCGAGGGGCCGTAGCGAGCCCGAACGGCAAGGCCACAAATTGAAAATGGCGCCACTCTACCGCGAACCTTAGATACCTTTGGTGTGCGGAAAAAATTGGCACATGAAGATATGCATCCTTGATGTCTATTGATGCCATAAACTCTCCCCCTTGCAGGGAGGAGACCACAGTGCAAATTGACTGCATTCGGAAGGACCGGATGCGTAAAAACCGGTTCAGATCCAGGATAGGTCTGACACTTCCATTTGGCTTCGGAACGGTGAAGAGATTCGAGTAAAACCCTGAACCCTGTTCTTTTCGGTCCACTTCTACTATCACCCCTTGGGATAGTAAGTGATCCAAGGCCAGAAATAGCGGTTTTTGCTTTACTGGATCCCTGGGGATCCTTGACCTTAGAAAGCGAGAAGGTGGAATCTCCTGAAACTCTAGCTTGTAGCCCAGAGACACCGAAGAGATCACCCACTTGTCCCGGATCTCTTCCCGCCAGGCTTCCGCAAACTGCCGAAGCCTTCCCCCCACTCAGCCGAGCAGGGGTGCCCCTTCACAAGGAAGCTTTCGGGCTCTGCTTGGCAGGCTTCCGCCCCCAAGTCTTTTTCTGCCCTTGGGCCCAGCCCTGAGCCTTTCCTGTAGAGGAGGGTTGAGAAGGCCGTCGCCACTGCTTAGAGCTTGATGCTCCGGGAGAGAGAGAACGCCTAAATGATGGACATTTGCTCTTTTGGACTGGAAGGAGAGTAGATTTACCCCCTGAAATTTTTTGGACGAATTTGTCTAATTCTTCTCCAAACAGACGTTCCCCTTTAAACGGGAACCCAATCAAATGCTTCTTGCATGATAGCTCAGCTGCCCAATTTTTTAGCCATAGGGCCCTTCGCATGTGTACCAGCAGGAGAGACAAACGAGATGCTTGTTGGACAGAATCCAAAATCGCATCAATCATGAAACACAGAATTTGAGGTATTTCTGCATAATTCTCCACTTCCTCACTGGGAAGGAGCCCAAGCATCTGCTTAACCTGTTCCTTGAGGAACTGACACAACCCCACGGCTGCGACTGTAGGTTGCACTACAGCGCCAGTCATGGAAAAGGAGGCTTTTAATAATGTTTCCAACCTCTTATCAGTTGGATCTTTAAATACCTGAGCATTATCCAACGGACAGGTCAGGTTTTTATTCACACAAGAAACAGCCGCATCGACAGATGGGACTCCCCATTTCTTGGTGAAACTTTCTTCCAGAGGATA
The DNA here is from genome assembly GCF_037356315.1 of Lithobates pipiens. Lineage (NCBI taxonomy): Eukaryota > Metazoa > Chordata > Amphibia > Anura > Ranidae > Lithobates > Lithobates pipiens. Next base: position 252,627,389 of record NW_027507903.1, on the reverse strand, counting down.
AAGCATAGAAAACTTTTTAGGAGGAGTAAACCGTTTATCGGGATGTCCCCAATCCTCATACATCAATTTATCCATTAAGGGATGAATTGGGAAGGAAAAAGCAGTCTGTGGGATTTTCCTGACTCCTAGGGAAGAAACAGAGGACGTGGCAACTTCAGCAGCAGGCATTCTGAATGTGGTACACACCAATTCAGTATAATACTGCACCTGTTTTCTGAGCGCCTGGGAGGAGGGGACTCTCTCCTCTTCCTCTGATTCCTCCGACTGCTCAAGATCCCTGTGCCAAGATAGGGATCTCTCCTCATTGTCAGAAGAATCATCTGAGAGAGGAATCTCAGCAGAGGGAGGGGATCTACCCCTTTTCCTGCTATCTTTCAGGGAAGCAGAAATAAAATCCATGATTCTCCCTTCAAAACCCTCCAATGTAGCCCTAAGGGAGTCCTCAGAGACATATACCAGGGCTGGGACATTAAGAGAGGCTGCAAAACCTGACAGGGGCACTGACTCATCCTGTGAGGCTGGCTCCAGTCTTGCAGGGGGGGATGGTAACTTACAGGCATTTTTAGAACCCCTGGACCTAGGCGGTGATTTACCAGTGCCTTTGTTACCTCCCCCTGAGACCCTCTTACGAGGAGACATAGTCCTAAGCTACAAAGCAGAGGTACTAGTACAAAGTGCAATCACTGTTGTGCTAAAAGTCTCACAATAACATATATATGCTTAATAATGCACAACCTGATGCTGAGTAGGTGTCTAAGGTTTGCCTGGATCCAATCCCCTGGGATGCTTACTCCCCACAGCTCCTGTGTCTCTCACTTACAGTCCCCCGACGCTCTGGGCTTTTAAAACTGCCGCCTGGCGCCTGCGCAGTACAGCGCCGTGCACACCAACCTGCGCGGCTCACAACCACACTCCCCCCTCCTCCATTAGCCCGGGAGCGCCCCCGTGCGCGTGCACGAGGACCGCCGGAATCCAGGGGGGGGGGGAAAGGAGTCTCATCAGAGCTGCGTGGGACCCCCAGACTACGAGGGACCCCTGTATTACCTTGTTGTGGCAGGGACTGCAGTGGAGACGTGAGACCTCTGGAGAACCAGGCTTCACTGAGCGTGTGTACTGAAAGGCATGTAAGTATGCATCAGGCTGCTCTTACTCCCTCTAGTGGTGGAAACCAGGTAAGACATACAACTACTCAAAATGAAGAAATCCATCATATAATTATATATAGGATTAACTTCCCTTACCTGTCCTCGCCACAGGAATTGCTAAAACAGACAAATTCCAGCCTTCACCCATCACGGCGGGCAGTGTTAGCCAAACTTCATGTTTATCTGGGGCTCTTTCTCAGAAGCGCCTCCTACCTGGACCTTGTAAAAGACTCTGCCAGAAACTTTTGTGCGCTCTGTGTAAACAGTACACCAAGTCTGGTTTTCCCAGAGCCCAGTCTTCCAACAGGAGAGGACTTACAGGCCAAACCTTGTTTCTTCGGCTGACGAGGCCCGGGTACCATACCATCTTGGGAGTCAAATATCGGCCAGAGATATGGATCCAGTTTGTTGTAGCGCTTAGGCCCCCGCAGGGACCTGCACAGAGCTTTCTTCATAGCACATGTTTTACGTGACCAACCACCATAGACACTGGCGAAAAAACTGAGGTGCCTCCCATATGGGAGGGGTTATATAGGGGAGGAATTCTCCTTAATTGGGGTTAACCAGTGTCCAATCACCAGAGGTGACTGTATAACCCACTATGTAATGAGCTCCTGTGTCCCGTGATGTATGATCAAGAAACACTGTTACCTTGTTTTGTACATATTCCAGCTCCAGCAAATGGCATTTGAAAGTGATCAGAGAATATAGCACACTGCCAGTACTGATATTTTGCAGTGCAGCAAAATGTATGAACAAGAGAAAATACACTAATTTCAGTGGGAACCATTCACACTAATACATTGAGTTTCTTTACGTTGTAAAAATGTCCCCTGTAATGTATTTTGGTTGCTATGACCTGCAATTAGCCATTCAAGTCAACTGAAGTGGAATTTATAGCGAGCTTTAATGTCACGGAACATCACGTAATGCATATGGTCCTGGTGTGAACCCAGCCTAAAAAGGTACTAAAGGCTGAAGTAGATTACTATCTCTAACAGAGAGAACAATTTTCATGATGAAGAGACAAGCCAGCACGTCACTAGTACACTGTGTCCTGTTCTTTCTCTAAATTTCCATAGATTGTTCTCAGCATTAAAGTAATTGGTTATGAATACAAATATCTTATTATGAATGTTCTTTTTAATTGCTGTGATGTTCTATTTGGATTACATCCATACATTTACAAACAATGACTGGATACTGATCTGAGAAGCTTTCGACAAGCACATACACAATTATCAATAAATTAAAATTAAGCTAATAAAACAATTATCATACTTTTTTCAGACATGTGCTTCTCAGTTACTTTACTCCCAGGGGTACTCATGAGGACATTTAGAGGTATGCAAAAAATTGAATACTGGTGGGTAAATTTAGTGGCTGCCTCCCCGCTTCTGCCTAATTCCACCAACAGCAGTCACAGCATGCTGCCATGCACTCTGCAGGTGCCCACTTCTCTTCTTAATGGTGAAATTTATCTAAAACCATTTTTTTCTGTACAGTTTTAGATAAATTATTTACCCGAAATGAAGTACACTATATTACCAAAAGTTTTGGGACACCTGCCTTTACACACACATGAACTTTAATGGCATCCCAGTCTTAGTCAGTAGGGTTCAATATTGAGTTCTCCCACCCTTTGTAGCTATAACAGCTTCAACTCTTCTGGGAAGACTGTCCACAAGGTTTAGAAGTGTGTCTATGGGAATGTTTGACCATTCCTCTAGAAGCGCATTTGTGAGGTCATGGAATGATGTTGGACGAGGAGGTCTGGTTCGCAGTCTCGTTCTAATTCATCCCAAAAGGTGTTCAAATGGTGGTCCAAATCATTCGGTGGGGAATGGCAAGTGTTCCAATACTTTTGGTAATATAGTGCATGTCTCATGATGTACAGACTGCTGGATTCTGTAGAAATCTTCCCTGCAGGTGTGCCCCTTCCTCTTCCTGCTGCTCAATTTCCAGCACTGTGGGGGCTAAAGCTGGCCATACACCATACAATTTTCATTATTCAATTTTCTTTAGATTTACCTTCAACTATGTAGTGCAATGGCCTGCCTGGTTGCATAAAATTTTTAAGTGTTTAGGTTTGACCTCCTATTATATGGTTTTGGTAAATCTAAAGGAAATTTGTACAAGAAAATTGTGTAATGTATGGCCATGTATGGTAACAGCTTAGGGTCTGCGGTCTCAGCTGCCCTAAAAATTATCTGACAGGGACACACCCCCTCCTCCTTTCTCCTTCATTTAACCGGTTCCTGATGGCTCACACGATATATGTCGGCAGAATGGCACGGGTGTGCAAAACCACGTACCCGTATGCAGCTCACACCTGGACAGGTGGCATGTACGCCGTGCCCGCAGTGATCGGATTAGTTGCCGAACCGATCAGTCTTCAGGTCCAGGCCAATGATTTCAGGCCTGGACCTGCTGATCGGTTCTGGCGCATGAAATGCTGCCTGTAAGTGTAAACACAGGAAGGAGAAGTGATGTCATCTCCCCTCGTGGAATTATTTTGGGTTCCAGAGAGGAGAGAGGATATCTAAAAGTGAGTTGCACCAACACTACACTGACACAGTACACGTAGGCACACATTTCACCCCCCGATCACTCCCCAGTTAACCCCTTCACTCCCTGTGACTGTGTCACCAATTGCAGTTTTCAGATTTTTCCTGACCATTGCATTGGTGTCACTCGTGACACTAATCAGCATTAGGGCAGCTAGTAGTAAGCCCAGGTAGGTCTAGGGTACCCCCTAAATAAAGGTTTAGCCCTTGGTTAACCCTTTCCCCCCCTGTCACCAGTGTCACTAGTAAATCTATTTTATGATCACCGTATAAGTGTCACGGGTGACGCTAGTTAGCTAGTTATTTTTTTATAGCGTCAGGGTACCCGCCGTATATTACCTAATAAAGGTTTAACCCTCTGATCACCCGGTGGGTGACATCAGTTAGGTATTAGCATCAGTTCTGCGTCAGCCCAAGGCAGCATCAGATTAGTGCAAGTAGCGCTAACACCCACGCATGCACCATACACCTCCATTAGTATAGTGTCTGAACAGATCAATATCTTTGATCTGATCAGATCTATACTAGCATCCCCAGTAGTTTAGTAGTTTAGGGTTCTCAAAAACACAGTATTAGTGGGTCCAGCCCAGATACCTGTTAGCACCTGCATTTAGCCCCTCAGCCCAGCCCAGCCCACTCAAGTGCAGTATCAATCACTGTCACTTATAAAACACAACACACATAACTGCCGCATTTGCAGAGTCAGGCCTGATCCCTGCGAACACTAACAGTTTTTGTTGGTAGCGACTGAAGCAGGCTCTGACAATCAGGTGCTCTTTTTGCTTGTGAGTCTCACTAGTTGTACCAGTAAATTTAGAGGCCACAATGTCCAATGGAAGGTACACTAGTGACTAGACCTACACGTTTCTGAGCATGACAGATGATAGTGAAGAGGAAGTTACCCATCTGTCAGATTCAGGCTCAGAATATGATCCAGTAGACAGCAGCAGCACCCTGACAGATAGCCCACACAATGGAATAGTGATCCCTGCTAAGGTCAGGCGTTCCTGACCCCATTCTTCTTCTGTTGTTGAGGTGGAAGAAGCACGGGGCTCTTGTATGGAGCAGAGAGCCAGTACTAGTGCTGCTCATCCTTCTGATGAACTGGAAAGCACCAGCGGCCTAGTACACCCTGGTCGTACATCCAGCACTGCAGTATCACGTGATGACATGGCAAGTCCCATAAGTGCAGTTCAAGCTGGTGCGGTGGCTAGCACAAGTAGCGTCCCGCAACCACCAAGAAGCAAAAGATAGGCCCGTCGAGCCCATAGTGCCCTTCCTGCAGAATATGCCAATCCTAATTGGGAGCCCACCATTTCTGCAGAACCCATTCACTGGCCAAACCGGAATTCAGGTTGATATTGCTTGATTTTTATTCGCTGGTTTTCACTAATCTATTGTGGACCAAAGCAATTTGTATGCTGGTCAATTCATCGCCGCTAATCCCCAGTTGACCCTTGCCAGAGATTGGAAACCTTTTATGGTTTCCGAATTTAAGACCTTCCTTGGCCTATCCCTTCTCATGGGCATAGTTTTAAAAAGTGAATTGCGGTCATATTGGTCCACTGACCCAATTCACCATATGCCCATGTTCTCTGCATCCATGACCAGGGCTAGATATGAGCAGATCTTGCGGTTCATGCATTTTAATGACAATGTTATCCTCAGGGTGACCCTGAAGACAATCGGCTCCACAATATAAGGCCCCTCCTAAACCACTTCAACCAACAGTTTGCAGCCTTGTTTACTCCCGATCAAGTTGTCTGCGTTGGCCACTTGTCTTTCAAACAGTATCTTTTCAGCAAGTGTGTCAGATATGAGGTCAAGATTAGTGATGGACGAACTTCCGACGGGACGTTTCGCGAACGCGAAACGCGAACGGACACAAACGTTCGCGAAAACGACCGTTCGCCGCGGGCTCCATTGACTTCAATGGGAGGCGAATTTCGCAAACCTTTAGGTCGAATTTGCGGCCACGGGGTAATTATTAGGGGGTAGCACGTAGTCCCACCACCTGGACAATAGCATAATACATGTATGAGGTGAATTTGGGATCGATAACTACAAGCATTTTTTTTTTATTTGGGAAATTGTTCTGACAATTCAGGACTATGGAGCTAATGAAGGCAATGGAGGAGAGGGAAGGTCAGGGACCAGGGTAGGCAAACAAGAGGGTGCAGGAGATACAGAGCACTGACAGCAGCACCGTAATACAGAGCACTGACATCAGCACCGTGACATACAGCGCTGACAGCAGCTCCGTGACATACAGCGCTGACAGCAGCTCCGTGACATACAGCGCTGACAGCAGCTCCGTGACATACAGCGCTGACAGCAGCTCCGTGACATACAGCGCTGACAGCAGCTCCGTGACATACAGCGCTGACAGCAGCACCGTGACATACAGCGCTGACAGCAGCTCCGTGACATACAGCGCTGACAGCAGCTCCGTGACATACAGCGCTGACAGCAGCTCCGTGACATACAGCACTGACAGCAGCTCCGTGACATACAGCGCTGACAGCAGCTCCGTGACATACAGCGCTGACAGCAGCACCGTGACATACAGCGCTGACAGCAGCTCCGTGACATACAGCGCTGACAGCAGCTCCGTGACATACAGCGCTGACAGCAGCTCCGTGACATACAGCGCTGACAGCAGCTCCGTGACATACAGCGCTGACAGCAGCTCCGTGACATACAGCGCTGACAGCAGCTCCGTGACATACAGCGCTGACAGCAGCTCCGTGACATACAGCGCTGACAGCAGCTCCGTGACATACAGCGCTGACAGCAGCTCCGTGACATACAGCGCTGACAGCAGCACCGTAAGCAGCCCCAGGAGGAAGTCAGCACAGCACAGGGATGGTGTGATCCCCTCATAATAAGAACCCCCAGGAGGAAGTCAGCACAGCACAGGGATGGTGGGAGCCCCTCATAATAAGAACACCCAGGAGGAAGTCAGCACAGCACAGGGATGGTGGGAACCCCTCATAATAAGCAGCCCCAGTAGAAATATGACACCGCTCAACCTCTTCAAAGAGGAGGGTAGGGGCATATAGTACGGTGTGCTTTTTTGGGTCAGGGAAGTGAGCCAAATGAATTAAGAAGGTCTGTGTGCTTGATTCCAAAAATTGTTTATAGACATATACATGGTCTACTGATCACATGTGTTGAATTCCTCCGAGATCCATGCCTCATTCATTTTTAGAAATGTGAGGTAGTTAACACTGTGGTGAGCTAGGCGAGTACGCTTATCGGTCACAATCCCCCCTGCTGCGCTGAACGTCCTTTCGGACAGGACACTGGATGAGGGGCAAGCCAACAGTTCGATTGCAAATTGGGCAAGCTCTGGCCAGAGGTCAAGCCTGCCCACCCAGTAGTCTAGGGGTTCATCACTCCTCAGAGCGTCCACATCGGCCGTTAACCCAATGTAGTCGGACACCTGACGGTCTAGGCGTTCCCTGATGCTGGATCCGGATGACACCTGTCGATGGGTCGGCTGAAAGAATGACCTCATATCCGAAGTCACCAACACATCTTCAAACCGGCCTCTTCTTGCAGGCGCTGTTGGATTGGTACCCGCAAATCCTTCTCTGGGAGTGGGAATTGCTCCTCTGCCAGCGCACGCAAAAGCAGAATGCAGCATTTCTCGAAGCAAGGCCTGGAAGTGCTGCATTCTGACAGCCCTCTGCGACGGCGGTAACATTTCCGCCATTTTGTGTTTGTACCGGGGGTCTAAGTACGTTGCCACCCAGTACTGGTCCTTGACCCTCATGCTTTTTATACGGGGGTCCCTATTAAAACACTGGAGCATGAAGGCCCCCATTTGCACTAAAGTGGAAGCGGTGTGGTGGCCTGGCTCCTGCTCATCATCCAGGATAATGTCGTCCTCTTCATTCTCCTCTCCCCATCCTCGCACAACAGGGATCCCAGAAAGGTTTAAAGCATGCTCTTCTTGCTCCTGCTCATCCGCCCCGGCACCATCCTCCTCTGACTCCTCATCAGACTCCTGTTGTTGACTTGTCTCAGATAGAGTAGCCCCCCCTGGGAATTCATCCAGCATTGCGACTTCCTCATCTTCCCGCTCCTGCTCCTCCACAGCCTGATCAATGACACGACGCAATGCACGCTCCAGAAAGAAGGCATAAGGTACCATGTCACTGATGGCGCCATGGCTGCGACTGACCAGTTTGGTGATCTCCTCAAATGGCCGCAGAAGTCTGCATGTGTCGCGCATGAGCAGCCACTGGCGCGGTGAAAAAAAACCCAGCTCCCCAGAACCGTTTCTTTCGCAGAGTTCATACAGGTAGACGTTAACTGCACGTTTCTGCTGGAGCAGCCTATCAAGCATATAGAAGGTTGAGTTCCATCGCGTCGGGCAATCGCAAATAAGACGTCTGACCGGCAGATGGTGTCGCCGCTGAATGTCAGCAAGGCGAGCCATGGCCGTGTAAGATCTTCTGAAATGGGCCGAGATTTTCCTTGCCTGCCGCAAGATGTCCTGGACCCCAGGGTATTTGACAAGGAATCGCTGCACGACCAAGTTTAAGACGTGTGCCATGCACGGCACGTGCGTGATTTTGCCCTGTTTCAATGCGCTAAGCAGATTGGCACCGTTGTCACACACCACTTTACCAACTGTCAAATTGAGCGGTGTTAGCCACTCATCTGCCTGTGAACGCAAAGCTGAAAGGAGTGCCGGGCCAGTGTGGCTCTTTGCTTCCAGGCACAACAGACGCAGCACGGCATGGCAACGTCTCACCTGGCATGTGGAATAGGTTCTGGGGAGCTTGGGCGGTGCAGTGGAAGAGACGCTAGCAGCGGAAAAGGAGGAGGCAGCTGAGGAGGAGAGGGAGGAGGATGGAGTAGGAGGAGGAGAAGAAGAGTCAGGCCTGCATGCAATCCGTGGCGGTAAAACCAAATCTACACGGGTGCCACGGGTTACATGCTTGACGGCCGTCAGAAGGTTCACCCAGTGGGCAGTAAAACTGATATACCTTCCCTGCCCGTGTTTGCTAGACCACGTGTCTGTGGTCAGATGTATCTTGGCACCGACACTGTGTGCCAGAGATACATTCACTTGCCGCTGAACATGGCCATATAGCTCTGGGATGCCCTTCTCTGAGAAATACTTCCTTCCTGGGACCTTCCATTGTGGTGTTCCAATGGCCACAAATTTGCGAAAGGCCTCCGAGTCCACCAGTTTATATGGCAGTAGTTGGCGGGCTATGAGTTCTGACAAGCCAGCCGCCAACCGTTGGGCAAGAGGGTTATCCGGCGTCATCATTTTTTTACGCTCAAACATTAGGCCCACGGAAGCCTGCCTTTTTGCAGAAAAATGTGAGCTTGGCGTGATGGAAGGTGGAGTGGAGGACAATTGTGAGGAGAGAGGAGAAGGAGAAGTAGAAGACGAGGCTGGACGGTGAGAGCCTGCAGTGTGGCTTTGTGTGTTCCGTTGCTCCCACTGGGCTCGGTGATGGCTGCTCATGTGCCTTCTTAAGGCGGTCGTCCCTAGGTGAGTATTGGGCTTACCGCGACTAACGCGTTGACTGCAAAGATTGCAGATGGCAACGCTATTGTCAGCAGCGGACACGTTAAAAAAAGCCCACACTGCGGAGCCATGTGCCGGTGTCCTGGGAGCGCCAGATGTGACCGTACATGGTCGATGACTCGCTCCTGATACATTTGCAGTCTGCTTTGTCCCTGCTGTGCAATGTAAGTCATTGCTGCTTCTCCTCCCTATCTGCTGGTCCATATCTCCCTCTGAACTCCCCTCCTCTTCCTCTCTTGTGGGCACCCACGTGACATCACTAGACACGTCATCATCAACGTCACCTTCCCCACCGCTATAAGTAGAGTAGGCAGCAACACCGGGGACCAACCTCCTCCTTGGGCTGATCTGGGTACTGGCGTCAGACTGCTGAGTAGCGCTTGTTGCTACCTCCTCTTCCTGATCCAATACCAAGAGTGGCTGCGCATCAGAAATGTCCTCTTGATATGGATCGGAAAATAATTCCAGTGACTCAAGCGGAAGGTATGTGGTGGTGGTGGTGGTGGTCGTGTTGTTGGTGGTAGTGTCTTTGGGGGTGCACATAGCAGAGAGTGAAGAAGAGGGTGCAGATCGAGAGGATGAGGAGGGTGCAGAAGAGTAAGGCTGAGCGAGCCACTCAACCAAGTCTGGTGCATCCTTTAAAGTAATTGAACGCACCTTCTGCAACTTCCCACTTTGGCTCAAGCCTGTTGCTCCTGCCCTACCCCTACCACCCCTGCGGAAGGGCCTGCCTCTTCCTCTGCATGTCATTTTTTAAATGACCCTGTGACAAAACTCTTAGTCCCTATACCGCTGAAGGACTGCTGCAGTATAGGTGAGCGGTCAGCAGTGGTGCACGTCAACCCTATCTATTGTGGACCTATAGCGGTCCTTACAGAACAGCAGACTGTACCGCACTCAAGCCTATGTACCGTAGCACCCTATACCAAGTTACCAGTCCTTATAAGAACTTTTGTGGACCAAGCAGGTTGTGTATTAGTGTTTAGCAGACTGTACGTCAGTCCCTATACCGCTGAAGGACTGCTGCAGTATAGGGCAGCGGTCAGCAGTGGTGCACGTCAACCCTATCTATTGTGGACCGATAGCGGTCCTTACAGAACAGCAGACTGTACCGCACTCAAGCCTATGTACCGTAGCACCCTATACCAAGTTACCAGTCCTTATAAGAACTTTTGTGGACCAAGCAGGTTGTGTGTTAGTGTTTAGCAGACTGTGCGTCAGTCCCTATACCGCTGAAGGACTGCTGCAGTATAGGGCAGCGGTCAGCAGTAGTGCACGGCAACCCTATGTATTGTGGACCGATAGCGGTCCTTACAGAACAGCAGACTGTAACGCACTCAGGCCTATGTACCGTAGCACCCTATACCAAGTTACCAGTCCTTATAAGAACTTTTGTGGACCAAGCAGGTTGTGTGTTAGTGATTAGCAGACTGTACGTCAGTCCCTATACCAATGAAGGACTGCTGCAGTATAGGGCAGCGGTCAGCAGTAGTGCACGGCAACCCTATGTATTGTGGACCGATAGCGGTCCTTACAGAACAGCAGACTGTAACGCACTCAGGCCTATGTACCGTAGCACCCTATACCAAGTTACCAGTCCTTATAAAAACTTTTGTGGACCAAGCAGGTTGTGTGTTAGTGTTTAGCAGACTGTGCGTCAGTCCCTATACCGCTGAAGGACTGCTGCAGTATAGGGCAGCGGTCAGCAGTGGTGCACGTCAACCCTATCTATTGTGGACCGATAGCGGTCCTTACAGAACAGCAGACTGTACCGCACTCAAGCCTATGTACCGTAGCACCCTATACCAAGTTACCAGTCCTTATAAGAACTTTTGTGGAACAAGCAGGTTGTGTGTTAGTGATTAGCAGACTGTACGTCAGTCCCTATACCAATGAAGGACTGCTGCAGTATAGGGCAGCGGTCAGCAGTAGTGCACGGCAACCCTATGTATTGTGGACCGATAGCGGTCCTTACAGAACAGCAGACTGTACTGCACTCAGGCCTATGTACCGTAGCACCCTATACCAAGTTACCAGTCCTTATAAAAACTTTTGTGGACCAAGCAGGTTGTGTGTTAGTGTTTAGCAGACTGTGCGTCAGTCCCTATACCGCTGAAGGACTGCTGCAGTATAGGGCAGCGGTCAGCAGTAGTGCACGGCAACCCTATGTATTGTGGACCGATAGCGGTCCTTACAGAACAGCAGACTGTAACGCACTCAGGCCTATGTACCGTAGCACCCTATACCAAGTTACCAGTCCTTATAAGAACTTTTGTGGACCAAGCAGGTTGTGTGTTAGTGATTAGCAGACTGTACGTCAGTCCCTATACCAATGAAGGACTGCTGCAGTATAGGGCAGCGGTCAGCAGTAGTGCACGGCAACCCTATGTATTGTGGACCGATAGCGGTCCTTACAGAACAGCAGACTGTAACGCACTCAGGCCTATGTACCGTAGCACCCTATACCAAGTTACCAGTCCTTATAAAAACTTTTGTGGACCAAGCAGGTTGTGTGTTAGTGTTTAGCAGACTGTGCGTCAGTCCCTATACCGCTGAAGGACTGCTGCAGTATAGGGCAGCGGTCAGCAGTAGTGCACGGCAACCCTATGTATTGTGGACCGATAGCGGTCCTTACAGAACAGCAGACTGTAACGCACTCAGGCCTATGTACCGTAGCACCCTATACCAAGTTACCAGTCCTTATAAGAACTTTTGTGGACCAAGCAGGTTGTGTGTTAGTGATTAGCAGACTGTACGTCAGTCCCTATACCAATGAAGGACTGCTGCAGTATAGGGCAGCGGTCAGCAGTAGTGCACGGCAACCCTATGTATTGTGGACCGATAGCGGTCCTTACAGAACAGCAGACTGTAACGCACTCAGGCCTATGTACCGTAGCACCCTATACCAAGTTACCAGTCCTTATAAGAACTTTTGTGGAACAAGCAGGTTGTGTGTTAGTGATTAGCAGACTGTACGTCAGTCCCTATACCAATGAAGGACTGCTGCAGTATAGGGCAGCGGTCAGCAGTAGTGCACGGCAACCCTATGTATTGTGGACCGATAGCGGTCCTTACAGAACAGCAGACTGTAACGCACTCAGGCCTATGTACCGTAGCACCCTATACCAAGTTACCAGTCCTTATAAGAACTTTTGTGGACCAAGCAGGTTGTGTGTTAGTGATTAGCAGACTGTACGTCAGTCCCTATACCAATGAAGGACTGCTGCAGTATAGGGCAGCGGTCAGCAGTAGTGCACGGCAACCCTATGTATTGTGGACCGATAGCGGTCCTTACAGAACAGCAGACTGTACTGCACTCAGGCCTATGTACCGTAGCACCCTATACCAAGTTACCAGTCCTTATAAAAACTTTTGTGGACCAAGCAGGTTGTGTGTTAGTGTTTAGCAGACTGTGCGTCAGTCCCTATACCGCTGAAGGACTGCTGCAGTATAGGGCAGCGGTCAGCAGTAGTGCACGGCAACCCTATGTATTGTGGACCGATAGCGGTCCTTACAGAACAGCAGACTGTAACGCACTCAGGCCTATGTACCGTAGCACCCTATACCAAGTTACCAGTCCTTATAAGAACTTTTGTGGACCAAGCAGGTTGTGTGTTAGTGATTAGCAGACTGTACGTCAGTCCCTATACCAATGAAGGACTGCTGCAGTATAGGGCAGCGGTCAGCAGTAGTGCACGGCAACCCTATGTATTGTGGACCGATAGCGGTCCTTACAGAACAGCAGACTGTACCGCACCCAAGCCTATGTACCGTAGCACCCTAGACAGACCAAGTTACCAGTCCTGATAAAGAGCTTTGTGGAACAAGTGAGTTGTGAATGATTAGCAGACTGCAGCAGAAGGGCAGCAGTCAAGTATAATATTCTTTCTATATTTGGAAGAAAGAATATTATACGTGTACAAGCCTATTACCGTACCACTGATACCAGTCCTGAAAAGAACCTTTGTGGAACTAATAGTAACAGCAAGTCTTTAAAATTATCCTCACTGCCTGACACACTGCTTCCTGCCTGTCCCTATACAAATTGGCAAAAAAGAGTAGGCTGGAACGATTAGCTGGAACAGCTCTTTTGTGGACCTGATAGTAACAGCTAATGATGATGATGATGATGATGATGAAGAAAGACTAATCTGGCTGAGCTGTCCCTAAAATAGCAGCATACAGCGCTCTGTCCCTTTATCTAAACTGACAAAAGAAACTCAGGCTGCTGACCTAACACCTATACCAGTCCTGAAAAGAACTTTTGTGTACCAAATAGCTAGCGTTTTCTCTGTCCCTACTCCACACAGGATCCTTTCCCTACAGTGACAGAAGAAAGAATGTAAAATGGCCACCGGATCGGGTGTATTTATAGGTTAGGGGGAATGTCCAAGTGTCCATGAGCTGTCATGTCTCAATTGGTTGTCCTGTAACACATGATAAACGTGTCACGAAAGGTTAAAGTTCTTGTATACATTAAACACGTAAGTCCGCCGGGGCGAACGACGGAAAAAGGCGTTCGAACCCGCGGACGGCGAAAGTCGGAAATTCGCCGCGAAACGACCGCCGGGCGAACCGTTCGGCCATCACTAGTCAAGATGTATAAGCTCTGTGACAGGGCAACATGCTATACATATAGTTTTATGGTTTACGAGGGAAAAGATAGTCATGTGGAGCCCGAGAACTGCCCAGACTACATAGGGAGCGCTGGCAAGATTGTTTGGGACTTGGTGTCACCCTTATTTGAAAAGGGGTACCACTCGTACGCATGCCACTTTTTAGTCATTTGTTTGATCATGGAATTGGCACATGTGGCACCATGCAATCTAATCGCCGGGCCTTACCCCAGCAGCTTGTAGATTCCCGAATTAGACTGGGAGAGAGAGCCTGCTTGAGAAGTAATAATTTGCTCGCAGTGAAGTGGAGGGATGATCAGAATTTTTTCGTTCTGTCCTCCCTTAACGCAGATACGACAGTCCAAATTCCAACGGCGACTTTTGTGGAGAAACCCCTCTGTGTTCAGGAATACAACCTTAAAATGGAAGGGGTGGACCTCAACGGCGGTCAATGGAGAATTACGTTGATGGCGCCGTACTTAATTGCCTTGATGGCCAGATGCTGGTACAAAAATGTCTGTATACTTTTTCCAATTGGCTCTGCCGAACGCTTATGTGCTATACAAAGCATCAAGACAAACTGGATCCTTCCTTAAATTCCAAGAAGAGATCATCACAGCCCTTCTGTTTCCAGACGGTGCTGTGGCCCAACTTCCCAATCCAAATGCACTGAGCTGGCTGCATGAGAGGCATTTTCCATATGTCCTCCTTGGTACCCCTACACAACCATCACCCCAAAGAAGATGTCTGTAGCAAGTGCGGATATAGGTGGGACACCTGCTATTGTTGTCCCTCCTGTCCTGGCCAACCTCATCTTTGCATTGGTGAATTATTCAAACACTACCACACACTAGTGAAGTATTAGCATAGGGTACAGCATGGCACAGTCTAGGGTACCCTTTCACAGGTTCTCCAAAGATGCCATCGCATTTTGAGTGACCCGAACCTGGAACAGTTACAGTTACAAATAAAAGTGTAAAAAAAAAATTCTATAACATAAAAAAGCCAAAAATAGTTGTTGTTTTATTGTTCTCTGTCTCTATTTTTTCTCTATTGTTCTCTCTCTCTCTATTGTTCTGCTCTTTTTACTGTATTTTTTAACTGCAATGTTTTATTGTTACTATGTTTCATCATGTTTGCTTTTCAGGTATGTAATTCGTTCATAATTTACTATTTACTGTGTTTCATTTCTAACTATTATTTTCTTTTCAGGTACACCATTTAACTGCAACACTGATTCATTTATCTTAAAAGCTTTTGCTCTCACAATATGTAAATCAGCGACTCCAGAGCTGTAGGAGGTGATCTCCCCACCACAGTTAAAAATAAAAAGAGAATATACAGGCGGTCCCTTAGTTAAAAACATCCAACTTACAAACAACTCCTACTTACAAACAGAGGGAGACAACAGGAAGGGAGAGGAAATCTACCCCTAGGAGGGGAAATTCACTCCTGGGAAAGAGGTGTCTCCACTGAACCTTTATCACCAAGGCTTGTTTCCACAAGAACCCAACATTTTCATAATCCAATTGCCATTGGGACAGAAAGTAAGGTGAACTATTCTGAACAGGGGCACAGACAGCAAAACAAACAATACAGGGGTGTTAACTCCTCCCTATGCTATCCCAAAAGCTTAAAAATATTTTTTTTTGTCCGGAGCTACATTTAAAAAATGTACCTGTTCCGCCTTACAAACAGATTCAACTTAAGAACAAACCTACATACCCTATCTTGTTTGTAACCCGGGGACCGCCTGTATACCAACCCAGGGAGGCAGGCGTGGAGGGGCGATTTGCTCCTTACATTAGGGGAGAATTTCCCCCATGCTTTGGCATATATTTTTTACTCTTTTTTTGGCAGAAATTGTAGTTAATGTTTTATTGTTACCATTGTTTGTTTTTCAGATACACTATTCAGCTGCAGCACTGATTTATCTTGACAGCAACAGCGTTTGCGATGCCTGCAGGTTTAGGTATCATCTTGGTATTGTTTTCAGCTAGTGGTCAGCTTTCATGTAAAAGCAATCCTAGTGGCTAATTAGCCGCTAGACTGCTTTTACAAGCAGTCGGAGGGAATGCCCCCCTCCTGCCTTCTTCCATGGTTTTCTCAGCCTTTCCTGTCCCACCGGGGACCTGAGAATGCAGCTGGTGGTTCCGTCAGCTGACCATAGAGCTGATCGAAGACCAGAATGGCTCCAATCATCTCTATGGCCTAAGAAACCGGAAGCTATGAGCATTTCATGACTTTGGTTTCACCGGATATAAACAGCACCAATGGGAAATTAGGAAAGCATCTTATCACACTGATCTTGGTGTGGTGAAATGCTTTGGGGGTAGAGGAGAGATAAAAAAAAAAAAAGAAGGAGTACCTGTCACTACCCATTGCCATCATAGGGGATATTTACATTCCCTGTAACAACAATAAAAAAAGCACCCCTGTCCCCCTATGCTCGCTCGCAAAGGTGAACACCAACGCCAGTCTCATATCATATGTAAACAGCAAATGCACCATGCATGTGAGGTATCACCACGAATGTCAGATCGAGGGCAGTAATTTTAGCATCAAAATTCAATAAAGGTTTTTTTTCCCCAAAAAATTGCGCTTGAAAAATTGCTGTGCAAATACTGTGTGAAAAAAATTGCAACACCCACCATTTTAATCTGTAGGGCCTTTGCTTTAAAAAAATATAATTCAAAGTAATTTTCTAGTAAAAAATAAATAAATCTATATTTTTTCATGTAAACAAAAATTGTCAGAAAGGGCTTTGTCTTCAAGTGGTTAGAAAAGTGGGAGAGCTTCTAATGTTGTGCAAAAAATACTAGGACAGTTCAAATGACCCTATCTTGGAAAGTAGACACCCCAAGCTATTTGCCGAGAAGTATTTTGAGTTCATGGAATATTTTGTATTTTGCCACAAGTTTCGAGAAAAATGACAATACATTTTTATTTATTTATTTTTTTCACAAAGTTGTCACTAAATGCTATATTGCTCAAACATGGCATAGAAATATGGGAAATTACACTTCAAAATACATTCTACTGCTTCTCATGAGTACAAGGATACCACATGTGTGGGACTTTTTGGCAGTCTAGCTGCGTACAGGACCCCAAAAACCAAGCACCGCCTTCAGGCTTTCTAAGGGCGTAAATTTTCGATTTCACTTCTCACTACCTATCACAGTTTTGGAGGCCATGAAATGCCAAAATAGCACAAAACCCCCCACCCCAAATGACCCCAGTTTTTCACATATACCCATGGCATGTCTGAGCAATATATCATTTAGTGACAACTTTGTGGGGAAAAAAATTATTTTCATATTCCCAAAAATTGTGGCAAAATATAAATTATTCCATGCACTCAACATGCCTCTCCACAAATAGCTTGGAATGTCTACTTTCCACAATGGGGTCATTGGGGGGGGGGGGGGGGGGGGGTTGGTTGCTACCTGGGCATTTCATGGCCTCCAAAACTGTGATAGGTAGTGAGGAATGAAATCAAATTACACCCTTAGAAAGCCTATAGGCAGTGCTTGGTTTTCAGGGTCCTGTACGTGGCTAGACTGCCAAAAAGTCTCACACATGGGATATCCCCGTACTCAGAAAAAGCAGCAGAATATATTTTGGAGTATCATTTCACATATGTCGATGTCATGAGCAATATATCTCTTCAGTGACAACTTTGTGTATTTTTTTTTATCACATTTTTCAATCACTTATGACAAAACAATATAATATTCAATGTGCTCAACAACCCTCTCAGCAAAATTCCTTGGGATGTCTACTTTCCAAAATGGGGTCATTTGGGGGTGGGGAAGGGGGGGGTTGTACAGCCCCGTCGTTTTAGAACCTCAAGAAATAAGATAGGCAGTCATAAACTAAAAGCTGCGTAAATTCCAGAAAATGTACCCAGTTTGACACTATAACTTTTGCGCAAACCAATAAATATACGTTTATTGATTTATTTTATTTTTTTAGGCATGTGGCTGAATGCTTTTTTGGCCTAAATGTATGACTAAAATGTAGTATTTTTATAGTATTTTAGTATTGTATTTTGTTTATAAAAACTGTAGAAAATATCATTTTTTTTCAAAATGTTATGTCTGTTTTTGGTTTATATCTCAAAAAATAAAAACTGCAGGGGTGATCAAATACCACCAAAAGAATGCTCTATTTGTGGGGGGAAAAAAAAAGGATGCAAATTTAGTTTGGGTACAGCATTACATGACCATGCAATTGTCAGTTCAAGCGATGCAGTGCCAAATTGTAAAAAGTGCTCTGGTCAGGAAGGGGGTAAAATCTTCCAGGGCTGAAGCAGTTAAAAAAAGTTTTTTCACTGATTACACTGCTTGTAACACGATCTTTAAATAATGGCGAGTCTGATCCACCCACTATTTTTGTTAATTTGAGATCTATGGAATGTGTATGGCAGTTTTAGTGCAGTACTGATTGTATATCTGTGAACATGTTTCTTGGTAGAATTAATTGTGTCTTTTGAATGTAACCTGATCTCCCTGTCCAAATCGATGGCGCAACTATAAGCCCATCCCCGCATGCCAAGGTCCTAAGTGTAGTCCTGGACTCTGCACTCTCCTTTAAAGTGGTTGTATAGTCATTTTTTTTACTTTTACCTACAGGAAAGCCTATAATAAGGCTTACCTGTAGGTAAAAAAAATATCTCCTAAACCTATACGGTTTAGGAGATATTCCTCTCGGTATGCACCGCTGACTGCGGCGGCGCATGCACACAAGGGGATTCTCGGCTGAAAGCCCGGGAGTCGCCGGACCCGCCCGGGATGAAAACTCCCGCGTGCAAGCGCGGGAGTGACGATATCGCGGCTCCGCGATACCCAGAAGAAACTCCAAGGGAGCATGTCAGCTCCCTCGGCGTGGATCGGGCCAGATGTCGGGGCCTCGTTCTAAGGTAAGTATTTCATAATGAGCTAGTATGCAGTGCATACTAGCTCATTATGCCTTTTCCTTTGCAGGCCACACATCCAATTACTGTACAAATTTTGCCGCCTCAACCTCAGCAACATCTCCAAATTACTTCCCTTTCTAACCATCTCTCGCCTCAACTACTGCAACTCCCTCCTCATTGGCTTAGCTCTACATAGTCTATCCCCCCTTCAATCAATCATGAATGTTGCGCCAGGCTCATCCACCTTACCAGTCGCTCTGTGTCTGCTACTCCTCTTTGTCAATCCACTGGCATCAGCTCATCCAGCAAATTAAATTCAAAATACTAACAACTACTTACAAAGCCATCCACAAATCTGCCCCCAGCTACATCACTGACCTAGTCTCAAAACACCAACCTTATGCATTTTCTTCATTCTTCTCAAGACTTCCTGCTCTCTAGCTCCCGCATTAACTCCTCCCATGCTCGCCTCAAAGACTTTTCCAGAGCCTCTCCAATCTTATGGAACTCCTTACCCCAATCTGTCGGATGACCCCTGAAAACCCTTCTCTTCAGAGAAGCCTACCCTACCCACCTAACAACTGTATTTTCATTTTCTCCATCAGCTCACCCCCCACAGTTATTACCTTTTGTTTCACTTGAGCCTCTCTTCTAGATTGTAAGCTCTAATGAGCAGGGCCCTCTGATCCCTCCTGTATTGAATTGTATTGTAACTGTACTGTATGTCCCCATGTTTTAAAGTCCTGCGCAAACTGTTGACGGTATATAAACCTGTATAATAATAATAATAATAATAATAATAATAATAAATGCACTGTTTGTTCACCTTTATTATTAACCCATTGTCTTTTAATCCCATGGGCCATTTATTTACAGTTACAATACATAAATTAATAGCAACTATATGAATTACATGCTATAAGACAAAAATTACAAACATGCTGCTTTATAAAAATTGGGCTGCCAAGGGTACACAAATGAAATGGTTAGGAACCACTGTTTTATAGAAATGACTGTGACGAGATACTTGAAGAAGATAATGGTGCATTCACAGGACTTTTTACTGCTATCCTCATGCATTTGCTCATCAATGAGTGTTTTTTTCATCTGATTTTATTGGTTTAAGATTTCATGGGAAGCTATAGGATAAGAGATATTGATTTATTTCTACCTGCAGATTGCGTTGTTCATAAGCCACAATGAAGAGATGGAAAGAAAACACATTAGCTAGATGTGTTTACTGACTCTTGGATTTCGGTCCTCTACCTGCATGTCAGCGCAAAGCTCAGCAGGCAGTCTTATTGCAGATGATAAGGGCAACTGATCTGTTTCCATGTATTTCATGCCTCAGCGATCACAGATAAAAAAGGAATTTCCGGATTGTTTTTGTGTTATTTTGATGTGTACATTTGTCAATGAAAGTATAGAAATTTACAATATCTTTACTATATAATTTACTTTTTGTCTGCATTTCACTGTGTATACACAGGGGTGGATTTCACTAAAGGAAAATAGACTGTGTACTTTGTGTATGTAAAAAATTAGATAGTGGGCTATGGCGCTAAAACCCAATGTGTGTTTAACCTATAAAAGGTCTATTCGTAAAGATATATACAAATATAATTTATAAGTGTTGCAATACAAAACTATGTTTCAGTGCTAAAAAAATTAATAAGAGAAAATTGCAATAATCAGTGTGTGCAAATACTGACACTAGTGCTGACACTACTGTGACTCATAAATATAATTTGCTTATAATAATAATATCAAAATTCATAAAAAACATTCGAGAGATTGTGCAAAATAATTAATCCCAAAAAACCATTCGAGGGATTGTGCAAAATAATTAATCCCAAAGAACGTCCTTGTACATAAGAAAAACTTTCAAAATCGCATTCTGGGATCGCTGGAAAGTCCCCTACAGTAATGTTCCAGGTAGTGGTAACAAAGTAAAGTGACTAGTGCAAAAGTGCCAATCCTCAATGCAGAGAAAACACTAGTCCCCGGTGCGCCACTCAGTGTTGTGGTAATGTGAATGCTCTCACCAGATCATGTACCCCTGTGGGGTTGGATGGGCTTTCACAGTATGAGCCACTGTGCTGCTAACTGGATACTGCTGCTGGTGCGCTGGGGAAATGTTCGCTCTTCACTTTATATGCACTCTGTTGTTATATACATTGAGGGAAGAAAAACATATCCATGGTGTAGTACGTTTGAACAGCTTTTTATTTAATTATATAAAAGAAAATTACTCACATTTACTAGTGAAAACAGTTCGCATTTGTAAACAGATAAAAGCAAACTCCGCCGGCCACTGCTGGCTATAGGAAGGGTGCACTACGTAGCCATGCCCTACGCGTTTAGTCAGAGTGACGTCTTCTGGAGCGGCCATATTGGTGCACCTTCCTGTTTAAGTAGGGTGCAGTGCTCCACTGCGCTTGCACGGATCGAACAGCGCCATTTTGAATGTGGAAATCCCCTATGTTACGATCCAATTACTCCTCCTCTGATGTGTGCATCACACATTCTTCCTATTGGAGGTATATCGCTGCGTTTTTTTTTATATATAATGACGTATAGCTGGCTTACAATTATGAAACCACTCCCATTAGACTCATTCAATACATGGGCTGGTTATTGCTGGTGTGCCAGCACCTGCAGATGCTACAGTATGTAGGAGCACTTCAGAGCTAGATCTAATTTTCAGACTAGAGCCTCCTTGAAAGTGACATGTCTTGCCAGCTACAGTCATGATGCATCCATCTTCGAAGGAGACTGCAGCAGATTGACCTCTAGCTTTTTCAGGGTATACAGTTTTGACAGCCTGTTTATAAGGGCATTTTTCTCTGACCCCTTCAATTCTTCCTGGATTAACTCTTCCAGTTGTTCGGTGAAGGAAATTAGTACTTTCTAACCTTGTGGAGAGTTTCCTCCACTTCAACCCAGGCAATAGCGTCCTTAACTGCCCTTGCAAAAAAAAGTCTCTATAGGGCAATCTTCAGAGCTTGTGGCCCCACTTTCTTCTCATGGCAAGCTTTCCTATTTTGACACCACCTACTGGTTCTGGTTGGAAGTGCTAGGCAATTTATGCACTGTAGCTTGTCAAGCAATGACTTTCCACCACGAATGCAGCAACCATTAGGGCTGGTAATCTGTGGTGTTTTTAAAGGGGAGTAAACAAAATGAAAGGTGAGATGATGACATTGATCAATGTTGCCTATATGTCTGCGCTTTGAACTGTGACGGTTCTGGCTTTTAGCAGGCTCTCTTTGTATTGAGATCCTTGCAGGGCTGTATAGTGCTTGTTCCAGGCAGATTTGACATACTAGCTTGGTAGGCAATGACTTTCTACAACAAATGCAGCAACCATTAAGGCTGGTAGCTTGTGATTTTTGTAAACGGGGAGCAATGATAATGAGGGGTGAGGTGATGAGATTTAATCAACATTGCCTCGATGTCTGTTCTTAGATGGTGACTTGCCTTGACCGTCAGAAGGCTCCCTCCATCTTGTAGTCCTTACAGGACTATAGATATTGGCTCTCTTTCTCTCAACCTTCACTACTTACCTAATCCCTCAATCCCTATACCTTAAATGCAATGGGTGGTCTGAATGGACAGCGTTTCCCATAGAAACAGAGCAAAGCAACAGGATGAAATGAAAAACAGCATAATGCTAAGTCTCCACTATTGCGACCTGAAAGTCGCATGATTTTGCCGCAAATTTGATGCGACTTGCAGTAATGCCTGTTGTATTCTTAAGGTCTATGAACAAAGATATGAACGGTACTCATTGGAAATCATGGGGTACGGCTTGTCATGCGACTTTGCACTGACAAGTCGCACTAGTGGAAACTGAGCCCAACACAGTGATCACAGAGCAAGCATTGAAAAGGGGATAGGAAGAGCCCAGGTGAATGCCATAAAGAGCATAATGAACCTATAGCAACACTGAGAAGGAGATGGGGAAAAACACAGGTGAAAGCCAAAAAAAAGGGAGAGCATACCTGCAAACAATGACCACATAAGCATCCAGCATGCATGAGTAGAGAGCTCCACCATTGTTGCCGAAAAAATGCCATAAAACCATTTAAAACTCACATTTGCCATTAGTGATGATATCAGTGCCTGAACCTGATCACCATTCTGGAAAAGCTCTACCCAGGAAACACAGAGGCCACATTACTTCCTGCCTCTTATGCTCAGATTGTACTTGCATTGTTGCAGCCATCTTGGGAATGGGAACGTCGGCAGAATGGCACGGGCAGGCAAAGTAACGTACCGGTACGTTACTCCCCCCCAGTGCCCGAGGCGGTCGGCATCGCTGCGGGAGTAATCCGTGCTGAGGGGGAGGCCACTCATTTGTGGCCGCCCCCTCGCAATTGTTCCCAGCGAATGAAATGCTTCCTCTGCTGCTATAATGTAAACAGCAGTAGAAGAAGTGATGTAATCTCCCCTTGTGGGAGTTTTCAGGTACGCCATTCAGCTGCAGAGCGGATTTATTTATCTTGACAGCAACAGCGTTTGCTCCCACGATACATAAAGCTCGTGACTCCAGAGCTGTCGGAGGTGATTTCACTACCACAATTAAAAAAAAAAGAGCATATATGCCGAAGCACGGGGGGCAGCAGGGGCGGAGGAGCGATTTGCTCCTACCTTTTGCAGGAGGATACCCCCATGCTTCAGCATATATATATTTTAGGCACAGATTACGTTAAAGAATGTGTTATTTTTTTACTATGTTTGTTTTTTTTGTATTTGCTTTGCAGGTATGGCAAGTCTTACTGTTATACTGTAATGTTCCTTTGTTTTATTGTTAACCATCATTTGCTTAGCAGGTACGCCATTCAGTTGTAGCGCGGATTTATTTATCTTGACAGCAACAGCGTTTGCTCCCACAATACATAAAGCCATGACTCCAGCGCTGTAGGAGGTGATTTCACCACCACAGTTAAAAAAGAAGTGCATATATGCCAAAGCATGGGGGCAGCAGAGGCAGAGGAGCGATTTGCTCCTACCTTTTGCGGGAGGATGCTCCTATGCTTCGGCATATATAAACGGTGCATGTATGCCCATCATTAGAAGTGGGTGAATGAAGGATGGTATTCTAATGGTGGGCATACCAATATCAATCTCTTTTTTTAGTTCAGCCCGCAGGCTCATGAAAAAAAAAATGATTACAATATATGGACAACAAGGACCAGCAACGTACTGGTATGTTGCTGGACTTTGAGTGGTTATACCAGAATGATGCCTGTAGGTCAAGGTATCATCCTGATATCATTCTTTTTAGCCAGCGGTCGGCTTTCATGTAAAAGCAATCCTAGCGGCTAACTAGCCTTTAGACTGCTTTTATAAGCAATGAGAGGGAATGTTCCCCCCCGCCCCCCTCCCACTGTCTTCCATGGTTTTCTCTGGCTCTCCTGTCCCAACAGGGAACCTGAGAATGCAGTCGGTGATTCGGCCAGCTTACCATAGAGCTGATCAGAGACCAGAATGGCTCCAATCATCTCTATGGCGTAAGAAACCGGAAGCTACTAGGATTTTATGACTTAGATTTCGCCGGACGTAAACAGCACCATTGGGAAATGGGGAAAGCATTTTATCACACCGATCTTGGTGTGGTCAGATGCTTTGAGAGCAGAGGAGAGATCTAGAGTCTAATAGACCCCAATTTTTTCAACAAAGAGTACCTGTCACTACCTATTGCTATCATAGGGAATATTTACATTCCCTGAGATAACAATAAAAATAAAAAAAAATA
Organism: Lithobates pipiens; assembly: GCF_037356315.1. Classification (NCBI taxonomy): domain Eukaryota; kingdom Metazoa; phylum Chordata; class Amphibia; order Anura; family Ranidae; genus Lithobates; species Lithobates pipiens. The sequence continues at coordinate 252,602,828 of NW_027507903.1, read as the reverse complement.
AAAAAAATGAAAGGAACAGTTTAAAAATAGGATAAAAAAGCAAAAAAAAAATAAAGAAAAAAAAAGCACCCCTGTCCCCCCCGATCTTGCGCAAAGGCGAACGCAAGCGTCAGTCTGGCGTCAAGTGTAAACAGCAATTGAACCATGCATGTGAGGTAACACCATGAAGGTCAGATTGAGGGCAGTAATTTTTGCAGTAGACCTCCTCTGTAAATCTAAAGTGGTAACCTGTAAAGGCTTTTAAAAATGTATGTAGTTTGTCGCCACTGCGCAATTTTAAAGCATGTCGTGTTTGGTATCTATGTACTCGACCTAAGATTATCTTTTTTATTTTATCAAACATTTGGCCAAAATGGAGTGTTTTAGTGCATTAAAATTTAAAAAAGTGTGTTTTTTCCCCAAAAAAGTGTTTGAAAAATCGCTGCGCAAATACTGTGTGAAAAAAAAAATGAAACACCCACCATTTTAATCTATAGGGCCTTTGCTTTTAAAAATATATATAATGTTTGGGGGTTCAAAGTAATTTTCTTGCAAAAGAAATTTTTTTTTTTTTCATGTAAACAAAAAGGGCTTTGTCTTCAAGTGGTTAGAAGAGTGGATGATGTGTGACATAAGCTTCTAAATGTTGTGCATTAAAAGCCAGGACAGTTCAAACCCCCCCCCCCCCATGACCCCATTTTGGAAAATAGACACCCCAAGCTATTTGCTGAGAGGCATGTCGAGTCCATGGAATATTTTATATTTTGACACAAGTTGCGGGAAAAAGACAAATTTTCTTTTTTTTTTTTTTTTTTTGCACAAAGTTGGGGGGGGGGGGGGGGGGGTTGTGCTATCTGGGCATTTTATGTTCTTCAAAACTGTGATAGGTAGTGAGGAGTGAAATCAAAAAGTTACGCCCTTTAGAAATCCTGAAGGCAGTGCTTGGTTTTCGGGGCCCCGTACGCGGCTAGGCTCCCAAAAAGTCCCACATATGTGGTATCCCTGTACTCAGGAGAATCAGCAGAATGTATTTTGGGGTGTAATTCCACATATGCCCATGGCATGTTTGAGCAATATATCATTAAGTGACAACTTTGTGCAAAAAAAATAAAAAAAATAAGTTTGCCATTTTCCCGCAACTTGTGGCAAAATATAAAATATTCCATGGACTCAACATGCCTCTCAGCAAATAGCTTGGGGTGTCTATTTTCCAAAAAGGGGTCATTTGGGGGGGTTTGTACCATCTTGGCATTTTATGGCCTTCATGTGATAGGTAGTGAGGAGTGAAATCAAAAATTTGCGCCCTTAGAAATCCTGAAGGCGGAGCTTGTATTTCGGGGCCCCGTATGTGTCTAGGCTCCCAAAAAGTCCCACACATGTGATATCCCCATACTCAGGAGAAGCAGCTAAATGTATTTTGGGTGTAATTCTATATATAACCATGGCATGTGTGAAAAATATATCATTTAGTGAAAACGTTTTGTAAATTTTTTTTTTTCATTATTCAATCACTTGGGACAAATTTTTTTTATATTCAATGGGCTCAACATGCCTCTCAGCAATTTCCTTGGGGTGTCTACTTTCCAAAATGGGGTCATTTGGGGGGGTTGTACTGCCCTGCCATTTTAGCACCTCAAACAATGAGGTTGTAGATGCTATAACTTTTGCGCAAACCAATAAATATACGCTTATTGACATTTTTTTTATCAAAGACATGTGGCCAAATACATTTTGGCCTAAATGTATGACTAAAATTGAGTTTATTCGTTTTTTTTATAACAAAAAGTAGAAAATATCTTTTTTTTTTTCATTTATAGTGCAAAAAATAGAAACCGCAGAGGTGATTAAATACCATCAAAAGAAAGCTCTATTTGTGGGTAAAAAAGGACACAAATTTCGTTTGGGTACAGCATTGCATGACCACGCAATTACTAGTTAAAGCCATGCAGTGCCAAATTGTAATAAGTGCTCTGGTCAGGAAGGGGGTAAATCCTTCCGGGACTGAAGTGGTTAAAGCTTTCTTTGAGAAGCCTGCACCACCAGAATGGGGCTCCAAACCTCTAGCTCATTTAGAGGCTGTACAGGACTTCCACCCAGGAGAGGCTGAACCTGGCTGGGGCGATAAACGGTAAGGGATACCTCGCTATTTCAGTCATGATCAGGTGAGGAAGAAAAGGAGAATGCTGTGAGCCATGTCTGTCTTTGATTTATAGTTAACCAGTCCTATCAGGTTGTGGGGGCAGAGTCACAACCCATATGTATGCTGCCATGATGCACCAGGAAAATCACTTTATTTGTATTAAAGAATAAACGCTGCACTATCACCAATACTTTATTTGTGAGTATCAACCGATGGGGCGTGGCTTGACGTCATAGAGAAAGAGAGCAGGCTGACAGTGGAAGTTTACACTAAAAGATCCAATCCATTGCCATCCACCTTGAGGTTTGCATGCACATCTGCGCAAATGCCATGATATGCACAACCACGTGCATTGTTGAGCAAAAACTTGTGCCTAGCTAACCTTTGTGTAGAAGTATGTACATGTTCATGCATATATTTCTGAGCAAGCTAGCTAAAAGGAATTCCCTGATACAAATATTTCAGATTTTTACACTGTATATAATATGTTGTAACTTATCAGTGGTGGCTGGTGCAAATTTTTTTAGGGGGGCACAAACAAAAAATTCTGAAAAATACTGAAACAAAAACATCAATTGCAGCCACTGAGCCATCAAATGCAGCCACCGTGCCTATCATATGCAACCACTGTGCCCATTATATGCAGCCACTGTGCCCAGAAAATGTAGCAAACTGTGCCCATCATATGCAGCCACTGTGCCCATCACATGCAGCCAACTTTGCCCAGCAAATGCAGCCAACTGTGCCCATCATATGCAGCCACTTGTGCCCATCAAACGCAGCCACGTGTGCCCATCAAACGCAGCCACGTGTGCCCATCATATGCAGCAACTTGTGCCCATCATATGCAGCAACTTGTGCCCATCATACGCAGCAACTTGTGCCCATCATATGCAGCAACTTGTGCCCATCATATGCAGCAACTTGTGCCCATCATATGCAGCCACTGTGCCCATCATAGGCAGCCACTTGCCCATCAAATGCATCCACTTGTGCCCAGTATATGCAGCCACTGAGCCCATCAAATGCAGCCACTGTAAACAACTGACCCCCCTGAGAGCACCCTCCTGGCTCCTGGATCACAGATCGTGGCTCTGGTAGCACCCAACCCCCCCCCCCCCCCCCGCCAGCTCAGACAGAGCTTAAGTGACTTACCGTAGCTCTGCAGCACCTCCTTTCAGAATGGCAGCGACCTCCAGTGCAGTCTCCTCCTCCGCTCCTCTTCCTAAGCCCCAGACATCCAATAGGGTTGTCCGGTGCTTTGGCCAATAAGGAAGCAGGTCTGATGCCCTTCCTCCTGATTGGCAGGGAGGAAGGTTAGTGTGAAAATAGTGAAAAGTTACTATCGTCACACAATTGGGTGGGATGAGGGCGCACTCTCTGCACCCCGATCCCACCCTATTTTGAAGCCTATTAGAGCCAGATACTATGTGCAAAGTGAATGGAGCAAGGTACTAAAATAGGTGAATGAAATATATATATGCAGCCAATTATGCCCATCATATGCAGCCACTGTGCCCATCATATGCAGCCACTGTGCCCATCATATGCAGCCAACTGTGCCCATAATATGCAGCCACTGTGCCCATCATATGAAGCCAACTGTGCCCATCATATGAAGCCAACTGTGCCCATCATATGAAGCCAACTGTGCCCATCATATGAAGCCAACTGTGCCCATCATATCAAGGCAACTGTGCCCAGAAAATGAAGCCAACTGTGCCCAGCCAATGCAGCCACTGTGCCCAACATATGCAGCCACTGTGCCCAACATAAGCAGCCACTGTGCCCAACATATGCAGCCACTTGTGCCCATCAAACGCAGCCACTGTGTCCACCATATGCAACCACTGTGTCCAGAAAATGAAGCCAACTGTGCCCATCATATGCAGCCACTTGTGCCCAACATATGCAGCCACTTGTGCCCATCAAATGTAGCCACTTGTGCCCATTAAACATAGCCAATGTGTCCTCCATATGCAGCCACTGTGTTCATCATATGCACCCACATATGCCCATCATATGCAGCCACAAGTGCCCATCAAATGCAGCCACTGTGCCCATCATATGAAACCACTTGTGGCCATCATATGCAGCCATGTGTGTCCATCATATGCAGCCACGTGTGTCCATCATATGCAGCCACATGTGCCCATCATATGCAACCACTTGTGCCCATCATATGCAATCACTTGTGCCCATCATATGCAGCCATGTGTGTCCATCATATGCAGCCACGTATGACCATCATATGCAGCCACTTATGCCCATCAAACGCAGCCACTGTGCCCATCATATGCAGCCATGTGTGCCCATCATATGCAACAATTTCTGCTCATCATATGCAGCCACTTGTGCCCATCATATGCAACCATTTACCCATCAAATGCAGTCACTTGTGCCCGTCATATGCAGCCACGTGTGCCCATTATATGCAGCCGGGTGTGCCCATCATATGCAGCCACTTTTGCCCATCATATGCAGCCACATGTGCCCAAACATAGCCAATGTGTCCCCCATATGCAGCCACTGTGTTCATCATATGCACCCACGTATGCCCATCATATGCAGCCACGTGTGCCCATCAAATGCAGCCACTGTGCCCATCATATGCAACCACTTGTGCCCATCATATGCAGCCACTTGTGCCCATCATATGCAGCCATGTGTGTCCATCATATGCAGCCATGTATGCCCATCATATGCAGCCACTTTTGCCCATCAAACGCAGCCATGTGTGCCCATCATATGCAACCATGTGTGCCCATCATATGCAACAATTTCTGCTCATCATATGCAGCCACTTGTGCCCATCATATGCAACCATTTACCCATCAAATGCAGTCACTTGTGCCCGTTATATGCAGCCACGTGTGCCCATTATATGTAGCCGCGTGTGCCCATCAAACGCAGCCACTTGTGCACATCATATGCAGCCACTTGTGCCCATCAAATGCAGCCATTTTTGCCCATCAAACGCAGCCACTGTGCCCATCATATGCAGCCCCTGTGCCCATCAAATGCAGCCACCTGTGCCCATCATATGCAGCCACTTGTGCCCAGTATATGCAGCCACTGAGCCCATCAAATGCAGCCACTGTAAACAACCGACCTCCCCTAGGAGCATCACCCCCCGGCTCTTGTGTAGCAGCTCTGGTAAACCCTCCCGGCTCATGGATCACGGATCGCGGCTCTGGTAGCACCCCCCTGCGGCTCGGACAGAGCTTAAGCGACTTAGAGTAGCTCTGCAGCAGCTCCTTTCAGAGTGGCAGCGACCTCCAGTGCTGTCTCCTCCTCTGCTCCTCTTCCTAAGTGCCAGGCATGCAATAGGGTTGCCCGGTGCTTTGGCAAATCAGGAAGCAGGTCTGACGCCCTGCCTCCTGATTGGCGGGGAGGAAGGTTAGTGTGGAAATAGCGAAAATGTATTCACTATCATCAAACAATTGGGTGGGATCAGGGCGCACTCTCTGCACCCCGATCCCACCCTATTTTAAAGCCTATAAGAGCCTCTGGCTCTAATCAGGTACTTCAAAATGTACCACTACCTCCCACCCCTGCCATAGGATTCCATGAATCTGGCATCCTGAAAAGGGCCAGGCGCATTGATGGGGGGTGACGCCTGTGCGCCCACAGTACACGGGCCACCACTGTTTATCCTCCTGACTCCTGCACTGTTTACACTATTCTGTTCATTATACCCTCGACTCCACTGTATACAGTGTGTTGCACATTATATTAAGCTGGGTGACAGAGCAATATTTTTCTTTACCGCCTACAAAAACCCTTAACCAATCAGCAGCCACAACAGGTATCTAAGCAGGAAGGTTAATGTCAAATATTATTTTCATATTATTTAATGGCAAATGTGGTTGCAATTGTATTCTCTGCAAAAGCTGCTGGAATGCTACAATTTAATTAGACAGTTATAGCTGGCTAAAGAATTGCATAAATAATTTTACTAATAATACCTTCTTGACTGTGTTTCTATCCTTATGTCAAATCTCCCTGTGTATATACAGTATTTTTAAATCAAACTGTAATATAGGTTAACAATACGTCTCTTGTAGAACCATGGCCATTTTGAATCAATGCCCTGTTCTTAGTTAAAGCACCTTCCGTGTGTGTGTGTGTGTGTGTGTGTGTGTGTGTGTGTGTGTGTGTGTTTGTTTGTGTGTGTGTGTGTGTGTGTGTGTGTGTGTGTATATATATATATATATATATTATGTTGTCAAATCTGTGACTTAAAATACAAAGTGTGAGATGATTTTCTTATGGATTCTGTATAAAACATTGATCAAACAACCAACATTATAACTAATGTTTAACTAGCAGCATATTGTGTGAATTTTCAACTAATGTCTATTCATTTCATGTCCCCCATTGAGAACTGTTAATCACATTGAGAATGTTGTTGCGTTTCTCTGTGCCTAAAAGCAATGTTGTAAAAAATGGAGAATTCAGATTACAAAGGATTATTCTGGTTTTAGCAAATTGCTTCGATAATCTTAAATACTGATTATGTAACAAGGCTGATCTAAGTTCCTTCTCTTTAAAATGAAAGAATGACTACATTCTAGCAAGCTTGGACTGAATAATAAACCGCTTCATTAGTACCATATTACCCATTGCTTAGATTAATAATGAGGATATTTATGGTGATTTAGGCCACTTCCGTATTCATGGTATAAAACATCTTTCTACTACATTTAACAAAGTGCATATTAGACATTTAGGCATTACATCAAGCTAAGTGCCATAAAAAAATACCAATAATGTACATAGTTAAATATTCATTAAAAATAGCATGTATTTTTTTTTTTTATTTAGCTAGTGTGTGTACCTGAATTTGACTTAGTATGAACCTCTAATAATTCTCTGCACAGCAGCACTCAGACTGAAAAAGGAAGGGGCAAACTAGGTGCTAGTTAGATATATATACCGCATGCACATGTCTGCACAAAGAACATGTTGACAGAGGACAGAGCTGTGTGAAAAAGGGGTTAGATGCTTCACTGTACAATCACAGACAATGAGGGAGAGATGATCTAGCTTAATTGCCTTAAGCAGTGGTAAACTTTGTTAAAAAAAAAAAAAAGTTTCCAACTGCAAGGCAATATCATAATTTGCTAGTATGCATCGCATTATGAAAGACTTACCTTAAAACTAAGCACTCCAGCGGCACGCTGTCACTGCTGCAGAGGCTTACATCTTAAGAGTCCTTCCGGGTTCAGAGACTCTGGACGTCTGATTAGCCAAACCATGATGACGTCACTCCTGTGCATGTGTGCGGGAGTCATTGGTATGCTGTTTCTTCAGAGTGCATGCACCGGTGATGTCAATATCGCCTAAACAGTGCACATTTAGGAGATATTAATTTTACCTACAAGTAAGCCTCATTATAAGCTTACTTGTAGGTAAAAATAAAATTCCAAGCTTCACTAGTACTTTAACTGCATCAGAGAAAATTCAGGTCACCAGTTTGGCTGCGTTGTCTGGCATAGTATATCTCAGATCTGTATGGACAAATATACAAATCCTTTGGTAGGTAAAACATCTCTAATTAGTGCATTTAAATTCTGTATGCAGTAAGTAAAGAAATTTTTTTACCTGGTCCTACCTTCTGAACACTGACATGTGATTGGCCGCTATATATAAATCCACAACATTGCTCTTTGAACTGCACATGACTTCCAGAAGACATCCTTTAGCCCAGCTCCCTCCAGATATACACTCCAACAGTGCAGCTAAAGTTCTTGTGCCTTCTGGCTCAGGCAAGGCCCAACAAGACAACACTCTTATGCAAACATCTATTCCAGGCAGAAGCCCAGAAGGCAAAGAGCACTCTGAAAAGGTGCTCAAAGGTGCTCCCCAAAAAATGTATTTGAAAAAAAAAATCCTCAGGGATTGGTTGGGTCAGACAAATATGTATAACTCAGTAATTGTCCTTCTCACAATGTTTACTCAAATCTCTTCAACAGTGATGAGCTTTGGGTTCAGGTTGACCATGAGTTCAACCTAAAAACCAAGCTGTTTAGAATTTTCGGAGCTGGTAAACGAAATGGCTAGATGTGTGCAGTTCGCTCATCTACCTGACCCTCCAGCTGCTGCAGCCAGGATTAAATTTCTGTCACTAATGTCATGTCTACCTCAATGCAGGTGGTCAGACACTATAGCTAGCTATTGTGTCCTTCACCTATATAAGCCCCCTTTCCCTTAAGACAAGCAGGCTTAAGCCCCATACACACTATCAGATTGTCTGCTGATTTTTTTCCTTCAGGTTTACCAAAACCATGTAGTACCAGGGCCTGCCTGATTGCATACACATTGAAACCCCTAAGGTTTGACCTCATATTATATGGTTTTGGTAAATCTGATGGAAAAAATCAGCAGACAATCTGATAGTGTGTATGGGGCTTTACTGGTACTTGGTTGCTCCCCAGGACTTATACACAATGCTATAAGTGCCTGGCCACCACACCAGGGCAGGCGCAAACAGAGCAAACAACAGGCTACTTGCAGTTTAGCAGACAGATAGCGTGGTTCTAAGATGGCCTATGTAATAAGGCAGGCTGAGTTCAGGGAATAGTCCAATATATGATCCAATGACAGTCTAGGTGAAAGGCAGGCTGAGTTCAGGGAATAGTCCAATATCTGATCTGGGTCATACACAGGGAAGTCCAACAGCAAAGCAAGGCAGACAAAGAGGAGGCTTAATAAGGAACAATGCAGGTAACTGTCTCTGTCAAAAGCAAGGGATAGAGTGTTCGGTTTGCTTATATCAGGTGACTGATCAGATCAATCATCTTGCAGGTGAACACAGACAGGGGAAAAGAAACAGCCAACAACCGGGTGCTGGAATGAGGAACAGGGGCACTAAGTGATCATCATATTACCCCCCCTGAGGAGGGGCCCCGGGACCCTCAAAGACCAGTTGGACATCCAGCACAGGACCATCAGACTGGGCAGAGGTCAGCGGATCCACGAGGTCAGGCTGGTTAGCAGGGGACGTGTCACAGGGGTGAAGCCAGACAACTGAAACACAAACGGAATACAGAGAGCCCTGAAAAAGGATTGAAAGCTCCAACTGGTTGAATGATGCAGTTTATCCAAATGGTGGATTGAACCTCTTAAGCCGCGTACACACGGGCGGACTGTCTGGCCAACTTAGTCCGTCAGACAATCCGACGGACAGTCCGTCATACTTTCGAATGAACGGACTTGACCACATACACCACTTTTTGAGCGGACTAATACGGCGTACTAAGTCCGCCATACTATCCGCCCTGCTTTTGAAATGAACGGACTCGCCCACACACGCGGAGGAAAGTCCGCTCATTTTGAGCGCGTCTCCAGGTAGGCGGGGCCCGCGAAGGAGACGTCGCTGACCCCGCCGCCTGGTATGGACTTAAAGGGGAACCCCAACGCCGAAAAAAATCGGCGTGGGGGTCCCCCCCAAGTCCACAACAGACCCTTGTCCGAGCATGCTACCCGGCCGGCCAGGAAAGGGGGGCGAGCGAGCGCCCCCCCTCCTGAGCCGTACCAGGCCGCGTGCCCTCAACATGGGGGGGTGCCTTGGGGAAGGGGGGCCGCGCGGTCCCCCCACCCCAAAGCACCTTGTCCCCATGTTGATGAGGACAAGGGCCTCTTCCCGACAACCCTGGCCGTTGGTTGTCGGGGTCTGCGGGCGGGGGGCTTATCGGAATCCGGGAGCCCCCTTTAATAAGGGGGCCCCCGGATACCGGCCCCCCACCCTATGTGAATGAGTATGGGGTACAATGTACCCCTACCCATTCACCTGTAAAATAAAAGTACCAAAAAAAACACAACACACGAGATAAAATACTTTATTGCACAGCTCCGGGGGTCTTCCATCTTCGGGGGTCTTCTCGCCGGACTCCTCCGCTATCTTCTTGTAGCTCTTTTGCTAGCGGAGGAGTCCGGCTTTCTTCCTCGCCGCCGGCCTCTTCTCCCGACTTCGGGGGTCTTGTCCCCCTCTTCGGTTCTTCTGCCGGGCCACCGCGCCTTCTTATAGCTCTTTTACAGGCGGTGGCCCGGTCTTCTGTCGCCGCCGCCGCCGCCTTCCGTTCTTCTTCTTCTTCTTCTCCAGGAGATGTTGCCTCGACGATCTCTCCGGCCAGAATGCCAGGGACGCACTGCGCGGCCACTTATATAGGGACAAGGGGCGGTGTCACATGGCTTTATGTCACATGGGTTGGTGTCACATGGTGACCCCGCCCCCTTACGATGTCATAGTCCCCATGTGACATCAACCCATGTGACCAACCCATGTGACATAAAGCCATGTGAAACCGCCCCTTGTCCCTATATAAGTGGCCGCGCAGTGCGTCCCTGGCATTCCGGCCGGAGAGATCGTCGAGGCAACATCTCCTGGAGAAGAAGAAGAAGAAGAAGAAGAAGAAGAACGGAAGGCGGCGGCGGCGACAGAAGACCGGGCCACCGCCTGTAAAAGAGCTATAAGAAGGCGCGGTGGCCCGGCAGAAGAACCGAAGAGGGGGACAAGACCCCCAAAGTCGGGAGAAGAGGCCGGCGGCGAGGAAGAAAGCCGGACTCCTCCGCTAGCAAAAGAGCTACAAGAAGATAGCGGAGGAGTCCGGCGAGAAGACCCCCGAAGACGGAAGACCCCCGGAGCTGTGCAATAAAGTATTTTATCTCGTGTGTTGTGTTTTTTTTGGGTACTTTTATTTTACAGGTGAATGGGTAGGGGTACATTGTACCCCATACTCATTCACATAGGGTGGGGGGCCGGTATCCGGGGGCCCCCTTATTAAAGGGGGCTCCCGGATTCCGATAAGCCCCCCGCCCGCAGACCCCAACAACCAACGGCCAGGGTTGTCGGGAAGAGGCCCTTGTCCTCATCAACATGGGGACAAGGTGCTTTGGCGTTGGGGTTCCCCTTTAAGTCCATACCAGGCGGCGGGGCCAGCGACGTCCCCTTCGCGGGCCCCGCCTACCTGGATACCCGCTCGAAATGAGCGGACTTTTCTCCGGGCGGGAAAAGTCCGCTCATTTCAAAAGTACGGCGGACTGGCACACGGGCGGATTGTCCGCCGAAATGCGAGTACGACGGACAGTATTTCGAACATTCCGAAATACTTAGTCCGCCGTACTGCACGCTGAAAAAGTCCGCTGAAGCCCACACACGAGCGGACTGTCCGCTGAAATGTGTTTCGGCGGACTAAGTAGGCCATACAGTCCGCCCGTGTGTACGCGGCTTTAGACCGGTTAGAGAAGTAGAGTGAGGCCAGGTTACAGAAAGCCCTTAATAAGGAAAAGCAGGAGGCACAATGGGCATGGGCCTGACTGGCACAATCAATGCAGTGGCCGACCAATCGCCAAGTGCAGCGACAGTCTGAATCGCATCACCAGAAGGTCCTGAGTAAGAAAAAACAGGAAGTTGCAGTGGCCGACTGGGCGGCATTGCCAGGTGTAGCGTCTGTCTGAATCGCATCGCCAGACATAGCGACTGTCCGAATCACATCACTAGAGAGTCCAGAATAAGAAAAAGCAGCCCAGTCTATGTGCAGGTTGTGAAGTTCAAGCCAGGGATACCCCAAGATAAGGGGATAAGCAGGAGAGAAGATCAGGTAGAAGCTGAAATTCCCTATTGATCATGGTAATAGGTACCATACACAAGGTCACCGGACCCATGGACAAGGGAGAATTATCAACGACTAAGACTGAGAAGGGTCTGTGTACCTTAGTCACCAGAATCTGTAGACTGTTTACTACATCCCTATCAATGAAATTGATAGCAGCACCAGAATCAATGAAAGCGGAGAGGTGGGGAGAGAACTTGGCAGAACTAAGTTGTGCAGGAACAAATAAGCAATCTCTGAGGGAAACAGACACAGTATGGTCTATGGAAGCAGACCCCACCCGCACTAGACGTTTGGCGTTTCTCGGCTTATTAGGACAGCTAGCGACAAAGTGACAGTGGTTGCCACAATATAAGCAGAGACCCTGAGATCTCCTTCCAGCCTTAGCCCCACATGATAAATGGGTAGCACCAATTTGCATCGGTTCATCCTCCTGGAGGGACTGAGAGGGCTCAGGAAAAGAAAGGGTGGGCAGTGTACTAGGGGGCAAGGAAACAAACTTCTCTGTACACCTTTCCTGTAAATGCCTGTCAATATGGATTGCTACTTCCATGGCTTTATTCAATGACTTCAGCTCAGGGTAGTGAACTAAGAAGTCCTTCATGGAATCAGATAAGCCTAACCTGAATTGGCTTCTTAGCCCCTGTACACATGGTCGGAGATTTCCACAACCAAATCCGTCGGATTTTGCCCGTTGGATTTTGTCCGTCGGATCTTGTCCGAAACTGTTGCATACACACGGTCGGACAAAGTTGATGAAAAATCCGATCTTTCAGAACGTGATGACGTAATTTCGTTACGATGGGACTACATTCAGGCTAGTAGCCAATAGCTTTGATGTAGGAATTTGATCTGAGCATGCGTGGCACTTGGTCCGATCAAAATTCTCTACACATGATCGGAGTATGTCCGATCGGCCCAGTTGGTCGGGAAATATTTCCAACATGTTGGAAAATTGGGTCCGACGGATATTCTGACGGAATCAGTCCGATGCATACCACACACAGTCGGATTATCCAACGACACAGTCCGATAGGACACATTCCGACGGATTATCCGACTGTGTGTACAAGGGCTAAGAGCGGTGTCATTCCACCCTGAGTCAGGTGCCCAGCGGTGGAAATCAGAACAGTATTGGTCAGCGATGTGTTTACCCTGACGTAATGACCTAAGATTAGCTTCTGCTGAGTGGGCACGATCAGGATCATCATAGAGTAAACCCAGGGCCTTGAAAAATTCTTCAACTGACACTCTGGCTGGGTTAACTGCGAAGAGACTAAAAGCCCAAAACTGGGGATCCCCCTGCAACCATGTAATAATCAGGCTGACCCACTGTGCTTCAGAACCAGAGGAGTATGGCTTAAGCTTAAAGTATAACATACAACTATTTTTAAAGTTAGAAAACACATGGGGGTCACCAGAAAAGCAATCAGGTGGGTTAACTTTGGGATCGGGCTCCTTACTGCTGGAGATGCATTTATAGGCAAAGACAATTCTTGGACTTGGCGTGTCAGTTTGCACATTTCCTCAGCAAATAAATGGGCCTCTGCAGAGTCCATCTTGACAGAAAATCTTATTAAAGGCTTGTGATAATGTCACGAATGTCACGTCTACCTCAACGCAGATAGTCAGACACCATAACTAGCTACTGTGTCCTTCACCTATAGCAGCTCTGTTCCCTTAAGACAAGAAGGCCTACTGGTACTTTGTTGGAATTGAACATGCTACATCTAAAGTTTCTACATATCTGTTTGTACAACCAAGCACCAAACACAATCTGCATAGCAGAAGGAGTTCTATTCAACCCACCTGGTGTGCACGGAGCTTCAAATAGATTTAGGACAATGATGGCTCCGGTCTGTCTGTGAGGACAAAAAGGGGGCCTAATGAGCGGGAAGGGCGTCCGAGATCGAATCACAAGATGTGAACCCAGTCGGAGCAGTTGCAATTCATGGGCAAACACTGCCCCCCAGAGGCCAAGTATGGCAGGACCGTCAGAGATATTTAGCCTGGGGGAGAAGACGCCCCAGAGACAATGATTCGTCTACAGGCAGAGGGGGGGGGGGGGGGCAATGGGATGTGGTGTGGCTGAGGTGTGTTTATCAAAAAGGGGATTCATCAAATAGAGCTGTCTCTCACTCCACCATGAGGACAGCCGCGAGGACCTGCTAAATATTGCTTGTATTGTATTCTGATTGTATGCTATGTACTCTTGTAACATCTATTGATACCTTATGCAAGCTTTCTTATTTCCTTGGGAAATAAATGAGATTTGATTGATCTTAGACCGTGTATTTGGTTTCATAGCTAATTGTTATAGTATGGTGATATTAACGATAGCAGGTGCTCAGAGTATTAATAGACTAACTAATCTACAGGGACTAGACAAAGTAATACATAACTGATAATAATAGGTTGTATTGGTCAGTTACTTCATACTTGGTTGCTCCCAGGACTTATATACAACTATAATGGCTGGCCACCATACCAGGGCAGATGCAAACAGAGCAAACAACAGACCACTTGCAGTTTATCAGATAGATAGCGTGGATCTAAGACGATCCAGATAATAAGGCAGATTGAGTTCAGGGAATAGTCCAATATCCAATCAGGGTCATACACAGGGAAATCCAATAGCAAAGCAAGGCAGACAAATGGAAAACTTGATCAGGAGAAATGCAGGTAACTGTCTCTATCACAAGCAAGATGTTGGATAGCAATATGGTTTAGTATCACACTTCTCCCACTTCTGGTATCTCACTTCCTGGTTGTTACAGCCAGGTAGCCTCAGTTGAAATGAAACACATCAAAGCTTTGTAATCAGAATAACAATGGCTTGGCTCAAGCCCACCTCCTGTGATATGTGTGATTACAAGCTTCCAAGAGAGCCACTGATGCCAAGATGTCTATGGAGATTTGATGATTCATGGCCAAACACTGCCACTAGTGATCAATACAGCATGCTTCCTGGAGCAGGACAGACAGTACTGTTGAGGACTGCCCCATAAATACTGTGATTTGTCAAAAGTCTAGATGGGATGGCAATGGGGTTGGGTTTGAATGGTGTATGATCAAAGTATAAAAGACTGAGCAGGGAGGAGAAATAGCCTCTTCCCCTTTGGATCCTGGCTTGGACCTAAACTTCATGGTGATGGCCCTCTCTTGGTCATCTGAGCCTAGCCGATGCTACAAAGCTTCACGGAGGGCTTGTGATAAGTATCTTTGATATTCTTGTATTATATGTTCTGATTGTAAGCTTTGTGATATTGTAATGTCTTTTAATACTTTATGTTAGCTTTCCTAATTTCTTGGGAAATAAATAAGATAATTTTTAATAGCAGCAGTGTGTGTGTTTTCATAACTAACTTTATATCAGTGTGCCTAGCAGGGTTTATAACCTATAACTAACTATGGGAATAGACAAGTTAATAGTAGCTTGTATACTGCAGCATGTCCTTCAATTGGCACCCCAGATGGGATACGAACCCACAATCCCTGGCTTAGGAAGGGTGGTATGTGCCTTTAGGTGCAAAGTGGATTTGTTGGATAACAATATGGTTTAGTATCACACTTCTGGTATCTCACTTCCAAGTTAATAGTAGCTTGTATACTGCAGCATGTCCTTCACAAGGGATAGAGTGTTCAGTTTGCTTGAATCAGATGACTGATCAGATCAATCATCTTGCAGGTGAACACAGACAGGGAAAAAGCAACAGCCAACACTCGGGTGCTGGAATGAGGAACAAGGGCACTAAGTGATCATGACACTTTCAATATAGTTGTATTACTACAACCACTAAATGACACATTCAGGCCGCCCTCTGGCTTGTATCAAATTGTAAACAAAGCCAGTGGGAATCATGGTTGACATCGCTGACCAAATATGGTAATTATATCAGCCATCATCTCTTAAGACAGTGAAGTTAGGGCTCGTCACCCATCAAAGCGCTAAGTATTTTGTAATCTTTTTCATCATTCATTTTGTAAAGCTCTTCACAAACTCTTGCCGCTATATGAATCCTGTATAATAAATCCTGTATAATGAATGGTGTGTCAATTTCCACAACTTTTAACTTTCTGCATTGTTGCTTCTATTTTTTACTCAGCATTTTTATTTTGTACATAATTAGGGGTCATACACACTGGATTGTAGTCAATAACAAATAATTCCTTTACTTTTATAAAGGAACCCCATTATATGCATTTCCGCCTAAATCTTAGTTACTGTGTTTTCTTCATTTGAGCTTGATATATTTTAGAAGCATATGTAATCATCATTTTCAAGTTTTGTTTAAATGGAATCACAGAGGCTTACAAAATGAGTTATGCAACAAACTGAAACATGTATAATGATTTACGTACTGAAGTGTAATTTGGTTAGCTACATAAATATTATTTAAGCATACTTGCTGTCACAGTGATTAAAAGTTATGTTCTTACTCAATGGTAAAACAGAAGCAAAATAATACATATGGTTTTCCAGTCCCTTGTTCCCAATTATCTTTTTACAAAACAAGTTTGACCACTAACCCCAACACTGACCTAGATCAAACCTTAATCTACTTTTTTTTTTTCTTCATTTTTAGATTTTTTTATTTATTTTTATTTTTTTACATACTTTTGTTTGTTGACATCTCTCTCCCCTGCAAGGACAGAAAGATACAATGTATCTTTCTCTCCATTCAGAAGAGAAAGAAAACACATGGATGGGCTGCACCGTGACTGACCACTGTGGTAGCTAATTGGAGGCTATCACAGCGATTACATGACCAGGAACCAGGAGTCACAGGTTCAAACCATTAGTACAAGAGCCCAGTCTCTCTGCCACACAAAGACAGGTATGCATATATGTGGCCTCACGGATAAAGATCCACTTCTGTGAGGCCGCATATATGCATACTGTCAGCAGGAAGGGGGTTAAAGTCACATCAGAGTCTGACCAAGACTACTGCCCCAACAATTACCTCTACACTTAGAATGTGTCACCTTTTTTGGATGGGTAGCACAGGCATGACATTTAGAATTTTTGTAACCAACTTTTTTTGTAGAAACGCTGTGTTTAGTATTACTCCCCCATTCTGTCTACACAATTTGGGATACATCAGACCTCACTATAAACATTAGGAGAAGACTTTATTTCACAGAGCTATTTGAGTTTATGATTACCGAAGAGCTGTTTTCCCTTGTTGTTCTAGGAAACTTTTTAATGCTATCCTACCACATCATTTTTCTTACAAAATGTAAGCATTTCCAGATCAGAGAATACCTGTAAGGAAGGGAAGAAGGAAGAATGGCACAAAACATAAGAAAAATAACTTATCTAGCAAATGATCAATTGAGTACAATAAAATTGTCATATTGTCCAGTCATATACTAAATGATGTAGAAAGATATGTTTTAGCCAAAAAGCATTCAAATTGCTCCAACTGCTTTCCCTAACCAATAAACACCTTTTCTATATTTAACCTGGTTTTTAATTAGCATTGCATTACAACGACATTTCAGTATGAGAGAAGCTAAACCTATTGATATTCAGGTAGTTCCTTTTCAGGTTTATAATTGTAGGAATTGAAAATTCCTGAAGATTTGTGGGATTCCACGGTCTGGGTGCCTATAGAGAAATATACATCATTTAGACACCATTCAAGATGAGGTCAACCTTCTATTTTCACCATTACAAAGGTCAATATGTTTCAGCCCTTTACCAATTGGTCTATTCAGATTTTTTAAAATGATGTCAAACAAATAATAGGGGCTCAGTGCATAATCTGACTAGAGGATAAAGACATGCACTCAAAAGACTCACTGAGAATCAAGGTCTTATGATCCTGCAAGTGGACAAAGTGTCACGTACCTGGTTGGAGAGCCCAAGCGTGCAGGGAGCGGCGCCTCGTAAGCCTCCGGCTCGAGAGCCCCTGGAGGTGGGAACAGGGATTCAGGAGTCCGGAGGACACAAGTGCCAAGCTTGATAGCTGGTAGTAGGCAAGCCGGAACAGGTGGTAGACTGGAACGGCAGGTGCAACCAGCGCTGGGTGCTGGACTGGAACTGCAGGACAGCTGGCACAGGTGAACAGGCAGGAACCGCAGAAGTAGTAGGTGCTGGACTTCAGGTAGACAGGCAGGCGTGGTCAGGGACGAGCTGGGTCGGCAACAATCGGGCAGCAGAGGTACAGAGCAGAAGGCAGAAGCGAGGTCAATCAGGCAAAGGGTCGGAGGCAGGCGGCAAACAGGCAAGGTCCAGGAACAGGCCGGGTACAGAATCAGGAGCACACACACAGGAACGGATAGCAGGAGTCTCGGGAACGCTGTAGACAGGACAGCACTGAGGAGCAGGAGCAGGTCCCTTAAATAGGCAATTGGGCGCCACGAACGGTCGCACGGTACGTTTGCGTACCCCCGCGGGTAGCCGTGCTCCCGTTCGTGACCCCGCGTACCCGCGTACGCCCGTTCGGCTCGTCGCGCACCCGCGTGCGCCCGCTCGTGTCGATGCGCACCCGCGTGCGCCTGTTGGGGACTACGTGCACTCGCGTGCGTTCGTTAGCGCCAACCCGCGTCCGAAGGCACCGACGATCCCCTTGTACGGGGAACCTGCGGGTAAGTCTTCCTTGAACGACCGGGATAGTGGAACGACCGTGACATTGCCCCCCCCAAGGGGCAACCTCCGGATGCCCAACTGTAACATCTTATCCGGATGAGCCCTCTTGAAGGCATGGATCAGTCTTTTAGCATGCAGGTTGGACTCCGGTTCCCACGAATTCTCCTCAGGGCCATATCCCTTCCACTTAACCAGGAACTGGGTCTGGTTACGTCTCCTCCTGCAGTCCAAGATAGATTCAACCTCATACTCCAATTCCCCATCAATCATTACGGGTTCTGGGGGGTTGGTACTCCGATCGGCAAAGGGGTCCGGAACCGCAGGTTTGAGCAACGAGACATGAAAGACCGGGTGGATCCGGAATGACCCCGGGAGTTTCAGCTCAAAGGCCACTTCATTTAATTTCCTCAGAATGGGGAATGGACCCACAAACCTCGGGCCCAGCTTCCTGGAAGGGCAAGCTAACTTCAAGTTCACTGTAGACAGCCAGACCTGGTCCCCGACCTGGAGGTTAAGTTCGCCCCTTCTCTTCCTATCAAAGACTTCCTTATAGTGTTCCTGGGTCTTAGCCAGAGTTTCTTGAAGAATCCTGTTGTTGTTCCTGAAAAAATTAAGATCCTCCTGAACCGCCGGCACTGAACACTCGGGAAGATTACCGGGTAGAAAAAGTGGATGGAAACCAAAGTTTGCAAAGAAAGGGGACTGTTTGGTGGCCGAATGGATAGAATTATTGTATGCGAATTCTGCTAAAGGTAGGAGCGATACCCAATCGTCCTGGGAGAAGGAGGAGAAGCAACGCAGATATTGCTCCAGCGTTTGATTGGTTCTCTCGGTCTGGCCGTTAGTCTGAGGGTGATAGGCCGAAGAAAAGCGAAGTTCAATTTTCAGGGCCCCACAGAGAGCTTTCCAAAACCTGGACGTGAACTGTACTCCCCTGTCAGAGGTGATGTCAGCAGGAACGCCGTGGAGCCTTACCACTTCTTTAATAAAAGTCCTGGCCATCTCTGTGGCCGACGGGGTCCCCTTCATAGGTAAAAAGTGGGCCATCTTGGTAAACCTGTCTACCACCACCAGGATCGAGGAAAAGTCTTCAGAGGGTGGCAGTTCCACGATGAAATCCATGGATATCATCTTCCATGGCCTATCCGGGATGGGCAATGGTCTCAGCAAGCCCCAAACCTTCGATTTACTCCCCTTATTCCTGATGCAAGTGGTGCATGCCTCTACATATTCCCTGCAGTGCTTCTTCATCTGAGGCCACCAAAACGTGCGTTGGAGTAAGTCTGTGGTTTTGAACACCCCAAAGTGACCGGCCAATGGGTGGTCGTGGCAGGAGCTGAGGACCGCAGTACGTATCTCCTGGGGGACAAAGATTCTGTCCTGGTGCCAGAGAAGACCGTCTTTGAAGGTTAAGGAGATGTCAGGTGATAGAGCCGGATCACTGGAGGCCTGCTTAATTCGGGAAAGGAGATCTTCCTGAAGCAGAAGGAAGTTTCCTGGGGGAAGAATGGTGTCTGGAGTAGGAGGTACCACTGATTCATTGTACATCCGGGAGAGGGCATCGGGCTTCACGTTCTTTGACCCAGGCCTGTACGTGATGTGGAACACAAATCTGGAAAAGAAAAGTGCCCACCGAGCCTGTCTTGGCTTCAGTCGCTTGGCTGATTTAAGATATTCCAGGTTCTTGTGGTCCGTATAAACCAGGATCGGGTGGGAAGCACCTTCAAGGAGGTAGCGCCACTCCTCCAACGCTGCCTTGATTGCCAGCAGTTCTCGGTCACCGACGTCATAGTTCCGCTCAGCTTCTGAAAGTTTGCGGGAGAAGAAGGCCACCGGGTACAAAAGTGACTTAGGTCCCTGTCTCTGGGATAGCACTGCCCCAACGGCTACTTCCGAAGCATCCACCTCCAGGATATAAGGCAGCGTGGCGTCGGGGTGTCTCAGGATCGAAGCAGATACAAACAGATTTTTTAGGGTTTCAAAGGCTTCTTGTGCCTTAGGAGTCCACAGGAATCTTTGACCCTGTTTGGTCAGTTCAGTGATGGGGGAAATGATGGATGAAAATCCTCTGATGAACTTTCTGTAAAAATTAGCAAATCCCACGAACCGTTGGACCCCTTTTCGGTCCGAGGGAGCGGGCCAGTCTAGGATGGCTGAGATCTTCTGGGGATCCATCTCTATTCCATTTACTGAAATGATCAGGCCCAGGAATTGAATGCTTTGCTGCTCAAAGACGCACTTCTCCGGTTTAGCGTACAGGCCAAGGAGGCGAAGACGAGCCAGGACGATCTTCACATGTTCCCGATGTTCGACTAAAGAGGGAGAGAAAATCAGAATATCATCAAGGTATATGACAACAAACAGGTCTAGGTACTCTCTAAAGACGTCATTGACGAAATGCTGAAATGTAGCAGGAGCATTACAGAGTCCAAAGGGCATAACAAGATATTCATAATGCCCGAAGCGAGTACGGAAGGCAGTCTTCCACTCATCGCCTTCGCGAATGCGGACAAGGTTGTAAGCACCCCGTAGATCCAACTTGGAGAACACCCTAGCCGACCCCAGTCTCTGAAATAATTCGGGCACCAACGGTAGAGGGTAACGGTTTTTAACAGTAACTTTGTTGAGTGCCCGGTAGTCTACACATGGCCGTAAGGAGTGGTCCTTCTTCTGGACGAAGAAAATCCCTGCACCTGCCGGGGAAGTGGATGGCCGGATAAAGCCCTTCTTTAAGTTATCATCCAGGTAGGTCTTTAGGGCTCCCAGCTCGGTCTCAGATAAGGGGAAGATTCTCCCGAAGGGAATCTCCGCTCCCGGAAGCAAGTCAATAGGGCAGTCATATAGCCTGTGGGGAGGTAAAGTCTCTGCGCCCTTTTTACTGAATACGTCCATAAATTGATGATAGACTTCGGGCACCGCCTGTCGGATCTCGGTGTCTGTCTCCAAGCAGAGCAGAGAAGAAGGGTCTGTTTTGATGGCTGGAAAACAATACCGATGACAATAGGCGGATGGAAACTCAATTCCTCCGGTGAACCAATTTATCAAGGGGTTGTGGGCCTTCAACCAGGGCATGCCAAGGATTATGGGAAAAAGTGGAGACTCGATAATGTCCAGACACAGGTGCTCCTGGTGGCCCCCAGCGATGGTGACAAGAAGGGGGGATGTTTCCTGGGTTACAGGTCCGGATCTCAGAGAGGAACCGTCGGCCAAATAGATTGGAAGTTCCTTTGCCCTAGGCCGAAGGGGAATGTGGTTTCTCAAGGCAAAGGACAAGTCCATAAAGCCGCTGCAGGCCCCAGAGTCAATAATCGCGTTGACGCTGATAGTCTTTCCGGAGAACTGTAAAAGAAGAGGCACAGCCAGGTGAGAGATGGTACTGGTACTAGGCGGAGTAGGAGAAGAGGCAGGAGGTATAAGAAGGCACTTACGCGACTTGGCGGGGCAAGTGCGAACATAATGTCCAGATCCCCCGCAATAGAGGCACAGGTTACCAGTTCTTCGGCGTTGGCGCTCCTCGGGCGTCAGAGATGGACGAAGTAGACCCAGCTGCATAGGTTCCGATAAATCCGGAGAAGAAGGACCAGGAAGGACCGGTGGATTGGAACTTGGAACCCGTGGCAACATCCAGACTGGGCGAGAAGTAGAAGAGGAACGCTCCAGACGACGCTCTCTTAAACGCCTATCGATCTGGACAGAGAGGTCGATGAGCGCTTCGAGGGTCTCGGGGGTTCCTACACGAGCCAGTTCGTCTTTCAATGCCTCCGAGAGTCCCATGCGGAACTGGTAGCGGAGAGCTGAGTTATTCCACTCCGTGTCAGCGCTCCAGCGCCTGAACTCAGACACATAGTCTTCAACTGGCCTGCGACCTTGTTGGAGAACGTGTAAAGCTGCTTCTGCGGTAGCAGCAAGCTGGGGGTCCTCATATAGACGAGACATGGCTTGGAAGAAAGCATCTAAAGAGTCCAGGGAGGGGTCTTTTCGTTCTAGAAGGCGATGTGCCCAGGCCTGGGGTTCGTCGGTTAGTAGGGAGATAACGAACCCCACTTTTGTTGCCTCGAGGGAGAAGGTCCGGGGTTGAAGAGCGAAAAAGAGCTCGCAGGAATTCCGAAAGGCCCTGAACTTATTCCGGTTACCGGAGAAACGGTCTGGTGTAGGGACCCTTGGCTCTGGCGGCATCATGACCACTGAAGGTGGGCCTGGAGGTCCAGAGGCAACTGGAGCTGCGGCAGATAGGGCCTGAACACGTTCTTCCAAACGACCGTAGCCTTCTTGCAGGTTCTTCACAGCCTGGGTGAGGCCGGCTAGATGGTGGCAAAGTTCATCCATTGGGGTCGCTCCCTGCGAGGGCTCGGACATGGCTGTCCTGTACTGTCACGTACCTGGTTGGAGAGCCCAAGCGTGCAGGGAGCGGCGCCTCGTAAGCCTCCGGCTCGAGAGCCCCTGGAGGTAGGAACAGGGATTCAGGAGTCCGGAGGACACAAGTGCCAAGCTTGATAGCTGGTAGTAGGCAAGCCAGAACAGGTGGTAGACTGGAACGGCAGGTGCAACCAGCGCTGGGTGCTGGACTGGAACTGCAGGACAGCTGGCACAGGTGAACAGGCAGGAACCGCAGAAGTAGTAGGTGCTGGACTTCAGGTAGACAGGCAGGCGTGGTCAGGGACGAGCTGGGTCGGCAACAATCGGGCAGCAGAGGTACAGAGCAGAAGGCAGAAGCGAGGTCAATCAGGCAAAGGGTCGGAGGCAGGCGGCAAACAGGCAAGGTCCAGGAACAGGCCGGGTACAGAATCAGGAGCACACACACAGGAACGGATAGCAGGAGTCTCGGGAACGCTGTAGACAGGACAGCACTGAGGAGCAGGAGCAGGTCCCTTAAATAGGCAATTGGGCGCCACGAACGGTCGCACGGTACGTTTGCGTACCCCCGCGGGTAGCCGTGCTCCCGTTCGTGACCCCGCGTACCCGCGTACGCCCGTTCGGCTCGTCGCGCACCCGCGTGCACCCGCTCGTGTCGATGCGCACCCGCGTGCGCCTGTTGGGGACTACGTGCACTCGCGTGCGTTCGTTAGCGCCAACCCGCGTCCGAAGGCACCGACGATCCCCTTGTACGGGGAACCTGCGGGTAAGTCTTCCTTGAACGACCGGGATAGTGGAACGACCGTGACACAAAGGCAGAGTCACTATAATAAAGAGAGAATTTATTTAAGCAAGGTCTATAGACTACTATCCAGTTATTAACAATATAACAAATGATCGAATGAGCCTACAATGTAATATAAGGAAGAGCTAAGAATCATCTTACATAGAGCTCCGCATAGGTGGATTCTTACAAAAACAGATTATGGGTCTCTGTGCAATTTAATTTTGTAATTTACCAAAGGTACATAAAGATCCAATTAAACTTCTTTAAAGGCTCCTTATAGTGGAAATTGATAGTTTGATCTGTAATTTAGCCAGTTGTATGGATTACATCTCCCCATACCTTTGTTGTAGAGATTCCATTCTAATTGTAAGCTCCTTGAGGGTAGGGACTGATGTGAATGTACAATATATATGTAAATCACTGTGCAAATTGACAGCGCTATATAAGTACCTGAAATAAATAGATAAAATAAATGTATGAGTCTTAGGGCATATGCTGGAGATACTGTCCATTTGTCCAAACACAAATAGAAGTGAGTATCTCTAGATGTATCCTCATTCCTCATTGTACACATCCATTAAACATTGGTTTGACCTACAAGCTGTCCAATACTTCTTGAGTCTGGCTCCCTCAATTCAAATCAAGTTATATGTATTTTTGAGGGTACTGAATTTGTTCTTAAACCATAATTATTTTTCATTTCTGATTGCATGTTAAACCCAAAAGAAGAGTACAGCTATACAAGCTAGATGTGCCCTAAGCGATCCCAACTTATTTCACATGTGGACCTATAACCGTTTTGGGATGAACCTGTTTTTCTACACTAGATACATTCAATATAAACTATAATGATTGTGCCCCTTTGATCACCAAGGTGCTAAAAAAACACTGGAGGATCCTTCAAGAAGACCCAGTTATCAAAAAATACCTTGCCAGGCAGACCAATAATGATTTTCAGAAAACCTGGAGAATTAAAAATGTATGCAGCAAGTAAGGTAAGACCACAGAATGGTGTAGCTAGAAGCAATAAAGATTTTGTTGACCAGATGGGTAGTTGTAAGTGAGGGGCCCACAGTTACAGTGCATGTGCCTTTGTTTGTCACTGAAAGAAAAGGTATGGCAATGTGTTTAAATTAAAACAATTCATTCAAGTATACCTTAAGGCAAAACTTTGTTTACAGTTTTTAAAATTATTAGCTCTGGAAAGAGTGGAGAGGGATTGGAACACCTATTAGGTTCTATTGCTGTCTGTGCCCCCTTTAGAGAGATTGTTTACTGTTTACTGTTATCTTCTAAAGTGAAAGAAAAAGACAATCCTAAATTCTGGGTTGACATCAGAAGAGTAATAGAGGGGAAATCTACCAGTTGGTGACCTTGGTGACACTGTATGCAAAAAAACCAAATGTATGAATCCTGAGAGTTTATTCCTGCTTAATGCTGGTCAGTCGCAGAGGGTTAAGGAAGAAGTGCATTATCTCATTGTTTCAACTGTTTAGAGACTGCCGTATATCATCTTCCATACCTTTGTATACCTGGACTTGGCCAATATAAGAACTGTGTTCCATCCAATGAATTTGTACATGCAATATTGAGTCAAGGTCACACATACACATGTAAATAGCCTGCCAATTTTGATCCCTCATGAGCACCACCCCCTATTTGAGGTCAATCAGCTTCTGATTGTCTCTCATGGCACAAGCTATAATTGCATAGCAGGCTGGACCCAAAAGGATGGTTTGCAGCCAATTGTGAGAATTTTTTTTTTAATTTTGACCACCGGGCTAATACGGTATATTGACTTACCTTAAGTGGGAGTAATTATCTTTAAGTTACTATCCAAGTCACAAGTTACTTGAACTGTCAAGTTACTAACTTTGAATCACCTATGATAGACCCGGACTTGCAGATGGTTGTTTGACTATAGATCTCTCATGAGCACCATATCCCAGGAAAGGTCAATCAGCTGCTAAGTGTTATGTGGACATCAGCTTTCACTGCATAGCAAACTGGACCTGATGGGAGTTAACAGGAGCTGTATGTAAGTTAAGAGTCTACTGAACCATTATCTAGCATGTTATGACAGGTTCCTTAGCAACAAAAGGGTGTCTTTCACTTTCCACATATGATTGCAACCTGCATTATCACATGTCCATGGATTTATATTTTTTTATTTCGCTCATCGAATATGTCATTATATATTCATCACACAGTCCACAGTCCTGCCAATATCACCTTTGAAGCATATAGCTCGGAGATATGCAATTAGCGGACCTCCAGCTGTTGCAGAACTACAAATCCCATGAGGCATAGCAAGACTCTGATAGCCACCAGCATGACACACAAAAGCAGAGGTATGATGGGACTTGTAGTTTTGCAACAGCTGGAGGTCCGCTAATTGCATATCCCTGATATAGCTGCTACATTGTAGCTCTATCCATGCTCATTTGTGTCAGTATAAATATTGATAGATAACAGAGCGAGTTGGATACAATTGACTCCATAGGTGACTTTACAAGGTGAATCAGTAGGCAGACACAACCACGATCATAGGCTTTCAGCCTATTAGCCACTATTAAATCATTTACACATAGATCACTGACATCAACTGGACCATTCAACCATCAAGAGGGGAGCCCAGGTTTTTACTGTAGTGGGTCACATTGAGGTAGGCTTTGGGCAGAGTGGGACTGCTCTGAGGCGTCCAGAGTGGGGTGGGTTTGTTTTGGTGTGTGTGGGGGGGGGGGGGGGAATGTCCAGGTTAAGTTGATAGGATGCCCCCCTGGGTGTTTTTTGTGAGGAGTGGTTCCTCACCCTTGCCAATGCTTTTGATATACATACAGTGCCTTAAAAATGTATTTATAAGGTACCCCTTGAAATTACAACCGAAAATGTAAATGTATTTTATTGGGATTTTATGTGATAGACCAACACAAGGTTGCACATAATTGTGAAGTTGAAATTAAATGATAAATACTTTTCAAATTCTTTTACAAATAAGTATGTCAAAAGTGCGGAGTGCATTTGTATTCAGCCCCCTGATCGTGTATATGCAATTCCGACACGCCAAAAATCCTGCATGCTCAGATTCAACTACGAGACAGAAGCTATTGGCTACTGGCTATTGAACTTCCTTTTTCTAGTCACGTCGTACGTGTTGTACGTCACCGCGTTATAAATGATTGGAATTTGATGTGACCATGTGTAGGCAAGACAGCTTGAGCCGCATTCCGTCGGGAAAACCATCAGAGCTTTTTCCGACAAGAATTACGATCGTGTGTAAGCGGCATTAGAGGTTTTCTGCTGATTTTTTCCTTCAGATTTACCAAAACCATATAATATGAGGTCAAACCTTAGGACTTTCAATTTTTATGCAATCAGGCAGGCCCTTGCACTACATGGTTTTGGTAAATCCGAAGACAAAAATCAGCAGAAAATCTAATAGTGTGTATGGGGCTTTAGAGAACCTTAGTGAACAAGCAGCATCATGAAGGCCAAGGCAAGGAATAGAGATGGACGAACTTCTGAATGGACGTTTTGCGAATGCTTACCGTGAATGCGGCCAAAAGTTTGCGAACCGCAAAGTTTGCGGCGGGCCCCATTGACTTCAATGGCAGGCGAACCTTAAAGTGGTTTGGTACCTAAAAATGAAAGTTCATGTTATTAAAATCAACAGATAGCATACTTACCTAAACGAACCCTGAAAAAAAAAAATATCATTTCCTTACCTTTTATTTCTGATGTTTCAGCTGACTTCCTGGTTGTCCTCCCGTGGGAGTAGGTGTGGCTATCGTCCTCGCAATGGTCCCTGGGAAATTTCCCAAGAATCCATGGGGGACAATGAAAGTTTTTCTTTCCTTGTCACTGCTCTCACTGAGCATGTGCAAGATGGAGCGGAGCATGCTGGGAGCCAGACGTCATCATATACCAGGAAGTAAATGCCTGTGGGCTTCAGACGCCCACAGTTAAAATGGAAAATGCCAGGGCAGGTTTTTATAAGTCATCCTGAGGAAAAGATTCGTGGCGCCGGGGGTCAAATAAACGCCGGACGTGGATGCCAATCGAAGGTAGCACTCACCCACCAGTGAGACAGGTAAGAAAAAAATAAAAAAAGAGTGGAATCCCGCTTTAAAAACCTACAGGTCATATTTTCAGCCACAAAATACTTACTAGCTGTGCACACATAGTCCCACCACATGGCCACTGACATAACACATGTATGAAGTGAATCTGGGATCGACAACTACAAGCATTATTTTTTTATCTGTGAAATATTGACAATTCAGAACTCAGGAGCGCATGAAGGCAATGGAGGAGAGGAAAGGTCAGGGTAGGCTATGAAGAGGGTGCAGGAGATAATCACCAGCACCGTGATATCGAGCACTGACACCAGCACCGTGATAGAGAGCACTGACACCAGCACTGTGATATAGAGCACTGACACCAGCACCGTGATATAGAGCACTGACACCAGCACCGTGATATATAGCTCTGACATCAGCACCGACATATAGAGCACTGACACCAGCACCAAGATATAGAGCACTGACACCAGCACCGAGATAGAGAGCACTGACACCAGCACTGTGATAGAGTGCACTGAAGCCAGCACCGTGATATAGAGCACTAACCCCAGCACCGTGATATAGAGCACTGACACCAGCACCGTGATATAGAGCACTGACACCAGCACCGAGATATAGAGCACTGACACCAGCACCGTAATAGAGTGCACTGACACCAGCACCATGATATAGAGCACTGACACCAGCACCGAGATAGAGAGCACTGACACCAGCACCGAGATAGAGAGCACTGACACCAGCACCGTGATAGAGTGCACTGACACCAGCACTGTGATAGAGTGCACTGACACCAGCACCGTGATAGAGTGCACTGACACCAGCACAGTGATATAGAGCACTGACCCCAGCACCGAGATAGAGAGCACTGAGACCACACCAGCACCGAGATCGAGAACACTGACACCACACCAGCACCGAGATAGAGAGCACTGACAGCAGCACTGATACCAGCAACTCGCTGCTGTCACCAAAAATATGACACCGCTCAACCTTTTCAAACAGGAGGGTACGGGCATATAGTACGGTGTGCTTTTTTTGTACAAGGAAGTGAGCCAAATGTAGAAAAAAGTTCTGTGTGCTCGATTAAATAAATTGTTTATAGAGACATACATGGTCTACTGGTCCCATGTGTTGAATTCCTCTGAGATCCATGCCTCATTCATTTTTATGAATGTGGGGTAGTCAACACTGTCGTGAGCTAGGCGAGTGCACTTATCGGTCACGATCCCCCCTGCTGCGCTGAACGTCCTTTCAGGCAGGACACTGGACGAGGGGCAAGCCAACAGTTCCATTGCAAATTGGGCAAGCTATGGCCAGAGGTCAAGCCTGCCCACCCAGTAGTCCAGGGGTTCATCACTCCTCAGAGCGTCCGCATCGGCCGTTAACTTGATGTAGTCGGACACCTGTCGGTCTAGGCGCTCCCTGATGCTGGATCCGGATGAGACCTGTCGATGGGTCGGCTGAAAGAATAACCTCATATCAGAAGTCACCAACACATCTTCAAACCGGCCTCTTCTTGCAGGCGCTGTTGGATTGGTACCCGCAACTCTTTCTCTGGGAGTGGGAATTCCTCCTCTGCCAGCGCATGCAAAAGCAGAATTCAGCATTTCTCAAAGCAAAGCCTGGAAGTGCTCAATTCTGACAGCCCTCTGTGACGGTGGTAACATTTCCGCAATTTTGTGTTTGTACCAGGGGTCTAAGTATGTTGCCACCCAGTACTGGTCCTTGACTCTTATGCTTTTTATACGGGGGTCCCTGTTAAAACACTGGAGCATGAAGGCCCCCATTTGCACTAAACTGGAAGTGGTGTGGTGGCCTGGCTCCTGCTCATCATCCAGGATAATGTCGTCCTCCTCGTTCTCCTCTCCCCATCCACGCACAACAACAGGGATCCCAGAAAGGTTTAAAGCATGCTCTTCTTGCTCCTCCTTATCCGCCCTGGCACCATCCCCCTCTGACTCCTCTTCAGACTCCTGTTGTTGACTTGTCTCAGATAGAGTAGCCCCCCTGGGAATTCATCCTGCATTGCGACTTCCGCATCTTCCTGCTCCTCCATGGCTTGATCAATGACACAACGCAATGCACACTCCATAAAGAAGGCATAAGGTACCATGTCACTGATGGCACCATGGCTGCGACTGACCAGTTTGGTGATCTCATAAAATGGCCACAGAAGTGAGTGAGTGAGTGACTTGTATAGCGCTGCCTATGCGAACTGAATCGCTTCAGGGCGCTTTCTTGCCACCAGAGTCCATCTGTGGCTTTTCATGGTCCTTTATCCCGTAAGGTCCTGACACGCTTATAAACACATATAACATTAACATACACATATTAAGGCCAATTTTGTTTAGACAAGGTCTAATTAACCTACCAGCATGTCTTTGGAGTGTGGGAGGAAACTGGAGTACCCGGAGGAAACCCACGCAGGCACAGGGAGAACATGCAAACTCCAGGCAGATGGTGTCGTGGTCGGGATTTGAACCAGCGACCCTATTGCTGCTAGGTGAAAGTGCTAACTACTACACCACTGTGTTGCCCTCGTCTGCATGCGTCGCGCATGAGCAGCCACTGGCACGGTGAAAAAAAAACAAGCTCCCCAGAACCTGTTCTGCCGCAGAGTTCATACAGGTTGACTGCACGTTTCTGCTGGAGCAGCCTATCAAGCATATAGAAGGTTGAGTTCCATCGCGTCGGGCAATCACAAATAAGACGTATGACCGGCAGATTGTGTCGCGGCTGAATGTCAGCAAGGCGAGCCATGGCCGTGTAAGATCTTCTAAAATGGGCCGAGATTTTCCTTGCCTGCCGCAAGATGTCCTGGACCCCAGGGTATTTGACAACGAAACGCTGCACGACCAAGTTTAAGATGTGTGCCATGCATGGCACATGTGTATTTTTGCCCTGTTTCAATGCGCTAAGCAGATTGGCACCGTTGTCACACACCACTTTACCAACTGTCAAATTGAGCGGTGTTAGCCACTGATCTGCCTGTGAACGCAAAGCTGAAAGGAGTGCAGGGCCAGTTTGGCTCTTGGCTTCCAGGCACAACAGACGCAGCACAGCATGGCAACGTCTCACCTGGCATGTTGAATAGGTTCTGGGGAGCTTGGGCAGTGCAGCGGAAGAGACGGAGAAGAAGAGCCAGGCCTGCATGCAATCTGTGGCGGTAAAACCAAATCTACACGGGTGCCTCGGGTCTCTCCCTGCTGCACACAGCGTCCCATCCCTACACTGACAAAAGACAGGCTGCTGCAATCACCAGAACAGCAGTGCACTGAACCCTATATACTGTACTACACCTATACCAGTCCTTAAAAGGACTTTTGTGGACCTAATAGCTAGTGATTTGTGTCACTACAGTCTCTCCCTGCTGCACACAGCGTCCCGTCCCTACACTGACAAAAGACAGGCTGCTGCAATCACCAGAACAGCAGTGCACTGAACCCTATATACTGTACTACACCTATATCAGTCCTTAAAAGGACTTTTGTGGACCTAATAGCTAGTGATTTGTGTCACTACAGTCTCTCCCTGGTGCACACAGCGTCCTCTCCCTACACTGACAAAAGACAAGCTGCTGCAATCACCAGCCCAGCAGTGCACTGAACCCTATATACTGTACTACACCTATACCAGTCCTTAAAAGGACTTTTGTGGACCTAATAGCTAGTGATTTGTGTCACTACAGTCTCTCCCTGCTGCACACAGCATCCTGTCCCTACACTGACAAAAGATAGGCTGCTGCAATCACCAGCACAGCAGTGAACTGAACTCTATATACTGTACTACACCTATACCAGCCCTTAAAAGGACTTTTGTGGACCTAATAGCTAGCAATTTGTGTCACTATAGTCTGTCCCTGCTCCACACAGCAACCTCTCCCTACACTGACATAAGACAGAATGTAAAATGGCCGCCAGATCAGGTCTATTTATAAGGTAGGGGGTATGTCCAATTGTCCATGTGCTGAAATGTCTCAATTGGCTATCCTGTACCCCATTATGGATGTGTCATCATGGGTCAAAGTTCTTTCACACTGTAAACACATATGTCCGCAGCAATAGTCCGCCGATCGGGCGCATCGCAAACACGTAAAATTCGCTGCGAACCGACCGCCAGTTCGGCCATCCCTAGCAAGGAACACACCAGATATGTCAGGGATAGGGTTGTGGTGAAGTTTAAGCCTAGGTTCACATTGATGCGATTTGGCATGCAGTGACATGTCAAATCACATGCCAAATCGGAGCCTATTGCCAGCAATGGTATTGTTTAAATCGGAGTGACGCCGACTTTGTGGCACCTCACGGATTTCCAAAAGTAGTTTTGGTACTACTTTTGGCGACTTCAGGTGTGATTTCAATAGACATCTGTGCAGGAACCCGCACAGATGTCTCTGAAATCACCCCCGATGTAAGCTGAACTCGCACAATTTCAATCCCGCAGCAGTGTCAACCTAGGCTAAAGCATGGTTAGGTTATAAAAAAATAACTATAAAAACTGCAAACCTACCAAGACTTGGCCGTCCACCTAAACTGACAGGCCGGGTAAAGAGAGCATTAATCAGAGAAGCAGCCAAGAGGCCCATGGTAATTCTGGAGGAACTACAGAGATCCACAGCTCAGGTGAGAGAATCTGTCCACAGGACAACTATTAGTCATGCACTCCACAAATCTGGCCTTTATGGAAAAGTGGCAAGAAGAAAAGCCATAAAAAAAAGAAGAAAAAAAAAGAAGAAAAGAAGAAAAGAAGAAAAGTTGAAAGAAAGCCATAAGAAGTCCCGTTTGCAGTTTGTGAGGAGCCATGTGGGGACACAGCAAACATGTGGAAGAAGGTGCTCTGGTCAGACCAAAATTGAACTTTTTGGTCCAAAAGCAAAACTCTATTTGTGGCAGAAAACTAACACTGCACATCACCCTAAACAAACCACCCTCATCGTGAAACATGGTGTTGGCAGCATCATTTTGTGGGGATGCTTTTCTTAAGCAGGGACAGGGAAGCTGGTCAGAGTTGATGGGAAGATGGATGAAACCACATACAGGACAATCTGAGAAGAAAACCTGTCAGAGTCTACAAAAGACTTGAGACTGGTGTGGAGGTTTACCTTTCAGCAGGACAACGACCCTAAAAATACAGCCAGAGCTACAATGGAATGGTCTAGATCAAAACATATTCATGTGTTAGAATGGGCAAGTCAAAGTCCAGACCTAAATTCAACTGAAAATCTGTGGCAAGACTTGAAAATTGCTGTTCAGAAACACTCACCATCGAATCTGACAGAGCTTGAGCTATTTTGCAAAGAAGAATGGGCAAAAATTTCACTCTTTAGATGTACAAAGCTGGTAGAGACGTACCCAAAAAGACTTGCCGCTATAATTGCAGTGAAAGGTGGTTCTACAAAGTATTGACTGAAATGCACACCACACTTTTCACATATTTATTTGTAAAAAATTTGGATAACTATTTTTCATTTTCCTTCTACTTTACAATTATGTGCCACTTTGTGTTGGTCTACCATATAAACTCCCAATAAAATAGATTTACATTTTTGGTTGTAAAAAAATGATGACAAAATGTGGAAAATGTCAAGGGGTATGAATACTTTTTCAAGGCACTGTATATGTCCAATAAATTATATTTTGTATTGAAATTGGTAGCCCTTTTGGGTGCCTATTCCTTTGGTGGTGTTTTTTTACCCTGGAGATACCCTGGAATTTCTTTACTTTGGATGGGTTTCCACCCACTTCCTATATTGGCTATGGGACAGGATGTGAAGGAAAATCAACCCTATGGGACACAGATAGCAAAAAAATGACAGGGATTATAACCCTCATTTGCTCAAATCAAAATAAAAAAAAGTTTAGCATTCAGTTACACTTTAATTGTGACAGTCCATTTGTGGGCTATTTTTAGATTAGTTTGCCCCTGTTACTATATGTACAGTTGTGTTAAAAATAATAGCAATGTGTTTAAAAAAGTGAGTTAAGCTCAAAATTCTCATATTAGATTTTATTTCTATACACGCAAATACATTGGGAACACTGCACAGTTTATTACAAATTAAAACATAAAGAAAAATGTTTCAAATTTATAAAGCTATTAGGGGTGAGCTATGTATGGAGTGCAAGATTGAGGGATGAGCTATGTTCGGAGTGCAGGGTTTAGGGGTGAGCTATGTACAGGGTGCAGGATTGAGGGGAGAGCTATGTATGGAGTGCAGGGTTTAGGGATATGTTGTGTACATCCAAGGCCCCTCCTCCCAAGTACAGAGTTCTCTTCCCCCCAGATTCCAGTTTGGAGCTTACCCCCACAATGTGTTTTGTAGAGCAGGGAGGGATGTGAATGGCTGCCAGGAGGATAGCACTGTCACTTGTAATTACAGAAGCAGCACTTCTGTATTTAAAAGTGACAATAGTGAGCAGTTCAGCAGCCAGTGCCGGATCCCGGAGGTGGCAGAACTCCAGCTGAAAAAAAGCCGACGGGCAACGCAGTCTCCAGGGGCAGATGCTTTGGGCCCCTAAACAATGCCGGGGGCCTGGGCAGATGCCCCTTTTGCCCTGCATTAACCCTTTGCCGACCAGCGCACGACGATATACGTTGGCACAATGTCACAGCTGGGCAAATGGGCGTACAGGTACATCCCCTTTAAACCGTGGCATATTGGGAGCATGAGCGCCTGCCCTGTACTCCATGAGCGTGCCCGCAGGTCCCGCAGACTCAATGTCTTCCAGGGGGCCTGCGATCATGTCACGGAGCGGCAGAACAAGGCAGTTCCCTGTTCTGCCTAGCAACATGACAGAGATCTACTGCTCCCTGTCATCGGGAGCAGTGATCTCTGTCATGTTCTAGTGAGACAATCCCCCCCCCCCCCCCCACAGTTAGAATCACTCCCTAGGACAGGGGTATCCAAACTTTTTTCAAAGAGGGCTAGATTTGATGAAGTGAACATGCGTGAGGGCCGACCATTTTCCTTGACATTCTTTGAACCATTAAAATCTAAGTGTGTTCGTTCGAGCACTAATACACTGCCCAGCAAGAATTCTCTTGCCTTTGTCGTGCTCGTTCCCGACACACAGGCGAATGCTGTGCTCTTTAGGGGAACCATTTATTCTTAATCGTACCCCACACATTGGAAAACGTGGAGTGCTTTTGGTGCGGTGCAATTACAAAAAAAAAAAAGCTTGTGGACTTCTTTCCCTGCATTTTTTGGGGTAGGGAAGCCCATTGAAATGAATGGGCTGCCCTACACACAGCATGCAGCCACACAGATGTGTGAATCAAGGGCTTGTTCACATGTCAGGTTGGAGGGGCAGAAAAACTACATGGTTAAGCTGTTTTTACCACCCCCAACTTCTCCTCCTTTAGCTGCAGAGGGAGTACACATGCTGTGGCTGCAGCTGGAGGTATACCCAGGGTGAATGGGCCTGCACTGCAACTACCCCACAACTGTGTGGATTGCACAGTTGCAGTATAGTGATGCTGCATTTATGGGCTTAAAACAGGTGATGAGAAGGCAACATAATGACTCTTTACAGCCTTTCAAATGCCTCTCAAAAGTGATCTGTGCATAGATTGCTTTGCAGAGGAGCAGCAGTCCTGGCTGCTATCACACACAAGCCCAAGCCCTACAAAAGCAGTTCTGATGGTACAGGAATGGGGGGAGTCTGGATTAAAAGTAACATACACACAGACACATGCACACACACATACAGACAAATGCATGCACATACATACATACAGACACATGCACACACATACAGACAGACACATGCATACAAACATACAGACACATGCACACACATACATACAGAGACATGCACACACATACAGACACATGCATACACACATACAGACACATGCACACACACATACAGACACATGCACACACATACATACAGACATACATACAGACACATGCACACATATACATACAGACACATGCATACACATACATACAGACACATGCACACATATACAGACACATGCACACACATACACACACATACCTATAGACACATGCATACACATACATACAGACATACATATAGACACATGCATACACATACATACATACACATGCACACACATACACATACATACAGACACATACCCATACATACAGACACATGCACACACATACAGACACATGCATACACACATACAGACACATGCACACACATACATATAGACACATGCGCACACATACATACAGACACACATACAGACACATGCACACACATACAGACACATGCATACACATACATACAGACATACATACAGACACATGCACACACATACAGACACATGCATACACAAACAGACATACATTCAGACACATGCTCACGCATACACACATACAGACACATGCACACACATACATACAGACACATGGATACACATACATACATATAGACACATGCACAGACATACATACAGACATAAGCACACACATACAGACACATGTACACGCACACACAGACACATGCACACACATATATACAGGCATATATACAGACACATGCATACACATTCATACAGACATACATATAGACACATGCATACACATACATACAGACATATATACACACACCTACAGACACATGCATACACATGCATACATATACAGACACATGCATACACATACATACAGACACATGCACACACATACATACATGCAGACACATGCACACACATACAGACACATGCGTACACACATACATACAGACATCTGCATACAAATACATACAGACATACATACAGACATATGCACACACATACATACAGACATACATACAGACACATGCACACACATACAGACACATGCACACGCAAACACATGCATACACATACATACAGACATATATACAGACACATGCACACACACATTCATACACAATCATACATACAGACATACATACAGACACATGCATACACATACATACAGATATATATACAGACACATGCATACACATACAGACACATGCACGCGTTTACAGACACATGCATACACATACATACAGACACACGCACAGACATACAGACACATGCACACACATACATACAGACAGACACATGCACACACATACAGACACATTCACATGCACACACGTACAGACACATGCATACACATACATACAGACATATATACAGACACATGCACACACATACAGACACATGCATACACATACATACAGATATATATACAGACACATGCATAGACATACAGACACCTGCATACACACACATACATACAGATACATGCACACACATACAGACACATGCATACAGACATACATGCACACACACACACACACACACACATACACACACATGCACGGACACATGAATAAAGCAGTTTTAAAACTAATTTAGCTTGTACCTCAGTACTCTACCTTTCCAGCGTCCTCATTCAGCCGGGTACTGCACTGTAGGGGGAAGCAGAGAGCACAGCACACTCCCCTGCACTTTACTTTCACTTTTGAGGCTGACGAGCTTCTCGCAGTGCCGATGTACAGTTCGGCAGGGGATGGGGATCATCTGACAGCCCTGATAGCCAGGCTGGCCATTCAAAATCAGACCATGGGCCGGACTTTGGACATGCCTGCTCTAGGACATACTTAACCCCTTGATCGTCCCCTAGTGTTTAAACCCTCCCCCTCCAGTGTCATTTACACAGTAATCAGTGCATTTTTATAGCACTGATCGCTGTATAAATGACAATGGTGCCAAAAAAGTGTCCGATGTGTCCGCTATAATGTTGCAGTCATGATAAAAATTGCAGATCGCCACCATTACTAATAACAAAAATGAATAATAAAAATGCCATAAATCTATCCCCTTGTTGTAGACGCAATAACTTTTGCACAAACCAATGAATATAAGCTTATTGTGTTTTTTTTAACAAAAATATGTAGAAAAATACATATCGGCCTAAACTGAGAAATATTTTTTTTTATATATATTTTTTTGGGGGATATTTATTATAGCAAAAAGTAAAAAGTATTGCTTTTTTTTCATAATTGTCACTCTTTTTTTTATAGCGCAAAAAAAATTAAAACCGCTGCAGTGATCAAATACCACCAAAAGAAAGCTCTATTTATGGAAAAAAAGGACGTCAATTTTGTTTGGATGCAACGTCGTACAACCGCGCAATTGTCTCAGGGAGTAAATCTTTCTGGGGCTGGAGTGGTTAAAGATGGCCCTGGGGCTGGCCACTCCATAATGTTAATCTTGTTGGTCTGAAACCAAGATGCTGCTCGCTTACTGGTGTATTTGGGGTTGTTGTCTTGTTGAAACACCCATTTCAAGGGCATTTCCTCTTTGGCATAAGGTAGCATGACCACTTTAATTATTTTGATGTATTAAAACTGATCCATGATCCCTGGTATGCGATAGATAGGCCCAACACCATAGTATGAGAAACCTCCCCATATCATGATGCTTGCACCACCAAGCTTCACTGTCTTCACAGTGTACTGTAGCTTGAATTCAGTGTTTGGGGGTCGTCTGACAAACTGTCTGGTGCCCCTAGACCCAAAAAGAACAATCTTGCTTTCATCAGTCCACAAAATGTTGCACCTTTTCTCTTTAGGCCAGTCAATGTGTTATTTGCCAAATTGCTTAGCTCTTCATGGACTGAATAATGGGATTTTTATATACAGCTTACCTGTAAAATCCTTTTCTTGAGAGTACATCACGGGACACAGGAGCTTCATTACATAGTGGGTTATATAGGCACCTCTGGTGATTGGACACTGGTTAACCCTAATTAAGGAGAATTCCTCCCCTATATAACTCCTCCCATATGGGAGGCACCTCAGTTTTGTAGCAAAGCAATAAGAAACCATGTAAAACCCAAGAGGGGCGGGAGCCCTGTGTCCCGTGATTAGGGATGAGCCGAACACCCCCCGGTTCGGTTCGCACCAGAACTTTTCGAACGGACCCCGCGTTCGTAACGAACGTTAGAACCCCATTGAAGTCTATGGGACTCGAACGTTCGAAATGGAAAGTGCTAATTTTAACGGCTGATATGCAAGATACTGTCCTAAAAAGGGTTTGGGGACCTGACTCCTGCCTCAGGGGACATGGGTCAATGCAATAAAAAGTTTTAAAAGCGGCCGTTTTGGCGGGAACACTGATTTTAATGACGATTAAAGTGAAAAAAAAATGAAATATTCCTTTAAATATGGTGCCTGGGGGGTGTCTGTAGTATGCCTGTGAAGTGCCACGTGTTTCCCGTGTTTAGAACAGTCCCTGCACAAAATGACATTAAACGGAAATAACACCATTTAAAACTGCTTGCGGTTTTAATGTTATATCTGGTTCCTGGAATATGGTTGAAAATCATTCAGAAAAATGGCATGGGTAGCCCTCCCTGCCCATTACCAGCCTATTTGGGTCTTGTACGCATATTAAGGGGAACCCCGTACCCATATTAAAAAAAGGAAATGTGTGTGGCCCCCAGGCCCTATATACTCAGAACAGCAGTATACAGGTGGTGCAAACAAGACAGGGACTGTGTAGGTTTGTTGTGTTAAGTTGAATCTGTTTGTAATTTTCAACTGGTACATTTTTAAAGTGTAGCTCCAGTCAAAAAAACTATTTTTAAGCTTTTTGGAAAACATAGGGAAGGGTTATCACCTCTGTATAATTTGTTTTGTCGTCCATCTTTTTTCATCTCACTTGCTGTTGTCTCCTTCCGTTTGCAAG
The DNA here is from genome assembly GCF_037356315.1 of Lithobates pipiens. Taxonomy (NCBI): domain Eukaryota; kingdom Metazoa; phylum Chordata; class Amphibia; order Anura; family Ranidae; genus Lithobates; species Lithobates pipiens. Next base: position 252,563,569 of record NW_027507903.1, on the reverse strand, counting down.
TAGGAGATGTTTGTAAATTGGATGTTTGAAAGTAGGGGCCTGCCCTATATGCTCTGCAGAAATGGCGGACAAAGGTGTTGGTTTTGCCACAACATTGTAAGCCCTCAAAGTGACTCTTGGTGGGCGCTGGAGCGCCCTGCTGTGAACGATTATATCAAGAATTGTAATTACATGCCATTGTTGAACAGTGGTAGAAAAATTGACCTTTGGTGGTTGTGGTGCTGGTGCCACAACACTATAAGTCCTCACCGTTACTCTGGGTGGGCACAGGAAGGGGCCCTCCTGTGAAATATTATATCAAGAATTGTAATTACATGTCCCTGTTAAACAGGGGCAGAAAAATTGGGCCTTAGGCACTGGTGCCATCACACTGCAACCTCTGCCATATACTCTAGTTTTATTGCAGGAATTAGCCCTGCTGCAAAGCATTGCATCAAAAATTGTACTTAAACGCCCCTGTTAAACAGGGGCAGAAAAATTGGGCCTTAGGCACTGGTGCCATCACACTGCAACCTCTGCCATATACTCTAGTTTTATTGCAGGAATTAGCCCTGCTGCAAAGCATTGCATCAAAAATTGTACTTAAACGCCCCTGTTAAACAGGGGCAGAAAAATTGGGCCTTAGGCACTGGTGCCATCACACTGCAACCTCTGCCATATACTCTAGTTTTATTGCAGGAATTAGCCCTGCTGCAAAGCATTGCATCAAAAATTGTACTTAAACGCCCCTGTTAAACAGGGGCAGAAAAATTGGGCCTTAGGCACTGGTGCCATCACACTGCAACCTCTGCCATATACTCTAGTTTTATTGCAGGAATTAGCCCTGCTGCAAAGCATTGCATCAAAAATTGTACTTAAACGCCCCTGTTAAACAGGGGCAGAAAAATTGGGCCTTAGGCACTGGTGCCATCACACTGCAACCTCTGCCATATACTCTAGTTTTATTGCAGGAATTAGCCCTGCTGCAAAGCATTGCATCAAAAATTGTACTTAAACGCCCCTGTTAAACAGGGGCAGAAAAATTGGGCCTTAGGCACTGGTGCCATCACACTGCAACCTCTGCCATATACTCTAGTTTTATTGCAGGAATTAGCCCTGCTGCAAAGCATTGCATCAAAAATTGTACTTAAACGCCCCTGTTAAACAGGGGCAGAAAAATTGGGCCTTAGGCACTGGTGCCATCACACTGCAACCTCTGCCATATACTCTAGTTTTATTGCAGGAATTAGCCCTGCTGCAAAGCATTGCATCAAAAATTGTACTTAAACGCCCCTGTTAAACAGGGGCAGAAAAATTGGGCTGCTGGCATCACCCAGAACCAAAAATGTTCTTCCAACATATCAGCGGAGGAGGAAGAGGATAGACAATCAACATAACAGGACAGTCACTCAGCATCAGCATAGGCAGTCTTGAAGGGATGTGGTATTTCAAAAAAAATTATTCGGTTACATCAGCTTCAGGTGCTTGGTAGCTGTGGGTGATCCAAGACTGATTCATCTTGATGAAGGTCAGTCGATCAGCTGATTTGGTGGACAGGCGCACCCTGTGATCGGTAACAAAGCCACCAGCAGCACTGAAGGTGCGTTCCGAAAGAACGCTGGATGCAGGACAGGCCAGTAGCTCAATTGCATACTGTGCAAGCTCTGGCCAGTGATCCATCCTCAAGACCCAGTAAGCCAGAGGATTTTCAGTGGGAAAGGTGTCCAAGTCTGACCTTGCCCCTAGGTATTCCTGCACCATGTAAATTAGACGCTGGCGATGGGTGCTGGAACCAATCATACCTTGGGGCTGCGGACTAAAAAATTGTCTGAAAGCATCAGTCAGACGGCCACCTTCTCCACCGCTCCTTCTGACTGATGCCTCAGCAACACGTTGTCCAGGACCAGGAGTTTGTGACCTCCCAGTCTCTGGGAACGCGTTGCACAGAGCTTTCTGCAAGGTCTCCCGGAGATGTCTCATCCTCTGCTCCCTCTGCGATGGCAAGATAAGGTCGGCAACCTTACCCTTGTACCGTGGATCAAGGAGAGTGGCCAGCCAGTAATGGTCCCTCTCCTTGATCCGAAGAATACGAGGATCCTTCCGCAGGCTTTGCAGGATCAGGGAGGCCATGCAGCGTAGGTTAGCTGAGGCATTCGGTCCGGAGTCCTCTGGGTCACTAAGGACAACATGATCCGCAGCTACCTCCTCCCAGCCACGTACAAGTCCACGTGTTTCTTGGGACTGTAAATCATCCCTATAAGACTGCTGCTGCTGCTGCTGATGCTGAGTGCCAGCCTCCACCTCCATGCTGACACAATCATCCTCCTCCTCCTCTTCCTCCTCCTCACCCTCTTCCTGTGTGATGGGTGGCACAGCAGGAACACTGTCTGGATAAAGGGGGCCTTGAGAGGCAAGGAAGTCCTCCTCTTCCTGCCTCTGTTCTGCCTCAAGTGCCCTGTCCATTATTCCACGCAGCGTATGCTCCAAGAGGTGGACAAGAGGTACAGTGTCACTGATGCATGCACTGTCACTGCTCACCATCCTTGTGGCCTCCTCAAACGGTGACAGGACAGTGCATGCATCCCTGATCATGCCCCACTGGCGTGGTGAGAAAAAACCAAGCTCCCCTGACCCTGTCCTGGTGCCGTAGTCGCACAGGTACTCATTGATGGCCCTCTGCTGCGTGTGCAGCCGCTGCAGCATGGCCAATGTTGAGTTCCATCTGGTGGGCATGTCACATATAAGGCGGTTCTTGGGCAGGTTCAACTCCTTTTGGAGCTCAGCCAGCCGAGCACAGGCATTAAATGATCGGCGGAAATGCACACAGACTCTCCTGGCCTGTTTCAGGACATCCTGTAAGCCGGGGTACCTGCCCAAGAACCGCTGCACCACCAGGTTAAGGACGTGAGCTACACAGGGCACATGGGTCAGTTGTCCCTGTCGGAGGGCGGAGAGGAGGTTGGTGCCATTGTTGCAAACCACCATTCCTGGCTTAAGCTGGCGTGGCGTCAACCACCTCTCGGCCTGCCCCTGCAGAGCTGACAAAACATCCGCCCCAGTGTGGCTCCTGTCCCCCAAACAAACCAGCGCAAGCACGGCATGGCATCGTTTTGCCTGCGTACTTGCGTAGCCCCTGCAACGCCTACGGAGCACCGCTGGTTCTGAGGACAGAGCACTGGAAGAGGCCATGGAGGAAGAAGAAGAGGAGGGGGTGGAGGAGAGAGGTGTGTCACAACCAATAGTAGCATTTTGGAGGCGTGGTGGCGGAACAACCTCCAACACTACTGCACCTTGTCCTGCATCCTTCCCAGCAGCCAGAAGAGTGACCCAATGGGCCGTGAAAGACAGGTAACGTCCCTGTCCATGCCTGCTGGACCATGAGTAAGCGGTAATATGCACCTTACCGCTGACCGCCCTGTCCAGCGAGGCAAGGACATTGCCTTCCACATGCCGGTAGAGAGCTGGAATCGCCTTCCGTGAGAAAAAGTGGCGTTTGGGGACCTGCCACTGAGGAACCGCACATTGTACAAACTCACGGAAGGGGGTCGAGTCTACCAACTGAAAAGGCAGCAGTTGAAGTGCTAGCAATTTAGCCAAGCTAGCATTCAACCGCTGGGCATGTGGATGGCTGGGAGTAAATTTCTTCCGCCGGTCCAGCAGCTGGGGCAGGGACATTTGCCTGCTATAATCGGACGTGGATGTACCACTAGCAGAGTTCCCGGAAGCACTTGGCTGTGACACACCTAATTCTACACCTTCATTCCTCTCAGAGCAGGTTTCAGAGAGGACTGAAGGTCTAGTGGGGTTGGAGATGCCAGCTGATGAGGAGCAAGGAGAGGTCCGCTTTGTTCTTTGGTGTGGGTCTTTGAGGTATGCTTGCCAACGAGCTGCATGGCAGGTCAACATATGTCTGGTCAAGCATGTGGTGCCCAAGCGGCTGATGTTTTGGCCACGTGAGATACGCTTGAGACATATGTTGCAAATAGCAGCGGTGCGATCTGATGCACTCGTCTCAAAAAAGGCCCACACCAAATAACTTTTAGAATAACGCGCAGAGGAAGCGCTCTGCGCAGGCGGAGCTCTGCGGTGTGATTCAGTCGGTGTGCTGCCCCTAAGCTGGCCCCCGGAGGGCATCCTGCCTCATTGGACATGTGCCTCCTCCTCCTCCTCCTCCTCCTCCTCCCTCCTTCCAGGCACCCACGTGGAGTCAGTGCCCTCATCATCCCCTCCCTCTTCATCGCTGTAGCAAACCTGGCAGTATAGAAAAATATGGGAGGTAGTGTTGCGCAGTACTGGATAGGTAAATATTATCCTGAAGATTTAATAAATTCTGTCCGCATCACAGTAATTAAAAAATAAGTGTGCTATCACCCAAACTAAAAACAGGGTGATATATGGGAGGTAAAAAATTGGCAAAATGAAAGAAATGATGTTAAAATGTGGATAAATTTGTGTGAGTATCTTCTATATCACAGTGTGGATAACATAGTACATAGATAATCAACAAAAAAAATATAAAAATAGTGATTCTTGATGCGATTAACCAAAAAATCGCATAACAGTGCCAGTGCTGAATGGTGAATAAATCTATAGAAATATCTCCTACACCATAAAATAACAACCAATAGACATATAAAAGTCACTAAAAACCAGAATTATGTAAAAAACTTAATAGTGACTACAAAATCGCATAAAGTGCCAGTGCCAAGAATTATTGTAGATAGGTGCGTATAAATGTCTTTATACCATATACTAAAACGTGTAAGTACGGTGAACATATATAATCGTGCAACATTAAACAAAGAATAAAAAACTTATAACAAAAAAAGGAAGAGATGAAATCTCTCAAAAAGAGATCACAGTGAGTGTGCACAGTGATTTAGAACTATATCAACCAATACACATAGTTAGAGAGGTTCTATAATCGCATATATAGGGTTAATGTCCATTCAAAATGTGCAACAACTGGTGGCGATTCTATCCAAAATCGCATGCAACAGAAACGCATATGGTGCTGGTACTGGATTATTTTGTGTGCACTGTAAGATAACGAAGCGATAGGTGATTGTATTGGTGATGGTGACTATATCCCACGTGGTCCTGTGTGCTCAGGGTATGGATGTCCCCTTACCTTACAGCTGTAAGGTAACAGCGTTTGACATGTGTATCCTTAGGGTTCTTGGTAATCCTTATCCCTCGAGGTCCTATTCTTGTGGCCCCAAACCTGGCGTCTGCTGCCTATTGCGCCGTGTTGATCTCCTCAAATGGACGCTCAGCGGGAAATTGGGGGGGGGGGGTGGTTGTTAGGTTGCCTCAGCGGGGATGATCCCCTGATGAAGTCACGTGACCGTGACGAACACGCGTCGGGACGCTACCGGAAGTGACGCAATCGAGCTCGAGGCTCGTTTATACCTTGCAAAGAAGCTCTATATGTTTGTGAGTACTATTCAGTATATTTAAATAAAACCTAAACTTTGTTCAAAATTACTACACTATGGGGCTCCCCTCTTCCTTATCTGCTTAACCCCCACATAAATTTACCGCTGAGGCAACCTAACAACCACCCCCCCCCCCCCCCGAGTACCGCTGAGCGTCCATTTGAGGAGATCAACACGGCGCAATAGGCAGCAGACGCCAGGTTTGGGGCCACAAGAATAGGACCTCGAGGGATAAGGATTACCAAGAACCCTAAGGATACACATGTCAAACGCTGTTACCTTACAGCTGTAAGGTAAGGGGACATCCATACCCTGAGCACACAGGACCACGTGGGATATAGTCACCATCACCAATACAATCACCTATCGCTTCGTTATCTTACAGTGCACACAAAATAATCCAGTACCAGCACCATATGCGTTTCTGTTGCATGCGATTTTGGATAGAATCGCCACCAGTTGTTGCACATTTTGAATGGACATTAACCCTATATATGCGATTATAGAACCTCTCTAACTATGTGTATTGGTTGATATAGTTCTAAATCACTGTGCACACTCACTGTGATCTCTTTTTGAGAGATTTCATCTCTTCCTTTTTTTGTTATAAGTTTTTTATTCTTTGTTTAATGTTGCACGATTATATATGTTCACCGTACTTACACGTTTTAGTATATGGTATAAAGACATTTATACGCACCTATCTACAATAATTCTTGGCACTGGCACTTTATGCGATTTTGTAGTCACTATTAAGTTTTTTACATAATTCTGGTTTTTAGTGACTTTTATATTTCTATTGGTTGTTATTTTATGGTGTAGGAGATATTTCTATAGATTTATTCACCATTCAGCACTGGCACTGTTATGCGATTTTTTGGTTAATCGCATCAAGAATCACTATTTTTATATTTTTTTTGTTGATTATCTATGTACTATGTTATCCACACTGTGATATAGAAGATACTCACACAAATGTATCCACATTTTAACATCATTTCTTTCATTTTGCCAATTTTTTACCTCCCATATATCACCCTGTTTTTAGTTTGGGTGATAGCACACTTATTTTTTAATTACTGTGATGCGGACAGAATTTATTAAATCTTCAGGATAATATTTACCTATCCAGTACTGCGCAACATTACCTCCCATATTTTTCTATTCTGCAAAAAGGGGTTCAAGTACCCCATTTCCAGTGTATGCAGCGGTACAAAAATTAGATCGTTGTTCCCTTCCCTGATTAGGCGCAGGAATAACTCCTTAACATTTAAACCTGGCAGTATGCTGCAGCTTGTGGAACATGACTGCCAGATTGCTGTGCTTCTTGAGCATCCTCTCTCTCTGCGCTCACGCAACTGCCTTCCTCTAGCTGAGTGTCATCATCAGAGCCCACCAAACACTGGGCATCCTCCTGGAGCATGTACCAAACACTGTGCTCAAAGAGTTCAGGAGACTCCTCAGGAGGACGTGGTGGGTCTAGGGAAGGAGTCACTGATGATGACATTGAGAGGAGGGACGACGATGTGTTGGCAGCTGCTTTTCTACTACCCTGAGACTGGGTGAGAGAGGATGAGGAGGATGAAGAGGGCTTGGTCATCCACTCTACCAAGTCGTTGGCATGTTGCGGTTCAACATGTCCAGCTGCAGAAAAGAAGGACAAGCATGTCCCATGGCCACGTGCTGATGACAATGCACCGCGTCCACGACCAGCACTGTTGTCTCTAGACACAGAGCCTGCTTGCCCTCTTTTATCGGCTCGCGCCTGTCTGCCTCTCCTTGCTGGCCTTCCAGACATGGTAATGGCCTGAAGGGAGTTGGGTAAAACAGTAGTTGGGTAGTTTATATTGTGCTGGAGGCACACAACACCCACTAACTCCTGCAGATGCCTTTTTTATAGAACAGCAGAGTTAAAGGGGTATATACAGATGTATACTGTGCTGTGCTGGAAGCACACACAACTTCCAATAACTCCTGCAGATGACAATCGGGCCCAAATAGAGAACAGCTATGTAGGTGGATTATAGCGGTATGTACTGGGTACAGAGCACGCACACAGCACGCACTATCTCCTGAGTGACACTACTGACTGCAAGCTCTATTGTTAAAGATGGACCACTAGCTATATAGGTGAGGTGAATATCACGGTGTATACTGCGGTCAGGGCACGCAGACAATAACCAGAAAACAGCAGAGTTAAAGGGGTATATACAGATGTATACTGTGCTGTGCTGGAAGCACACACAACTTCCAATAACTCCTGCAGATGACAATCGGGCTCAAATAGAGAACAGCTATGTAGGTGTATATAGTGGTATGTACTGGGTACAGAGCACGCAGACAGCACGCACTAACACTACTGACTGCAAGCTCTATTATTAAAGCTAGATCACTAGCTATATAGGTGAGGTGAATATAGTGGTGTATACTGCGGTCAGGGCACAGACAGTAACCACTACACAAGAGCAAGATAGTAAATCAGCCAAAAACGATTGGTGTGTAACTGTGTTGAAGGTACACAGAACACCCACTGCTTCAGACGCCAACACACTGCACGAGGCTGCCTTAATGGCGGCCTTATATAGTGTGGGGCGTGCACTACACAGCCTGAGCTATGATTGGCCACAGGCAGGATGCCTGTGGCCAACCATGGCTCTCCTCGCTGCTGGCGCTGCGATTGGCCAAGCATGCGGGGTCACAGTGCATGCTTGGCCAATCGTGAGACAGCAATGCATTGCGCCATCGCAGTGCATTGTGGGCCACACGAATTTTGCCGCGAACGGCCCAAACGTTCGGAATTCGGCGAACGCACGAACGACTGATGTTCGAGTCGAACATGCGTTTGACTCGAACACGAAGCTCATCCCTACCCGTGATGTACTCTCAAGAAAAGGATTTTACAGGTAAGCTGTATATAAAAATCCCATTTTCTTGATCATATATCATGGGACACAGGAGCTTCATTACATAGTGGGATGTCCCAAAGCAATGCTCAGATTGAGGGGAGGGAGACACAGATCATAATTATAGACCGCCAGGGACCTGAGGACCTAAACTGCAGCCTGCAGTACACTGCGCCCAAAGGCGATATCCTCTTGCCCTCCGACATCCACCTGATAGAATCTGGTGAATGTGTGGACTGATGACCAAGTTGCAGCCTTACAGATCTGAGCCAGGGAGGCCTGGTGATGCACTGCCCAAGAAGCACTTACAGCCCTAGTAGAGTGCGCTTTCACTTGAAAAGGAGGAATCTTCCCCTTTATACTATAGGCCTGAGAAATAACCTGTCTAATCCACCTTGAGAGAGTGGATTTTGACGCCGCCTGGCCCTTCTTAGGGCCTTCCGGCAAAATAAACAAGCAATCAGTTTTCCTTATCTGAGCAGTTGCCCGAAGATATATACTGATTGCTCTAACCACATCCAAAGTGTGCAAAGATTCTTCTTCTGTGGACTGTGGGTCCGGAAAAAAGCATGGTAGGATTACGTCTTGATTCAAATGGAATCCTGAAACCACCTTAGGTAGAAAGGACCTGTTGGGACACATGACCACCCGGTCCTTATGAATAATTAGATACGGCTCTTTGCTGGAAAGAGCTGTTAGCTCTGATACTCTTCTAGCCGTAGATACGGCTACCAAGAAGACCAATTTTTTAGTCAGGAGAACTAATGAAGCCAGATGCAAAGGTTCAAATGGTTGCCCCTGCAAAGCCGAGAGAACCAAATTCAGATCCCATGGGCATACCAGAGGCTTGACTGGCGGTCTTATCCGCATGGCCCCCTGGATGAAAGCCCGCACCAGGGAATGCGATGCAAGTGGCTTCTGAAAAAATACTGACAGGGCCGAAATCTGCACCTTGATAGTGCTTTTGGCCAAATTAATTTCTAGGCCTGACTGGAGAAAGGCCAAGATCCTGCTAATGACATACTTACTAGGATGCCATTTCCTGAGTTCACACCAGGAAACATATGCCCTCCAGATTTTGTAGTAAATAAGCCTGGAGGCCAGCTTTCTGGCATTGACCAGAGTAGAAAGGACTGGCCCCGAAAGGCCACGGTCTCTCAGAATGTGGGTCTCAGCAGCCAAACCGTCAAATTCAGACTGCGTAAAGCAGGATGGTAAATTGGACCCTGTGAGAGCAGATCTGTCCGGAGAGGGAGGATCCATAGCCTGCCTACTGCCAACTTCATGATCTCTGTGTACCACGGTCGCCTGGGCCAAGCCGGGGCCACCAAAAGGACAGATTTTGTCTCCCTCTTGACTCTTCCCAGGAACCGCGACAGAAGCGGGCTCAGGGGAAAGGCATAGATCAGATTGTACTGATCCCAGGGAACTGTCAGAGCATCTGACCCCTGAGCAAGTGTATCTCTTGTCCTTGACACAAAATTGTCCAGTTTCCTGTTGAACCTGGATGCAAACAGATCTATGTCTGGAGTACCCCACCTGTGACATATGCTCAGAAACACGTCGGGGTGCAGAGCCCATTCTCCTGGGCACAACTGCTGGTGGCTCAGAAAATCCGCCTGCCAATTCTCCACTCCTGGAATGAATACTGCAGAAAGACACGGAACATGCTTTTCTGCCCAGACAAGTATGCGATTCACCTCTTTTTGGGCCACCAGACTCCTGGTACCGCCCTGGTGATTGATATAGGCCACTGCTGTGGCATTGTCGGACTGAACCCAAACAGGGAGACCTCGTAGTCTGTAAGACCACTTTATGAAAGCCATATAAATTGCCCAGATCTCCAGGACATTTATGGGCAATAGCTTCTCGATCGCAGACCATTTCCCCTGCGAGCACGTCTCCTCCAATACTGCTCCCCAGCCTATCAGGCTGGCATCTGTCGTGATAATCTTCCATGGAAGAGCAAGAAAAGTTTTGCCCTTCAGCAAATTCTTGGTTTGTAACCACCAGATGAGACTCCTGCGTGTCCCCGGGGATAGACGCATAGGAAGATCCAAGGATTGGGGCTTCCTGTTCCAAGCCTCAAGGATGCATCTTTGCAGAGGCCTTGAGCGGAACTGGGCGAATGGGACGGCCTTGAAGGAGGCGACCATTTTCCCTAACAGTCTCATGCACAATCGAATGGGGGAAGATCTCCTGCCCAGAATTAGGCAGAATTGGAAGAAACACCTTGCCCTGAGCGGCGTCGATGATCATACCCAGGTATTCCAACCTGGTGGCAGGCTGTAGGGACGACTTTTCTAGGTTTATGATCCAACCTAGGTGTTCCAGGTGTTCTAGCGTACTGGTGACGCAGAGGTTCAGGAACGCTACTGTTTTCTCCATGAGAAGCAAATCGTCTAGATAAGCCATGACGGCTATACCCTGAGCTCTTAGGTTTGCCAAGAGAGGGTCCAGAATCTTTGTGAAGACTCGAGGGGCCGTAGCAAGCCCGAACGGCAAGGCCACAAATTGAAAATGGCGCCGCTCTACCGCGAACCTTAGATACTTTTGGTGTGCGGAAAAAATTGGCACATGGAGATATGCATCCTTGATATCTATTGATGCCATAAACTCTCCCCCTTGCAGGGAGGAGACCACAGTGCGGATTGACTGCATTCGGAAGGACCGTATGCGTAAAAAACGGTTCAGATCCTTCAGATCTAGGATTGGTCTGACACTTCCATTTGGCTTCGGAACGGTGAAGAGATTTGAGTAAAACCCTGAACCCTGTTCTTTTGGGTCCACTTCTACTATCACCCCCTGGGATAGTAAGTGATCTAAGGCCAGAAATAGCGGTTTTTGCTTTACTTGATCCCTGGGGATCCTTGACCTTAGAAAGCGAGAAGGTGGAATCTCCTGAAACTCTAGCCTGTAGCCCAGAGATACCGAAGAGATCACCCACTTGTCCCGGATCTCTTCCCGCCAGGCTCCTGCAAACTGCAGGAGCCTTCCCCCCACTCGGCCGAGCGGGGGCGCCCCTTCACAAGGAAGCTTTTGGGCTCTGCTTGGCAGGCTTTCGCCCCCAAGTCTTTTTCTGCCCCTGGGCCTGGCCCTGAGCCTTTCCTGTAGAGGAGGGTTGAGAAGGCCGTGGCCAGTGCCTAGAGCTTGATGCTCCGGGAGAGAAAGCGCGCTGGTCGGGACCCTCGTGAGTCTGGTCGCGGGACCCGCGGACTCGATCACCGCGGGCATACCCGCGATCGTCTCACGGAGCGGCTGAATGGAGGAAATGCAGTGTAAACAGCATTTCTCCATTCTGCCTAGCAACTAGTGACGCTGATCTCTGCTCCATGTGATTGGAGCAGAGATCAGTGTTCACTAAATGAAAGCCCAACCCCCCCACAGTTAGTAACACACCCCTAGGAACACTTAACCCCTACACTGCCACCCACTGGTTAATCCCTTCACTGCCAGTGTCATTTACACAGGAATCACTGCATTTATATAGCAGTGATTACTGTATAAATGACAATGGTCCCAAAAATGTGTCAAAAATGTCCGATGGGTCCCCCACAATGTCGCAGTCACAATAGAAATCGCTGATCGCCACCATTACTAGTAAAAAAAATAATAAAAAATTATTAATAAAAATGCTATAAAACTATCCCTATTTTGTAAACGCTATAACTTTTGCGCAAACCAATCAATAATCGCTTATTGCGATTTTTTTTACCAAAAATATGTAGAAGAATACGTATCGGCCTAAACTGAGGGAAAAATTTTTTTTTATATATTTTTGGGGGATATTTATTATAACAAAAAGTAAAAAATAATGCGTTTTTTTCAAAATTGTTGCTCTATTTTTGTTTATAGCGCAAAAAATAAAAACCGCAGGGGTGATCAAATACCACCAAAAGAAAGCTCTATTTGTGGGAAAAAAAGGACGTCAATTTTGTTTGGGAGCCATGTCGCATGACCGCGCAATTGTCAGTTAAAGCGACGCAGTGCCGAATCGCAAAAAGTGGTCTGGTCTTTGACCAGCAAAATGGTCCGGTCTGTAAGTGGTTAATAAGGTTTCCAGCTTCTTATCAGTTGGATCTTTAAATACCTGCGCATTATCCAAGGGACAAGTCAGGTTTTTATTCACGCAAGAAACAGCGGCATCAACAGATGGGACCCCCCACTTCTTGGTGAAACTTTCCTCCAGAGGATAATGGATAGAAAACCTTTTTAGGAGGAGCAAACAGTTTATCGGGATGTCCCCAATCCTCATACAACAATTCATCCATTAAGGGATGGATTGGAAAGGAATAGGCAGTCTGTGGGGCTTTCCTGACTCCCAGGGAAGAAACAGAGGACGTAGCGACTTCAGCAGCAGGCATTCTGAATGTGGTACGCACCAATTCAGTCAGGGGAGGACTGACCATTGGGCTACTCGGGCACTGCCCGAGGGCCCCATGCCACTAGGGGGCCCCATCAGGGTTGCCAGCCTCAGTAAAAGCAGGGACAGTATGTAAAAAAATTGTGTTTTTTTTTACATCTGCCTTTCAATTGTCCCTTACCGACATCCTTTTGGTCTAAAAATTATAGCTACCCCACCTCTCCAGTACCTTCTCAGCCAATAGAAACATGTCTGCATGTACTGTGTGATTGTATACTGTGTTTGTGTATACTGTGTGGCCCCATAATCTGTGATTGCCTGGGGGCCCCATAATCTCCTATTGCCCAGGGGCCCCATGAGTTGTCAGTCCGCCCCTGAATTCAGTATAATACTGCACCTGTTTTCTGAGCGCCTGGGAGGAGGGGACTCTCTCCTCTTCCTCTGAATCATCTGACTGCTCCTGATCCCTGTCCCAAGACAGGGATCTCTCCTCATTTTCAGAAGAATCATCTGAGAAAGGAATTTCAGCAGAGGGAGGGGATCTACCCCTTTACCTGCTATCTTTCAGGGAAGCAGAAATAAAATTAATTATTCTCCCTTCAAAACCCTCCAATGTAGCCCTAAGGGAGTCCTCAGTGACATAAACCGGGGCTGGGACATTAGGAGAGGCTGCAAAACCTGACAGGGGCACTGACTCGTCTTGAGAGGCTGGCTCCAGTCTTGCAGGGGGGGATGGTAACTTACAGGCACCTTTAGAACCCCTGGACCTAGGCGGTGATTTACCAGTGCCTTTGCTACCTCCCCCTGAGACCCTCTTACGAGGAGACATAGTCCTAAGCTACAAAGCAGAGGTACTAGTACAAGTGCAATCACTGTTGTGTTTAAAGTCTCACAATAAATATATATGCTTAAACTGCACAACCTGATGCTGAGTAGGTGTCTAAGGTTTGCCTGGATCCAATCCCCTCGGATGCTTACTGCCCACAGCTCCTGTGCCTCACACTTACAGCCCCCTGACGCTCTGGGCTTTTTAAATCTGCCACCTGGCGCCTGCGCAGTACAGCGCCGTGCACACTGACTTGCACGGCTCACAACCACACTCCCCCCTCCTCCGTTAGGCCGGGAACGTGCCCGGCACGCGGGCACGAGGACCGCGGGATCCAGGGGGGGGGGAAGGAGAACTCCACCGGAGCTGCGTGGGACCCCCAGACTACATGGAATCCCTGTGTTACCTTGTTGTGGCAGGGACTGCAGTGGAGACGTGAGACAGCTGGAGAACCAGGCTTCACTGAGCGTGTGTACTGAAAGGCATGTAAGTATGCATCAGGCTGCTCTTACTCCCTCTAGTGGTGGAAACCAGGTAAGACATACAACTACTCAAAATTAAGAAATTCGTCATATAATTACATATGTAGGATTAACTTCCCTTACCTGTCCTCGCCGCAGGAATTGCTGAAACAGACAAATTCCAGCCTTCACCCATCACGGCGGGCAGTGTTAGCCAACCTTCAGGTTTATCTGGGGCTCTTTCTCGGAAGAGCCTCCTACCTGGACCATGTAAAAGACTCTGGTTTTCCCAGAGCCCAGTCTTCCAATAGGAAAGGACTTACAGGCCAAACCTCACTTCTTCGGCTGACGAGGCCCGGGTACCATACCATCTTGGGAGTCAAATATCGGCCCGAGGTATGGATCCGGTTTGTTGTAGCCCTTAGGCCCCCGCAGGGACCTGCACAGAGCTAAAGTTTTACGTGACCAACCACCATAGACACTGGCGAAAAAACTGAGGTGCCTCCCATATGGGAGGGGTTATATAGGGGAGGAATTCTCCTTAATTGGGGTTAACCAGTGTCCAATCACCAGAGGTGCCTATATAACCCACTATGTAATGAAGCTCCTGTGTCCCGTGATGTATGATCAAGAAAATGGGTTTTATATTGGTATAGTTCTTTTGTAGATTATGTTCATTGTTCATTGTTCTTTGATTATAAAAAGATCCTTATGAGTTTTTTGACCAGGCTTCTGGGGGAGGGTGGGGATGGGGGCAAATGGTGTACATGTATGACATTAAAGGTTAAGTTCACCTTTTGGCCAGGAAAAAATGTACATGTATTTTTTTTCCACAGGAGTCTGCAAGGTAGTGCACCCACAATCATGGGTGCAATGCCAGGCTCTTGCAGACACTTCCTCCAGCTCCCTGTCCATAGCTCTTTACAGGCTTTCAGTTAGAAAGCTAGAGGAGGCATCAATGGACTATGAGTGCACTGATTCTTGCACTCGTAGTCCATTGAGAAATACCAGTCCATCTTCTGTGGTGGAGGACAGAACTTATCGTTTATTCATTAACAGATCTCTGTGACTAAATAGCATGGCTATGTGGGAGAAGCCCCACACAGCCACACTGATTTGAAATATGACAGCTTCTGCGGAGGAGAGGAACCACTGCATGCTGTTATGGAGTGGGGGGAAGTGGGTGTTTAAGAACATGTTGCATGCTATACCCTGAATATGGGTGTGACATGTTCCTTAGGCCGCGTACACACGCGCGGACTGTTCGCCCAACTTTGTCCGTCAAACAGTTTCGGCAAACAGTCCGCTCAAACTTAGCATGGACGGACATGGCCACACACGACGGACGAACAGTTTGCTGAAACCGTGCGCGATGACGTGAACGGCACGTACGACGGGACGAAAAATACGACGTCCTATACACTGCATTATAGCTTTCGGCGTGTAAATCCTTTCTGAGCATGCGCGCAACTTTGTTTGACGAACAAGCCTACACACGAGCGGACTGTTCGCTGAAACAAGGTTTCAGCGGACAGTTTTTCGGAAATTCCGAAAAACCTTGTCCGTCCAACTGTCCGCTGAAACTGTCCGCTGAAAGCCCACACACGAGCGGACTGTCCGCCCAAACACTGTTCAGCGGACAAAGTTGGGCGAACAGTCCGCCCGTGTGTACGCGGCCTAAAGGTGAACTTAACCTTTGAAATAACAAATATCAAACAAAGCTGTCCAGCTTTTTTATGTATATCTACTGGGGCCCTAGAGGGTATGTCTTTTCCCTCCACTCGGGTCTCAGATTACACTAGACCCTCCTCACTATTCTGTGGAGTGTGTTATGTCAGATCCCTGCATCCTGCCTCCTGTAGCTGAGAAAAAGCCTGTGTTATATGTGTTTCAGAAGGCTGTAGAGAAAAGAGAGTGCTTCAAATAAAGACAAATTATGTAGGAGGATTTGTTTCATCTCTGTATACCACCTCAGGCTTGTCACTCAGTGGGTATATGTAAGGGTTTACAACCGGATTTGCCAGGACAATTCTGCATCTTGACCCTCTGTCTCACTGATGCTGTGTCTTAAGCTATGTGCTGAGCTCACAGCAGTAATTTTATTTGATTTATTGCACATGTGCAGGAACTCAAAAAGGCATTTATTATGGGGATCTGGGGCAAATATGGGCAGTCGCCACATATTTGAATTCAGGGTCTGGATGGGACCAACCTATAAAGTTAGCATGATGAGCAGTCCCTACAAAAAAAGCATGATGGGCAGTGCATGTATATTTAGGGCGGCGTTAGTGGTGCCGCTGCCCACAGGTGTCACCCCTCTGGCGGGTGTCACCCGATTTGGCCCGCACCCCCCCTCTCTAGCGATGCCACTGCTGGGATTTGGGACCATAATGTTAGTAAGTATGAGACAAAGGTCTGTATCCATTCAGAAGGACACAAACTACGAAATACAGAAGTGTGGCTGCATGGAGACACAGGTGTTATGGAAATGCTCAATGGAGTCACAGGGATGCTCTGTGGTTACTGCAAAAGGCAGGAAGCTGTGGGGTCACTGAAAGACACAGGGTGTTGTGAGGTCACTGGAAGTAACTGGAGACATAGGAGTACACAGGGGTCACTGGAGACACAAGGTGTCTCTGGAGGCACATAGGGTGTTGGCACAGAGGTCAATGGAGATATAGAGGTGAAAGAGGTGAAGTCACAAGAGCCACTGGCGTGGACAAGGGTTACAGAGTTACTAGAGGTATGGGAGTGCTAGGGTCACCAGAGTATACAAAGATCACAGAGTCACTGAAGACACAGGGGTCACAGGAGTGCACAACGTGACAGTGAAGGCACAGGAGTGCATTGGAGTCTCTGAAAGCACAGAAGGGCAAGGATCACTGGTGGAACAGGAGTGTAGGGATGTCTAGAGGATTCGGCAGTCAAACAGGTTCACTTTAAATATTGCATAGTTATTGAGTGACATTTAATGCATCCTTAATGAACATGACAATCGTGCAATAAGAATTAGTGCCCCCATATTGGCACTTTACCAACCCCCCTCTACCCTCCCACTTTTTTTAATGTTTTTCATTTATTTATTTTTTGTGGTTTATTTTGTTGTTTAAAAAAAAATGTCTGAGTATAACTAACATTTTTATTCCGTTTTTGTATTTGTTTTCTTTTGTCTGAGTACAACTAACCTAATCTCTCTCTGGTCAGTCTTTTCTCTACTCTACTGTGCCTGTCTAATATTGTCACTAATCCCCCCCCCCTCACTTTTCTTTATTTTAATTTTCAATTTTCTTTATAAATTTTTTTCGTTTTTTTGTCTAAGTATAACCTAACTAACCACCTAACTTGTATTTTTGTTTTTTAACAATTCTGTCTGAGTATAACTAACTAACTAACTAACTAACTTTCAGACTGAACACTAAGCTCATCCCTCATCCTCTAATAATGCCATAAGACCCCATAACCACCCCCTACTATGCCATACAGCATCCATATATACATCTAATATAATTACAGAATGTTTTCCCCAGGTCCCATAACTCCTTAATTACATTGTAGATCACGAAAACTTTTCTCAAGTTTTAGTACCCTCTCCAATATCCACTAATACTTCCATGATATTCTCTGACCTCTTCCCACAAGCCATGGCATTAGAAATGTAATGTGTTTTTTTTTTTTTTTTACTTTTATTTATGTTCTATTTTTAATTTATTTTGTTTGCATGGTCACATCAAGTGAAGAGGAACCTGAGTCCATGACAAGTGTGGCAAAAAAAAAAATTGTTTGCATTCGTAGTCCAATATTAACTGATGATGGATAGCAGCAGCTTACTCTTTGGCTTTATCTGGTATTTTAGACATGCAGGGAAGACATGACTCCCTGTGTGCTAGACATCTGATAATTACTGATGACAGTTGTCACAGCAAGGTTATATGCAGTCTGTGTGTCCTTGCATTTGTATTTCCTGGTGGACAGCTAAATACACATTTAAAACATGCACATTTTACCCTTCCAGCCATCCATATTTCTGTTCAGACAGTTGTATGATTCAGACAAAGTGCTAGACAGCATGGCAAGGTTGCCCTGTATTCCCGGTGTCAGCTTTGCAGTTTCCGGTGGCCCTTCTCTATCTCTCAGTATCTCCTCTCCAACTCCCATCTGCTTTAGAGCAACATCACTTCTGACCATGAAATTGAAACTTGGTACAGGATGAAGTTTTACCATTGATCAAGAAAATGGCAAAGTGATCTTCCTGGCTGTGAAACATGACAGGTACGGTATGTTTTTTCCCCATAATGACACCAGTGCAATCTCAATACAACAGTAGGTAACTATTTAATAAATCTTCTATTATCACCAATAAATGTGAAAAATTGCTTTTACTTTGACACTCATTTTATTCATAGAAGAAAGAATATCACCTATGCTTGAATCATTAATGTTTGGGGCTCTGAAAATAAATCTTCTTGTTGTAAATGTACCTCTGGGTTATGTATGGATGAGATGCAACTTTTCATTTACTTGTACTATGTATAAGCAATTGATCATGTCATTTAATTGTAAACTGTATTCTGTTTTATGTTATATATTAATTTACCAAGTGTATTCAAATAATATGCTCTGAAAGAAATTAATTTTTCTTGTACAGAATAGAAAAATTACTTGTTAATAATATGCGCAATTCCAAATATGCATGTAGAGGGTGACAATCACAAATTGCTTCTATTTAAAATATTCTGAGGGCCATTTTTTTACGAAACTCAGCAAGAGATAAAAAGAGGAGCAGAACTGTATATAACAAGAAACAGAACAGAGAAGCTTGTGATACTACAATTCAAACTTGACATTATTCACTCCGCCCTTGTTCAGGGTCACCTGAAACCTTTATTTGGTCAAGTGGTGCTGACAAGGCCTTTGACAGGGTCAGCTGGGTGAGTCTGTGTGAACGGACTTCTTTCTGAACCATGCCAAGTCAGAAATGGGCCATGACAGAGGTGCCCCCTTTCTACCATTTTTTTTTTTCATTTTGACCCTGAAACCCTTTCCCAGAGTCATCAGACATCAGTAGAATTCTTGTGAGCAAGGAATACCATAAAGTCCCCACATATGTAAAATATCTACACTTTTAGAAGACATTAGGAGAATGGAAGACCTGGTGCATACAGCGAGACAGCAGGAAGAAAAATACAAAGCGACATGGAAAATGTGGCTCCATTTCCTCCTATCCCCAGAGGGTATGGCCCTTAGAATAACCTGAGAAGCTAACTCCCTGGTACATACAGAAAGTGGGAGCCATCTGAGACCAGCCGGGGTCCCCCCCCCCTGTCTCCCCTTGCATGTGTTTGTTGATCAGGAGGACCTCCTCCTCTTTTTCCCCTTTATACCTTGCTGTATGTTGTTGCATAATTTGTATTTGTTGTATTCGCCCTTCTTGGGCATTAATAAAATTTATATTTGAAAAAAAAAAAAAAATCTACACTTTTTCATTAGCAACCCCACAATTTCTACCCCTAATTCCATTGCTAAATTTTCACTAAATGGGGAATTGTCCAATTTCTGCATTAACTAACAAAGGTCGGAATCCAAGAACCTCACTCTGGCAACAGATACATTGCACAGCCCTAATACAACTTCACTTTTAATTCTCTTCATTTATTACCTGGGCACTTGGCTGCCAAAACATCTGTTGACACTATTTGTGCTCAACTTTGACCCCTATGAAAGGCTTCAAAATCAAAATAGCAATCTGGGCAAAGAAGAGCTTCTCATTGATTGTGAGGGGTAAAATAAATAAACAAAACATTGTACCTCAATTCTTTTACCTACTTCAGACATATAGAGTATGCAGCTCAAGAAAGTCAAAGAAAAGTCTGAATCCTTATCTAACTGCTTCCTGTGGGTCAATGACTCAAAGATAATGATTTACTAAAGGCAATTAGTCTGTTCACTTTGCAAGATAAGTCACCCTTTGAAAGGGAATTTTCTCCAGAGATTAGTGAATGTGGTGAAATTTCACTTTGCAAATCACATACAAAGAAAATGGTGCAAGGTGCAACTCCCCTTGCAAAGTGAACAGACTATTTGCCTTTAGTAAACTAACCTCAAAGTATTGCTGACCCTATAAGTAGATATTTACTTTTGCAAGTTAGGTATCATAGGGGATCAGGAGATGACTTTAGGCTGAAGGAGTCTCTGCTCACCACTCAGGCTTCCACTCAGGCTTCCAGGCTTCCTATATCTAGATACAATCACAAATTCAATCCTATTTTTCTGAGAATATGGGTTCAGTGACCTCTGCTGTATCTCTATGGGAGGCTCATAAGGCCACCATTAGGGGTCACCTGATCCACATTGCCGCCTCTAGAAAATGGGATAGGGAGAAGAGGGTGCGGGAGCTTACTTCTCGTCTGGCTCAGGCTGATGCAGCATGGAAGACTCGGCCAATTGTGGCTACTCGTAAAACCTGTGATACCCTGGCTACTGAGCTTGATCTTCTTACCAGTAAGCAGACCGATAAAGCCCTATGCTGGGCCAGACATAAATTCTATACTAGTGCTAACAAACCTGGACCCATGCCAGCCTGGAAACTCAACTCAGTGGGCCCTACACATAAACCCATCCAGTTACATGTCGGAGTGGTGGTCTCACCTCCGACTGGATGAGGATCACGGCTGAGTTTACTACCCTCTTGTCTGCCTGTATAGGAATCCAGATTAGTTTGATTCAGAGCACGCAGAAAGCTTATTTCAACATCTACACCCTCCCTTTGTCCACGATGGGCCACAACGCTTTGAACATAGACATTTCTGAGGAGAAAATTGGCAAGGTTATTAAGTCACTAAAACCCTTGATGGCCCCTGGCCTGGATGGGTTTTCGGGGATTTACTATAAGAAATTTGCCACCCATCTTGCTGCATATTTAAACTAATTGAAGCTGGGTTCTCAGCCTCCTTTCCGAATCCCTTAAATCTTACATTACCATGATTCCTAAAACATCAGATGAGGTCAATGAGCCTCAGACCCATCTCTTTGTTGAACGTGGATATGAAGATTTTGAGGAAGGTTCTGAGCACCCATGTCAACACATACCTTCAAACACTCATACGTAGGGACCAGGTGGGCTTTGTCCAAGACCGGGAGGCGGGTGATAGCATCCGCAAGGTTATACACTTAATCCATATTTTACACCAACATAAAATACCAGGCTTTTTATTGTCTCTCGACATATACAAAACATTTGATTCACTTTCTCTGGACTACCTAGAATTTGCGCTCATGAGGTGGGGCTTTGGAGGAGATTTCTTGGCCTGGATTAAAGCCCTATACTCATTCCCCACAGCTTCGGTTAAATACGCTGTTTTGTTCCTTCACCTTTTCCAATTTTCCAGGGTATGAGGCAGAGCTGTCCACTGTCACCAGTGCTTTTTATTCTTGCATTGGAGCCACTAGCCATGGCCCTCAGTGAAAACCCCAACATTTCTGGCATTCCCTATGCTGGTACCCATTACAAGGCAAACTTCTATGCCTTCCTGGTCCTTACCAATCCTATTATTACTCTTCCCAACCTTCAGGTGACTCTGAATAACTTTTCCGTTATCTCGGACCTCCGTATTAATCTTTCTAAGACCACGGCACTGAACATCACCCTTCCGGACGACCTAGTCCTGCATTTACAGACCCAATACCCCTATCGCTGGGCATCCCACTCCATAGATTATTTCAGGATTAAACTCACTTCCTCTTACTCCACCTTGTTCTCGGTCAACTATTATCCTCAGCTGCGCTCCCTGACCTCTGTTCTCCACTCCTGGCCCTTTCCTTCCCTCTTTTGGATCCATGCTGGTAAAATAATGATCCTTCCCAAAGCCCTCTATTTCTTTTGGACCTTGCCCATACACGTCCCCTCCTTCTTTGTACATCTTTTACAGAATAGAATCTTCTGGGTCTATTGGCTCAAAAACACCCCAGAGTTCTCAGATTAATGCTCTACACCCATAGATTACAAGGTGGCTTGGGTGCTCCTAATATGGCCAAGTAATACTTGGCAGCTTAGATCTCTCAACTGCCCATGTTACATGCCACCTCTGACGTCCCATTATGGGTACTTTTGGAACTACCCAATTGTGCCCCGATTTCTTTAAAAGCATTGCTTTGGCTTCCTCATAGATTACGTCCCATAATGCTAAGCCCTTTAGTGCTTCATAGCTTGAAGTTGTGGGATTCAGTTAAATATTCTGGGAACTTGATGTCTCCTTTCTTACCTCTTCTACCAATTGTCAATAATCCCCTTTTTCTACCGGGGTTGGAATGACCTCGCTCCTTCTCCTGGCGGACCTCTCACGGCTTCACCAGGGTGCATGACTTTTTAACTGCGCGCTTGTTTCCATCGTGGGAGGCCCTTCAGGAGACATACGAGACTCCCAGGCATATGCACTTTCACTATTTGCAATTGCAGAATTGGATTTTATCGCTTCGTCGTACCTCCACTTTTTCTTTTTGCAAGACTTCTTTCACACATACTTGTTTACATTCCCCGGGGTCCCCTGGTCTTATCTCATCACTTTATGCCTCTCTTAATGGTAGGTCGTCTATATTGATCCTTTCTTATGTGACACAATGGCAGCAAGACCTTGGATCTGGTATTGAGGGGAGGACTGGAGTAAAGCCTGGACAACAATTGCAAAATTTTCATTCAACACTACCACCCTAGGGGCCACTAACAAAGTGCTCCTGCGGTGGTACTGGGTCCTGGCTAGGCTTGCCCATGCTTATCCTGGCAGCAGTGACAGATGTTTTCGGTATTGTGGTCAACATGGGGGTGTCCTACGTATAAATGGCGGTCATGCGCACGCTTGATCGGCTTCTGGTCATAGGCCTGTTGTAGATGTTATTTCGTATGACAATCTGTAAGGATGTCCAACTGGATCTCTTACATTGCCCTATACCGGGCCTCTTTACACCCCATCAGAAATTGGCCACATACCTTTTTATTTCTGCCAAGAGAGCCATTGCCCAGGCCGGAAGAATCCGTCTGTTGCTTTCCAGGGGGTGAGAACCAGAATGACAGCTATGATGATTGATGAACAGATGTCCAGTATACAAATGCAAAATTTTTGAAAACCTGGGAACCGTGGATAAGTTACTCCCTTCCATTCCTGCCCCTGACTAGTTATGGTTTTCTTTCTCTTACTTTTTCTATTTTTTCTGTTTCCTCCTTCTCCTTTTCCTTTCTGATATGAAGGCTAGAAATGTAGACTGCTGTACTCAAGGGTACAGAGTAATATAGTCTATGACACATGCTTAATTTTCAATCTGGTCCTCTATGGCCCTGGTTACAGTTTATTGTAAATTTTATTCGTTACATGTTCACACTCTATTTCCCTAGATATCTGTTCAATTTTGTCCCTGCGCGGGCAAACCATGGCTTGTTACGACTTTTGAAACTCCAATAAAAAATATTGAAACAGAAAATGTACCATCTCACTGCCTCCCATAATTACCAGTTATTTAATATCTAGTTAATTTGATATTCTCAACATTCTGCAGAGAAAACAAGCAGAAATTTAATTTTATTTCAAAGAAGTGAAACTTATACCACAGTACGTCTTCAATTACAGTGCACCTCTGTGTAATTAAAAAAAACACCATTGTATTTTGAAAAAGTATGTTTTATTCAGCTACATTACTGGGCACCTTTGGACCTCTTAAAAATAAATTAAGGTTGCTACACTGCCAAAAATGTGATTCCTCAGTGCAGTAAAGCTTTTAAGCTGTTTGGAAGAATGGAAGATATTTCAGGGAAGTGATACTCTAGAGCAGAAAAGAAGGTCAAGCTTTGAAAGCTGGCGCTATTGAATACATCAAACTAGTGTACACCGTATTTTAACAAAGACCGAAGAAAGCAGAGAAAGTCAGATTGTATGTGTGCAGAAGTGTTCATCAAGAAATAAGACGTGGAAGCATTATAAAAGCATATCTCAAAATGTCCTGTTTCTCATCAATTAAATAAAATAATTAAATATGGAGCTGTTTTTATTTTTCAGTAATTAGTATATTTACGGATGAATTACCGTTACTTATGGGAATTTCAATATGATTTCCTGTGCAGCAAAACGTACTACATGCAAGGATAATGTAATGTGGTGCATTAGTGCTCAATATAGCCAATCACATTTTAGCATTCATTAGTTCAGTCAGAACAAAGAAAGGCCAACTAGTTAATAAAGGGGTTTTTTTGTAATTTATTTAAATGCCACAACAAAATTACATTGAACTGGGAAAAGGGCAACAAGGGAACACAACAAGGTAAAAAAAAGTCTAATAATGTCCTAAATATATGAAGTCATTCAAAATCAACATCTATACAGTACACATACATCTGATTTTCATGTTATATAACGTGTAGTCTATTATCCATTGAAGGTCTTGAGGAACACTTTATAGTGTGCTTAAAGTATATGTAAACCCAACATTTCATATTTCTGATATGTGCTTGCTGTACCATTTACTTAACCAATTGCCTACCAATATGGAATTAAAGGTTGTAAAGGTTTTTTTTTTTTTAAATAACAAACATGTTATACTTACCTCCACTGTGCAGCTCGTTTTGCACAAAGTGGCCCGAACCTGGTCTTCTGGGGTCCCTCGGCGGCTGTCTCCGTTCCCCCCCGCAAGGACTTCTCGCGTTAATGCGAGCTCCCTCGCATGGTGAGAAGTGGTTGCAGGCGCGCTCCCGTCATACAGCCGGAGGCCATAGCCGCTCACTGTATCACTTGGCCCCGCCCCCCGGTGCACCGCCTCATTGGATGTGATTGACAGCAGCGTGAGCCAATGGCTGCGCTGCTTTCAATCCATCCACTGTAACCAAACAGCGGCCAGGCTGATCGTCAAAGAGGATGTCGGGGGCGAGCACGGGACATTTGAGGGGTCAGGTAAGTAAAACGGGTGGCTGGGGGGTCGGCATTGTCTGATTTTTTTTCACCTTAATGCATTGAATGCATTAAAGTGAAAAAATGCTTACCTTTACAACCCTTTTAAAGTTATTAAAAACTATTACTAAACTTACTATAAGTAAAGTATTGCATACTCTCGCTTGCGCAGTGAGGAGAGTCGGATCCAGCGACGTCATCTGCCAGCGTTTGAAGGCTGATGAGTGTCAGCTGGATTGGAGACACAAAAGGACGCATCGAGTGGCTTCCATTATGGCTGGCGCTCCCCGTTGATATATACGGATGTGGAAGCAACAAATAGTGAGTCCTATCATACTGGATATTCACACCTACACCAGACCCTTGTTACCTGAACATGCAATGCTGGGTTTAGCTAGTACAAGAGTATCAGTGCTAACCAAGAAGCAATGTATATGAGCATTCATGTGTTATATATGCTTCTTTCTACTGATATGCACATATATCCATTTAGGACTAGTAATCCCGCTGAGATATACCTCATGGGAAGATCTCTCTCTTAACTTTAATCAACTAGTAACTACCGGAAATACCCTTCCAACCGACAAGTAGTTGAATCCCAGGGGCATCACACTGGATATCTAGATACATTAGGTTGCAGGTTGGTTTTTATTGAGCAGATTAACACACTTAATTGACGTTTTATACTCTTCCCTTTCTCATTCTTGTTTCCCTCTTTCTTTTCTACTCCCCCTTGCCCCCCTCTTTTTCCCCCTTCCCCAATCCCCTCCCCTCCACTACCATCCCTTTCCCATTCCATTCTTCTCATTCATTCTTCTTGATTTTCCTTTTCCCCTTCCCAATCCCTTTTCTTCCTCCCCCTCTCTTCTTTTCTTTACCCCTCTGTTTCTTAATTCTAAATTTCTTGGCTTTTTCCCCCTTTGCTCCCCCCCCCCATCTTTTATGTTTTTTGCCAACTGATACACCATACTACCTATAAATTCTGTAAATTTAGATTCAGCGGTTCCTAGTGTCTCCCGTGTCCTCCATAGAGGGATATACCTTCGGGTGCCTCTAGCTGTGCTATCATACTGCCGTAGCTCCCCTACGTAAGCGATGCATATTTTTTTGCTGAATAAAATTTCTATTTTTTCCTCTCTTTAAATTTATATTAACTATGTACACAATCATTTAAACATGAAATTACGATTGTGATTTATTTCAATAGAAACTAGTAGAGGACAACCGCCAAGATACCTCACATTTGATACCCCATTTCAACATTGGGGGTCACTACCATTGCTTCTATGAATGTTCAAGCATTATATACGGCTGTAACTATTGATTGTATTTAAATAATATTGCAAATATGTTTTTTACCATAATGTTTTTATTCTTTATTTTCTATTAAAATCTATTTTTAAATATACTCTTGTTTATATCCTTGAGATACGGAGATAGTCCAAATCTTTCTCCTCTTCGCCAGGGGCACTTCTGAGGTGACCCCAGGTTTTTTTTTTGTCAAGAAGGCACATATGAAATCAAACAGGAAGAGAACTGTGTGTAGGCCCGTCCACTCCGCACAGATGTATGAAATACCATGCACTTGTATGAAAAAGTATCCTGTTCTCTTTGTATTGCTTCCATTGTGTGAAATCCCTGGTGTTTCTGTCAGTCCCTCTGCTTTCCTATTAAAAACTGACCACACTAGGCATGAGAGCACAGACTGGCTAGTTTTCTGGCTCTGACTGTGCTGGGTCAGACTTGTGCTTACATGCAACCCCCCGCATGTGCTGCTGAGAACAGAGGGTATGTGATCACTTTTAAAAAAGGTGAAAAGGGTATTTATAATGTTTTTTTTAAATGTATGCACAAATATTTTGCCTTTCATATATACATGTAGACCAGTCATCTCCAAACGCGGCCCTTTGCTTGCTTTTATTTGGCCCTTGGAGAACTATTTCATCCACGGATATCAACAGTGGGGAATAATTACTCCCACTGACACAAATGAAGGGGGCACAATTACTCCCACTGATACCAACAATGGGGCACAATTGCTTCGAATGACACCAACAATGGGGCACAATTCCTCCCACTTACAACAATAATGGGGCACAATTACTCCCACTGAAAGAAACAATGGGGCTTTGTTTTTCCCCACTAACGTCAAGCACTTTTCTACTCCCAATGACCACAGTTCAACCCTCCTAAAGTCTGAAGGACAGTAAACTGGCCCTTTGTTTAGAAAGTTTGGAGACCCCAGAAATAGACCTTGATCTATCCTATTCTAACCAGATGGTTCAGAGAATGTCGAGAGTGATGTAGAGAGTGATTAATTTTTATAAGAGAGTGTCCAAAGAGTAAAGGGTAAAGAGTTTTAGATCAAATGCAAAAATTTGAAGGAGAAACGTAATCCCAGAAAACATGTAGCACTGACCCCCGAAGGAGCTGCTGGTTTTTATTGGGCTTACCGTTACCTCACCTGCTTGCTTCTCCGTCTCAGAGGTCCCGTTGGAAAGTGAACCCAAAGAATGTTAGCAATGACACTTAGCTACTTTTCCAAGATTTATTTGAGATAAACAAAAAGTTTTGCAATAGAGGGATAGAGGGTTAAGGGGAGTTCAGGTACCTTGTAATTGCGGGTTAGAGGTATTTTCTTGATCCAGAGGACAAACAGCTTCCACAGACTGGATCTAGAAATCACCGGATAGGCCTCTCTCACTGACCTAGCAACCGGTGTGATGCTCAAACAAAGTCTCTGCTACAGACTTGTCAATTTAGATCAACTTCTTGAGGAATATTAAACAACTGTCACACAGTACCAGTTTCCTTCAGCCGACCTGGTGATACTTTTTGGTTAGTGACCCGGGTTGCGTCCTCCAACAGAGTCTCCAGGCTCCTCCAGAGATACCAGCCTTGGGCTCAGTCCTCTCCTGAAAAAGTCCTCCCCTGGATCCTTCAGTCGCTTGGCTTCTCCCTGCAGGCAAAACAGTATAGGACCACCCCTGAATCAGTAGGCCCCAAGACTTTTGGGCCTACTCTCTCAGTTGCAAAGCTTCGAGCCAGCCGGCCCTGAGGCACAGGAACAGACAGCACACACCCCAGGCCAGGAGGGCCATGAGGTCGGGATAGCGAACCCCAGAAAAGAGCCCCCATCGAAATGGTGTCAGTACCTTAAATACTCCCACCCAGAATGCACAGCGGGTGAACCACTCCCACTGGGCCACCTCCGAGCCAAAAGGGTATTCAATGCATCCAGCATGTTGCATTTCCAACACTTACTGGTGGTGACAATGCCACCCACGGCCAAGTGGAAACTAGCACGACCCAGCTGAACTGGTACAGAAACCAGAACTTTGAAAGAATTAGCCTGAGCCAAATTGCAGCTTCAGACAACTTAAATTTGAAAAACAATAGCGTCTGCTCATTAGGAGCAGGGCGCTACACTTGCATCATAAAAAAAAATAATAGGGAAGATCGGCACATCATATGTTAGATAAAAAGCTTCATGACCAAAGGGTAAAGGCACTTGACTGTACGGACCCATCTTGATTATTTTAAACTATATTAAAAGAAGAAAATGTCTTACATCACCAGCTGGCCACCAAATACGGTATATATTGACTATGTTCACCTAATTCTCTGATCTTCTGACATCCATCATGTACACAGTGGTAGAAGTGTGCCAAAGGTTATGACTTGGGAGGAGCATATATGACCCAATGCAAGAAATGCCAAGAATAAGACAGTGACCCTAGTCAGCCAATCACTGCAATTAGATTACAATGAATTCATGGCAGATCTGTGTCTCCCAGACATTGCTGTGCTCTGCAATGTCCCTTCTCTCCTTACTTCCAAGTGCATTCATGTTTCCATTCCATTTTCTTTCTAGCAGACTGAAAAAATGAGTTATAACAACAAGCTCAATCTATGCTGTATTTGTAAGCTGATGACACACAGACAGTACCATGAAAATTGGCAGATAATATAATGCTGATGATGGTGAGCAGATGGTTTGGCATACATTTTGGAAGGATGAAAATACTAAGACGCATAGTAACTGGGCCATGATGTAGGAGTGCAGAAACCACCAACACTTCCAGGGTAAAAATATATAGCAATTAACAATTGTTTTTCAGTGAGTCACAAAAAGACATTTCCATTTGTATAAACAATATAGCTGGCGTATCTTCCGAAAAAAAAAAAACTGAGTATTAAAATGCTAGCATTGATGACGGATTTAAATAAGTACGCCTGAACTTCTTTTCTGCATGCAGACACTTCAAAGAAAGAGCAACTCGTCCCTATTCTATTTCTGTGCACAAAGGAATGTTTAAAGGAGAACTTCTCTGAGTACTGTTTGCAGTGAGACTTAGTTACATAACATAGCCCCGTGCAATTTCAGAAAAATAACACTTTGTCTTTTTAAGATGTGCCCCGCCAGAAACTGAAAAGCACCGCTTAAACAGTGCTAAAGTGCTAAAACGAGCGGCGCTTTAGCGCTAACGCGGCTGAGGCGCCAGTGTGAAAGAGGTCTTACAGTTCAAAGATTTTGCCACTGACTGGGATCTCAAAGAGATGTGCTTAGTGATTCAATCTGCCTGCATCTGCCTGGGCACAAACAAAAACCTTTTTATTGTGCCTGATATTAGGTTGCACATGAGCTGTTCTGCCATTGAAAAGAAAAATGTAAAAGCTCATTTCTAGACTAGTTTTTAACTACAAAAAAGTAATTTTACATTTTACAACTGATAATGATGCTATATTATTATTTATTTATTTTTGCAAGCACCTTTGGGGCTGGTTCTCTTTAGTTCAGAGACCCCCATATAATGAATTTCAGTATAATCATTTTTATTTATGCTTTACAGGAAGGATATTTCAGTTTTGTGTACAATGTAGATTCAGGCAGATCGAATCACTAAACACATCTCTTTGAGATCCCAGTGAGTGGCAAAATCTTTAAACTGTAAGACCCCTTTCACACTGGGGCCTCAGCTGCGTTAGGGCTAAAGCGCCGCTTGTTTTAGTGGCTGCTAGCGGGGTGCTAGAAGAAGAGGTTAAAAGCCACGTTGCAGGGATTCCAAAGCGCTTTTCAGGCGCTTTGGAAGCACTGCCTATTCATTTCAATGGGCAGGGCGTTTTGGGAGCGCTAAATACAGCACTCCCAAACCTCCCCAAAGATGCTGCTTGCAGGACTTTTCCTAACGTCCCGCAAGCTCACGGCCCAGTGTGAAAAGTCTCACTGAAATGAATGGGGGGCCGTTTTCAGTCACTTTACAGGCGCTATTTCTAGAGCTAAAACGCCTGAAAACTGCCTCAGTGTGAAACAGGTCTAACTCCACTATTGTGGGGGAAAAAAAGCAAACAAGATATAGCATATAAATATACAGTACTGTGCAAAAGTCATTAACTGAAAAAGAACCAGCTCTGTAGGAGGCCTAAAGAGGAAGTAAACCCTGATGGGTTTACTTCCTCTTTCATTCCCTGCAAAGGCAAAGCATATTGGACTACTATGCATCGCATAGTAGCCCATTATGTGTCACCTACCTGACACAGGAGCCAGCGATGTCACCGCTGTCCCCTGTAGTCCGGCGCATCCATCTTTTCGGTGGGGTCTCGCAGCTCCGCCGCTGGCATTCGGCGGAGCCGCGATGACGTCACTCCCGCGCATGCGCACGGGAGCCGACACGCGCGGCAGCTCCGTTGTTGGAAATGCTGCGCTCAGTGCGCCTGGCGCCGCTGTCTACGGCGCATGCGCCGTAGACAGCGGTGCCTGTCTTCAGGCAAATATCTCCTAAACTGTATAGGTTTAGGAGATATTTCTTGGATCTACAGGTAAGCCTTAATCTAGGCTTACCTGTAGGTCAAAGTGGTTTGTAAGGGTTTACAACCACTTTAAAACTGGTTGAGGAACAGCCAAACTCTGCTACTAAGCTGAGGTTGGGGAAGACAATTTCATGTCACAGTTCATACACCCCAGCAAGACTAAGCACAGCAACAAGACACAAGGTAGTTATACTACATCAGCAAGGTCTCTCCCAGAAAAAGATTTCAAAGCAGACTGGGGTTTCAAGATGTGCTGTTCAAGTTCTTTTGAAGAAGCATAAAGAAATGGGCAATGCTGAGGATAGCAGACACTGTGGTCAGCCAAGGAAACTTAAAGTGGTTGTAGACCTCAGACATGAAATATGGACAAAGCATATCCTTTTATAATGTGTGCTTTGTATAATGTGTCTCAATTAAGAGTACTAAGTGTAATTTCAAAGCACTTGTCAGTATGAATCACTTCTGACAAAGGGAAATGGAGAAATCCCTCAAGGGGTGGAACTATAGCAGCACTGGTAGATTAAAGTCAAAGAGGTAGTAATAATTATAAAAATATCACATTTTATTACAAAATCTACATATACAAAACATCAAGTGAAAATGGCGTATGACAACCATACATACAACCACACATACATTTTCCGCTAATGCATGTTCTTAAAGCGCAGTTCTGCAAAAAAATACAAATACTGCAGCTACTGACTTTTAATAATTGGACACTTACCCGTTGCAGGGTCGAGCGATGTGGGGGAGCGAAGCCCCACTCGTCTCCCCCTCCTCTCTGCTGCACCGACATTGTAAGTGTGGGCGCCCGGCTGTGGCTTCAAAGCCAGGCACCCACTGTGCATGCCCAAGCCGCGCCGTGACTGGCCGGGCAATCATCTGGAACATGTGACGTGTCCCAGATGATTGCCGAGAGGGAGGGCGGAGAGGTGTTCTCCCTCCCGGTGCCCCGGGAGGAAATGGGAGCTGGAACCCTCTGAAAAGAGGGTATCGGCTCCCCCCCTCAAAAAAATGATATGCAAAATGTGGCATGTCAGGGGGTCACCTCCCTTAAAGCGGAAGTTCCATTTTTGGGTGGAACTCCGTTTTAAGCTTCATGATATGATTTATCACTCAAAAATTTGGAAAGTTGTATGTGCTGTATATTGAAGACACCTGTTAAGAAAGAGTCCCGAAATGAGTTAAGTGTGTAATCTTTCCAATATTCATGTATGTTTGTCATACACCATTTTCACTTGATGTTTTGTATATGTACATTTTGTAATAAAATTTTATATTTTTATAATTACTACTACCTCTTTGACTTTAATCTACCAGTGCCGCTATACTCCCACTCCTTGAGGGATTTCTCCATTTCTATTTTCTCCATTTATTAGGAATGATGGCACTCATCCACTGGAGCCAAATTCCACATTTCCACTTCTGACAAAGTTTCCGGACACCAAGAGAAAAAAAGGTGACAATAGAAGGATCTCCAGCTGATTGACAGCCTCAGCTTTGTTCCTGTGTGCTGTGTGAAGAGGGTGCGTCCCTTCCTTACAATCAGCTCTCAGAGCTCTCCTCACTGAGCTCTGCAGAGTGTAAGTCTCTTGGTCCCCTGGTCTTGGAATCTCAGAAAACCTTTTTAAATTCTGCACTTTGAAGGGCTGTAGAGGGGAGAATGGCCGCAGATAAACAGATACAACTTATGTAGGAGGATTTGTTTCATCTCTGTGTATCACCTGAGGCCAGTCACTTCACTGGGTACACATAAGGATTTACAAACACTTTAATGCAGCAGATGAACAACACATCATGCTTACTTCCCTTCGACATTCAAAGATGTCCAGCAGTGCCATCAGCACAGAATTGGCAGAAACCAGTAGGACCCAGGTACACCCATCTACTGCCAGAGAAGTCTGGCCAGAAATGGTCTTCATTGAAGAATTGAGGCCAAAAAGCCATACATCTGACATGGAAACAAGGCTAAGTGACTCAACTATACAAAAAACATAGGAACTAGGGCGCAAATAAATGGCAGCAGGTGCTCTCAACAAAATTTGAAATATTTTGTTGAAACAGGAGGCAGTTTGTTTGCCAAAGGGCTGGAGATAACGAGTAACTGATCACCCAGAGGGGATTGTTTTTTTTTCTCAACATAATTGCTTTGTAATGAATTCCATTGTAATTGCTTTCACTGATGCTTTAAGGCTATGTACTGTAAGCCTCAGTGTGGCATTTCAGTTTTTGATAGATGTTGGCAGACTGAATCACTATGTACATCTCCTTGAGTTCCCAGACAGTGGTAAAATGTTTCAGCACCTGCTTACAGGTATCAGTGTTAGTTATGTGTTGATTTGGGTATATTACTATGGTGAAATAGGAAAACTGAAAACACTTTTTTCCTTACAAAAAATCACTGGTGGCAGGATTAGATACTCTGGCAGGCCAAATTTTTAGGTTTAGGTACAGGCATTTCAGTGCAGTGTAGGTACATACCAGTTTGGGATTGTTTTTAACATCAATAGGGTAAGTCCAAAATTTTAATCCTATACACGTGGGAACTTTTTTCCAGATGTCAGGTTTTTATGGCGATCTGAAAGGTCCCTCTTCTTCCACCTCGGTGGCGTTCGTGGGCAGTCCTTCATCCTGGACTGAGCAGTGCATAGCAACTTAAACTCACTGGAAGTTAACCAAGCCTCCGAAAGAAAACCCAATGTAAATCTTCCTACCGCTTTGGCTGAGCCAAATCCTCCTTGATTTGTGCTTTCCACTCCCAACCTCCCAGACATTGCAGTTCAAAGTAAGAATGTTTCAGCAATAGAACAGTGCTTTCAATCCAGAAAGTACACTGCTGTGAAAAAGTATTTGCCCCCTTCCTGCTTTTTTTTTTATATGTGTCAAAATTAAATGATTCAGATCATCAAACAAATTGTAATAGTACACAAAGACAACCCGAGTAGATACAAAATGCAGTTTTTAAATGATGATTAAATTTATTACGAGAAAAAATCTGTCCCAACCTGCCTGGCCCTATGTGAAAAAGTAATCACCCCACTTGCTAAATCATGAATGAACTCACTTGCCACACCCAGGCCTGTTTACTGCCAGACCTGTTGAATCAAGAAATTGCTTAAGCAGAAGCTGTATGACAAAGTGAAGCACACTAAAAGATCTAAAAAAGCAATATCTCATGCCACAATCTAAAGAAATTCAAGAACAGATGAAAAGCAAAATACCTGACATGTAGCAGTCTGGAAAGGGTTACAATGCTATTTCTAAGGCTTTGGGAATCCAGTGAACCCCAGTGAAGGCCATTATCCACATATGGAGAAAACTTGGCCTATCAAAATTACTCCAAGAGCACGACTACTCATCCCAGGAGGTCATAAAAGAACCCAGAACATCATCTAAAGAACTGCAAGCTTCACTTGCCTCAGCTAAGTCAGTGTTTGTGATTCATGTTCATGATTCCCTATGTGAGGGGGGTCCTTGGTGGCAAAGAGACTACCTGGCTTGGTGTGCCTGGTGGCTTTCTAGGAGTAATCCTAATAGAAAGATGATATAAATTTGACTGCGTGTCATGTTAACTGTCTCTGATGATGCTTTGCCTGGATTAGTTGCCATGCCATGATGGAAATACTATGAATGACATTCACCTCTTGTGACTATATCCTTATGCTTAGAGAGAACTGTATGTGGTTGGCGGCAGCCGTCCCTAGCCTCTACCTCTGGGTTTCTCTATTTATGCTGGGCATCATCTTTGCCTTTGTTCTTATTTCCTGCCTATCCATAGCCAAAACTGACATGATGAATCTTTTAGGCTTTTTGTCAGATAAAGAGATCTTGAAGCCCTGAGGAAGCGTTGTTATTTACTGGTTCACTTTTGATTGTTTATGATTCAACAATAAGAAAGAGATTGGGCAAAAATGCCATCCATGGGAGAGTTCCAAGGCGAAAGCCACTGCTGATGAAAAAGAAAACAAAGGCACATCTCACATTTGCCAAATGATATTTTGATTATCCCCAGGACTTTTGGGCAAATATTCTGTGGACTGATGAGACAAAAGTTGAACTTTTTGGAAGGTGCGCGTCTTGGTACAGCTGGCATAAAACTAGCACAGCATTTCATAAAAAGAACATCATACCAACAGTCATACATGGTGGTGGTAGTGTGATGGTCTGGGGCTGCTTTGCAGCTTCAGGACCTGGACGACTTGCCATAATTGATGGAACCATAAATTCTGAGCTCTACCCGAAAATCCTGAAGTTGAATGTCCGGTCATCAGTTTGTGACCTGAAGCTCAAATGTGCTTGGGTTATGCAGCAGGACAATGATCCAAAACACACCAGCAAGTTCACCTCTGGCTCAAAAAAAAAATTAGGGTTCTGGATTGGCCTAGTCAAAGTCTGGACTTAAATCCAATTGGGATGGCATGACCTTAAACAGGCCGTTCCTGCTGGAAAACCCTCCAATGTGGCTGAATTAAAACAAATCTGCACAGAAGAGTGGGCCAAAAGTCATGCACAGCGATGTGAAAGACTCATTGGCAGTTATTGCAAATGTTAAGGGTGGCACACCCAGTTATTAGATTTAGGGGGCAATTACTTTTTCACATAGGGCCAGGCAGGTTTGGACAGCTATTTTTTTGTGCAATATTAAAATTTGTTTGATGATCTGAATCATTTTAGTGTGGCAAAAAAATAAGAAAATCAAGAAGGGGGCAAATACTTTTTCACAGCACTGTAGGTATATGACTAGGTGTGGCCGGGTGCTGATCAACAAACTACAGACTTGTGAATCAGCAGTGACAATAGAGAAAGCCATACACCATACAACATCTCATCCCATTGTAGTGCATGCAGGCACAGACTACATTGGCGCAGACTACATAGGCAACTCTGCTCTGAATTCAGGAGCAGAGCAGCATTGTTGCCACCCCATTACAGGAAGCTGCATGAGATGGACATCACAAGTAGGCTTAACAGCTATTTGTGGAACTGAGATAAAACCAGGGGTCAAGTCCTGGGGAAAAAAGTGTGGGAACTCCCACCCAAGATCCACTCCCCCACCAAAAAAAAAAAAAAAAAAAGATACGCTCATATGCATACCGTATTTTTCGGACTATAAGGCGCACCGGATTATAAGGCGCACTAGCAACGACCGGCTGATAAAATGGATATTTCCATATATAAGGCGCATCGGACTATAAGGCGCACCGGATTATAAGGCGCACTAGCAACGACCGGCTGATAAAATGGATATTTCCATATATATAAAGCGCATCGGACTATAAGGCGCACGGTCGATTTTGTGAGAAAATTTAGGCTTTTACGTGCGCCTTATAGTCCGAAGGTTTACGTCAAGATGACAGATACTGTTAACAAAGAACTCCAGCGATGTCAACAGGTCATATATAAGGCGCACCGGACTATAAGGCGCACGGTCGTTTTTGGGAGAAAATTTAGGCTTTTACGTGCGCCTTATAGTCCGAAAAATACGGTATATATATTTCACATAAAATACAGTGACTGCAAATGCGACATGCTACAAGAGATGACCAGACTGCGAATGTGACTACAGGAGATGACCAGACTGCGAATGCGACTACAGGAGATGACCAGACTGCGAATGCGACATAGTACAGGAGATGACCAGACTGCGAATACGACTACAGGAGATGACCAGACTGGGAATGCGACATAGTACAGGAGATGACCAGACCGGGAATGAGACTACAGGAGATGACCAGACCGCGAATGCGACTACAGGAGATGATCAGACTGCGAATGCGACTACAGGAGATGACCAGACTGCGAATGCGACATAGTACAGGAGATGACCAGACTGTGAATGCGACATACTACAGGAGATGACCAGACTGCGAATGCGACTACAGGAGATGACCAGACTGCGAATGTGACTACAGGAGATGACCAGACCGGGAATGAGACTACAGGAGATGACCAGACCACGAATGCGACTACAGGAGATGACCAGACTGCGAATGCGACATAGTACAGGAGATGACCAGACTGGGAATGAGACTACAGGAGATGACCAGACCGCGAATGCGACTACAGGAGATGATCAGACTGCGAATGCGACTACAGGAGATGACCAGAGTGCGAATGCGACTACAGGAGATGACCAGAGTGCGAATGCGACTACAGGAGATGACCAGACCGCGAATGCGACTACAGGAGATGACCAGACTGCGAATGCGACATAGTACAGGAGATGACCAGACCGGGAATGAGACTACAGGAGATGACCAGACCGCGAATGCGACTACAGGAGATGATCAGACTGCGAATGCGACTACAGGAGATGACCAGACTGCGAATGCGACTACAGGAGATGATCAGACTGCGAATGCGACTACAGGGGATGATCAGACTGTGAATGCGACTACAATAGATGACCAGACTGCGAATGCGACATAGTACAGGAGATGACCAGACTGCGAATGCGACTACAGGAGATGACCAGACTGTGAATGCGACATACTACAGGAGATGATCAGACTGCGAATGCGACATAGTACGGAAGATGACCAAGTAGCTAGTTTTAAAATTTAAACCTGTCCTCAGCCCCTTTATGGCACCTCCTTTACATTCCTGTCCTCACCCCATTTGTAGAACCCCCCTTCACATTCCTGCCCTGCCTCCCTTTTATATCACCTCTCCTCATTCCTTTCAGTTTCTGATACTTTCCCCCTCCCTCCTTCATAACAGTCCCCTCTTCTCTGTCTTACCTTATACAGGACACAGCACAGCAGATGACATCGGAAGTGCAGCAAAGGGATGGACAGAGGGCGGGACCTGCCCCAGTTAACTGATTGGTTGATAGAATGCAGAGCAGTTCTATTAACCAATCAGTTAACTGAGCCAGCCCCTGCCCTCCGTGCATCACTGTGCTGCTCTTCCGATGTCAGCTCTGTGAAGACAACGCAGCTAGCAGGCTGTGCTAGAGCCTCGGGCGGCTCTGGTCCTGCAAAGGGAACGGCGTTCCTGCTGTGAAAAAAGTGCGGGGACCATAGCTCTCCTTTTAAGATAGGGAGCACATGGGCAATTTTTTATTGGTGCAATTGTACTATTAAAATGGTGCATCGCTCTCTTATTCGAAAGTCCACATCATAATCTGTTTATATGAAAGTATGAAGCACCTTGTATTTAAGTATTGCTAAACCCACAACAGTAAAATCAGAATGTAAATGCAGTAAAGTATGCTTGTTATACTCACTGTGGAATCTAAGAGGTTAATCCTCCGCATTGTGTAAAAAGGCTGTTTGATCCTGTCTTCTCTGATCTTCCCCTTCTTCCACTGTCACCAATATGTTTTCTGATAAGACAGAGCCTTTGGAGTCACTCTGCACATGCTCAGTTTTAAAAATAAAAAAAAAACACAAGACACAATTTGGCACAAGTCCATTATTAAAAAATAAAAAAATAAAAATGTCCCACAAAGTCCATTCATCTTCTTCTCTCGCTCCGCCGACAGACAGAAAAAAAAAAAACCCCGCAAGGTGCCACCGATTTGCCTCCATGGGAGGTACCCGCCGTATGATGCGTCCTCGCAGGTGACAGTTCTTTTATAACTGAGGGCGGGGCCACACAGTGACATATTCGGGTGACCCCGCTCCCCTCTGACGCACGGGGACTTCCCAATGGCTTCCCCATGGCGTCAGAGGGGGGTGGGACCACCCGTTAATGTCACCGTGTGGCCCTGCCCTGTCACCTGCGAGGACGCGTCATACGGTGGGTGCCTCCCATGGAGGCAGATCGGTGGCGGCTTGCGCGGGGAGGGGGTTCTGTCTGTCGGGCGCGTTCTGTCTGTCACAGGTGCGTGTTCAGGAGGGCAGAGCTGTGTGTGACGGTGTGCGGACCGCAATTGTAATGTAATCTGTTACAGCGGGCAAACCCTACTCTGTGATCAAGCCGGCTCTCCTCTTCCTCCACACTCTCTTCCGCTATAATGATCCGACCACCCCCTCTGCACGGGTGAGGCTGCATGATGGGCACAGGTGAGGCTGCAATGGTGAGGCTGCATGATGGACACAGGTGAGGCTGCATGATGGACACAGGTGAGGCTGCAATGATGGACACAGGTGAGGCTGCAATGATGGACACAGGTGAGGCTGCACTGGTGAGTAGGGCCATCTTTAATATTGATTGGGCCCTGAAAAGAAATGTTCTTGGCCTCCCCCCCTCCATGCAATTTCACTCTCCACCTGCTCGTAGACATACAATAAATAGCAGCTAGACTTAAAATCAGTTTACTGTATCAGATCAGGTAGCAATTGTGATTGGTTGCCAGCGGTTACAGCATATCATTACTGCTTACTGACTGGTTGCTAGAGCTTACAGCACATATTACAGCTCACTGATTCGTTGCTAGAGGTTACAGCACATTATTTCTGCTTGTTAATTGGTTGCTATAGATTACTGTACAGTATTACTGCTCACCGATTGGTTGCTAGAGGTTACAGCACAACATCTCCTCACTGCAGGGGGGCATGATCTACATATGAATGCCGCCTTTATTTACATATCAATACCGCCAGGCACAGCTATTTATTTATGAATGCCGCCACTATTTACATATGAATGCCGGTTATTTACATGTAAACACAGGGTCTGCAGGTGAGTCATCTGTACACAACAATAACTCAGAGTTGGGCAGCATTAGTATTTTCAAAAAGCCCTCCGGCAAACGCTGCGCTATAACCCAGGTGAGATATATAATATAAGCAGCCAGCACCAAAAAAGTACAGTACCTAGTACTTCTTACACAAATATAAAAACAAAATAGATGCAGCACTAATAATAACACATAATTGAATTACGTGATAAATTAATTTGTGAATAATGAATACAGTTAATTAACCACAAAAAGAAAAAAAGAAGAAAAAGAAAAAAATGTGATAAAAAAAAAAAAGAAAACTAATGCAGAGTCCCATTATAATCAATGGTGAAAAAATGTATATAAAGTGTCCACGCAATAAGTGAGTAATAATGATCTCCGTGATCTCTCTTCAAACAGCATGCAATGTGCGTCCTCTTCACCACAAATAATGTATAGATTGCCTGCTTACCAGAGGGCGATGACTGCCAAAAGAACAGTCTCGTCTAGCGTTTGGGAAATAGGTCTCGCGCAACCCTTTAGATGTTCATAGAGCCTCCGTATGTAACACTCAATACCGGGAAACAAAAGAGACTTCCATAGTGTGATACCATAAAATCAATAAGTTTTTAATAAAGATAAAGTTTGCACTCACAAATTAGTAGTCATCAAATGGCCGAAAATATATCCCAGTGTGTAAATCTCCAATGCGGTCTCTCCAAAACAATAGCTCTACTTCCTTGTTCCTGTATCCATCCACCGTCTTGCGGCTAGCGTAATGACGTCACCGTCAAGGCCCCACCCAGGTGTATTTGATTTGTATTGTTTTTACGGTATCACACTATGGAAGTCTCTTTTGTTTCCCGGTATTGAGTGTTACATACGGAGGCTCTATGAACATCTAAAGGGTTGCGGGAGACCTATTTCCCAAACGCTAGGAGAGACTGTTCTTTTGGCAGTCATCGCCCTCTGGTATGCAGGCAATCTATACGTTATTTGTGGTGAAGAGGACGTACATTGCATGCTGTTTGAAGATAGATCACGGAGATCATTATTACTCACTTATTGCGTGGACACTTTATATACATTTTTTCACCATTGATTCTAATGGGACTCTGCATTAGTTTTCTTTTTTCTTTTTTTTGATCACATTTTTTTCTTTTTCTTTTTCTTCTTTTTTTCTTTTTGTGGTTAATTAACTGTATTCATTATTCACAAATTAATTCATCACGTAATTCAATTATGTGTTGTTATTAGCGCTGCATCTATTTTGTTTTTATATTTGGGCAGCATTAGTACCAGCACTTCACATTGAGATATTGGGACACAGCACAGGACTAAAATGTCAAAGGACAAGGGAATTTAAACAGGGATAGATGGGAAGTATGAGGCAGCTGCTTTGGGCCCCACAACAATGACAGGGCCCAGGGCAGCTGCCCCTTTTGTCCTGCCTTAAAGACGACCCTTCTAGTGAGGCTGCAATGATGGACACAGGTGAGGCTGCACGGGTGAGTCTGTACTGGTGAGGCTCCAATGTTGGACATGGGTGAGGCTGCATGGGTGAGGCTGAAATGATGGACACAGGTGAGACTGCACTGCTGAGGCTGCAATGATGGACATGGGTGAGGCTGCAATGATGGACACAGGTGAGGCTGCACGGGTGAGGCTGAAATGATGAACACAGGTGTGGCTGCACTGGTAAGGCTGCAATGATGGACACAGGTCAGCCTGCATGGGTGAGGCTGCAATGATGTGCACAGGTGAGGCTGCAATGATGGACACAGATGAGGATGCACAGGTGAGCCTGCAATGATGGACACAGGTGAGGCTGCAATAATGGACACATGTGAGGCTGCAATGATGGACACAGGTGAGGCTGCAATGATGGACACAGATGAGGATGCACAGGTGAGCCTGCAATGATGGACACAGGTGAGGCTGCAATAATGGACACATGTGAGGCTGCAATGATGGACACAGGGGCGGATCCAGGGGGGGGGCAACGGGTCAATTGCCCCCTCCGAGAATACCGCCAGCTGATGACAGAACGGCCGGTTCCGCGGGCCCAATCGCGGCCGGTTCCGCGGGTACCCGCGGGCCGGTTCCGCGGGTCCAATCGCGGCCGGTTTCGCGGGTACCCGCGGCCGGTTCCGCGGCTCCAATCGCGGCCGGTTCCGCGGGTACC
This sequence comes from Lithobates pipiens, assembly GCF_037356315.1. Taxonomy (NCBI): domain Eukaryota; kingdom Metazoa; phylum Chordata; class Amphibia; order Anura; family Ranidae; genus Lithobates; species Lithobates pipiens. Next base: position 252,522,070 of record NW_027507903.1, on the reverse strand, counting down.
CGCGGGCCGGTTCCGCGGGTCCGATCGCGGCCGGTTCCGCGGGTCCAATCGCGGCCGGTTCCGCGGGTCCAATCGCGGCCGGTTCCGCGGGTACCCGCGCGGCCGGTTCCGTGGGTACCCACGCTGAGTGGACGGGTGAGGGGGGGGCAGCTGGGCGGCTTAGGAGGGCTGCTGGCCAATCAGGAAGCCAGCAGGCAGGGGAGCAGGGAGATGACATCATCTCTCACTGCCCTGCGTCCCTCCAGTTCCTCCCTCACTGTGTAGGAAGCTGTGTGCAGCAGAGAGATTGCATCATCTCTCTGCTGCCTATGTTCACTCTGGGACCCAACAAAAGACCACCAGTAGGTGACAATCCGCAATGTGTGGCAGGCTACGTGGCAAGTGGCAATCCGCAATGTGTGGCAGACTACGTGGCAAGTGGCAATCCGCAATGTGTGGCAGGTGACGTGGCAAGTGACAATCCGTAATGTGTGGCAGTTGACGTGGCAAGTGACAATCCGCAATGTGTGGCAGGTGACGTGGCAAGTGACAATCCGCAATGTGTGATAGGCTACGTGGCAATCCGCAATATGTTGCAGGCAACGTGGCAAGTGACAATCCGCAATGTGTGGCAGGTGACGTGGCAAGTGGCAATCCGCAATGTGTGGCAGGCAACGTGGCAAGTGACAATCCGCAATGTGTGGCAGGTGACGTGGCAAGTGGCAATCCGCAATGTGTGGCAGGCAACGTGGCAAGTGACAATCCGCAATGTGTGGCAGGTGACGTGGCAAGTGACAATCCCCAATGTGTGGCAGGTGACGTGGCAAGTGGCAATCCACAATGTGGGTCAGGCAACTTGGCAAGTGACAATCCGCAATGTGTGGCAGGTGACGTGGCAAGTGGCAATCCGCAATGTGTGGCAGGCTACGTGGCAATCCGCATCTGGTGGCAGGCGACGTGGCAAGTGACAATCCGCAATGTGTGGCAGGTGACGTGGCAAGTCACAATCCGCAATGTGTGGCAGGTGACGTGGCAAGTGACAATCCCCAATGTGTGGCAGGTGACGTGGCAAGTGGCAATCCGCAATGTGGGTCAGGTGACGTGGCAAGTGGCAATCCGCAATGTGTGGCAGGTGACGTGGCAAGTGGCAATCCGCAATGTGTGGCAGGCTACGTGGCAATCCGCATCTGGTGGCAGGCGACGTGGCAAGTGACAATCCGCAATGTGTGGCAGGTGACATGGCAAGTGGCAATCTGCAATGTGTGGCAGGCTACGTGACAAGTGACAATCCGCAATGTGTGGCAGGTGACGTGGCAAGTAACAATCCGCATTTGGTGACAAGTGACAATCCACATTTGGTGGCAGGCGACATGGCAAGTGACATCCTCAGGGCTCCCACTGATTCTGCATTATGGTGAGTTGAACCATTTAATTTTATATTACAATGTATTAATAGAAATAATGCGCTTCAATCATCCTGACACCATAACAACCATGGTGCCGTAATGATTGAAGCGCCAATACCAGCCATTTCCCATATAAATTGCCCCCCAAAAAACATATTTTATAGCAGTGCCCCTCCCGAGATTAGACTCTGGATCCGCCCCTGGATGGACACAGGTGAGGCTGCAATGATGGACACGGGTGAGGCTGTGTTAGTGGACACTGGTCATGCTGCATTGATGGACACGGGTGAGGCTGCATTGATGGTCACGAGTGAGGCTGCATTGATGGGCACAGGTGATAAAGTTGTTGTTAATATTTATTTGTGTAACTTAATTCTGCAAAAAACATTTAAGTGTAATTTCATGAGAATTTATGAGGGCGTATATAGGGGCAGGATTAGGGGCAGGGCATGGTAGGGGTTGGGTGGGGCAACTGGTGGCAACTAACCCTTAAGGCCTGGCTAGTAGCTTAGGACTTGAAATTTTGAGCCCTGCATTATATTATACATTACATCACTTCTGAATTTTTATTCTGTCGTACAAGAATTTTCGTACTTTAGTAACCTATTCCTTTTTGATATGGAGATCAGCCTGCAAAAAAAAAAAAATGGACGATCATTTGTCCGATAATCTCATCATGTGTACTAGGCTTTAAGCTGTCATGTAAACAGACAGGCTTCACCATTATAAAGATGATGGGCTGGCTTCTGACTGCTTCTGTTTGCAGTGACTAAACATCTCATGCATGTATTTCTCAGGGTAAGCAATTCCATGCCTCATCATCTGTATTGTTGCAAATAGGTCATTTGGCTTCCTATGCCTTATTGTCTATTATCTAATACCAATTCCAGGATATTCTTTAACTATGGTGAATTCACCTGACTGGATTGGCTTTTGACCGCTTTCTTTTGCAGTGATTAAACATCTCATGCATTTATTCCATCAGGGTAAGCAATTGTATACCAGCTACATAGATTTTTAACAAACTCTCGGATACTGCTTAGGCAGAAATTCCATTAATGAACGTACTGTTAGGATGTTATACATATATACATTTAGATACACACACACACACACACACACATATATATATATATATATATATATATATATATATATATATATATATATATATATAGATGTAGCACTGGCTCCTGACGAGCAGGCGCTATATGTTTTTTCAAAGTTAAACTTTCCTGAAACCACAGCTTGGTTTTGGGGCTAATTCTCTAAATTTATGGTTTCAGTACCAGTCCAGCTGGGTTGCACTGGGTTCTCCTAGACCACAGGTGTTGCTGTCACCGCTGGCAAGAGTAATGCCGCGTACACACGAGCGGACTTTTGAACATCCAAAGTCCGACGGAATGATTCCGTCAGACTATTCGATCGTGTGTGGGCTGCAACTGACTTTTGATTCGCAAAAGTCTGACGGACTTTAGAATATGGAACATGCTTCAAATTTTTCCGACGGAACTCCGCCGGACCCGGTCCCTCCGAAAAATTTGCTTGTGTGTATGCTATTCCGACGGACTAAAACCGACGCTAGGGCAGCTATTGGCTACTGGCTATGAACTTCCTTATTCGAGTCCAGTCGTACGTCATCACGTTCGAATCCGTCTGAGTTTAGTGTGATTGTGTGTGGCCAAGTCCGCTCAGTCGAAAAGTCCGTCAGAACTCTGTCGGAACTCCGGCAGAACTCCTTCGGAAGTCTGTCGGACATAAGTTCTCTCGTGTGTACGGGGCTTAAGAATGCAGTCTAGCTGGGTGTATTGAATGCTACTGTTCTTTTGGAACCAGCCCAGTGGGAGTGTTCTCCTGCTGTGCATTCTGGGAGGTGGTATTTAAGGTACGGACATCACGTGGGGTGGTCTGTTCTGTTCTGTTTCAGAGAATATTTTCTGTCTGTTTGGTTCTGGTCCTCCTGCCCAGCCCCATGGCCCTCCTGGCCTGGGGTGCGGAACCATGCAGTTCAAGTCTCGGGGCTGGCTAGCCCGAGGCAACGCAACTGCAGGGACAAACCTGAATGGATTTTGGGGCCAATTGATCCATAGGTGGTCCGGTGCCATCTTATCTAAAGGAGAGGCCCAGCAACTGGAGAACCCCCAGGGGAGGACTCTTCAGGAGAAGGCCGTGCGCAAGGCTGGATAATCGGAAGGAGCCTGGAGGCTTAGTTAAAGGACACTACATGGATCTACACTCATACAGTATCACCGGATCAGCTGAGAGATACTGGTACCGTATGATAGCTCTTTAAGTTTGTCTATGTCCCTCAGTTACACTCAAGTCTGTGGCAGAGACTTTCTCAAATATTCTACTCTCAAGTCTGTGGCAGAGACTTTACTTAACACCCTACCGGCTGCTGGGCCTAGTGAGAGGAGGTCTATTCGGGGGTTGTAAAATCCAGCTGTGAAATGGTTGCTATTCTCTGGATTTTTCCTATAAGAGACTTTCCATTTTTGCAGTCTAAAGTACCTGAACTTAATCCTAACCCTCTACCCTTATCTAAAGACTCTGTTTCTGGTTCAAATAAATAACCTAAAAGAAGATTCAGTGTCAGTTTCCACATTTCTTTGGGCCATCTTCCATGGGAACCCCTAGACGGAGAAGACGTCAAGAAGGTAACGGTAAGCCCAATAAAACCAGCAGCTCCTTTGGGGGTCAGTGCTACATATACTATCTCCACATATTTTTTTCTCTCTGTGCGAGGATTTGTGTGCTATCTCTGAGAGGTCCGTTTTACTCACCCCACCATTAGAAATGCCATCTATCCCCCTTTATTCCAGGTGTGTATTAATGATGAGACATTATTATTTTTATATGTATTTCTGTGTATGCATTTCTAATATATCTATATCTATTCAATCTGAGATATTACTTATCAGCAAGCTTCTATGGTATTATTCATGTACACACACACACATATATCTATATCTATATATATATATAGTATATAAATATATGTTTCTTTTTATCCATGACAGTTTGTCTGTTTATCCCCTGTTAGTGATGGCCGAACGGTTCGCCCGGCGGTCGTTTCGCGGCGAATTTTGGCGGTTCGCGGTCCACCCGTTCGGCCGACTATTAGCGCCGTTCGCCCGGCGGACTTCCGTGTTTACTGTGTAAAAGAACTTTGACCTATGATGACACATCCATCATGGGGTACAGGACAGCCAATTGAGACATTACAGCACATGGACACTTGGACATTCCCCCTAACTTATAAATAGACCCGATCTGGCGGCCATTTCACATTCTTTCTTCTGTCACTATAGGGAGAGGTTGCTGTGTGGAGCAGGGAGAGATTACAGTGACCCAAATCGCTAGCTATTTGGTACACAAAAGTTCTTTTCAGGACTGGTATAGGTGTTAGGTGTAGTTCACAGTTCAGGATATAGGTTTGCTGTGCTACTGATTGTTGCAGCAGCCTGAGTGTCTTTTGTCAGTTTAGAGAAAGGGACAGGACGGTGTCTGCTGTAGGGACAGTCAGTTTAGTCATTAGCTGTTACTATCAGGTCCACAAAAGTGCTATTCCAGTTATTGTTCCAGTAGCCTCTGTTTTGTCAGTTTATATATGGACAGGCAGGAAGCAGTGTGTGAGGCAGTGAGGGTCAGTTTAATCAGTAGCTGTTACTATATTAGGTCCACAAAGGTTCTTTTCAGGACTGGTATCAGTGGTATGGTAATAGGCTTGTACACGTATAATATTCTTTCTTCCAAATATAGAAAGAATATTATACTTGACTGCTGCCCTTCTGCTGCAGTCTGCTAATCATTCACAACCTACTTGTTCCACAAAGCTCCTTATAAGGACTGGTAATAACCTGGTGTAAGGTGCTATAGTACATAGGGTTGAGTGAGGTACAGTCTGCCATTCTATAAGGACTGGTATAGGTCCACAATACATAGGGTTGAGGTGCACTACTGCTGACCGCTGCCCTATACTGCAGCAGTCCTTCATCAGTATAGGGACTGACGTACAGTCTGCTAATCACTCACACACAACCCACTTGTTCCACAAAGGTCCTTATAAGGACTGGTAACTTGGTCTGTCTAGGGTGCTACAGTACATAGGGTTGAGTGAGGTACACTCTGCCATTCTATAAGGACTGGTTAAGGGCCACAATACATAGGGTTGAGGTGCACTACTGCTGACCACTGCCCTATACTGCAGCAGTCCTTCATCGGTATAGGGACTGACGTACAGTCTGCTAATCACTCACACACAACCTACTTGTTCCACAAAGGTCCTTATAAGGACTGGTAAGGTATAGGGTACTACAGTACATAGGGTTGAGTGAGGTACAGTCTGCTATTCTATAAGGACTGGTATAGGTCCACAATACATAGGGTTGAGGTGCACTACTGCTGACCGCTGCCCTATACTGCAGCAGTCCTTCATCGGTATAGGGACTGAAGTACAGTCTGCTAATCACTCACACACAACCCACTTGTTCCACAAAGGTCCTTATAAGGACTGGTAAGGTATAGGGTACTACAGTACATAGGGTTGAGTGAGGTACAGTCTGCTATTCTATAAGGACTGGTATAGGTCCACAATACATAGGGTTGAGGTGCACTACTGCTGACCGCTGCCCTATACTGCAGCAGTCCTTCATCGGTATAGGGACTGACGTACAGTCTGCTAATCACTCACACACAACCTACTTGTTACACAAAGGTCCTTATAAGGACTGGTAAGGTATAGGGTACTACAGTACATAGGGTTGAGTGAGGTACAGTCTGCTATTCTATAAGGACTGGTATAGGTCCACAATACATAGGGTTGAGGTGCACTACTGCTGACCGCTGCCCTATACTGCAGCAGTCCTTCATCGGTATAGGGACTGACGTACAGTCTGCTAATCACTCACACACAACCTACTTGTTCCACAAAGGTCCTTATAAGGACTGGTAACTTGGTCTGTCTAGGGTGCTACAGTACAGAGGGTTGAGTGAGGTACAGTCTGCCATTCTATAAGGACTGGTATAGGTCCACAATACATAGGGTTGAGGTGCACTACTGCTGACCACTGCCCTATACTGCACCAGTCCTTCATCGGTATAGGGACTGACGTACAGTCTGCTAATCACTCACACACAACCTACTTGTTCCACAAAGGTCCTTATAAGGACTGGTAACTTGGTCTGTCTAGGGTACTAGAGTACAGAGGGTTGAGTGAGGTACAGTCTGCCATTCTATAAGGACTGGTATAGGTCCACAATACATAGGGCTGAGGTGCACTACTGCTGACCGCTGCCCTATACTGCAGCAGTCCTTCATCGGTATAGGGACTGACGTACAGTCTGCTAATCACTCACACACAACCTACTTGTTCCACAAAGGTCCTTATAAGGACTGGTAACTTGGTCTGTCTAGGGTGCTACAGTACATAGGGTTGAGTGAGGTACAGTCTGCCATTCTATAAGGACTGGTATAGGTCCACAATACATAGGGTTGAGGTTCACTACTGCTGACCACTGCCCTATACTGCAGCAGTCCTTCATTGGTATAGGGACTGATGTACAGTCTGCTAATCACTCACACACAACCTACTTGTTCCACAAAGGTCCTTATAAGGACTGGTAAGGTATAGGGTATTACAGTACATAGGGTTGAGTGAGGTACAGTCTGCTATTCTATAAGGACTGGTATAAGTCCAAAATACATAGGGTTGAGGTGCACTACTGCTGACCGCTGACCTACACTGCAGCAGTCCTTCATTGGTATAGGGACTGATGTACAGTCTGCTAATCACTCACACACAACCTACTTGTTCCACAAAGGTCCTTATAAGGACTGGTAAGGTATAGGGTACTACAGTACATAGGGTTGAGTGAGGTACAGTCTGCCATTCTATAAAGACTGGTATAGGTCCACAATACATAGGGTTGAGGTGCACTACTGCTGACCGCTGCCCTATAATGCAGCAGTCCTTCGTCGGTATAGGGACTGACGTACAGTCTGCTAATCAGTCACACACAACCTACTTGTTCCACAAAGGTCCTTATAAGGACTGGTAAGGTATAGGGTACTACAGTACATAGGGTTGATTGAGGTACAGTCTGCTATTCTATAAGGACTGGTATAGGTCCACAATACATAGGGTTGAGGTGCAATACTGCTGACCGCTGCCCTATACTGCAGCAGTCCTTCATCGGTATAGGGACTGACGTACAGTCTGCTAATCACTCACACACAACCTACTTGTTCCACAAAGGTCCTTATAAGGTCTGGTAACTTGGTCTGTCTAGGGTGCTAGAGTACAGAGGGTTGAGTGAGGTACAGTCTGCCATTCTATAAGGACTGGTATAGGTCCACAATACATAGGGTTGAGGTTCACTACTGCTGACCACTGCCCTATACTGCAGCAGTCCTTCATTGGTATAGGGACTGATGTACAGTCTGCTAATCACTCACACACAACCTACTTGTTCCACAAAGGTCCTTATAAGGACTGGTAAGGTATAGGGTATTACAGTACATAGGGTTGAGTGAGGTACAGTCTGCTATTCTATAAGGACTGGTATAAGTCCAAAATACATAGGGTTGAGGTGCACTACTGCTGACCGCTGCCCTACACTGCAGCAGTCCTTCATTGGTATAGGGACTGACGTACAGTCTGCTAATCACTCACACACAACCTACTTGTTCCACAAAGGTCCTTATAAGGACTGGTAAGGTATAGGGTACTACAGTACATAGGGTTGAGTGAGGTACAGTCTGCCATTCTATAAAGACTGGTATAGGTCCACAATACATAGGGTTGAGGTGCACTACTGCTGACCGCTGCCCTATAATGCAGCAGTCCTTCGTCGGTATAGGGACTGACGTACAGTCTGCTAATCAGTCACACACAACCTACTTGTTCCACAAAGGTCCTTATAAGGACTGGTAAGGTATAGGGTACTACAGTACATAGGGTTGATTGAGGTACAGTCTGCTATTCTATAAGGACTGGTATAGGTCCACAATACATAGGGTTGAGGTGCACTACTGCTGACCGCTGCCCTATACTGCAGCAGTCCTTCATCGGTATAGGGAGTGACGTACAGTCTGCTAATCACTCACACACAACCTACTTGTTCCACAAAGGTCCTTATAAGGACTGGTAAGGTATAGGGTACTACAGTACATAGGGTTGAGTGAGGTACAGTCTGCTATTCTATAAGAACTGGTATAGGTCCACAATACGTAGGGTTGAGGTGCACTACTGCTGACCACTGCCCTATACTGCAGCAGTCCTTCATCGGTATAGGGACTGACGTACAGTCTGCTAATCACTCACACACAACCTACTTGTTCCACAAAGGTCCTTATAAGGAATGGTAAGGTATAGGGTACTACAGTACATAGGGTTGAGTGAGGTACAGTCTGCCATTCTATAAGGACTGGTATAGGTCCACAATATATAGGGTTGAGGTGCACTACTGCTGACCGCTGCCCTATACTGCAGCAGTCCTTCATCGGTATAGGGACTGACGTACAGTCTGCTAATCACTCACACACAACCTACTTGTTCCGCAAAGGTCCTTATAAGGACTGGTAAGGTATAGGGTACTACAGTACATAGGGTTGAGTGAGGTACAGTCTGCTATTCTATAAGGACTGGTATAGGTCCACAATACATAGGGTTGAGGTGCACTACTGCTGACCGCTGCCCTATACTGCAGCAGTCCTTCATCGGTATAGGGACTGAGAGTTTTGTCACAGGGTAATTTAAAAAATGACAGGCAGAGGAAGAGGCAGGCCCTTCCGCAGGGGTGGTAGGGGTAGGGCAGGAGAAACAGGCTTGAGCCAAAGTGGGAAGTTGCAGAAGGTGCGTTCAATTACTTTAAAGGACGCACCAGACTTGGTTGAGTGGCTCACTCAGCCTTACTCTTCTGCACCCTCCTCATCCTCTCGATCTGCACCCTCTTCTTCACTCTCTGCTATGTGCACCCCCAAAGACACTACCACCAACAACAACACCACCACCACCACCACCACCACATACCTTCCGCTTGAGTCACAGGAATTATTTTCTGATCCATATCAAGACCTTTCTGATGCGCAGCCACTCTTGGTATTGAAACAGGCAGAGGAGGTAGCAACAACCGCTACTCAGCAGTCTGACGACAGTACTAAGATCAACCCAAGGAGGAGGTTGGTCCCCGCTGTTGCTGCCTACTCTGAGATCTCTACTTATAGCGGTGGGGAAGGTGACGTCGACGATGACGTGTCTAGTGATGTCACGAGGGTGCCCACAAGAGATGAAGAGGAGGGGAGTTCAGAGGGAGATATGGACCAGCAGATAGGGAGGAGAAGCAGGAATAACTTACATTGCACAGGAGGGACAAAGCAGACTGCAAATGTATCAGGAGCGAGTCATCGACCATGTACGGTCACATCTGGCGCTCCCAGGACACCGGCACATGGCTCCGCAGTGTGGGCTTTTTTTAACGTGTCCACTGCTGACAATAGCATTGCCATCTGCAATCTTTGCAGTCAACGCATTAGTCACGGTAAGCCCAACACTCACCTAGGGATGACCGCCTTAAGAAGGCACATGAGCAGCCATCACCGAGCCGAGTGGGAGCAACGGAACACACAAAGCCACACTCCAGGCTCTCACCGTCCAGCCTCGTCTTCTACTTCTCCTTCTCCTCACAATTGTCCTCCACTCCACCTTCCATCACGCCAAGCTCACGTTTTTCTGCAAAAAGGCAGGCTTCCGTGGGCCTAATGTTTGAGCGTAAAAAAATGATGACGCCGGATAAGCCTCTTGCCCAACGGTTGACGGCTGGCTTGTCAGAACTCATAGCCCGCCAACTACTGCCATATAAACTGGTGGACTCGGAGGCCTTTCGCAAATTTGTGGCCATTGGAACACCACAATGTAAGGTCCCAGGAAGGAAGTATTTCTCAGAGAAGGGCATCCCAGAGCTATATGGCCATGTTCAGTGGCAAGTGAATGTATCTCTGGCACACAGTGTCGGTGCCAAGATACATCTGACCACAGACACGTGGTCTAGCAAACACGGGCAGGGAAGGTATATCACTTTTACTGCCCACTGGGTGAACCTTCTGACGGCCGTCAAGCATGTAACCCGTGGCACCCGTGTAGATTTGGTTTTACCGCCACGGATTGCATGTAGGCCTGACTCTTCTTCTCCTCCTCCTCCTACTCCATCCTCCTCCCTCTCCTCCTCGGCTGACTCCTCCTTTTCCGCTGCTAGCATCTCTTCCGCTGCGCCGCCCAAGCTCCCCAGAACATATTCGACATACCAGGTGAAACGTTGCCATGCCGTGCTGCGTCTGTTGTGCCTGGAAGCCAAGAGCCACACTGGCCCGGCACTCCTTTCAGCTTTGCTTTCACAGGCAGATCAGTTCAGAGGGAGATATGGACCAGCAGATAGGGAGGAGAAGCTGGAATAACTTACATTGCACAGGAGGGACAAAGCAGACTGCAAATGTATCAGGAGCGAGTCATCGACCATGTACGGTCACATCTGGCGCTCCCAGGACACCGGCACATGGCTCCGCAGTGTGGGCTTTTTTTAACGTGTCCGCTGCTGACAATAGCGTTGCCATCTGCAATCTTTGCAGTCAACGCATTAGTCGCGGTAAGCCCAACACTCACCTAGGGATGACAGCCTTAAGAAGGCACATGAGCAGCCATCACCGAGCCGAGTGGGAGCAACAGAACACACAAAGCCACACTCCAGGCTCTCACCGTCCAGCCTCGTCTTCTACTTCTCCTTCTCCTCTCTCCTCACAATTTTCCTCCACTCCACCTTCCATCACGCCAAGCTCACGTTTTTCTGCAAAAAGGCAGGCTTCCGTTGGCCTAATGTTTGAGCGTAAAAAAATGATGACCCCGGATAAGCCTCTTGCCCAACGGTTGACGGCTGGCTTGTCAGAACTCATAGCCCGCCAACTACTGCCATATAAACTGGTGGACTCGGAGGCCTTTCGCAAATTTGTGGCCATTGGAACACCACAATGTAAGGTCCCAGGAAGGAAGTATTTCTCAGAGAAGGGCATCCCAGAGCTATATGGCCATGTTCAGTGGCAAGTGAATGTATCTCTGGCACACAGTGTCGGTGCCAAGATACATCTGACCACAGACACGTGGTCTAGCAAACACGGGCAGGGAAGGTATATCACTTTTACTGCCCACTGGGTGAACCTTCTGACGGCCGTCAAGCATGTAACCCGTGGCACCCGTGTAGATTTGGTTTTACCGCCACGGATTGCATGCAGGCCTGACTCTTCTTCTCCTCCTCCTCCTACTCCATCCTCCTCCCTCTCCTCCTCGGCTGACTCCTCCTTTTCCGCTGCTAGCTTCTCTTCCACTGCACCGCCCAAGCTCCCCAGAACCTATTCGACATGCCAGGTGAGACGTTGCCATGCCGTGCTGCGTCTGTTGTGCCTGGAAGCCAAGAGCCACACTGGCCCGGCACTCCTTTCAGCTTTGCGTTCACAGGCAGATCAGTGGCTAACACCGCTCAATTTGACAGTTGGTAAAGTGGTGTGTGACAATGGTGCCAATCTGCTTAGCGCATTGAAACAGGGCAAAATCACGCACGTGCCATGCATGGCACACGTCTTAAACTTGGTCGTGCAGCGATTCCTTGTCAAATACCCTGGGGTCCAGGACATCTTGCGGCAGGCAAGGAAAATCTCGGCCCATTTCAGAAGATCTTACACGGCCATGGCTCGCCTTGCTGACATTCAGCGGCGACACAATCTGCCGGTCAGACGTCTTATTTGCGATTGCCCAACGCGATGGAACTCAACCTTCTATATGCTTGATAGGCTGCTCCAGCAGAAACGTGCAGTTAACGTCTACCTGTATGAACTCTGCGGCAGAACAGGTTCTGGGAAGCTGGTTTTTTTTTCACCGTGCCAGTGGCTGCTCATGCGCGACGCATGCAGACTTCTGCGCCCATTTGAGGAGATCACCAAACTGGTCAGTCGCAGCCATGGCGCCATCAGTGACATGGTACCTTATGCCTTCTTTATGGAGCATGCATTGCGTCGTGTCATTGATCAAGCTGTGGAGGAGCAGGAGCGGGAAGATGAGGAAATCGCAATGCTGGATGAATTCCCAGGGGGGGCTACTCTATCTGAGACAAGTCAACAACAGGAGTCTGAAGAGGAGTCAGAGGAGGATGGTGCCGGGGCGGTTGAGGAGGAGCAAGAAGAGCATGCTTTAAACCTTTCTGGGATCCCTGTTGTTGTGCGTGGATGGGGAGAGGAGAATGAAGAGGACGACATTATCCTTGATGATGAGCAGGAGCCAGGCCACCACACCGCTTCCACTTTAGTGCAAATGGGGGCCTTCATGCTCCAGTGTTTTAATAGGGACCCCCGTATAAAAAGCATAAGGGTCAAGGACCAGTACTGGGTGGCAACGTACTTAGACGCCCGGTACAAACACAAAATGGCGGAAATGTTACCGCCGTCACAGAGGGCTGGCAGAATGGAGCACTTCCAGGCCTTGCTTCGAGAAATGCTGCATTCTGCCTTTGCGTGCACTGGCAGAGGAGCAATTCCCACTGCCAGAGAAGGAGTTGCGGGTACCAATCCAACAGCGCCTGCAAGAAGAGGCCGGTTTGAAGATGTGTTGGTGACTTCGGATATGAGGTCATTCTTTCAGCCGACCCATCGACAGGTGTCATCCGGATCCAGCATCAGGGAACGCCTAGACCGTCAGGTGTCCGACTACATCGGGTTAACGGCCGATGTGGACGCTCTGAGGAGTGATGAACCCCTGGACTACTGGGTGGGCAGGCTTGACCTCTGGCCAGAGCTTGCCCAATTTGCAATCGAACTGTTGGCTTGCCCCTCATCCAGTGTCCTGTCCGAAAGGACGTTCAGCGCAGCAGGGGGGATCGTGATCGATAAGCGTACTCGCCTACCTCACATTTCTAAAAATGAATGAGGCATGGATCTCGGAGATATTCAACACATGTGACCAGTAGACCATGTATATGTGTATAAACAATTTTTTTTATCGAGCACAGAGACATTCTTTCTTCATTTGGCACACTTCCTTGTCCAAAAAAAGCACACCGTACTATATGCCCGTACCCTCCTCTTTGAAGAGGTTGAGCGGTGTCATATTTCTACTGGGGCTGCTTATTATGAGGGGCTCCCACCATCCCTGTGCTGTGCTGACATCCTCCTGGGGCTGTACCTCTGCTGTGCATATTATGAGGGGCTCCCACCATCCCTGTGCTATGCTGACTTCCTCCTGGGGCTGCTTACGGTGCAGGTGTCAGTGCTGTATATCACGGTGCTGATGTCAGTACTCTCTATCACGTTGCTGCTGTCAGTGCTGTATATCACGGTGCTGGTGTTAGTGCTTTATGTCACGCTGCTGATGTCAGTGCTCTCTATCACGGTGCTGCTGTCAGTGCTGTATGTCACGGTGCTGGTGTTAGTGCTTTATGTCACGCTGCTGATGTCAGTGCTCTCTATCACGGTGCTGCTGTCAGTGCTGTATATCACGGTGCTGGTGTTAGTGCTTTATGTCAGGCTGCTGATGTCAGTGCTCTCTATCACGGTGCTGTTGTCAGGTGACTCTATCATGGTGCAGGTGTCATTGCTGTATGTCACGCTGCTGGTGATCATCTCCTGCACCCTCTTTGCCTACCCTGACCTTCCCTCTCCTCCATTGCCTTCATGCGCTCCACAATTGTCACAACAATTTCCCATATAAAAAAAGAATGCTTGTAGTTGTCGATCCCAGATTCACCTCATACATGTGTTATGTCATTGGCCATGTGGTGGGACTATGTTTGCACAGCTATTAATTATTTTGTGGCTGCAAATTTGACCTGTAGGTTTGCGAAGTTTGCCTCCCATTGAAGTCAATGGGGCCCACCGCAAACGTTCCGGTTCGCAAACTATCGGGCGCATTCGCGGTCCGCGTTCGCGAAACGTCCAGTCGGAAGTTCGCCCATCACTATCCCCTGTATCTTGTCTTGGATCCCCCACTCGCCAAGGAATCTGCCCTTAGGGGCCTATAGATGTCCTTTGAGTTGGTTGGTCCAGCTGTGGTAAGCTCCCTTTGTCCATTCTACATGGTGATTTAGTTATGGGTTGGAACTAGATATATTACATATTTTTAGTATTGTTTCATATTGTCTGCATTCTTGATTGTTTATAAGCTTGATTATTTATATATTTGTCGTTATAAGAGAGTATTGCATATAATGACTCTGGAAACATACTCCTGAAGACACGGTTACACCGCAAAACATGTTGAGTTTGAACTGTCCTAGGACGATATTCTGATTCCCTCCTTGGATGGATGTACGCCCAACTGCTCAGTTCTTGTTCAGAGAATGAATCTATATGTATATCATATACTATCTCTCGTCAGGACCTTTTTAATCATGTCTATGTTTCAATAAATTATATATTATTATACAAATGTATATGTAAGTCCTTACCGTACCATGAGAGTCCATAGTTGCCTTAGACCCTCTGCCATTTGTTTTTCTTTATTATAAAGATGATGGATGAGAGGTCCTTCTGTCTGCAATGTGATTGGTTGCTGTGATTGGCAGAGGTATATCTGTGGCCTATATGCTGCAAAATTAAATTTTCTATAAAGAAAAATAAAAGATCCTAAATCAGTCATAGACCTAGAACATTCTGAGCATTTAGCATGTCCTCCACTTTCTCAGTTGTTAGCACCTATACTTACAAGCCAGGATTAGATCAATCACATTACTTTAATATCATGCATGGGCAGCATTATATTAATATCGTATTTTATTACATTAAGGTAATACGTCGAGGGCCATATCTCTGTCAATTTTGAACACAGATACTGTACTGTTCCTTTTACACTTGCCAGAATAAAGGACTTGGCATAAGAAATCTGCACAAGGCTCTGCAACATTAATTAGTATTTAGCACTTGCAAAGTGTTGAAAGAGTGCTTACTGTAGCTAACAGAAGCTCTGACTCAGATGTCAAGAGGTTTTCACCAGCAAATGAAAGTGTGAAACCATACTAAAACATCAAATATAGAAATGTGACACAGTGCACCTCCGCTGAAAGCACCCAAGAAGAATGTGAATGGAGAGAGTCATTAATACATGTGCCTAGTAAGCCTGGCAATCTCTATGTGTGAAATATGGAAAACTCCTGCAAAACTGTCACCACCTGTCATTGCCTTTCCTGCCTCCACAGGAAGAGCCAACATAATATTTAGCATCATATAAAGTTATATCTGGAGACCAGTTCGCGCCGTGGATCAGGAAGCAGGAGGAGAGTTTTTTCCAGTTCTCCCCTGCGTTTGTACTTGTGCTCCTCGGGAACGGCATAGTTGCAGGTATCAATAGGGGATGTGGAATCTATTATTTTGGTGCTGAGAGAGGAAGTGGTGGCCCGTGGTGCTGGTTGGAGGTTGGAGGCTTCTGTGGCAGGATTGCCTGTGGCAATGCCTGTCGGCACTGTGGCAGTGCCTGTCGGCTCCCCTCCCCCTCCTTCTCCCCCTCTTCCTCCTAGCCACCTTAGGGCCCACAGATCCTGGCCTCCAGAATGGTACAGCCCTGAGCTGGCCGCTGACAGGGATGGGGGGAATCAGGATAGGGACCTACCGACCCCGCCAGCTAAGCGCAGGCCTGTGGCGGCCTGTGCATCGGTCGGGAGGACTCCAAGTGTGCGGCGCACGCAGGGGGTGGCTATCCTGGGGGCCAGGTGGCTCCAGCTCCTGCGCTTGAGAGGGGTCTGATGGTGGCAGCCTCGGCGGGCTCCTTTCCTGCGGTGAGGGCGTCTCGACGTGGGAGAGAGGCCTCGGCGGGTGCTGGCCAGTCGCCAGGAATGGCCAGGGAAGGCGGAGCAGGACGGCTGGGACACCAAGGCTCTATCGGGGGGACCGGTCCAAACTGTGGTCCAGATCCGTGGCCAGGCGGGCTTCTCCAGCCCAGGGCTCGTTGTGACAACATCACTGAGCGGGAGGTGCGGGAGGTGCGGGACGCCACGGCGCACAGTGCGGACGGAGCTGCAGGGCACTCTACGCAGCGAGGAATCCTGACCCACGGCCTGGTGTGGCGGACCGACCGGAGGCTGGGAGTTCCCAAGACAGCTTGTCGGAGGGGGAGTTGGTCGAGCCAGAGGAGGACGTGGTACTGAGGAGGGCACGTGGCACAGGACCTACGGCTGGATGTGCTCTTGGGCAGCGGCAGCCAGGTAAGAGACTTTCTGTTCTATCTTCTTCTTATTCTCTCCTTGAAAGGGGGGTCCTACGGGCGGGGTGGGGGCGCTAAGGTGCCCGCAGACCTGGGGGTTAGCCCTGGAAGGGTGAATCTGGGGGGGTTCCCTGTCCTTGGGAGTAGCGGGTTCACAGGACGTAGGGGTAGTGCAAACCTTGCTGGCGGGTTTAAGGGAGGTATTGGCGCGCTGTGAGGCTGGTTCGCGGCCAGCGGCCGAGGCGTTTCCGGTAGCTGTGTGGGCATTAGGTTCACAGCCTGGGGTTCAGGGTTTGAATTCAGGGGGTTCTTTCGGTGGTGGTGGCCGCAGCGGCAGGGCCGGCAAGGGGCCTGCTTGCGGTTGCTACTGGGCCGGCTGTTTCGGGGGCTGTTCCTACGTCTTCAGCAGCCGTGGCTGGTGCACCAGCGGCGGTCGGGGAGGTCACGGCGGTCGCTAAGGGGGCAGCAGGAGGGGATGGCTTGCGTCTTGCAGACGCGGCAAAGTGCGAGGTCTATGTCTGTTTTGAGGGGCCTTTGGGCGCTCACTTGAAGACGGAGGTGAGAGTCCGCATTTGGAACGGGGAATATGTGGAGATTTTCTCCTTGCTACCTCTGGAGAAGTTTAACTTGGACAAAGTTAAGCCCGATGAGAGCAAGAAGGAAGAGGAAGAGAAGCGGCGGTACAGGTTGATGCCGCGCACGTTTGCAAACTGGTTGCAGGCGTTTGCAAATTTGGCAAGTGTTATTGGGGAGAAGGCGCCGTAAAACTGCTCGCCGCTTTTCTGCTACCTCAATTCCATCGGGGAGGCGCAAAGGGTCTACGGGGGGACTGCTTGGTTGCGCTATGATGAGCAATTTAGGCAGAAGAAGGTAGTCCGCCCGTCCTTATGGTGGGACCACAAGGACATTAGTCTTTGGATGAAGCTGATGTCCTCCCCGAGAGGCTCTGTGCCTCCCTTTCAGGGTGGGGCCGGGAGTTCGTGCGGCGGTCGGACAACCGGCCGGGAACCGCATGGGTTTCTGTTGGCAATTCAATGCTGGCACTTGCAAATTCGGGGCCAAGTGTAGATTCCGGCATGAGTGTTCTACATGCGGGGGTTCACATTCACAGTCCCAGTGCTTCAAGCAGGGATGTGGAAAAGGTGGGGATGCTGGAAAAGGGGGTGACACCGGTGAGATTAGGAAGGATGGTGCCTTTTCTAAGGCGCTATCCTGATCAGGATGCAGCCAGGTTGCTGGAGTTGGGTCGTTGAGGGTTTTCGGTTGAATAGTCGGCTTGAGGTGGTTCCGCCGGTTGCGAGCAATTTGAAGTCGGCTAGGGAGCATGCGGTTTTTGTCACAGAGAAGTTGCTCAAAGAAGTTGCGTTGGGGCGTATGGCTGGTCCGTTTGGGGAACCACCCATGTCTAATTTAGTTGTCTCCCCGTTGGGTGTGGTTCCTAAGAAGGAGCCGAACAAATTTCGGCTCATTCATCATTTGTCCCATCCGCGGGGGGGATCGGTTAATGACTCCATCGATCCCGGCCTATGCACGGTGTCTTACACTTCTTTTAATACAGCGGTTGTCTGGGTGCAGCGTTTTGGCAAAGGGGCGTTGTTGGCAAAAATGGATATAGAGGCTGCTTTCCGCCTCTTGCCGGTTCATCCGAATTGCTGCCACTTGTTGGGTTGCCAGTGGCAGGTGCGCAATCTCCTGTTCCTTGTTTGAGCAGTTTAGTTCTTTTTTGGAATGGGCGGTGCGGGATGTTTCAGGTTTGTCATCCGTCATCCATTACTTGGATGATTTCCTGTGTATTGGGCCTGCGGAGAGCCACGTTTGCGCGTCTCTCTTGGCTACTATACAGCAGTTGTTTGATGTGTTTCGGGTTCCGTTGGCCCCGGACAAAACGGAAGGTCCGGCAACGGAGCTGCGTTTTTTGGAGATAGTCATAGACACCATGGCGATGGAGTGCCGTTTGCCGTTGGACAAATTGGATGATCTGAAGCGGGAGGTGGCTGGGGCATTGCGGGCTTCGGGCCCTACAATCGCTTTTGGGCAAGTTGAATTTCGCTTGCCACATTATGCCAATGGGGCGTGTTTTCTGCTGGTGCTTGGCGGCTGCCACAGCCGGCATGCGGGCCGCTCACCATTTCATCCGCTTTGGTCACAAAGCTGATCTGCTGGTGTGGGATTCTTTCTTGGCCACTTATAACGGCCGTTCTCTTTGGTTGGGACGGGTGGTTTCTAATTTTGACATGGAACTGTTCACAGACGCGGCTGGTTCCTGTAGTTTTGGGGCCTTCTGTCAGGGTAGGTGGTGCGCTGGGGAGTGGCCGGTGGCTTGGGGGGAAGCAGGTTTTATTCGCAATCTGGCGGCGTTGGAATTGTTCCCCATTGTGCTGGCGGTCGAGCTGTGGGAGGGAGATAATCTGGGGGTGGTGCAGGCCATTAATAACAACACTGAGTCTTCTCCTCCTGTGGTGCGCTTGCTGCAGTATCTGGTTCTGAAGTGTTTGTGTATTAATTGTTTTGTGACTGCTGTGCATGTTCCTGGAGTGCAAAATTCAGTGGCTGATGTGTTGTCTCGTTTCCAGTGGGACAGATTTCGTCAACTGGCACCAGAAGCGGAGGTGTACGGGCTTCCTTGCCCGAGAGGTTATGGAGCATCGCATTGCCACTGCCCAGCTGTTGATTCGCAAGTCGGTATTGGCGGCTACCTGGTCAGCATACAGTAAGGTCTGGGTGGAATGGGGTGCCTTGGTGCAGGAGGTAGGGGAATGCAGTAATGAGGAGGGTAGGGTTCATTTGCTGCTTTATTTTATTGGTCGAAATTTTGAAAGTGGGGTGTCGGCGTCTTATAGGTCATGAAAACTGTCCGGGCTGGCCTTTATGTTCCAGTTGGCGTGTCAACGGGACGCTACTAAGGCTTTTATGGTTTGGCGCACTATGAGCGGTTACCGCGCAGGTCGCACGGCGGCTAATACCAGACGTCTAGTTTTGTTTCAGCTTTTGGGGGAGGTGGTGGAACAGTTGCAACATGTTTGCATTTCACAGTTCGAGAGGGTGCTATTCCGGGCAGTTTTTGTACTGGCCTTCTTTGGGGCGTTTCGGGTAGGGGAGATTGTGAGTAGGAATAAGAACGGTGGTGGGGGTTTAGACGTGAGCAAGGTGTTTGTGCGGGGTGGGATGTTGGGTGTGTTCTTGCGCAGGTCCAAGACTGATCAGTTGGGCAAGGGGGTTTGGGTGGAATTAAGGTCGATCCCAGGTTCTCCTGTGTGTCCGGTGGCGTCTGTGCGGGAATTTTGCCGTATCAGGCCTGGGGGAGGGGGGGGTTTCTTCCTTCATTAGGATGGCATGGTCTTGTCCAAATTTCGGTAAACATCTATTCCTCTCACTCTTTCCGCATTGGGGCTGCCACTGAGGCGGTCCAGTGGGGATTGGATGACAAAGAGGTTCAGAGCATTGGGCGTTGGGAATCGGCGCGATTTAAGCTGTTGTGAAGTACGGGGTGACGATAGGGCTATGCCGGGTTGGGGGGAGAGGTTTTTTCTGGGTGCCGGGCTTGTATGTTCTTCTTCCTGAAAGCGTTGTGAAGCCTTATTCTCCTCCCATCCCACCCCTCCCACTCTATTCCTTTTTGTTTTAATTTCTTTCAGAATCGGAGGCCTGTTTGGTGTGGATCCTAGGACACTCATATGTGTATTGGGGTGCCAGGAGGGCTGAGGTCCGGAGGGATGGGAGGTTGCTGGGTTTGACTAGGGAGGAGGGCACGGTTCGCTGGTTGGGTATCCCGGGGATGCTGTGGTCTAGGGTGTTACCAGAAATACACAGGTACGCTCGCTTGGATCATCCCCCTAATGTAGTTTTGTTACATGTGGGAGGTAATGACTTGGGGTTGCGGTGTGCTCGGGAATTGATCAGGGACATAAAATTTGATCTATTGTGGTTGCAAGCCTCTTTCCCTGACACGATTTTTATCTGGTCCGATATTGTGGCCAGGACGGCTTGGCATTTAGCGCGCTCTGTTACAGGTTTGAACAGAGCCAGGGTGAAGGTAAATAAAGGGGTGGCAAATTTTTTTGTCCGGGAATGGAGGGCTGGAGGTGCGTCATCGGGATTTGGAGGAGGAAACATAGCGTTTTTTTTGCGCTCTGATGACGTGCACTTGAATGCCATCGGGCTTGACCTTTGGCAGCTGGGTGTGCAGGACGGTGGGTGTGCAACAGGCAGTTAGGATGTGGTGGGCGTCACGCATGTAAGGTGTCACATGTGTGTGCTGTGGCGTTAGGTCTATGGGGTCTTTGAAGGTGGTGCTGGAAAAAATAATGGAGGTTTAAGGGGTTTGGGCACATATGGAGGTATGGGTGTCCTTTTCTCCCTTAAAAGGTTAATAATGGAATGGAGGAGGTTGTATCTGGAAGGAAGTTCCTGGTTTGTCCCTGAGCTTGCGTAATACACTATGGGGGGCCTGTTTATGGTTTACTGATACAACTGGTGGGTTAAAATTCTAATTGACCTTCAAAGACCTCTAGATCAAAATGGGTTAAGGCTGGATGTATATATTTGGTTTATAATGTTTGTTGAAAATGTATTTATATGCATTAAGTTATGTTTCAGAGTATTTTTGTATTTTTCATATGTTTGTAATAAAAAAGGGCTGCTATGGCCATTCGACTCCAAAGAAGATAATGTGTCGTCTGGTCATTTGATAGATAAGTCATATAGAGTATAAGTGATTATAGAAGAGCCTCACGAGTAAGCACATCCCCTAGTCATGTATTTTATTGGGATTTTATGTGATAGACCAACACAAAGTGGCACATAATTGTGAAGTGGAAGGAAAATGATAAATGGTTTTCAACATTTTTTACATTTAAATATCTGTAAAGCGTGCCTTGCATTTGTATTCAGCCCTGTTTACTTTGATACCCCTAACTAAAATCTAGTGGAACCAATATCCTCCATAAGTCGCCTAATCAGTAAATAGAGTCCACCTACAGGGGTGGCCCATCCATTAAGGGCGCACAGGCCGTCCCCTCTCTCCACGCTGTGCCCTATATTATTAATGGAATCTATTTATGGCCACCGAGGCCACCCCCTATTCATGTGTCTGGCCCCTTTCATGAATTACAGCAGTGGGGGTGTATCTTTTTAAGCACCTGATTAGAGCTATAGGTTCTAATGGGCTTCAAAATAGGATGGACTCAGAGATCAGAGCACAGGCCACACTAGGTGTGTTAGAAAAGCAAATGAATATTTGCTTTTCTAACACTGAATCGCCTCTTTGCCAATCAGAAAGCGCGGGTCTGATACCCGTTTCCCAACTGGCTGAAAGGTCAGACGATCCTATTGGACGACTCGGAGGAGGAGAAGGGGGATGCACGGTGGAAGCCTCCATTATCCACACCACAGGAGGAAGAAAAGAAAGCTGCCACTCGCCGGGATACACTACCCACCTGCTTCCTAGATGGGACAGTCCTCCGGCTGGGGGGGTTGGCTGTTTGCCGTCCCCCCAAAATAAAAAAACACTAGCCGCCACTGTCCACCTGTTTATATATATATATATATATATATATATATATATATTCTTTTTTTTACAAATGAAGACCTGTGTGTAATTTTATCTCTGTATAAACACAGCTGTTCTGTGAAGTCCTCAGAGGTATGTTAGAGAACTGTAGTGAACAAACAGCATCAAGAAGGCCAAGGAACACACCAGACAGGTCAAGGATAATGTTGTGGAGAAGTTTGAGGCTGGATTGAGGCTGGGTTCACACTGCTGCATGGAGTGACTCACAGCAGGGGTCTGGTGCGTCCCTGTTCACCGTTTCAGGTCTGATTTCAGTCCGAAATTTTGGCTGAATTCAGATCTGAAATGGACCAGAAGATGCACAGGACTCCTGTGCAATTTGTTCCAGCGCCACTCTGGAGATGTGTGAACCAGCTCCGTAGAGAGTTGGTCACAATCTCCTGACATCCAAATCGCAAAAGTGTGAACCCAGCCTAAAGCAGGGTAAGGGTATAGAAAAATATTGTGACTATAGATCTGTGGGGGTCACCTAATGGTTGTTTAACATCTGGCAGTGGTTTGGAGTGGTTTGCTTGGTCTGCGTAAGCATTGTTCACCTTCCAGGCAATATTTCCCTCTCAATGTGTCTTTCTATATTTTTTGTTGTTAACTAATTTTGTGTGTTCTTGCTTTTTAAAACCTAGAGTTTCTATTGACTGATTAATATGCACATCGCCTGAGGAAGCATATCTGTGAAGCATGTTGGGATAATGTGCAACAATTTTACCTTCATTCAATCAATGAATTTTGATCAGTCAGACCACAATTCCTGTCATTCGTTTTTATCATGTATTGAATAAAATTTATATAATTTTAGATTGTATATTGTCCAACTTTCTTGATAGTCAGCACCGTCAAAATCCCCATTCTCTTTCTATCTATTATACTATAGAAAAATATCCCAAGCTTTGAACATCTCACGGACCACTGTTCAATCCGTCACCTGAAAATGGAGAGTATGGCACAACTGCATACCTACCAAGACATGTCTGTCCACCTAAACTGACAGGCCAGGCAAGGAGAGCATTAATTAGAGAAGCAGCCAAGAGGCCCATGATAACTCTGGAGGAGATACAGAGATCCACAGCTCACATGGGAGAATCTGTCCACAGGACAACTATTAGTTGTGCACTCCACAAATCTGGCCTTTATGGAAGAGTGGCAAGAAGAAAGCCATTGTTAACATAAAGCCATAAGAAGTCCAGTTTGCAGTTTGCGAGAAGCCATGCGGGCGACACAGCAAACATGTAGAGAAAAAAGTGATCTGGTCAGATGAGACCAAAACAGAACTTTTTGGCCTAAAAGCAAAATACTTTGTGTGGCGGAGAACTAACACTGCACATCATACTGAACACACCATGCAGATGCCTTTCTTCAGCAGGGACAGGGAAGCTGTCAGAGTTGATGGGAAGATGGATGGAGCCAAATACAGGCCAATCTTAGAAGGAAACCTGTTAAGAGTCTGCAAATGACTTGAGACTGGGGCGGAGGTTCACCTTCCAGCAAGACAATGACCCTAAACACACAGCCAGGCTACAATGGAATGGTTTAGATGAAAGCACATTCATGTGTTAGAATGGCACAGTCAAAGCTCAGACCTAAATCCAATTGAGAATCTGTGGCAAGACTTGAAAATTGCTGTTCACATGCTCTCCATCGAATCTGACAGAGCTTGAGCTATTTTGCAAAGAAGAATGGGCAAAGATTTCACTCTTTAGATGTGCAAAGCTGGTAGAGACATCCCCAAAAAGACTTGCAGCTGTAATTGCAACGAAAGGTGGTTTCTACAAAGTATTGACTCGGGGGGGCTGAATACAAATGCACACCACACTTTTCAGATATTTATTTGTAAAAAAATTTGAAAACCATTTATCATTTTCCGTCCACTTCACAATTATGTGCCACAATACATTTACATTTTTGGTTGTAACATGACAAAATGTGAAACGTTTCAAGTGGTATGAATACTTTTTCAAGCCTCTGCAATCTCACCTTTTGTTAGCTTAATAGCAGAATGAGAGACATTTATCGACTGGACAAGCAGAATTCCTCCGCTCAAGGCACCCTACTTCCGCTATCTCAAGGAACTTGGGTGCTGTTTTCAAGGAAGCTGTCTGTGCTCTAAGCCATGCCAAAGAAAAGACAATTCTAGGAAAGACCTTGGCCTTTGTCCCTGTCAAGCCAGCAAGCTAGCTGATGAAATAAAAATAAAGAAAATGTAGACTCCTATATCCACACAATCCAGGTGAACTGAGAAATCCTCCACTGTCAAAATACACTGAGCAGCGATGTAGCCGATTGATTGCATGTGCTGATTGAGTGAATATTTTCCAACTTTCCTGTTTAAAAGAAGTCGATTGTTACATCAAACGGCAAAAAGAACATTGACCATGGGACTTTTGTGAGTGGTGCTAAAAAAGAAGGTCAAACAAGGTGTAAAAAAATGTACAAAATGTATTACACAAATATTTAAAATTACTAACAAGAAGACATTAATATCATTTGATTACGATCACATCATCAATATCCACATATCAAGCATGTAATTACAACATAACACCCGTAATGGTTGACGCATGTAATGAATAATTCACAAAGGCTTTAGCCCCTGTACACACGGTCAGACATTCTGCCAACCAAATCCGTCGGATTTTGTCCAACGGATTTTGTCCGACGGATTGTGTCCGAAACTGTTGCATACACACGGTCGGACCAAGTTGTCTGATTTTGCGATTGCCAAGAACGTGGTGACGTAAGTCGTGTACGGCGGGACTAGAAAAGGGAATTTCAGTACCACGTCCGGCACCCTTTTGGCTCCTTCTGCTGATCTCGTGTTAGTAGAAGTTTGGGGAGAGACGATTCGCGCTTTTCACATTAGTGATTCAGATAGCTACTGCTCTTCAGTTTGTGCTTGTGTTTGCGTATCTGATAATCAGTGTGTGCAGTCATTAAGTATTTGTTTCTCATTGTGGACTATATCTTGGTATAGTACGCTTTGAAAGGCATTTTTTATTGTCTGCTTGCTTCTGCTATTCATGTCGTTCTTTCAGGCCTTGCTGTTTATCGGTGCTTTCTGGTGTCCATTCTGACCAGCCGACCGTTTTCAAACCATGTTTCATCTACGTACTCATCGTACAGTTTGTGCTGTGCTGGGGCTTCATGTTGGGGTTCTTACTTTGACACAAGCCCGGTCCATGAACAGGGAGGGGAGGCATTTGTGGACCAAGAATTGGTTGCGCCAGCGTCACCAGTTCTCGCACATGCCTTTGCTCCGTGAGATCCACAAGAATAATCCTGATCATTTCAGGAATTTTCTCAGGATGACAGACCCCGTTTTTCACCATCTACTGGCTTTGCTGACCCCTTATATCAGTAGGCAGGATACCTGCATGTGGCAAGTCATCACTCCGGAGCAGAGGCTCATCGCCACGTTGCGCTACTTGGCGACAGGGAGAAGTCTTCAGGACCTCATGTTCTCTACAGGCATCTCCCCCCAGGCTCTGGGGATCATTATTCCAGAGACCTGTTCTGCCATCATTCAGGTCCTGCAGAAGGACTATATTATGCTAAGTTTTATCCTTAAACATCACATTCTATGTATTTCATGATTGCTAATGTCTTGCATTTCTTTCCTCATTCCCAAATTACCATCATTGCAATATGCTCTAATTCATATACTCTGCCCCTTTGTCCTCATGCATATTTGCCTCACTAACTTCCCCACCATGCTCTTCTTGGCCCATAAAACTATAGTCTAGTCACTTAACAATGTCTTTTGGCAGCTCCATAGTATTGCTTTCCCCTAAACACCCCCTAAAATCTCTACAAACGTGATGTGTGTGCTTCAATTCATGCAAAGTGACCTTTTTTTTATTTTTGGAGTTGTGCCAAACTCATTAGTAACCCCCCTCTCCCCAATTGCTACCTCAGCTGATAGCAATCCTCTATCTGGTGACTTGACCAAACCCAAACCCTAATCTGCTTGCAATGTTGATTTGTCAAATTACACATTTTTGGTTTTGTTTCACTACACAGTGTCCTTCAACGCCACAGAAATGGCAGACTGTGGCCTTCCACTTTGCCATTTTTTTTTAAGTTGTGCCTTTTTCACCAACAGTGCAAACCCAAGTTCAGAGCGAGATGAGGGGACAGTCTCTTCTTCAGATAATCCAATAATGTTGTGGGTCTGCTACACACACACCTTGTTTTTGTTAACTAATGTATGTAGTGAATTACTGACCAAAATCATGCTCATTTTCAGCACCATGGCAGGAAAATGGCATGATTGTCCAAATTTACACCTCACTCTGGGTGTTTTTTACTAAAGGCACATCCACTATGCACTACAAGTAAACTGCAAAAGTACACCTGAAACTGCACTTGGAGTGCAAAGTGGAGTTACCTTTAGTAAATCACACTCCTTCTCAGCACAAACTCAAATTTGACTACAAATACATTTTATGCGCAATGAAAAAGGAAGCCACACATTGTTGAGAATTCAACTTTTTAATACAAGCACATTCACATGTGCGTTTTGAAAAGGTTTTTACAACAAACCAAGAGATTTTGTGTATCCAAAACAGAGTTTAATCAGAATTTTGTTTCCTTGTTGTTTTTGTGTAAACAGGCATGTATCAAACCGTAAAATACAGAACACAGGATCTTACAAAGTTCAACTTTGAAAAGTGAAGACAATATCAGACATGAGTATGTACAAACTGGGCTGATATTGCCTTCATCACATGGGGTGTCACCCCTGAAAAAAACTAATTTGGAAGATGCACACAGTGTGCCAACATGTGCTATCTCCCATCATGGGGGATCAATGTACATGCTTTGGGGCTGCAACCCCTTCATCTCAGACACTTTCTACAAAACATGTACATTGATCCCCCATGATGGGAGATAGCGCATGTTTACACACTCTGTGCATCTTCCAAATTTGGAATTTCGATAAATACAACATTTTGTTTTTAAAATAGCAAAAATAAAACCCTATCTAGTTTTTGTTGTTTCACACTCTCCCCAAAACATCAATGATGTTCTTCATTTTATTTTTAACATCATTGATGTTTTGTTGGATAATTTCCAAATCCCGATTGCACCCCATTATCTCCCCGATCAAGATCTGGGCACTTTCACTGGTAAAACGGGAATCTTCTTCCACATCACCTACAAAACAAAGCAAACAAACACACCATGTAATCCAAATATGGTGATATACACTGATGAGCTTACCGGAAGCTGTGTTCTCTGACACTCACCTGTTGTGGTGACAATTTGTCCAACCTCCACGATCTCTCCTTCCTCCTCCTCCTCCTGCTCCTGCTCCTCTGTTTCTGCTTTTGGAAGTTGCCCTTCTTTGAGAGGGGTGTGGTCCCTGGTGTCCTCATACTTGCCGAGTCTTCTCTCCCCTATGAGAATGTAAACAAAGATTAATTAGCACACAGAGGGCAGAAATAGGAATATGAAACATTGCTTGGAAGTGTTGTACAATTGTGTTTTTGGGCCGAGTTACAAGGTGAGAACATTATTGGGGACACTTTGTTAAGCTGGAATACTTCCCTGCAGAACGATGTTTCATACGAACGAATGAAACCATAAACTTGAAAGTGGCCATTTTAAAATGCACAACATGAAATCAAAGCACATGGAGCAGTATGCAAGCAAGAATAATCATATGAACACACGACAACTACTTACTTTTTTTAAGAACACGCTTGATCCTTAGGTACTGCTCGTGCTCCCTCAGTTTTAGGTCTGACCAGCGTTTTCTCAGTTGATCCTTGGATCGGTGTACCCCACAATTCTTCAGAAGACTCTTCACAACTTTATTCATGATCTTGGCCTTTCTGATATTTGGGTTTGGGTAAGGTCCATACTACCCATCATAGTCGGTCCTGTTCAATATGTCCACCATCTCCAACATCTCTCCAAAAGACATATTTGAGGCCTTAAATCTTGTCTTCCTGGATCGTGACGTTTCAGGCTCTGGGCTTTCCTCACCCTCCTCCTCGTTAGTGGAACTATTATTAGTGCGCACCTGTGTTCTCTCCGCCATGTGCTCTCCCCACTGCGCCAGAAGCGAAGGGGCGGGGAATAGTCTGGAAAGAACGTCAGGGGCGGGCGGAGTTTCACGCATGCGCACTGTATATAAAACGCAACACGCGTGTATAGTCCGTATGATCTGGGAAGAGAGTGAGGCGCGGACGTGACGAATGTGGAAACGAAGGTAAAAATTTTAACTTGGTGCTTCACTAGACTAGACTGCTTCTATCTAGGCCGATGTTGGGACAAGATTAGGAGGGTTTTTAATGGCCTTATTAGTATTTAAGGGTTTGTCTTGTAGACATGTGCAAAAGGAAAAAATTTGTTTAGTTTAGTTTCGTTTTAATTCGTTAATTCATTAATTTCGTTTAGTTATATTCGTTAACTTCCTTAAATTAGTTTTCGGATTTCGTTTAGTTTTCTACCGAATTCGAAAAATCGGCCACATTCGAAAGTATTTCAACCAAATTCGAAAATATTTCTACCGGATTCGAAATGATTTCAACATGATTCGACATTATTTCAACCGCATTCGAAAATATTTTGTGACCCGACTTTAGGGCCATGTATCTCGGGGTCACTTGGTGCTAGAAACTTTTGATATGTTGTAGTGCTAGTACTATTGTGTTTGCATACCAAATTTGGGGTTTCTAGCTATAAGTGACCCCGAGATATGTGGCCCCAAAATCGGGTCGCAAAATGTCATTCTCTGCTCTAATAACTAATAACATTTTGTGACCCGATTTTGGGGCCACATATCTCGGGGTCACTTATAGCTAGAAACCCCAAATTAGGTATGCAAACACAATAGTACTAGCACTACAACATATCCAAATTTGAAGTGTCTAGCACCAAGTGACCCCAAGATACATGGCCCTAAATTCGGGTCACAAAATATTTTCGAATGCGGTTGAAATAATGTCGAATCATGTTGAAATCATTTCGAATGCAGTTGAAATAATGTCGAATCATGTTGAAATAATTTCGAATGTGGTTGAAATAATTTCGAATCATGTCGAATTCATTCTAATTCATTCGTTATATTTCTTTCGTATTCGTTGTAATTTGTTATTTTTTTATTCGGACATTCGGATGCATCCGAATGTCCGAAAGATGCAAAATTCGGCCAAATTTCGATTCGTTACGAAACAAATTGCACACGCCTATTGTCTTGTGTTGTGTCTTGCAGACAATATGGATCCTTTCACAAATGCAAACTTTATGGGGCTATTCATAGAACTGTACATGGAGATGCCCTGCCTGTGGCAGTTCCACAACAAGTTTTATACTGACAGAACAAAGAGGAAAGCAGCACTGGAGAAACTGCTTTCTTTGGTGCGGATCATGGTCCCCACGGCAGACATGGCCTATCTGAATCGCAAAATTGTGGCCATGAAGCTTACATATCTCAGGGAGAGAAAGAAGCACCTGGAGTCCTTGAGAGCAGGAGATACAGTTGCTGTTTATTACCCCAGGATGGTTCACTTTGACAGGCTGCATTTTCTGGTAGACCAAGGGGTAGCCAGGCCACCACTCATGCCACCACTCTCCAGGCTTCCTTCAAGGCATCCTTCACCCCCAGCTGAGGCTTCTGATGTCCAACCTGGGCCTTCCAGGCAGCAACATGTGGTGGGGCCCAGCTTGAGACAGGTATTGCATTGTTGAACATATTTCTTGTGTTACATTTAATGATGTTAACTAGATGTTCTTATTGATCAGTAAGTTGTGATTTCTCAAAGTGGTTTACATCTCAATAGACAGTAGTGACCAAAAATGATTGGGACGGGAAAGAAAAATGCTGGTCTCAGAATGATAGTCTGTTCTATTTGGTAACATTCAATTAGCAAAAGCCAGGAGCACAAAATGGTGTGATTGATGATCAAAAAACTAAAACTAAAACTATGTCCCCTTTTCATACACAGGAAGACCTCAGTCGGGGGGAGGCTGTGGCAAGTGGCAGCCAGGAGGTCGACCAACGCCCTCCTTCTCCTCCTGCCCCAACTACAGGAGCCCAGCCACAGCCTGGAAGGATGCCTGGTGGGAAGTGCCGAAGGAAGACGAGAAAGTGATGGCCTGGGTTTAGTCTGGTCTGCCAGAAGATGCAGCCTCTTGAAGATCCACATCCTGGGGACAGAAATGGCATCTGAATTTCCTGTTCTCTAGGACTTCGGGATCAGACTTCCCTCCCTGAGATATTTACTCCTCAGGCCACCAATTTTTTCTATTACAATTTGTTAAAGTTAAGAAGTTTCTCCAGTGCTGCGTTCCTATTTTTATTTTATAGCGACCAAAATAAAGTTTTTTTTTTGTTTGATGAAATACTTGTGTAATGTGTTTTCCTTCCAAAAGGCCAGTTTATTTGTGAGCAGGCAGGTACATTTCAAAAATACAAAGTGAAATGAATAACAAGGGGTACCAACACTAAACAACCTCCTGTAGATTTTAATAATTAAAAATAAAAAAGCATCCAAAAAAGAATAAACCAAATCTAAAATTGTGTAGATGTGACACAAACTAAAATTGTATTGCTGAAATGGTTAACCTCCCTGGCGGTACCATTATTTCGGATTTTAGGTGCTAAAAGCGGTACCATTATTTTGCATGAAAATTTGGCGTTTTATATTGTAGTCCTGTAATTCTTAGGAATAACTCTCTTAAATCTGTCCAAACCAGAGTCTAGCAGACATCCCGGGTATGATAAAGTTTGAAAAATTAAATCATAAATTTTAATATAAGAAATAATTATAAATAATTGTACCAAATAATAATATAACAATAATAAAAATTATTCAATAATGTAATCACATCAAAAACACTGAAATTTGCTCGGTTGCAGAATTGTCACTGTCATTACTTTTCAGTATTTGATGACGAATCTCCCCACAAATCGATATCGCTCAATTCTGCGAGTGATTCTAATTTATTATCGCTGTTTTCTAGCTGCTCTAAAATCATTTTTGATGTACAGTGACAGTTTTGGTTGCTATGGACAATCTCCAGTTTCCAGGTATAAAGAACAGCTTTTATTATATAAAACTACATGCAGGACACTGGGCAGACCACTAGGGACAACGGGGATGTGAAATGTTTACATACAGCAATGTAATCTGTAAGATTACATTATACTGTATGTTTACTGTGTGTTTCACTTTTTGAATTTGGCGCCGATCTCCGTGCCCGTGCGTCGCAACGCTCGCAGGGCACGGAGATCGCCGATGTGATAGATCGAGCGAGACACGGCTCGCTCGTACAGCGGGGAGACGACGCTGGATCCGAGGGAGAAGGTGAGTATTCCTCCTCCTGGATCCAGCGATGCAGTCCCGAGTCTGACTCGGGGATACCGCTAATGGTATAAAAAATCCACCCCGAGTCAGACTCGGGAAAACCGTCAGGGGGGTTAAAAAAGAGTAAGGCCGCGTACACACGCGCGGACTGTTCGCCCAACCTTGTTCGTCAAACAGTTTGACAAACAGTCCGCTCAAAATTAGCATGAGCGGACTTGACCACACACGATGAACGAACAGTCCGCTGAAACCGTGCGCGATGACGTGAACGGCACGTACGACGGGACTAGAAAAACGACGTCCTATACACTGCAATGCAACCTTCGGCGTGTAAATTCTTTCTGAGCATGCGCGAGACTTAGTTTGACGAACAAGCCTACACACGAGCGGACTGTCCGCTCAAACCAAGTTTCAGCGGACAGTTTTACGGGATTTCCGAAAAACTTTGTTCGTCAGACTGTCCGCTGAAACTGTCCGCTGAAGCCCACACACGAGCGGACTGTCCGCTGAAACACTGTTCAGCGGACAAAGTTGGGCGAACAGTCCGCGCGTGTGTACGCGGCCTAATGAAATACGTTCGGGAGAAGTGTGTGTGACTATGAGCATCAAAAGAAGTTCGTTCTTGCAGCATTGTAAAGAACAAGAGAATGTGCTTGATGAAAGAATTTTTAACATTGCAGCGTGACGAATGTGCTATATCGCTTACGAGCAGTAGTTTTACCTGAACGAGCACTTCCGTGGCGGAATTTGAATGTGAGCATGCGTGGCACCTTATCCGTCGGAGTAGGCTACACATGATCGGAGTATGTCCGATTGGCCCAGTTGGTCGGGAAATATTTCCAACATGTTGGAAAATTGGGTCCGACGGATATTCCGACGGAATCAGTCCGATGCATACCACACACAGTCGGATTATCTGACAACACGGTCCGATAGGACACATTCCGACGGATTCTCCGACCGTGTGTACAAGGGCTAAGGCTCTCTACACATTTCAGGGGTAGCGCCCACTTCTTCAGGAGACAGCTCAGACGTGATTTTTTTTGTATGAGTATATCTGCAGAAAAAAACACGCAAAAAAAACACATCATATAAATAGTGTTTGGTGCATTTAAGTTAAAAGAATACATCCCAATGAGAGATGAAATTCCAATCTGTGTATAAGACTAGAAAGATAAAGAGAGTATTCCTGCACTACCAGAAACAAGAGGGGGTAGCACACTTAGTTGCAGCAAACACCGGATTGGCCAATCCATAGCCAAAAAAATAATAAAATAAAAGCAATATATGGTGCTGGGCTCTAAGTAATAGAGAACAGATTGATATATAAATAATATAAATTGCTGAGTGATTAGATAGATATTCTAACAAGAATGAATTCCAGAATAAGTAGCGTAAGTGCCAAAATGACAATGAAAAAAAAGAATAAAGAATAAAATCCAAGTGAATAAATGTCATTAATCACATAAAAATAAAGTGCTGGTGCCAAAAGTGACAATACAAAGGGATAAAGTCCAAATAACCAAATGTCTTCAAGCGAATAAATGATGATGAGGTGAAATAGTGAAGTGCTAGACTCCAGCTACAACTCTGTGCAAGTAAAGTAATATAAACGGTGACTTCTCTCTTCAGTGCAATGACACCTCTGTGTACAATGGCCCCTTACCTTACCGCTGTAAGGTAACAGCGTATAAATGTAGACAATCCAGGAATCTGGGGTCATGCAGTGAGTCACACTGGGGTCCTGCAGTGAGTCACACTAAGGGCTTTTTTATAGGTGGCTATGACATGGATATCATCTAGGGAGCCTTGTATCCTAATAGGTGGTTCTCGTTATAGTGGTATGTATACCTTCTTTGTACAAATCGACAACGATGGAAATCCATCCAAATAGATGTGTATATGATACGGAGAAAGAAAAGGGGTCGCAAACTGTGTAATATGTAAAAACAAGATGATTTTATTACAACCAATAAGGTACTCAAATAAACAACAAGTGTACAACTAAGCACCATGAGCAGCGAGCTCCCAACCTGACGTAATTTCCAGTGCCTGTCTGTTCCGACACGTAGCGTCACAATCATCATGTAGATAAAGTCCACATTTATGCAGGAAAAAACAGCAAGTGAGACAGAAAATAGGAAATAAAACTGTACCTGAGAGGAGGTGGCCGGCCACACAGAGGGAGCACCACAACAACTGCATTAACTGCATGCAAATAAGATCCTAAGATTGAATACCAAAAAGTCTCTCCTTAAATACTGCCCAAAAAAGGGGGAGGAGGAGGGCCCCATCCTACACAGAACACCATGTGGTGGGCGGGGCTGTAGAAAAGGCCAAGCCTACAAGGAGGGCAAGTGGGGATGGCATCTGGAACACCATCCACCATGCGGCCTGAAGTATCCCAGGTGCACCAATGGCATCATCAAATTGCATTGCGGTACATCAATCATGAGATCGACGCACGCACATGCGCCAAGCATGTACACGCGCATTCACAGAAGTGCACTAATACATGCCCAGTGATTTGGCTGAGGTGCAAAAAACATGGTGCCGATATCATTTGCACTTGGCCGAAAGGCCAAACGCAATAAAAGGACAATGGTCATGGGGAAAAAAAAAGAGGAAGGTGAATACATTATGTTTACAAAAACTCTTATTAGTACCACGCACAAAAGTCCCATGGGCAAAGTTCTTTTTGGCGTTTTCTGCATAAGTAGGGACTGAGTGTTGCTAGGGTTCGAGGTTGGCCTTTCTCTATATTTATGATTGTTACATCATCTCTTCTGGAGTGAGAACAGCCATAGATGGATCTAAATTCGGCTGGTCCATGCTGAACCAGCTCAATTATGATTCATCTATGGCAGGTTTAAGGCCAAGGTATTGACTGGAATAAAGCATTAACATATGGATACTTCATTAGTGTGTGGTTGCCTTGTTTTTTATTTGGAATGGTTACTGATTGGCTGCAGTTGGTTACTGCACAATGCATAATACTAATTTTTACCATTCTGTAACCGATCTTTAGTTACAGTTTGCAATTTGTGATGCACATAGGCATATCAAACAATACAATATAGCACTTTTTTTTCCCACAGGGATAAGAATGCAAATTCAGGTTAATGCAAAACCTTCATAAAAGAAACATGGAGCCTGCGATTGCTGACCTCTGCTTCTGAGGTTGCTGACTGACTAAGGCTGGATACACACCATACAATTTTCTTTAGATTTTTTTTCCTTTAGATTTACAAAAACCATATAATATGAGGTCAAACCCAAACACTTTTATTTGTATGTAATCAGGCAGGCCCTTGCACTACATAGTTTATGGTAAATCTAACAAAAGTTGTATACTGTATCCAGCTTTACTGTCATGCTGATCCTCTTGCTTTGAGTTGCTGGCTGGCAGGCAAAACATGCAGCTAAAGTGCATATAAGGCTCTTTTATCTATCAGACCATCACATGCTTATTCCAAGTTAGTAAGAATCAAATCCAGCGATCAGCATAACAACACATCCAATGGAATTTTCAGAAGGTCAGCAAGGAATGGTCCCATATTTCTCTAATGACAGGTTGAATTAAACATTTCAGAAACAAGTAATGCGACAGGCTGTAATGTATGTAAACAGGCAGAAAGCCAGTGGTGAATATAAAGGCATACTCAGTGTTTGTTTTGCTGAATAACAAGTTGTGTGCGTGGTGCATTTTAGTTGTTAGCTCAAAGGGGTAATTAACTTATGCACATACAGTGGGTTGTTGTGATTCATGCTGGCATATGGAGCTCATTTCCACTCTGCATTTGTCTTTCTTGTTACGTCTAACCTTCATTTGCAATGCTTTATTCAGCAGATGCCATCCAAACATAATGTAAAGTTTAAAGCTGGTCTTATTTTAGCAACAGAGCTAAACTACATGCAAATCAAAAAATAAAAAGTAAAAAGTGTATTTTTTTAACGTAACTAGTTTAAGTACCTGAATTTGACTTAGTATCAGCCTCCTAAAATTCTCTGCACAGCAGCACTCAGACTCTCAATCAGCTTCAGCCATAAGCTGACAGTGGCCATTAAGGCCCCTTTCATACTACCGATCCATTCAGGTCCGCCTGCCAGTTTTTCAGGTGGACCTGAACGGTGTGTATGCTTGAAGGTCGACTCTCCCAGTATTCATATTTTGTTTTCAGGTGGCCGTAGCAAGTGGAATTATATGCTGGCTTCTTATTCTTTCCTCTAAAATAATTTGATACAGAGGTATGTGCAATGTGATGTGGCGGCAGTAATTACAAAGACTGCGGTTGCGGAAAACAGAACTTGTATTAATGCAGAATCCAGTAATTCACAACAGAACTGGCAGGAAGGCACCCAGCCAGGAATACTCATGGCATGTAACAGCAACGTGTTGCAGAGCAGGTCTCAGATGTGCTGTCAGTGTCTGTCTTGAGGGGCGGAATACTGCCTGGCTGGTCTGGACCCAAATGGGGAGATCTCCAGGTAGGATGGCATGTCCCAATACTTTCCCTATTAGTCAGGAACCTCTTCCTCTCTGCTAATCCCTGTCCCTGGCAGATGGGTGACCTGTCACATGGGGCAGGCAGCATCCAACAGTTAGCTTCCCCAGTAACACTGGAAACCAAAGAGGAATCATGTTCCTTTTGACGTTTTCTCTCCTGCAATGCTGCTGCAGTTGAACGCCACCTGCAGAGGAGAAAGTAGACTGCATCTGCCTACAGGTATGTATGAAGATCCCCAATTCTGACCAACTGAAGCAGCCAGGTGATAATATCACATCCTCCTGAAGGAGTTTATATCATTCTTCTCCTTCTCCATTTAAAAGAGACAGTTCTTTAATCACATGTCTCCTGGTCCAGATAGTGTAATTTAACACATTAGCTTTCAGTGGCAGAAGGTTTGCGCTGTTTACTTTCGTGGCAAAAAGTGATGTCCTACCCTAAACTCCCTTAGACTAACTCTCACATTAAACCTTAAACTAACAATCTCTTTATATATATATATATATATATATATATATATATATATATATATACTCAGTTAGTTGTTTGCCTACTCTCCTCTCTTGCGCCAGGATTCTCTGCATCAAACATCAGCACCATAAACCTTTGCAGTTCAATTTTTTATTGCCACATGTCATGTGTTGCAAGCCTAAGGA
The DNA here is from genome assembly GCF_037356315.1 of Lithobates pipiens. Lineage (NCBI taxonomy): Eukaryota > Metazoa > Chordata > Amphibia > Anura > Ranidae > Lithobates > Lithobates pipiens. The sequence continues at coordinate 252,485,411 of NW_027507903.1, read as the reverse complement.
GACATTCCCATACATTTTTCACTCTTCATGTCAGTATCAGTGTGTACCGATGTGTCTCCAAATCCCACTGATACATTTCATCATCTGCACTTCATTAGAGGAGACACATTGGTACTGAATGAGCCATTGGAGACTGCGATTGTGGACTTTGATCTGTTAATTACTTACTGAAGTTCTGTATGCTCTTGCAATTACACACTTTTATGCTAGTATAATAACGTACTGATATGTCAGTAAGATATTTATAAATACTGCATTCCGTAGTGAGTTTGATTTCATGGAGAGGTGATATGAAATGCATTTTGACTTTCCTTTAAACACATGGTCATTCTTATATTGTGAGTTCTTATATTGTGAGTTCCAGTCCAGTAGGTTGTGGGATTGCACCTGGAGTACTGAATAGGGATGAGCTCAGGTGTACCCAGACACAAAAACCAAACACGCCTGAGCTATTCTAACAAAGCTATCAAGGTAGACAGCCAATCATAGGTGGCAGAGGCATGCCTCGCCATGTGGTCACATGTATTACAAGGGGCATGTCTCCACAACCTATGATTAACTGTCTGCTTTGACAGCTTCCTGGCAGGATAGCTCAGGCACACTCGGACTCATGCCCAAACATGCCTGAGCTCATCCCTGGTACTGAATAATACACATGGGTAGACATGTGCATTTCGTTTCGATTCTAAATTCGGACGAATTTTCATTATTCGGACATTCGGATGCATCCGAATTACCGAATTACAATGCTAACCAATTCAAACGAAATTCGAATCAAATTAGAAAAAATGACATTGTTCGACCCGACTTTGGGGCCACGTATCTCGGGGCCACTTATAGCTAGGAACCCCAAATTTTGTATGCAAACACAGTAGAACTAGCACTACAACCTCTCCAAATTTGGGGCTCCAAGTGACCCCGAGTTACGGGGCCCCAAATTCGGGTCACAAAATGTCATTCTCTGCTGCAGAAAAGTGCTTGACATTTTGCGACCCGACTTTGGGGCCCCGTAACTTGGGGTCACTTGGAGCTAAAAACCCCAAATTTAGAGATGTTGTAGTGCTAGTTCCACTGTGTTTGCATACCAAATTTGGGGTCCCTAGCTATAAGTGGCCCTGAGATACGTGGCCCCAAATTCAGGTCGCAAAATATCATTCTCTTCTGCAGAAAAGTACTTGACATATTGTCCATATCTCAGGGTCACTTTGTGCTAGGAACCAACTTGTGGCAGGTGACGTGGCAAGTGGACAATCCACAACTTGGTCATGTGGCACTCGTGGCAGGTCACGTGGCACTCGTGGCCGGTCACGTGGCACTTGTGGCAGGTGTCATGGCAAGTGGACAATACACAACTTGTGGCAGGTGACGTGGCAAGTGGACAATACAGAACTTGTGGCAGGTGACGTGGCAAGAGGACAATGACATACAGCATATGTACTTGCCTTGCGATTGACATCCGTGACTTCTTCAATCAGGCATGCTGACAACGTCATTGATGTGATAAATATAAATGAAATAAGATGTGTGTGTTTTTTTTGCACTGGTACACTGCAAGTATGAGAAGTTGATGTGACAGATGTATATAAGTAAGTAACTAACCATCTTCCAACATTTCTAATTCAAATAGAAAAGATTAGAAAAAAATATAATTTAATAGAATAAAAAAGAAAGAATATACAACCATCTTCTGAAATTCAAATTTCAAATAGAATAAATTTGAATTTCGAATAGTATGAATTCAATTTTTTGAATTCATTCATTTTAAATTTGGATAGAAAAGATTATAATAAAATAGAAAATAGACTAGAAAAACGATAGAACAGAATAGAATAGAATATATTATATTTTATTCTGTTCTATTGTTTTTCTAGTCTATTCTTTTATATTTTATTAAAATCTTTTCTATTAAAATCAAAATCATTATATACTAAATTCGAATTTCGGAAGATGGTGGTTTTATAATATATATATATTTCTTTCCGACATTTGAATTTCGTATAGAATGAATTCGAATTTGAATAGAAAAGATTAGAATAGAAATAGAGAATAGACTATAAAAACAATAGAACAGAATAGAATATATTATATTTTATTCTATTCTGTTCTATTGTTTTTCTAGTCTAATTCTAATTTCAATTTCGGAAGATGGTTATATATATATATATATATATATATATATATATATATATATATATATATATATATATATATATATATATATATATATATATATATATAATTTTTTTTTTATTTGAATTTGGATAGAAAAGATTAGAATGGAAATAGAGAATAGACTAGAAAAACAATAGAACAGAATAGAATATAGATACTATCTATTTCATTTTTAAGTTCTTTTGCAAATTACTATTTGTTTCCATAAGATCTCCTGCAGACTATTAGCATCTATTTCAATTGTTTGCAGATCTCCTGCAGACTATTAGTATCTATTTAATTTTCTCACCAGATCTCCTGCAGACTATTAGCATCTATTTCTTTTTAGCAGATCTCCTGTAGACTATTAACAGCCATTTCACTTGTTTTTTTTTTTTTTTTGCAGATCTCCTTTTGGAGATTACTTTATTTATTTCCATCAGATCTCCTGCAGTATATTAACATCTATTTCATTTTTTTCAGATCTCCTGCAGACTATTAGCATCTATATCTAAAGGAAATGGCTGTTCTAATGCAAAAAAAATAAAATAAAAATGAAATAGATGCTAATATACTGCAGGAGATCTGATGGAAATAAATAGTAATCTGCAAAAAAAAGAAAAATGAAATTGATTCTAACAGTCTGCAGGAAATATGCAAAAAAAAAGAAGTGAAATGGCTGTTAATAGTCTACAGGAGATCTGCTAAAAAATAAATAGATGCTAATAGTCTGCAGGAGATCTGGTGAAAAAACGAAATATATACTAATAGTCTGCAGGAGATCTGCAAAAAATGAAATAGATGCTAATAGTCTGCAGGAGATCTTGTTAAAACAAATGGTAATCTGCAAAAAAATGAAAAATGAAATAAATAGTATCTATATTATATTCTGTTCTATTGTTCTAGTCTATTCTCTATTTCTATTCTAATCTTTTCTATTCAAATTCAAATTCATTCTATACGAAATTCAAATGTCGGAAATATATATATATATATATATATATCTATAAAACCATCTTCCGAAATTCGAATTTAGTATATAATGATTTCGATTTTAATACAACATTTTTTAATAGAATATAAAAGAATAGACTAGAAAAACAATAGAACAGAAAAAAATATTATATATTATATTCTGTTCTATCGTTTTTCTAGTCTATTTTCTATTTTATTATAATCTTTTCTATCCAAGTTTAAAATTAATTAATTTAAAAATTTGAATTCATACTATTCGAAATTCAAATTTATTCTATTCAAATTTGAATTTCAGAAGATGGTTGTATATTCTTTCTATTTTATTCTATTAAATAATTTTTTTTTCTATTCTGTTCTAATCTTTTCTATTTGAATTAGAAATTTTGTAAGATGGTTAGTTACTTATACTTACTTATATATATCTGTCACATCAACTTTTCATACTTGCAGTGTACCAGTGCAAAAAAACACACACATCTTATTTCATTTATATTTATGGTATCAATGAAGTTGTCAGCATGCCTGATTGAAGAAGTCACAGATGTCGATCGCAAGGCAAGTGCATATGCTGTATGTCATTGTCCACTTGCCACAAGTAGTGTATTGTATTTGTCCACTTGCCATATCACCTGCCACAAGTTGTGTATTGTCCACTTGCTCCGACACCTGCCACGTGACCTGCCACGAGTGCCATGTGACCTGACACGAGTGCCATGTGACCGGCCACGAGTGCCACATGACCTGACACGAGTGCCATGTGACCAGCCACGAGTGCCACGTGACCAAGTTGTGGATTGTCCACTTGCAACGTCACCTGCCACCAAGTGACCCCAGATATGGGCAATATGCCAAGTACTTTTCTGCAGCAGAGAATGACATTTTGCGACCCGAATTTGGGGCCACATCTCTCGGAGTCACTTATAGCTAGAAACACCAAATAGAACTAGCACTACAACATCTCCAAATTTGGGGTTTCTAGCACCAAGTGACCCCGAGATACATGGCCCTAAAGTCGGGTCACAAAATATTTTCGAATCTGGTTGAAATTGTTTCGAATGCGGTTGAAATAATTTCGAATCATGTTGAAATCATTTCGAATTCGGTAGAAATATTTTCGAATTTGGTTGAAATATTTTCGAATGCGACCGATTTTTAGAATTCGGTAGAAAATTAAAGAAATCTGAAAATGAATTTAATGAATTTAACGAATATAACTAAACAAAATTAATTAATTAACGAATTAAAACGAAATGAAACTAAACAAATTTTTTCCTTTTGCACATGTCTACACATGGGTGGTTTTCTTTGAGATTGCACATATAAATATGGACTGTCATTTCATGTTTTAAACTGCTTGATTTACTGTCTCTTACACCCCTTTCAAACCAGGGCATTTTGCGGGCGCTATAGCGTTAGAAATAGTGCCTGCAATCCACCCCAAAGAAGCTGCACCATTGTTTGTAGTGTGAAAGCCCAGAGGGCTTTCACACTACAGCGGTGCGCTGGCAGGACGTCAGAAAAAAGTCCTGCCAGCAGCTTCTTTGGAGCGGTGAAGGAGCGGTGTGTTTACCGCTCCTCCACCGCTGTTCCCCATTGAAATCAATGGGGCAGCGCTGTAATGCTGCCGGCAAAACGCTGCTATTGCGGCGTATTGCCGGCGGTTTTAACCCTTTAGCGGCTGAAATGTGCCGCAAATCCGACGGTAAAACGCCGCTAAAAATAGCAGCGTTTTACCGCCGACGCAAAGGGGGGGGTGTGGTATGAAAGGGGTCTTAGATGCATGACCAAGACATTTTTGTGCATTTGCAGCAACTTTCCACTCCTTTAAAAACATATCTCTGGTGATCAAGATGGAGGACAGCAGATGGTCTCTATTTTAATCACAGGTATTCATATGCTCAACCCAAAATCTGCAAGGAACCCCATTACAAGAACAGAGGAAAAAGAAACAAGGCCTGGGATGGCTTTGCACAATTATTGCCTGATTGGACCAGCTACTATGCCTCCCAGAAGTAGAGCAAAGGTAAAAATATCTATCTGTGTACAGCAGCCATGTTATATATGCTCACACAGAATGACATATGTTCATGGTTTCTTGTTATGATGTAAATCAGCCTACAAGTTTTGTGCAACATCACAACAGCATGTTTTCACAGACATGAGAGCCCAATGTGAAGCAGTTAATGACGTATTGTTATTAGGATTCAGCATATGTCAACCCCGCTGTGAGCATTTTTTTAAAGTTGAGAGGTACTTCGAGCTGCAATTATTTCAATTTCAGTTTAAATAAATTTTATTATGCAAAACAATTAAGCAGAAAATGCTGTTTTGAATTCGAACAAGTCCATAGATTTGAACAAGTCCTTTTTTCAAATTATTCGTATCAAGCTGACATGAGAGCTGTTCTTTGGGAGACATTAAGAATGATACAAAATGATCCCTAATGTTTTCATCAAGTGTGCTGCTATTGCTATGTGCTGCTTCCACTTCAGTGGGTCCTTTCCATAGTGTAGATTATTGTGTGTTCAAAAAGGAACTCTTCATGCTTGTGAACAAAATAACGCAGGGCACATGCTGTCTTAACTGCTGTGATTGCCTTCAGCATGTTCAAGTTGATTTGAGTGTGCAGAAAATGCCACTTATTTGAAAGGAGGCCAAAAGCACTTTCCACCACTCTTCATGCTCTAGTGAGCCGATAATTTAAAAACCCTTTTCTGTAAACCAGGCCACGATTACAATAGGGCCTTAGCAGGTGCTCATCCAGAACAAAGGCCTCACCCCCAATAAAGATAAATGGTAGAGCAGGATTCTCAGTGGAGAGTTATTGGGCAGGTCAAGTTTATCTTCTTGCAGCATCCGTCCAAAGGACGGGTGACCAAAAATGCTGGAGTTTCAATAGCTCCCATATGACCCTACCTCAAAATAACAAAATAAATAATTTGCATGTGCCACCACCAAAGAGACAAAATAATTACTACTTTTTATAATTAAAATACTCGCTATTGGCTTGATATTCCTTATGTGTTACCCCGCCAGTTCCCATACAGTTGGGGAAATTGCAGCACTCTCATAAAATATGGGCTATAGTTGACCATTTTTCCTTTGTCGACTTTTTTTTTAAATTCGTTATTTAGTAAAGAAACATCCAACGAACCACATTGCCTTTTTTCATAACCGCATTGTTCAGAACGTCCCATATGACAGAGCAACTGTCTCGGATAATAGAGCTTGCCGTTGATTTTTCCAACAATGAAAGCAAAGCGCAGACTGAGGGGTTGCTAGGTACCTAAAAGTTAATGGGGAAAAAAAATATTCTTCTGCTTTCTTTTCAGTCCAGATCATCAAACCAGAATGGAAAATGTTAAAGGATACCTATACCCAACAAAGGAAGCAAGTGCATGGGTATATTCATGCAAGTGAAATGGATTTTCTGCATCCTGTCCTGGAAATGACAAAGTCAGCAAATGTGATCAGCTATTTTTTAACAAATGTAGCTTAAGGGCTCAGTCACACTTGAGAACATGGCTAATCTGCAAATTCAGATGAAAAAAAAGCTGATTCTTGCAACTGCAATGGTAGGTGTGTGCAAAAAGACAGATTAAGGAAAGACTGACAGCAGCTGTTCCTGCCAGCTCAGATGTTTTCGGACATGTGACAGTTGGCTGCAGTTATGGATCATTACTAGGGATGAGCCCGATCTTGGAGTCGAACGTAAGTTTGACTCAAGCATCGGGTGTTCCCTTGTTCGCCAATTGTCGGTTCCTGCAGTTCACATAAAAGTCAGACGTGAAGGTCTGGTATGGATTTTAAGGGGAACCCTGCACCAAGATTTAAAAAAAATATATTGCAGGTCCCCCCAAAAATCCACCGTAACTGGGTAGCCACCCCCCTCTGACTACAGGGAAGTCACAAGGAAGTCCCCATGCATCAGATAGGGTGAGGTCACCAGGGAACATCACAGTGTGGCTCTGCCCTCAGTTATAAAAACTGTCAAAGCAAAGATGCGTCATACAGGGGGCACCTCCCATGGAGACGGGTCGGTCATGTTTTTTTTTTCAGTCCGTCGGTGGAGCAAGAGAAGAAGACTTTGTGGGACATTTTTATTTTTTAATAAAGGACTTGTCCCAAGCCGTTTTCACCCTTTTCTTGTGAAATGGTAGGGGTACATTTGTACCCCGTTACCATTTCACACAGGGGAGAGGCCAGGATCTGGTGGCCCCCTTTTTAAAGGGGGCTTCCAGATTCCGATAAGCCCCCTGCCTGCAGACCCCCAGAACCACCGGACAAGGGTTGTGGGGATGAGGCCCTTGTCCCAATCAACATGGGGACACGGTGCTTTGGGGGGGCTACCCCAAAGCACCCTCCCCATGTTGAGGGCATGTGGCCTGGTACGGTTCGGGGGGCCGCTCTCTCATCCCCCCTCTTTTCCTGCGGCCTGCCAGGTTGCGTGCTCAGATAAGGGTCTGGTATGGATGTTTGGGGGACCCCCATGCCATTTTTTTTTTTTGGAGCGGGGTTTCCCTTAATATTCATACCAGACCCAAAGGGCCTGGTAATGGACTGTGGGGGAATCTCATGCCATTTTTTTCAATGACTTTTTTGTGTATTGCCAGGACCGACAATTCATTATAGCCGCGAGTACTTTTAAATTACTTTCTTTCCTTTAGAAATGTAATTTTGCTCTCAGACTGTTATAAATATGGGAAACATGCGCCATTTTACAGGCATACTATAGACACCCCTCAGGTATGAAATTTAAAGGAATATTTCACTTTTATTGTTTCATTTTAAGCATTATTAAAATCAATGCTCCCGAAAAAACTGCCATTTTTAAAACTTTTTTGCATTGATACATGTCCCCTGGGGCAGACCCCAGGTCTCCAAACACTTTTTATGACAATAACTTGCATATAAGCCTTTAAAATTAGCACTTCTGATTATTCATGTTCATATCTCATAAACTTTAACAGTGTTTGCATGTTCAAACAAATTTTTTGCCTGTTCGCATGTCCTGCTGCAAACCGAACACCGGGGGTGTTCGGCTCATCCCTAATCATTAGCAGCTCACCAGTTCATGTCAAACACATACAAGGTGAATGGAAGAATCTTCCCTGCTAGGACATTGTATTGTGGCAGTGGGACTACTCACTACTCAGAATACACTGGTCAGCAGCTCCAGCTGATTGGCTGCAGCTGCTGAAAGGTTCTCCTGTTTGTTTGTTCAACAGCAGAGGCAGTAGGAGGGTGACTATTGATCTCACAGATGGGAAAGCTTTCCATTGGCCAATGTAAATATGCCTATAACTTGAAAATACCTGGAAAAAAACTGAATATGAGTGTTTATGCTTGTAAAAACATTTTAAAAATGGCCTTAAAAAGTGTCAGAAAATGCTGATGCAAACTGAATGTACAAGATGCAAAGTGAACAAACAGAGATAAATCTAGATCATATCAATATTTGGTGTGACTACCCTTTGGCTTCGAACAAGCATCAATTCTTCTTCTTCTATGGAGGTCAAACCATCACTTCCAGAACTCCTTGTTTTTTTAACGTGAAGATATTTCATAATGACATTAGCTGTATGCTTGGGGTCATTGTCCTGCTGCAGAATACATTTGAGACCATTTGCATGCTTCCCTAATGGTATGGTGTGAGACATAAGTATCTCCCTGTATTTCTTAGCATTGAGGACACCTTTAATCAGGCAACGTTGAAGACCGTAGATGTAGTGGTTGGTAAAGGAGACTTAAAGTGATTGTAAATGATCACCTTGTAAATCAACCTGTTCATTTTAAAATGGAAATGAAAGGCAAAAGATTTTTGTATAGATAAAAAAAAAAAAAAAAAATTATAAATACCTTGTGCTCATATTCCCTCTGTTCTGAGCTGCATAAGGGAAGCGGCAGCACACCAAGTTTCCCAGTGAATGGCTGTGCAGCGGTGGGGTGTCAGGACAAGTCTGATCATTGGAGGGGAGCAGGATGAGTTCCCAGCATAACTAGAAAACTTGCCACGGTGTGTTCTCCTGCTTAGTATGGTCAGTTTTAATAGGGAAGTAAGGGGACTAGTGGGAACACCAAGCATTTCACATAAAGGAAGCAATACAAAGAGAACTGGATACTTTCTTATAGAAGTACATGGTACAGCAGGCACATATCAGGAATATGAAGGCGTAACAAAGGCTTTAATGCAGCAAATGAAAGCTACTTCATGCTTAGTTCCCTTTGAGATTGGAAGATGTCCAGCAGTGCCATCAGCACAGAACTGACAGAAACCAGTAGGACCCAGTTACAACCATCTTCTGTCCAGAAAAGTCTTGCCAGATGTAGTCTTCATGGAAGAATTGTGGCCAAAAAGCCATAGCTCCGATTTGGAAACAAGGCAAAGTGAATCAACTATGCATGAAACCATATGAACTGGCGTGCAGAAAAATGTCAGCAGGTGCTCTGGACTGATGGGTCAAATTTTGAAATACTTAACTGTAACAGAAGGCAGTTTGTTCACCAAAGGGCTGGAGAGCAGTACAATAAAGAGTGTCTGCAGGTGGAGGTTCCTTGCATGGGGCTGCATTTCTGCAAAATAAGTTGGAGATTTGGTCAGGATCAATGGGGACCTCAATGCTGAGAAATACAGGCAGATACTTATCCATCATGTCATACCATCAGGGAGGCATGTGATTGGACCCAAATGTATTCTGCAGCAGGACAGTGACCCCAAACATACAGCCAATGTCATTAAGAACTGTCTTCAATGTTAAGAAGAATAAAGAGTCCTGGCAGTGATGGTTTGGCCCCACGGAGCCCTGATCTTGAAATCTTGTAGTCTGTCGGGGATTACATGAATAGACAGAAGGATTAGAGGCAGTTTACATTCACAGAAGATCTGTGGTTAGTCGTCCAATTGTGGAACAACCTACCTGCCGAGTTACTTCAAAAACTGTGTGCAAGTGTACCCAGAAGAATTGATGCCATTTTAAAGGGAAAGGGTGGTCACAACAAATTTTGATTTGGACTTTTTGTTTTATTCACTTTCCATTTTGTTAATTGATAAAAATAAACTATTAACACTTCTATTTCTGAAAGCATTCTTAATTGACAGCATTTTTCACACCTGCCCAAAACGTTTGCATATATAAATATATATATGTATAGTTGTGGCCTTGGACCGAGACAGAGGCAGATCACATAAACATACGACAAGACTTACAACATAAATAAACCTGAGGTGTGGCTTTTGGTCGTCTGGTAGGTAAACCAAGAAAAGGGGCAATACCCAAGATAAGTACCGTATTTATCGGCGTATAACACACACTTTTTTCCCCTTAAAATCAGGGGAAAATCACGGGTGCGTGTTATACGCCGGTCCTCCGTGATTTTTGAGCGATTTTTAGCCTCTGGGCGGCTTTTGGCCGCCTTCGGCCCTTCTCGGCGGCTTTTGGCCGCCTACGGCCCTTCTCGAAAGCCGCAGAGAAAGGCTGAAAGCCGCCGAGAACAGCAGAAGGCAGCCGGAAGCCGGCGAGAATGGCAGAAGGCGGCTGACAGCCGCCGAGAACGGCCGAAAGCGGCCGAGAACTACCGGGAGCGCCGCTGAGATACACAGGACATGACGGCGGCACTATTTTTAAAAATAAAATCTGAAATTAACACTGACAAGGGGACAACGATGCACAAGGCTACATTACAAGGCTGCAATGACAGACAGGCTGCAATGACAGACAGGCTGCAATGATCAGGGTGCAATGATGGACAAGGCTGCAATGATAAGGCTGCAATGATGGACAAGGCTGCAATAATAAGGCTACAAGACAAGGCTGCAAATGACACTGATAAGGCTGCATTGATGGGCATTTAAATGTAAGTTGTTGTTTTTTCCTTAAATTTCCCTCCTAAACTTGGGGTGCGTGTTATACGCCGGCGGTAATGAATAATTGTGGAGGAGAATGTGCTGAGAAATGCTGTAAAAAGGGGAATGGGAGGGAGGGTATCGCGCACTGGAACCAACAGAGAGCAAGGGCAAATGGCCAGCTTAAATACCTCCTGGCCTCCTCCCATAAATTCAGGCCACCATTCTGGCCTTCTAATTTATGGCCATGGTCCTAAGACCGAGACAGATGTGTATCACATAAACACGCAACAAGACTTACAACATAAATAGACCTGAGGTGTGGCTTTTGGTCGTCTGATAGGTAAGCCAAGAAAAGGGGCCAAAAATAAGCAGGTAGGGAGTATATCTTTATTGGTTCTAAGCTCATTGAGCAAGCTTGGAGAAGGCTAGGGCCATCTCCACTTGAGGGTTTGAAATATATCTGGGCCGAGACAGGCGGACTTCCATCTGCCTAGCTTCTTGATCACATGGTCTGGTACTCCCTGCTGAGATGCTACTGAGGCTGCTCTGATCCAGAAGGAATGTCCAGAATTCTGCCCGGGGTCTAGGCTTAAGTTGAGCAGTAGGACCCTAACATGTTTGTTAAACTGACTGCTAGTCAGGGGGTTGACCGGAAATGGCAATAAGGGGCTGGAGACTGGCTGGCTGGGTAGGCGAGAGAGCAGACGGTTAAGGATCGTTACTGTGCACCAGGCGTTGCTGGTCCTGAAGAAGTTGATATCTACTCCGAGTCTGGTTTGTTGCGTTTTGGAGACCGTAAGCTGAAGGACATAATGGTTTGGGAAGCAAGGCAGCAGGTGTCTATACAGTACCTGACTACTGGTACTACCAGAGGTGAACTCGCTAGGTCGTAGGAAGCCATAGGTAGATGGCCGCTTGGGTGACCAGGCTGGGCAAGAGCCCAAAGGGGAACGTGTGAGGATTTCGGACATGCCCCTGAAAATAGCACTTGTGACTGGTAAGCGTTTGCCATTGGTAGCGGGCTGCTGCTTCTGAATTCTGTGCAGAAAGTCTTTAACTGTATGGGCTGTGAACACAGATGGCTCTGTGGGATTCTGTAAGGACAGGAAATGCTGAATACTGGCTAGGTACAGCCGGATAGTGTTATGAGTAGGAGCCAGCAATAAGATATGAAGGCTAGGATGTGAGTGCTGTGGTTTCCGGCTAGGAACTTGCAGTAGATATTCAAGGCCGTGTACTAAGCCTTAAGTGTGTTGCTAGACAGCGAGTGGTTGATGAGCCAGGTTGCATTGACAAGATGTGGCTTCAATCCATTGTAAGTTGAGACCAAGGTGAGATAGGAGTGGATGATGGGTCGGCTCTGGATTCTTGCTGGAAGAATAAGACAAAATTGAAGCGAGACAGTGCATCTGCTACAGCATTGCACTTGCCAGGGATATGCTCACAGTAAATATTAAATTGGTGATATAGTGATAATTGCAACAGACTGCGCAGGAAGGATATGACGGGGAGCGACTTGGATCTACCCTTATTTATGATGTCGGCCGTAGCCTGGTTGTCTGTGGTGGAGAGTACTGTCTAACCTGTCCACGTGTGGCCCCAGACTTGGGCTGCTGCCACTATGGGGTACAATTCGAACAGGAAGATCGAGCGATACCAGGAATCAAGCAGATTTCTGGGTGCCAGGGACCGATGAACCAGTGGTGGCCAAAAATAGCAGAAAAACCTGTGGAGGCTGCAGCGTCTGTGACTACTGGGCTGATACTGAGGGAATAAACATGGATATGCCATTCCAGTTGGTGAGGAACTCGTCCCACATAGTTAAGTCCACTATGGCTGCTGAATTAAGTCTGAGGACTTGGTTGGGGTCCTGTACTTGGGCGAGAAAGACCAAGAGCCGTGAGATGAGCGACCGCCCCTGCGGAATAATCTTCATCGCAAAATTGAGCACCCCTATTAAGGACTGCAGCTGTCTTTTAGTACAGCCCTGAGACCGGGTAAAATTGTGAATGACCGACCTAACACAGGCTAGTTTGTCAACAGGTAGGCTAGCCTGCGTGTCCAGGACGATGCCTAAGAAGGTGATGGAAAGTGCTGGGGCTTCCACTTTGTGTTGTGCTATAGGCACATTGAGATTGTTGAAGACCACTCTTAGCTTGTCTTGATCTACCGGGGTATGTCTAGCAGAAAGTCATCAGGATAATGGATAAACCTGTGGCACTGGGCCTGGTGTGATAGGATCCAAGTGAGGGACTGGATGAAAACGCCAAACTGCCATGGGCTGTCTTTAGACCCAAAGGTCAGTTTGGTGAAAAATAGTAGGAATCCATCCGCTTCATGCTGTGCCACCACCAGAGGGGTGACTCAATAGGCAGGAGCTAGAATGCGTCTGCGATATCTGCTTTGGATAGCCAGGCACCGGTGACTATCTTAATGATGGCCTGGGTGGCCAGGTCGACTGATGCGTATTTGATAGAAAATTCCTTGAAAGGGGTCAGGCACTTCAGACTAGGAATATGTGGGAAATGAGGCACAGACAAGTCATAGACTAGGAAGGGGCATCTTGAGGCAGCCTGAGAGCACTGATTTGTCGCGTGGATGGAAGATTGGCAAATCGCACAGAGTGGGGAACGAAGAGCAACAAAGTGGCAACAAAACAGTTGCATGTCTGTGACTCTCCAGTCAGTACTAATCTGGAACTGGGCGAGTCTTGCTGCTGCTTAGGCTGAGAATGGCCGATGGTAGTCGTAGAAGGCAAAAGCACCATATTTGTAAGAAAGATGTAACACTGCATGAAGGTATAAGTCTAGCTCCTCCCTCCTGCTGGGGGAGGCTGAACAAAAGGACGTTTCTGAATATCCCGAAGGTCAGAACGAATGCGGTGGCTGACAGCTTCCAATAGAGCCTGGGGTAATTTGACTTGACAAGCACTGAGACGTCCCCCTGGTGTACCTGCAGAAGGAGAAGTTGTCATCGGGACCAAGACCAGGTCAGGGAGGGTCAAGGGTGGGCAAACTTTCCAAAGTGTGACTCTGCAACTGGGAAATGGCCACGGAAATGAATTGCAGGGATGTCTGCTGGTGCTGGGTCAGAACCGCTCTGCCTTCCTGGCCGTAGTGGGAAAAGGAATATCCCTGCTTCTCAGCTCAGAAATGTGTTTGGGGATGGTCCATCCCCTGAGGGACTGTACACTGCCACACTCTGTGCCTGCAGAGGGTGACAGAGAGGCAGGTGTGAACTGCTCGCTGCCGGCCTGCGGCATGGCTCAGGGATGATCATGTTAAGAGGAGTCATAGCCGTAGGATAGAGAGCGGAGTGATAAAGAGAAAACTCAGAGAGGAGGAAGAAAGGGGAGAAGAATAGGAAAAGGAATTATAGGCATAGACAGGAGCTCACAGTGTTCTGTTGTGGCAGAACAATGTAGAGTGAGAATTTTGAAAACTCAGAAGAGTGCGAGGCTACTGAGGTAGGCCAGATAACCGATAGCTTGGGTGCCTTTTTGTGGCAAGCACAAACCTGAAGACCAGAACCCCAGGGCGTACTGGAATGTGAAATTGAAGTCTGGTACGGCCTACATAGGAATGTTGCGGTCTGTAGTGGGTGACGTATTCTCAGCCTGCTAATACTTGCACTGCCAGCAAGCCTATTGTTTAGTGACCTTGTCCTTGAGGTGAAGGGTCGCCCTTCGAAAAGAGAGTGTCGTGTATAGACATATGTGACAGAAACGCCTAGAGAGCACGTCCAATGATGTATGTGAAGTAACGGTGTAGTGAAAGGGTGCTGCAGAATGATGTGAAAGAGAAACACATGAACTATGCACCTGACTGATGCTCTAGTTGTGAGGTCCTAATTAGGATCGAACTCAGTCAAGAACACCTGCAGTAGGGATGACATAAGTGCAACAAGACTCCTTATTCCTCCCTTTTTTTTTCTTATTTGTTTGTCCCCCTTGTACGCGACTGGCCCTGGTGAAGATGCAATCATTGCGGTATTGGTACAGGATGGAACCGGAACTCCACTGACCTGAAGGAGAAAGACAGACGGAAAATAATAAGTGGCTCGTAGGAATGCCACTGGAAACAATGGCACTAAAATTAAGTGTGGCTGTGTGAGTGCCACTGAGTGTGCTTGCAGCGATAGCAAGGAATGCAAATGGGTAAATGCTGAGATGCGTGTATTTGCAGTGATTGCAGATGGGTAATGCTGAGATGTGTGTACTTGCAGCAATTGCAAGGCGTTTAGGCAGAGATGCATGTTTGCAGCAATTGCAAAATGGGCATCTGCTGGGATGCGTGTATTTGCAGCGATCGCAAGGAGTTTATGCTGAGACGCATGTTTGTAGCAAATGCAATGGGTATATGCTGAGATGCGTGTTTTGGCAGCGATTGCAAGATGCGTATTTTTGCAGCATTTGTAAGAAAGGTAACCTACTGATAGGCAAAAAGAAAAGGATAGCGGAAATCGTATGTGTGGAAATGAACTGTGAAAATGGCATATGTAACAAATCGTAGATTCATGATAGAGAGTGTAACAAATTGAGTGTGGAATACTCCTGATTTTAACGGTTGTGCCGCTGATGCGACTAGGTTCGGTTTGGAGTGTGATACATGTAGCTGCTGACACGATCAGAATTGGTCAGAACAATGATATGAATAATAAATCATAGGGAATGGTATGAACCGCTACGAATCGGTGCGTGGGATGTGAGTGAAGCGAACCGTTGTGCCACTGGTGCGACTAGGTTTGGTTAGGAGTGTGATGCATGTAGCTGCTGACACTATCCGAATCGGTCAGGGCAATGATATGAGTAACAAACGAACCACTAAGAACCACTAAGAATAGGTGCGAAGCGTTGTGCCGCCAAAGCAACTAGGCTCGAATAGGAATGATGAGTGTGGCAAGAAGTGATTTGAAATATTTAAAGGGAAAACACTGCGCTATAACAAACAAATACCAAAAACTTCACAACAGCTGCCAACACTTCAAACAAACAAGTTTGTAACAAAACCATACATAAATGAATTATGTGGTTACAAAAAACGAAATGTGAATATACTGAAAATGCAACAAAAAAACTGTGAACACTAAAAGTATAAATAACTAAATAGTGAGTCCCAGTGAGAAAAGTCCACATGTATTAAGTGGTGCACAAATATTGTGGTAGATATTCCTCACAAGGAAATCAGGGAGTCCACAGATCAGGTGAAACCAAAGATAACGGCTTGTCTGGAGTGATTTCAAAGAATAGGTAAAATACTCTTACCAGAGAAGATGGACCCATCTGTCATACGACGGTTGAGTCAACAGCACTTGGGGTCCACACGTGGAACCAAAGGTAGATTGGTGGTAGTCCGAATGGATACTGGGGAGGCTTCCGATGTTATAAGACTATGGTGAACGTCTCTCGAAGCGTCTCTCAAAGTGTCAGGATCAGACGGGTCGCATTTGGGGTACCGACCCCAAATGTGGAAGGTGGTCCACAAAAAATATAAAGGAAAAAGAAAGCTCCAAATGGTGCAGGTCAGAGGGTAACCATTGGGTTTTATTTAAAAAGTCATAAAAATAAACATAATTATGACATGTGATCACAGAAAATAAATATTAAAAGAAAGAAAAAGCAATGTGGGGTGCCAGATGCAAGTCCGACGCGTTTTGACAACATATGTCTTCAACAGGGGCATATTGAAACCCTCCACATTGCTGTCTGATTTATAAAATACCCCATAACTGGCCCGCCTATAAAAGGGCAGGGTCAGTAATCAAAGGCAGGATGTGTGCGGAATGGCCGCCCAATAGAAATATAGGTGGGTGGGTCACTTTAAACTTGACAACCAATAAGCTTGGCCAATTCAGCACACAAACGCCTATATGTCTATCAATCAGCTGAATATATTATCAAAATATCAATAAAATTAAAACATTCAAGAAATATAATCCAAAATCCCCATATATCTCCACTTATCACAAACAAACCACTGACTGATATATCTAGTACTAATGGTTCAATCTAGCGTGTACATAGAGAGGCTAGGGAACATAACTTAGTCAGCACCCAGACTAATATATGGCAGCGTAAAAAAAACATGAACAATGGCAGGTCATTTATGTGAATATAAAAGTGCTCACATAACCAGGATGGCCATCAACTTCTCAGACAAACCAATCAAGCAGCAAGGCAGTGGTCACTTATTCGCTCACTCCATGAGAAGGTGTGTGAAGATGTAAAATGTAAGGTGCTCACATAATAAGAATGGCCATCATTTTATCAAACGAACCGATCAAAGAGTGAGACACTGATCACTCAATGAATAGTGCAGCGTCCATACACCAAAGAAACGCGGTTGCCGTGACAACCGCTAGGACGCTGAGCACGCCTCTCACTACGTTCGGGATCACGTGACTCATCACGTCATCATGAACGATGTGTCACTGGGCCCTTGTCCTATCCCATGGCATACGCAGTTCGTTGCCAGGACACCCGGACGGGGCATACTGTGCACATTTCCTGGTTCCGCGTCACGAGGCCCGCAACGTGCATGCCGCGGGTCACGTGACACGCCCCATCTCCTCCTCCAGACACTCGGTGATGACAGCAGCGCTATGTGTATTCCACACAAACGCTGACCGGAAGTCACCGCTGCCAGGGGGCGTGGCCGTAGCCAGTGTCCTCCGTATAGGAAATATAGACAGGAAGAAGGTGTACTGGGCATCGTATACACACAGGGCTAATGGACACAGTTATAAACTGCACCAATTATAACCCGCAATACAGCACACCGAGTGCACAGTATACACTGCTGGTAAATCACAGAAAATACCCCAGAAATACCACCAAGAAATCTTTCAATGTCATATTTCAATATCGCACCACTCCATACAAGATTGAAAAATAATTTTGCATATGAGGGTACGAGAGAAATTAGAAACAAGGAATATGAAGTGATTTGAACCAGTGAGTGAACCAACAAATTGTTAGTAGGGTATGGGGGTGAGCGGTAAGAATCAGTCAGAAAAAATGATATAAATAACGAACCACAGGGTATGGTACAAACCCATATTAATCGGTCTGTGGGATGCAGCTGATGCGAAGCATTATGCCACCAAGGCGACTAGGCTAGAATCGGAGTGATGCATATGGCATGAAAGTGATATGAATAAGGGTGAGCGATATGAATCAGTGCAGGACGTGTCTGATGCGAATCATTGTGCCACTGATGCGACTAGGTTCGATTTGAACTGTGGTAAGTATGCAACGTATCTGATATGATTCGGTAGTAGGGTAAATTCATTTGTTTTTGAAAAGTATGAAGTGAAAGGGATACGAATTGGTTGCAGAGTGTATGCCACCCCTTATTCTAAACTGAACCCATACCAACCACCCAACCCCCCAGGCTAATTAAGTGCAGACAAGGCACCAGGTGGGTCTAATTACCACCTCAATCAGCCACAGAACCCGTGCAAACAATACATGCTCATCTCCAAATGGATGAGACGGCAACCCTGTGAATCCTATGAGCAACAAAGCCTGTATCAAGTAAAATTGGACAACGACCGACGGTAGCTCGGAGGCTTGGATCTACAAATGAAACTTATATTTGTGGCATAGGACGACAAGCATGGCCGAGGGGATATACACCTGTGCCGAATGATGTCGGGACAGGACCGACAACAACTCGGAGGCAGCTAAGAATGAAAGGGATGCAGGACAGGAAATATAACAAATCGTAACATTGCGCATGAACGAAAAGGTACGAACCCTACCTACAACAGCGAGAGAGAATCACAGATGAAGAGCATGTACAATGAAGCTGTAAGGCATGTGTAAATGAACGAACAGACTCACAAACACAATGTGAACTGGGAAGAACCGGCCCAGCGACGTGTAGTATTATGCACTGGACAGAGAGCAAGGGTGTGCGGCCAGCTTAAATTCCCACCGGGCTCCTCCCATAAATTCAGGCCACCATACTGGCCTTCTAATATATATATTTATATATATATATATTTATATATATATATATATATATATATATATATATATTTAAAGCCCAGCTCCAGGAAGGAATAAAAAATGCTTATTGGGTCTAAGTGGTAGACGAAGATACGTAATTACTTACATTTCTCTCCCCAGCAGGTGTCAGCGCTTTTCTCTTCTCATTGACGCTCCAGGCTGCTCGTGGTCCCTCAGTGTTATCACGTTAACCCATTAACCCCTGTAATCTACATGGAGAAAACAGGCCACTGTGTCCAGGAGTGCCTTAGAGAGAAGACTTTGCAGGTGTCTTCACTCTGATGGAGGGAGCCTACAGGTGCGAGAATGAAAGTGAAACTTTAGTCAGGAAATTAAGTCCTGCTAGATCACATCAGGCTGCCCCCTTTTGCAGGTATAGCTATGTAAAACATTAAAAACGATCTGTTTGAAATCCAGTAATACACTGTCTTATATAGTGAGAAAGTCAACCAGCGCTAAAAAAACTGAAACAGTGAAAGAAAATATATATATAAAGGAAAAAATGCAGCTAGAATACTGTAGGTCAAATTACCAAATCCCACATTTCAAAATATAAATATCTCAGTACAGCGCAAAAACATAAAACTCTTTACAGTGAAATACTAAATGCATAAATAAAAGTCCATATAGTGAATGATACAATATACAGTGATCAAGAAAGATCAAAAAGAGTCCACTTGTGCAGTGTGTCTTTAATCAATATATCCAGTGACGATGTGATCCCTTCACCAATGAACTAGTTGGACTCTCACCTCATCGAATGGACCCCTGATAAATCAGATAGGTCAAACACACATGTTCCCATCAAGGGTGAAGTATAAGGCTACAGCAAACCAAACGGAAGCATTTCCAGATAGAATCTCCTCAATGTCATCAGGTCAGGATAATGTCATATATGAAAAAGAACAAGCAAATCTAGTGCTCTCCGTTTGATAACAATTTATTAAAACAGATGAATAAAAACAAATTTCCACTCACATTTCTAAGCACTGATCTCCAGTGCTGAGTGCAAAGCAGGAAATAACATGCATGGATCAGTGTGTCAGCTGGCGGATGACGTCACGACGCGTCGTGACGTCATCCGCCAGCTGACACACTGATCCATGCATGTTATTTCCTGCTTTGCACTCAGCACTGGAGATCAGTGCTTAGAAATGTGAGTGGAAATTTGTTTTTATTCATCTGTTTTAATAAATTGTTATCAAACGGAGAGCACTAGATTTGCTTGTTCTTTTTCATATATGACATTATCCTGACCTGATGACATTGAGGAGATTCTATCTGGAAATGCTTCCGTTTGGTTTGCTGTAGCCTTATACTTCACCCTTGATGGGAACATGTGTGTTTGACCTATCTGATTTATCAGGGGTCCATTCGATGAGGTGAGAGTCCAACTAGTTCATTGGTGAAGGGATCACATCGTCACTGGATATATTGATTAAAGACACACTGCACAAGTGGACTCTTTTTGATCTTTCTTGATCACTGTATATTGTATCATTCACTATATGGACTTTTATTTATGCATTTAATACACTGTCTTACCCTGATCTACACATGCTTATTTGCTCTTTTTTTTTTTTTTGGCACTGTGCCAGTAGAAGCCGATCTACTGAAAAAAAATGTACAGGTTTAGGAGATATTCTTTTTACCTACAGGTAAGCCTTATTATAGGCTTACCTGTAGGTTAAAGTAAAAAATTTGACTATACAACCGTTTAAGGACCAGCCACCACAGTTGTACTGCGGCAATGTGACTGCTTCCTGCGAGTCACTGTCATTTTATGTACACAGTGATTTGTGGGCACGTGCGCACTGCTGGAGGCACGTAAATGCGCCCGCTGGCCAGCGGTGGAGCCAATCAGCGGATGGGACCTACTCTCTGTCCGCCGGCCACCCGCGATCATTCCCTGCTTTGACAGATCAGGGATCTGCCTCTGTAAACAAGGCAAATCTCCGTTCTGACAGGGGAGATCACACAGATCCTGTCTTTCTGCTATGCAGGAATATTGATCTGTGTGTTTTCCCAGTCACACAGTCCCCCATACAGTTAGTAAACACACTGAGAGAACACATTTAACCCCTTCCCTGCCAATGTCATTAGTATAATACCAGTGCATATTTTTAGCACTGATCACTGTAATAATGTCTCTGGTTCCCAAAAAAGTGACACTTTTGGCGCTATTTTGGAAACATTCACATTTACACAGTAATCAGTGCGATTAAAAATGCACTGATTACTGTGTAAATGGGACTGGCAGTGAAGGGGTTAACCACTAGGGGGGCGATGCAGGGGTTAAGTGTGTTCTAGGGAGTGATTCTAACTGTGGGGGGGCTGGGCTACGTGCGACATGACACTGATCACCGCTCCCGATCACAGGGAGCAGGGATCAGTGTCACTAGGCAGAACAGGGAGATACTTGTTTACATCAGCATTTCCCCATTCTTCCTCTCCGTGAGACGATCGCAGTATCCCTGCAGACATCAAGCCTGTGGGACCCAGGATCACACTCACGGAGCTCGCAATGGCTGCGCCGCCCACAATGCCACGTCTTAAAGTGCAATGTACAGGTACATTAATATGCCTGTATGTGCCCTTCTGCTGATGTATATCAGTGTGAACCGGTCGCCAAGGGGTTATTTTGCAACCAGGGGCAGACTGACCATTTGGCCACTCGGGCACTGCCTGAGGGCCCCGGGCCACTAGGGGGTCCCATCAGGGTTGCCAGCCTCAGTAAAACCAGTATGTAAAAATCTGTGTTTTTTTTACATCTGTCTCTGAAATGTCCCTTACCGACATCCTTTTGGTCTAAAAATCCTGAGATTATAGCTGCCCCACTTCTCCAGTACCTTCTCAGCCAATAGAAACCTGTCTGTGTATACTGTGTGTACATGTATGTGTATACTGTGTGATGGTATACTGTGTGGCCCCATAATCTGATTGTCTGGGGGCCCCATAATCTCCTATTGGCCGGGGGGCCCCATGAGTTGTCAGTCCGCCCCTGTTTGCAGCTATCCAATCATTAGATGCGGTGGCAACATCCATTTTATTTTCTTTGGCTGTTTGCTTTTCCTTCTATTTTCACTTGGTGATCTGGCCAGTAAAGCACCTCCTGTATTGTAGTGTTAAATGTTTTAACAGATTTATAACCACTAACAAACTGAAGCCAAACTCCAGCTCACACCTTAAAATCAGTTGCAGCAGTTTTTTCCTTTGAGGATAAAGGTTTTACATAAATTAATGAAAGCTGATCATTTTAATCACCCCTGAAAGTTATGCAGTTTGTCTCATCCATGAAAACTGATACATCCTGCTGGAGAGTTGGAAAAGCTGTGCTTTTGAAAAACAACAGACTTGCTGGCTGGATCACCAGATGAAAATAGAAGAAAGAAAGCCTTTATAACATAAACAAATACAGCCATCACATCTAATAATTGATAAGCTGCAATATAATAAATGTTTGCTGTTGAGTTTAATACTGCTTTAACTTCACACTGGGATTGTTCAGCACCATGGATAGCACAGAGAAATGTACATACACAGTCAATGAATAGATTGTAAGCATACTTCTGCTTTTAAATTAAACCGTGCCTAAGGGAAATAGGAGGGCTGCCATTGCTGACACCTATCTAAGACCCTAGAGGCTTCAACACCTAAGCAAGAGGCACCATTAACCAAACATTGCCACGAAGACCAAGGAACTCTCCAAACAAGCAAGGGACAATGTTGTTGAGAAGTACAAGTCAGGGTTCGGTTATAAAAAAATATCCAAATCTTTGATGATCCCTAGGAGCACCATCAAATCTATCATAATCAAATGGAAAGAATATGGCACAACAACAAATCTGCCAAGAGACGACCGCACACCAAAACTCACGGATTGGGCAAGGGGGGCATTAATCAGAGAGGCAGCACAGATACCTAAGGTAACCCTGGAGGAGCTGCAGAGTTCCACAGAAGAGACTGGAGTATCTGTAGATAGGATGACAATAAGCCGTATGCTCCATAGAGTTGGGCTTTATGGCAGAGTGGCCAGAAGAAAGACATTACTTTCAGCAGAAAACAAAATGGCAGGTTTTGAGTTTGCAAAAAGGCATGTGGGACACTCACAAAATGTATGAAGGAATGTGCTCTGGTCTGATGAGACCAAAATTTAACTTTTTGGCCATCAGAGAAAATGCTATGTTTGGCGCAAACCCAACACATCACATCACCAAAAAGAACACCATGTTTTTCAGCAATCAGGACTGGTCAGAGTTGAGGGAAAGGTGGATGATGCTTGTAACAAAACGTCTCATACTCCGCTTTCGTCATATACCACTTCCTACCAGTCTGAATACAGATATCAGATATTCCAACTGCTCACAAGCACAAAACAAGGCGATACTTGTCTAGCTGCTGAACATGGACTCCTTTATTTGAGATGACACACAAATATATACAGCAGGCTTACAATACAACTATAACCAGAAACCTAATTAACATGAGCTAATTAATGAATCCCTTAAAGCAGCCAATGTGACTCCGTGCCCTCTTGAGCATTGTTATGATTAATCAGGATTTCACTACAGGTCAGACTTGTTGTCACCGAGCTTCGCACATTAGTATAAACACAGGACACCTTCTCACAATAGCAGGAGCTAATTACAATTAACAATACAAACAGTGATCTCCGACACTTCCTTAGCCTAGTAGGCAACAAACTATAGTAGTAGTAAACTGTCTGGCTCCTACCCAGTTCTAGAGGCCAATGTGATCAGCTCTCTCAACTAACCTGTTGAGTTTAGAATAAAGCAAATCAAGAATAGTCTTTACATATATCCTGGGAGATATTGTGGATAAATATTATTGTCCCATTTTAAGTTTAATTAAGATATAATTTCTCAGTCACCCTGTGCCAGGATGGCACAGGGTGACTTAGGCATAAGAGGTGCACGGGGAGCTGAAACATGGGTTTCCCAACCTTTCCAAGGGATTCTTGGTTCCACAGGCCCTCCTGTCACAGTGCTAAATACAGGGATATTCTTGAGCAAAACCTGTACCACCCTGTGTGTGATTTGAGGCTAGGATGGAGGTTCACCTTCCAGCAGGACAATGACCCCAAACACACTGCTAAAGCAACACTTGAGTGGTTTAAGGGAAAACATGTAAATGTGTTGGAATGGCCTAGTCAAAACCCAGACCTCAATCTAATCTGTGGTCAGACTTAAAGATTGCTGATCACAAGCACAAACCATCCAAATTGAAGAAGCTGGAGCGGTTCTGCAAGGAGGAATGGGCAAAAATCCCACTAGTAAGATGTGGCAAGCTCATTGAGACTTATCCAAAGCGACTTGGAGCTGTGATAGCAGCAAAAGGTGGCTCTACAAAGTTCTGACTTTTGGGGGGTGAATAGTTATTCACATTGACTTGTTCTGTTATTTTGTCCTATTTGTTGTTTGCTTCACAATAATAAAAAAAAAATCTTCAAAGTTGTGGGCATGTTCTGTAAATGCAAATCCTCAAACAATCCATGTTACATTCCAGGTTGTGAGGCAACAAAACATGAAAAATGCCAGGGGGGGGGGGGGTGAATACTTTTGCAAGGCACTGTATCTGGCGTCAGTACTTTCTGAAACTCTGAAACAAAACAAATCAGAAGCCCTTACCTGCATTCGTGTTCTATATCAGCGACTCAATATATTGAAGCAACAATTCAGTAAAACAGCCAGTCAGCTAGCATTTCCAAAATAAGAAGTTAGCAATGCCATAGTATGTATCTCTCTGAAAACAATGTCATCATGGTAGCTGACTTGCGGGAAGTAGATGCTGGCCGTGTAATAAAGCTGCACGATTCTGGCTAAAATGAGAATCACGATTTTTTTGCTTACAAGACAGATCACGATTCTCGCGGCGTAACATCATCTTTCACATTAAAACAAAAAAAATTGTGCTAACTTTACTGTTTTTTTTTTTTTTATTTATTGAAGTGTATTTTTTCCCAAGAAATTGCATTTGAAAGACTGCTGAGCAAATACAGTGTGACATAAAATATTGCAGCAATTGCCATTTTATTCCCTAGGGCCTCTGCTAAAATTATATATATATATATATATATATATATATATATATATATATTTATGGTGTGGAGCCCTCTGACCGATACAGTTAAGGATGACAAACAAGGTTAACATAAACTCGCTTACTTGAAATGGACCTGAAAGTGTGCCCTGGTCTGACGTACGGTATACCAAAATAAGGGGGCATACCTTAGATAGAAAGTGGGTGATAAATGAAATGAATATGAATGGAGTGAAATGAGTACTCTCATGAGGAGTATGATGCTTGAGAAATGCCCTGAAAAAGGGGATGGGTGGGTGGGTATCGCGCACCGGAACCGACGAGGAAGACAGGCGAACGGGCTGGTTATATACTCCACCGGGCTCCTCCCATAATTTCAGGCCACCATACTGGCCTTTCTATTTATGGTGTGGAGCCCTCTGACCGATACAGTTAAGGATGACAAACAAGGTTAACATAAACTCGCTTACTTGAAATGGACCTGAAAGTGTGCCCTGGTCTGACGTACGGTATACCAAAATAAGGGGGCAAAAACATTCAGGTAGGGGTTGCATTTTATTGATCCAAGTTTGTTACTGGGTGAGCTCGACAAAGGCCTGGGTCATCTCCGCTTGCGGATTGGGTATGTAGCGGGCGAAACAGGTGGACCTCCATCTGCCCAACTTCTTGATAATGTGAGTAGGACAGAGGTGAAGGATACCCGGGAGTATCCTGACACGTTCCACCGGGCAGCGTTCAGAGGTTTAGTGAGAAATGGCAGAAGAGGACTAACTCCTGGTTGATCAGCCAAAAAGGGCCGACAGGCACGTGAGAATGGCGACCGGGTACCAGCGGTTGTTGGACTTATAGAGGTGTATGTCTGAACCCGAGCCAAGCTGCTGCGTCTTGGAGACTGCTAAGTGTAAGACGAAATGGTCTTCGTATCGGACCAGGTGGTGCTCGCACAGCATGCGTGCTGTGAGGCTACAACAAATAAAACTCGCTTGGCCGTAAGAAGCCGTAGAAGGCCAGGTGTATGGTTGCTTGTAAATGACACTAATGTGGAGACCGAAAAGGTGAAGTGGCCAGGAAATCTGACATATTTCTAAACGTCTCCTGTGACAGGCAGTCGTTTTGGTGCCGGTCATCGGCTGGCGCTTTCTGGATACCGCGCATAACAGCCCGAACGGCGTGGTAAAATAGGAAGGGTACGGTAGGGCCCATGAGGGACGTGAAATGTTGTACACCGGTCAGGTATAGCCGGATCGTATTAAAGGATAACGCCAACTGCGAGTGGCAGTAGGCAATGAAGGCTATGACTTGCTTGACACGGGACGTCTCTGTACTGTGATACGTGATGAAGTTGGTTAAAGGCCCTCCAGGCTGATTGATAGGCTTTGAGGGTATTGCGGGAAAGGGAGTGATCGAATGAGTTGGGCAGCCGCTAGGAGGTGAGGGGCTA
The DNA here is from genome assembly GCF_037356315.1 of Lithobates pipiens. NCBI lineage: Eukaryota > Metazoa > Chordata > Amphibia > Anura > Ranidae > Lithobates > Lithobates pipiens. Next base: position 252,458,927 of record NW_027507903.1, on the reverse strand, counting down.
ATCCAGGGTCAGTTGAGACCAGTCCGGGATAGCTGCTGATGTTAGTCCGGCTCCGGGTACCTGAACGAAAACGAGACAAGGTTAAAGCGGGAGAGGGCGTCCGCTGCCTGATTGACTTTACCGGGGATAAAGGAAGAATGGATGTTGAACTGAAACAACAACAAGAGCTGGACCAGTCGACGTAGGAAGGACATAACCAACAGAGAGGGCGCCTTGGCGCAGCCAGGAATTGCCAGTAACTGGGGAGGCCAGGGAGCTGCGAGCCAGAGGTGGCCAAAAAACAGCCGCAAGCCCGTGGAGGCCGCTGCGTCGGTCATCACCTGGGGCGAAAGGGAAGACACGGAGGGAATGAACAGGGAGACGCCATTCCCAGACGATAGGAATTCCTCCCGCATAGCAAGGACTGCTATTGCCGCGGGATCCAGGCTGAGGACTTGCTCTGGATCCTGTGAGAGGGACAGTAAAACCAATAAGTGTGACACAAGGCGCGACCCTGAGGGATGATGCGCATAGCGAACTCAACATGCCGTGTAGGGACTGTAGGTGTCTTTGGACGACTAGACTGGAGAATATGCGAGGATATAATATGCCCCTAAAGATGGCAGTTGTGATGGCGAGCGTTTGCCGATGGCTATGGGCTGATGCCTCTGGATGCCCCGAGGTGGGGATCTTGCTGTATGGGCCGTAACGACAGATGGCTCTCCGTGCACTGTAAGGATAAGAAATGTTGAACGCTGGCTAGAAATAGCCTGGGCGTGCTACAGGAAGAAGCCAGTTGCGTGTGACAACATGATCCTGGTGCGGGACGGAAGCTGAACTCAACTGTCCTAAGGAAGAGACGGATAGACAGACAACAGTGAATGGTTTGTAAGAAAGCCACGGGAGACGAGAGGCCAATTAAGTGCTGCTGAAAATGACGTGTAGCCAGTTTGTGTGCCACTGAGAACGTGCTTGCCAATGAATGATTGCAAGAAGTTATGCTAAGTCATGAGCCTTGGCGTGACTAAGTTGTGTTTAAACATGTGCTTGCGACAATTGCCCGGGAGTTTGTCACTGGAGATGTATACGTAGTGACTGTGAGCCATTCGTGTTACCGCATGTGCACTGCGAAGACTACAGGAGTTGTGCTTGAATGCATGTTTGGATGCGTGCTTGCGATGATTGCAAGGTGTTACCCAGGATGCGTGCTTGCCATGACTGCAAGATGTTATGCTAGGATGCGTGCCTGCAACTAATGCAAGGAGTTGTGCCAGGACTTGTGCCTGCAACGACTGCAAGGAATTATGGTAGGCTTCATGGGTAGCCAGGCCGGAAAAGACAGAAGTCCATCCGGTCCAACCAAATCAAAATAAATAAGGTATCACACAACCCGACACCCAATTCTACGCCCGCAGCTGATCCAGAGGAAGGCAAAAAAACCCCAACAGAGCATAGGCCAATTTGCTACAGCCGGGGAAAATTCCTTCCTGACCCCTCGAGAGGCAATCGGATTTTTCCCTGGATCAACTACACCTATAAATATAAGTACCCCGTAATACAACGTACATTTAGGAAGGTATCCAGGTCTTCCCTAAAGCAATCTATTGAGCAAGCCAGAAGTGCCTGCCAGCAATGATTGCAACAAGTTGTGCCTGGACACCTGCTTGCAACGATTGCAAGAGGTCTATGCTCAAATGCGTGCTTGCCATGATTGCAAGAGAACTATGCTCGAATGCGTGCTTGTAATGAGTGCAAGAGGTCTATGCTCGAATGCGTGCTTGCAATGATCGCCAGAGGTCTATGCTCGAATGCCTGCATGCAACGATTGCAAGAGGTCTATGCTTGAATGCATGCTTGTAATGAGTGTAAGAGGTCTAAGCTCGAATGCGTAATTGTAATGACCGCGAGAGGTCTATGCTCGAATGCGTGCTTGCAGCGATTGCAAGAGGTCTATGCCCGAATGCGTGCTTGTAATGAATGAAAAAAGGTCTGTGCTCGAATGCGTGCTTGCAACGATTGCAAGAGGTCTATGCTCGAATGCGTGCTTGTAATGACCGCGAGAGGTCTATGCTCGAATGCGTGCTTGCAGCGATTGCAAGAGGTCTATGCCCGAATGCGTGCTTGTAGAATGCAAAAGGTCTATGCTCGACTGCGTGCTTGCAACGATAGCAAGAGGTCTATGCTCGAATGCGTGCTTGTAATGACCGCGAGAGGTCTATGCTCGAATGCGCGCTTGCAGCGATTGCAAGAGGTCTATGCCCGAATGCGTGCTTGCAACGATTGCAAGAGGTCTATGCTCGAATGCGTGCTAGTAATAAGTGCGAGAGATCTATGCACGAATGCGTGCTTGTAACGATTGCGAGAAGTCTATGTCTGGATGCGTGCTTGCAACGATTGCAAGAAGTCTACGCTTGGATGTGTGTTTGCAACGATTGCACGAAGTCTGCGCTTGTATGTGGAGAAAACAGCGAGACACGCCTAAACGAAGCTGTGTTTCCCTTTTGAAGGCAATCTATAATGAAATGAGGCCGAGGAGCAAGGCCCCCCGGCAGGCATCCAAACATTGAAGAATCAACTGGACCCAAGCCGGGAAGCGGTATGTGACAGTGAAATGAGAGAACCTGCCATGACAGAGATCCGGATCGCCATGCCACAACTTGCGACCGAGCACGAAACGGATTCTGGAGCATGTACTGAAATGAGGCCATTCCTGGGGCACGCCGAGACGAATTTAGTACACCGATGTGACTATTCGTACCGGAACGTGATAGGTGAAATGAAATGAAAAACCCATGACAAAGACAAGAATCAGAGGACGAGCCTTTGAACCAAACAGATGAATCCTGTCTTTGGAGCATGTACTGAAATGAGGCGTAGCAGCTGGGCACACCAGAACGAATCGGTGCATAAGGAATGCGACAGGATTCGAATTGGCGCGTAATAAGTGACAGAAATGATATGCCATGACAGAGACAAGATTCAACGACTGGACTGATGGTTACAACAAAGAATCCGTCTCTGGAGCATGTACTGAAATGAGGCGTAGCAGCTGGGCACACCGGGACGAATCGGAGCATAAATAAACGCAACAGGATTCGAATCGGAGCGTAATAAGTGACAGAAATGATATCCCATGACAGAGACAAGATTCAACGACTGGACTGATGGTAGCAATAAAGAACCCGTCTCTGGAGCATGTACTGAAATGAGGCGTAGCAGCTGGGCACACCAGAACGAATCGGTGCATAAAAATGCGACAGGATTTGAATTGGAGTGTAATAAGTGACAGAAATGATGTCCCATGACAGAGACAGGATTCAACGACTGGACTGTAGGTTACAAAGAATCCGTCTCTGGAGCATGTACCGAAATGAGGCGTGGCCGCTGGGCACACCAGGACGAATCGGTGCATAGAGGAATGCGACAGGATTCGAATTTGGAGCGTAATAAGTGACAGAAATGGTATGCCATGACAGAGACGAGAATCAGTGCGTGAACCTGCGAGTGATTCAGTCTCTGGAGCATGTACAGAAATGAGGCCGAACCCTGGGGCACTTCAAAGCGAATCGGTGCACCAGAGGTGCGACAAGATTCGCGCCGGAGCGCGACTAGTGACAGAAATGATTTGAAACGGTAGAAATGACTGGGAGTGAAATGATTTGACATGAGATAAAATAAGATACATAACATAACTGCATGAATGAAGAGACATATATTCGAACTGGAGCAGACAAAGCAAAACGTGTGGACTGCTTGCCTTGTCGTAACAAGCAGTCGGCTGTGAGTCGAACGATTCGACCGATACTAATAGAAATGCTCGGGCAGACGAATGGTTTCGAATGCCGTACCTGCGAATGAATCGCCTGACGTGGCGTAATCGAACGTGTCGAAAAGTGATAACGACTACATCGAAAATAGAAAATAGTGACATGCGTACGAGGGCCACAGTAAAACATTCGATTTAAAAGAAGCGAGCGGGTCGAGAGTACAGGGAATGTTGATGGTACATCGAAATACATAATTGAAAAGGGGATGCCGAAGCCAAACCTGCGACAGCCGGCCCAACGTGAAACGACAAATTCGATGGGTACGACGACACTCCGACGGCGAAACCCACGGACGCTGATGTACGGGAAGACGAGTTGTCAAGACGGAACGAATAACGCGGGAACTCACGAACAGGCTCACTGCATCTGGTCTGGATAGTCGGCCCTTGATGTCTGACGTATCAGATATCGCGCACCGGAACCGACGAGGAAGACAGGCGAACGGGCTGGTTATATACTCCACCGGGCTCCTCCCATAATTTCAGGCCACCATACTGGCCTTTCTATATATATATATATATATATATATATATATATAATGTTTGGGGGTTCCAAGTAATTTTCTAGGAAACAATATTGATTTTAACGTAAGAAAGAAGTGTCAGAAAAAGTTTTAGACTTTAATAAGTGGTTAAACTTCCTGCATTTACAGGTGGTTGAAAGCTTGGCAGACTGCCCAGATTATTTGTTTACACAAGAAGTTCTATCCCTTTGATCTAAGAAGTGTTAGTTACAATGTTTCAAATTCTAAACTTAGCAGACTGCCTGGTATGCTTTCTTTTGACAGCTGAGTGAGCAGATAATCTCTCCACTTGTTTATATGAAAGAATCGCCTACTCTCAGCGGGAGAGATCGTCGTGGGGGGTGAATCGAGATTGCGGTTTGTATCAAAGTTGAGACAATCCAGATTTGTTAGATCCTTGCATATGCATGTGTTGCCCAAAGACTAAATTACAGAAGTTCCCCAATACATTTTCTAGCATGGTTCATTTTCAGTAAATAGTGAGTCACAGCTTGTTTAATGAAATTTTTGCTTGGCAAATGAATAAAAGCGCAGTGTGTCCATAGATCTTGTATGCTGTTTAAATGACCATGAAGATATTACACTTACAGCACTCTATGATCCTTATCTGTTTTTCTACAGCACATGATCAACTCCATAATGATCTCCTTTTATGGCTATGTGACCAAGCATCCACACTTTTTTTTTTTTTTTGACAAGCCTGTCATTATGTGATCGCATTTAGGACATACAAGATAACTGTGCAAAATGTGTTGCTAATTAACACTGATTTGCTTTCATATATGTATGATTTTAGAATTATTTCAAGAGTTTTACATTTTGTGTGAAGAATGGTGGTACTTTTTCTAATTAATCAGATATCCAGAAGTATTGTGAATTGAGGACGTGGCAAAAAGTATTTCAAATTGCATATAAATTTCACCATTTTGCTTCCTGCAATAAAGAGATGTCAATGCATGGAAGGCATTCCCATATGCTAAATATCAAACTTGCAGAGCATGCCAGAAAATCTCTGGCTGCAGACTCTGAAGAGCATTCTGTAGGTTTTGCAATTCCTGCCATCATGAATACTGTATAGTATATGGCCTCACTCAAAGTATAACTTAGCCTAGGCTCACACCAGTGTTAATTTTGTCGACTAGATGAATACTATTTTAGTTGACTAAAATACGACTAAAACTAAAACAATTGAGATAACTAAAATACGACTAAAACTAAAATGGCACTAAAACTAAAATGGCATTTTAGCCAAAAGACTAAAACTAAAACAAAATTGAAATTTGACTTCAAAATTAACACTGGTCTGTAGTGTATGTTCATACCTCAATACTTTAAATAGTATATGAGATTTATCACTCCAGCAGTATATAATGAGTTTGAAAATTGTATAGAAATGTTAACTAATGCATTACAATTTAATTACACCCATTTGATTTTAGATGACTAAAATAAGTTTTAGTCAACTAACATGTACTGGAGATTTAAGCCCCATACTTACTATCAGATTTTCTGCTGATTTTTTACTTCAAATTTACCAAAACCATATAATATGAGGTAAAACCGTAGGAGTTTCAATTTGTATGCAATCAGGCAGGCCTTTGCACTTTATGGTTTTGGTAAATCTGAAGACAAAAATTTGCAGAAAATCTGATAGTGTGTATGGGGCTTTAGTCGACTAAATACGACTAAATCTAAAACTAAAATGGGACTAAAACTAAAATGCCATTTTAGTTCTAAAACTAAGCCCGACTGTGTGTGGTATGCATCGGACTGATTCTGTCGGAATATCCGTCGGACCCAATTTTCCAACATGTTGGAAATATTTCCCAACCAACTGGTTCGATCGGACATACTCCGATCATGTGTAGAGAATTTTGATCGGACCAAGTGCCATGCATGCTCAGATCAAATTCCTACATCAAATCTATTGGCTACTAGCCTGAACATAGTCCCATCGTAACGAAATTACGTCATCACGTTCTGAATGATCGGATTTTTCGACAACCTAGTCCGACCGTGTGTATGCAACAGTTTCGGACAAGATCCGACGGACAAAATCCGACGGATTTGGTTGTCGAAATCTCCGACCGTGTGTACAGGGGCTTAGACTAAAACAAAATCGATATTTGCTGCCAAAATTAACACTGGTTCACACTGACAGCGGGATTAAAATCGTGCGAGTTCAGAAATCGCACCCCAAAGTCGCCAAAAGTAGTGCAGAAACTACTTTTGGGAATCGGTGCAGCACCCCAAAGTTGGTGTCGCACCGATTCAGACAGTTCTATTGCCGGTAATAGACACTGATTTGGCATGCGATTTGGGATTAAAACACCTGTCAGGTCAATATTGATGTCTGTACCCTTACTCGTTAGGGGATTTATCATCTATATGTGTCCTGTTTACTATTATCACTGAGGCTGGGTTCACACTTAAAGTAAACCCATCCATAAAACTGTTTTCGGGGCATGTGCCGGAAATGAAACACTACCATTGATTGTGCTCTCAACCAAACTGTCAAGCCATCCAATGGCTGGTGTCTAAACTGATCGATCAGAAACTGATCAGCAAAGCCTATTTTGTTTCCAACTAACCTTTTACCACTTCCATCAGCTCATTACCCACAGTTACAATCTTTTGTACCACCTGCCCCACCCTATTAAATTTTGAGCAGGGCCCTATTATGCCTTGTACTCACGGTCGGAATTTGCGATGGAAAATGTGCGATCGGATCATGTTATCAGAAAATCCGACCGTGTGTGGGCTCCATCTGACTTTTTCCATCGGAATTTCCGACGCACAAAGTTTGAGAGCTTGATCTCAAATTTTCCGACAACATGATCTAATAGCGTCAATTCCGATCGTGTGTAGCCTAGTCCGACACACAAAGTGCCACGCATGCTCAGAATAAATTATGAGACGGAAGCGCTCGGTCGTGTAAAACTAGCGTTCGTAATGGATATAGCACATTCGTCATGCTGCAATGTTAAAAATTGTTTAATGCAGCACATTCTCTTTTTCTTTATAGTGCTAGAAGAATGAAGTTGTTTTGCTGCTCATATTCCCACAGACTTCTCCAAAACTTATTTATTTATTCATTTTCCTTATTTCATATATTCACATTTTTATTCGTCAGATCTCCCGAATCATTTTGGATTTTTATCTTTTAATTTCTTTTTTTAATTTTGTGGTTGCTTTTTTAATCAAGATCTCCTTTTTTCAAAATTTTGGTCATCTTCATAATTTTTTTTGTGTGTTTTGTGTGTCAACTTACCACAACACAATTATTATCTTTTTATTTTATTGTTTTTTTTTAATCTCGAGGAGGTTGTTTGGTGTTGGTGTCCCTTGTTATTAATTTGACTTTGTATTTTTGAAATGTACCTGCCTACTCACAAATAAACTGTCCTTTTTGAAGTAAAAAAAAGTATTTCTTTAAACAAAAAAAACCTTTATTAGGTGTCATAATCAAATAAAGAGGGAGACAACGCTGGAGAAATTGGCAAAACCTTTGGCCCCCAAGGCAGACATCAATTATTTAAAGGCAAAAATTGGTGACCTAAGGAGTCCATATCTAAGGGAATACAGTCTGGTCCAGAAGTCCAAGAGATCCAGAACAGCAGATGACATCTATGTCCCCAGGCTGTGGTTATACAAGAGCCTTCTGTCAGACCAGACTGAACCCAGACCATCACTCTCTGGTCTTCCTTAGACATTTCCCCCCAGGCTTCCTTTCAGGCTGTGGCTCTGCTGTTGTAGTTGAGGCAGGAGGAGGGCGATGGTCGACCTCCCGGCTGCCACTTGCCACAGCCTCCTCCCGGTTGCCACTTGCCACAACCTCCTCCCGGCTGAGGTCTTCCTGTGTATGTAAATGGGACATAGTTTTAGTTTTTTTGTTCATCAATTACACAATTTTCAGCTCATGACTGTTGCAAATTGAATGTTAATAGAACAGACTATCATTCTGACCCCAGCATTTTTCATTCTTGTCCCAATTATTTTTGGTCACTACTGTCTATTGATAATTAAACCACCTTGTTAAATCAGAACTTACTGATCAATAGTTCAAGCTGGGCTCCTTCACATGTTGCTGCCTGGAAGGCTCAGGTTGGACATCGGAAGCCTCAGCTGGGGGGGAAGGAAGCCTTGAAGGAAGACAGTAGAGTGTTGGCCTGGGTTCCCTCTGGTCTGCCAGAAAATGCAGCCTGTCATAGTAAAACATCCTGGGGACATAAATATCATCTGCATCTCCTGATCTGAAGGAATCCTTGACCTTCCTGCGCACCCTCAGCTAGTACTCCTCAGGCCACCAATTTTGGCCTTCACATAGGTGATGTCTGACGTGGGTACCATCGTCTTCACCAAAGCAAGCAGTTTCTCGAGCGCTGCCTTTCTCTTTCTTAGGTCCTTATAAAAGGGGTGGTTCCCAAGCAGGGCAGGTCCCTGAGCATATCAATTAATATGGCTAGAAAATCTGAGTCCTTGAAGGGATCCATATTCTCTGCAAGACACAACACAAGACAAACCCTAATGTCAGGCTAAACTCTTCTAATTTTGTCCCAATATAAGCCTAAATCTAGAAGCAGTATAGGCCAGTGATGTACCAAGTTAAAATTGTACCTTTGTTCGAACGATCAGCGCTTCCGCTACTCCTTCCTCCACTCACAGATCATACGTACGATGCACACGTGTTATGTTTTATATACATGCATGAAAATCAGCCCGCCACTGACGTTCTTTCTAGTCTATTGCCCGCCCCTTCTCTTTCGGACCAGTGGGGAGAGCACATGGCAGAGACAAAGCAGGTGCATGCTAATTATTCCAGTAATGAGGAGGAGGACGGAGCCAGAAACGTCCCGATCCCAGAGGAGAAGACTTAAGGCCTCAAATATGTATTTTGTAGAGATGTTGGAGATGGTGGACATATTGAAGAGGAACGACTATGATGGGAAGTATGGACCTTCCCAAAACCAAATCTCAGAAAGGCCAAGATCATGACTAAAGTTGTGAAGAGTCTTCAGAAGCATTATGGGGTACGACGATCCAAGGATCAACTGAGGAAACACTGGTCAGACCTGAAACTGAGGGAGCACGATCAGTACAGAAGGATCAAGCAAGTTCTTCAAAAAAGTTAGTAGTTGTCGTATGTTCATATTATTATTATTGCTTGCATACTTCTCCATGTGCTTTTCTTTAGTGTTGTACAGTTTAAAATGGCCATTTTCACATTCATGGGTTCAACAATTATTCGTAGTAAACAACGTTCGTTTGCCCACTTAAAATACAATGTTTTTGAAAGTTCCCGTTAACTACATTTGTTCAGGCCTATTTCTAGTCAAAGGAAGTTTGTTGTCTAGAGGGGTTTGTAACTAGAATGAAATGCAAACTTGATTTAGTGTAAACAAGAGGACACTCAGTAGCTGTTTACACATCTGGACTCAGGAGCACTAGTGTGGGACACAAGAACACCCTTTTTATTAGGGTGTCCCACACACGTGCTACAGTGGATACTATAGGGGTGTCTCCATCTGTCAAACTTGCACAAAACCGGTAAGTATTCCAGCTTTAGAATGTCTCTAAAATAATGTTTTCAGCTTTGAACTCTGTCAAAAAAGACAATTGTACGACACTTCCAAGAAATGTTTCATATTCCTATTTCTGCCCTCAAATATCTGAGTGCTAAAAGTATTCCTTTTTTACATTCTCATAGGGGAGAGAAGACTCGGGACATCTGAGGACACCAGGGACCCCACACCTCCCAAAGAAGGGAAAATCCAAAAATTAGAAGTAGAGGAGGAGGAGGAAGGAGAGGTTGTTGAAATTGGCACCACAACAGGTGAGTGTCTGAGACCATAGCTTCAGTTAATAGATGTATGCCTGCATTTTTATAATACATGGTGTGTTTTTTGGTTTATTTTTAGATGATGTGGATGTTGTGGAAGAAGAATAGCATTTTACCAGTGAAAGTGCCCAGATCATCATTGGAGAGATAATGGGATGCAATCACGATTTAGATAATAATCTCAAGAAATACATCAATGAGGTTCAACAAAAAATTAAGAACATCATTGATGTTTTATGGAGAATCTGAAACACACAAACTAGCTAGCATCGAGTTTATCTTTTAAAAAACAGCTTTATATTTTGGCAATAGCCAAATTTGGAAGATGCACACAGTGCGTCAACATGTGCTATCTCCCATCATGGGGGTTCAATGTGCGCGTTTTGTGGATGCAACCCCTTCCTTGCTACTCTCCTTGCTCCTCATCAGTTGGGATCTCCAACCCCACTAGGCCTTCAGTCCTCTCTGAAACCTGCACTGAGAGGAATGAAGGTGTAGAATTAGGCGTGTCACAGCCACATAATTGCAGGCACTCAGCTAGCAGTACACCCACGTCCGATTGTACAGGCAAATTTCCCTGCCCCAGCTGCTGGACCTTCGAAAGAAGTTCACTCCCAGCCACCCACATGCCCAGCAGTTGAATGCTAGCTTGGCTAAATTGCTAGCACTTCAACTGCTGCCTTTTCAGTTGGTAGACTCGGCCCCTTTCCGTTAGTTTGTACAATGTGCGGTTCCTCAGTTGCAGGTCCCCAAACGCCACTTTTTCTCACGGAAGGAGATTCCGGCTCTCTACCAGAATGTGGAAGGCAATGTCCTTGCCTCGCTGGACAGGGCGGTCAGCGGTAAGGTTACCTATCGTTACCCATCTTTCACGGCCCATTGGGTCACTCTTCTGGCAGCTGGGAAGGATGCAGGACAAGGTGCAGTAGTGTTGGAGGTTGTTTCGCCACCACGCCTCCAAAATGCTACTATTGGTTGTGACGCACCTCTCTCCTCCACCCCCTCCTCTTCTTCTTCTTCCTCCATGGCCTCTTCCAGTGCTCTGTCCTCGAAACCAGTGGTGCTCTGTAGGCGTTCAAGGGGCTACGCAAGTACGCAGGCAAAAAGATGCCATGCCGTGCTTGCGCTGGTTTGTTTGGGGGACAGGAGCCACACTGGGGCAGATATTTTGTCAGCTCTGCAGGGGCAGGCCGAGAGGTGGTTAATGCCATGACAGCTTAAGCCAGGAATGGTGGTTTGCGACAATGGCACCAACCTCCTCTCCGCCCTCCGACAGTACCAACTGACCCATGTGCCCTGTGTGGCTCATGTCCTTAACCTGGTGGTGCAGCGGTTCTTGGGCAGGTACCCGGGCTTACAGGATGTCCGGCGGCAGGCCAGGAAAGTCTATGTGCATTTCCGACGATCATTTAATGCCAGTGCTCGGTTGGCTGAGCTCCAAAAGGAGTTGAACCTGCCCAAGAACCGCCTTATATGTGACATGCCCACCAGGTGGAACTCAACGTTGCCCATGCTGCATCGGCTACACACGCAGCAGAGGGCCATCAATGAGTACCTGTGTGACTACGGCACCAGGACAGGGTCAGAGGAACTTGTTTTTTTCTCACCATGCCAGTGGGGCATGATCAGGGATGCATGCAATGTCTTGTCACCATTTGAAGAGGCCACGAGGATGGTGAGCAGTGACAGTGCATGCATCAGTGACACTGTACCTCTTGTCCACCTGTTGGAGCATAACCTGCATGAAATAATGGACAGGGCACTTGAGGCCGAACAGAGGCAGGAAGAGGAGGACTTCCTTGCCCATCAAGGCCCCCTTTATCCAGACAGTGTTCCTGCTGTCCCACCCATCACACAGGTAGAGGACGGGGAGGAGGAGGAGTAGGAGGAGGCTTGTCTCAGCATGGCAATGGAACCTGGCACTCAGCATTAGCAGCAGCAGTCTTTTAGGTATGATTTACAGTCCCAAGAAACACATGGACTTGTACGTGGCTGGGAGGAGGTGGCTGCGGATCATGTTGTCCTTAGTGACCCAGAGGACTCCGGACTGAATGCCTCAACCAACCTACGCTGCATGGCCTCCCTGATCCTGCAAAGCCTGCAGAAGGATCCTCGTACTCTTCGGATCAAGGAGAGGGACCATTACTGGCTGGCCACTCTGCTTGGTCCATGGTACAAGAGTAAGGTTGCGGACCTTATCTTGCTGTCACAGAGGGAGCAGAGGATGAGACATCTCCGGGAGGCCTTGCAGAAAGGTCTGTGCAATGCGTTCCCAGAGACTGGGAGGTTCCAAACACCTGGTCCTGAACAACGTGTTGCTGAGGCCTCAGTCAGTCACAGAAGGAGCGGTGGAGAAGGTGGCCATCTGACCGATGCGTTCAGACAATTTTTTAGTCTGCAGCCCCAAGGTATGATTGGTTCCAGCAACCATCGCCAGCGTCTGATTTACATGGTGCAGGAATACCTAGGGGCAAGGTCAGACTTGGACACCTTTCCCCCGAAAATCCTCTGGCTTACTGGGTCTTGAGGATGGATCACTGGCCAGAGCTTGCACGGTATGCAATTGAACTACTGGCCTGTCCTGCATCCAGCATTCTTTTGGAACGCACGTTCAGTGCTGCTGGTGGCTTTGTAACCAATCACAGGGTGCGCCTGTCCACCGACTCGGTTGATCGACTGACCTTCATAAAGATGAATCAGTCTTGGATCACCACCAGCTACCAATCACTTGAAGCTGATGTAATCGAATAATTTTTTTTGAAATGTCACATCCCTTCAAGACTGCCTATGCTGATGCTGAGTGACTGTCCTGTTATGTTGACTTACTATCCTCTTCCTCCTCAATGATCCCGCTGATATCTTGGAAGAATATTTTTGGGTGATGCCACCAGCCCAATTTTTCAGCCCATGTTTAACAGGGGCGTGTAATTAAAATTTTTGATGCAATGCTTTGCAGCAGGGCTCATTCCGGCACTCCAAATAGAGTATATGGGAGAGGTTGCAGTGTTGTGGCACCAGCACCACCAGACCAATTTTTCAGCCCCTGTCTAACAGGTGTGTGTAATTACAATTTTTGATGCAATGCTTTGCAGCAGGACTTATTCCTGTACTCCAACTAGAGTATATGGTAGAGGTTGCAGTGTCGTGGCACCAGCACCAGTGCCTAAGGCCCATTTTTTCAGCCCCTGTTTAACAGGGGCATGTAATAAAATTTTTGATGCAATGCTTTGCAGAAGGGCTCATTCCTGCACTACAACTAGTGTATATGGTAGAGGTTGCAGTGTATAGGCCCAATTTTTCAGCTCCTGTTTAACAGGGGCATGTAATTACAATTCTTGATATAATATTTCACAGCAGGGCCTGTTCCTGCGCCCACCGAGAGTAACTGTGAGGACTTATAGTGTTTTGGCACCAGCACCTCCACCCCAACCACCAAAGGCCCAATTTTTCTACCACTGTTTAACAATGGCATGTAATTACAATCCTTGATATAATCATTTCACAGCAGGGCGCTCCAGCGCCCACCAAGAGTCACTTTGAGGGCTTACAGTGTTGTGGCAACACCAACACCTTAGGCCCCCATTTCTGCAGAGCATATAGGGCAGGCCCCTACTTTCAAACATCCAACTTACAAACATCTCCTACTTGCAAACGGAAGGAGACAACAGGAAGTGAGATGAAAAAAGACGGACGGCCAAAAAAATTATATAGGGGTGATAACCCTTCCCTATGTTTTCCAAAAAGCTTAAAAATAGATTTTTTGACTGGAGCTACACTTTAAAAATGTACCAGTTCAAAATTACAAACAGATTCTACTTAACACAACAAACCTACACAGTCCCTGTCTTGTTTGCACCGCCTGTATACTGCTGTTCTGAGTATATAGGGCTTGGGGGCACAACGCCTTTCCTTTTTTTTCTTTTTGGGTACAGGGTTCCCTTTAATATCCGTACAAGACCCAAAGGGGCTGGTAATGGGCAGGGGGGGCTACCCATGCCATTTTTCTCAATGATTTTTATCCGTATTGCCAGAACCAGATATTACATTAAAACCGCAAGCAGTTTTAAATGACTTTTTTTCTGTTAAATGTCATTTTGTGCAGGGACTGTTCTAAACACGGGAAACACATGACACTTCACAGGCATACTATAGACAACCCCCAGGCACGATATTTAAAGGAATATTTCACTTTTTGTTCCACCTTAATCGTCATTAAAATCAGTGCTCCCAAAAAAACGTCAGTTTTTAAAAACATTTTAGGCATTCACTCATGTCCCCTGGGGAAGGAGCCTGGTCCCCAAACCCTTTTTAGGACAAGATCTTGCATATTAGCCATTAAAATTAGCACTTTTTATTTCGAACGTTAGAGTCCCATAGACTTCAATGGGGTTCTAAAGTTGGCACAAATTTTTGGTCCGTTCCAGAATTCTGGTGCGAACCAAACCGGGGGGTGTTCGGCTCATCCCTATCTGTGACAATGGGTGTTATTTATGTAGCACTGACCCTCGAGGGAGCGGCTGATTATTTTTGGGCTTACCGTTACCTTTTCCACCTTGTGTGGGTCTAGGGGTTTCCCAAGGTTGATAGCCCAATAAACTGTAGAGACCGACACTTGAATCCACTTTAGGGATTTTTATTTGTAAAACATTAAACAGAACACAGTCTCTTAATAAGGGATAGAGGGTATGGGTAGTAAAGCTCAGGTACTCTTGGAACCGCTGACACTTGAATGTCTCTTTCTATACAATCCAGGGAATAGCCATTCACAAATGGATGTTACAGCTATCGGATAAATCCCCTTTTTGTGGATTTACCAACCGACAGGTGATTCAAACAAAGCATAGTCTCTGCCACAGACTTGGTTGTAGAACTTTAGAATGAGAAAAGTCTTTGCCACAGACTTTGCTGTAGAACTTTAGAATGAGAAAAGTCTCTGCCACAGACTTGGTTGTAACTGAAGGATGAAATTAGGAACTTTAATACGGCCCAAAAATGAAACAAAAAAAAGCTAAACAAACCCAAGCAGTAAATGAAAACAAATATTATTGCAGTTTGAAAGAAAATTTAATTAAAAAAATGCCTCTCAGATATTGTCTGGCATATCAATGGCCCCCCTACTCGCAAAGTAATCCATGTATTGGTTTATGACCTCACGGGCACTTTGGGGGGCAAGCCAGGATGGCCAGCTTCAAGTGCCACCAGTTTGGCAAGTTCTGGAAAGTCTGCCTCAGGCCCAACTGAGGCCACATAGTTTGGTGAGTATTTTCTTAAAAAATTGTGCAAAATGCAGTAGGAAAGCACTATATGGTTCAGTTTATATGCCGCCATGTGGATGGGTGTCAAAAATAAGCGGAACCGGCTGGCCATTATCCCGAAAGTGTTCTCCACCACTCTTCTGGCTCTGGCCAGCCGGTAATTAAAAACTCTCTGATCCGGGGTGAGGGTCCTCATTAGGAATGGCCGCATAAGATCATCCCCTAGTGCAAATGCTTCACCCTCGACAAAGACGAAGGGGAGTCCTTCCACATACTCCTCTGGGGGTGGCAAGCCCAAACTGCCACTCTGGAGATGCCAGTAGAACTCTGTCTGTGCAATCACTCCACCATCCGACACCCGGCCATTTTTCCCCACGTCCACATACAGGAACTCGTAGGTAGCTGACACAACCGCCAACATCACGATACTATTATACCCCTTGTAATTATAATAGTAGGACCCCAAGTTGGGGGGTGGGACGATACAGACGTGTTTCCCATTAATTGCACCTCCACATTTGGGAAAGTCCCCCCCCCTGGGTGCCAAAGTGGGAGGCCACAGTCTGCCATTCCTGTGGCGTTGAAGGAAACTGTGGAGTCAAACAAGAAAAAAAAATAGCAATTTTGCACATCAACATTGCAAGCAGATTAGACACAAACATTTTTGGCCAAAATCAGTATAACATTTCTGGAAATTAGTATTTAAAGCCAAAAGTATAAGGTCCCCTTATCAGATTCCTCACCCCATCAGATGGCCCATTGCAAAAAACTAGGGGGGGTATGTTTTGGCCCGGTAACCCTCTCCACTTCATTGAGAGCTGAATAAATAAATAATGTGTGATACTTTGGCCAGCCCCTCCTTACTTACACTATTGGTAGCCCACTGGACAGGTAAGAAGTGTCATGATCCAAAAAAAAAAAAAAAAAAAACACTGAACAAATGGAAGCACATTTTTACATTCAGCTATTACCTATCACGATAATAATAGGAGAAAAAAAACTTTAAATAGTACCATTTGAAAGTATTGAGGCAGGCCCTTGCACTGCATGCTTTGGTGAATTCATCCATAAATCTGACCACAAAAGAGGTAAGTATAGTGTGTATGGGTTTGGCAAAGTCAGCAGATTGATATCAACTGACTAAGCGGTTGGGGAGGGGGGTTCCTAATGAGTTTGGCCCACCAAAAAAAAGCCTCTGGTACTCTGCATGAATTTAAGGACACACATAACATTTGTACACATTTTAGGGGGTGTTTAGGGGAAGGCACTACTATAGAGCTGACAAAATACATTGCTAAGTGACTAGACTATAGGTGTTTATGGGCCCAGAAGAGCATGCTGGGGAGGTTAGTGAAGGCAAATATGCATAAAGGACAAAAAAGAAGAAAAAGTTTAAAAGCTTCCAGCATGCATGAGGACAAAGGGGCACAGCATATTACAGCATATTCCAATCATGGTAATTAGGGAATGATGAAAAAAATACAATACATTAGCAAACATTAAAGCAAACAGAGCCTAGGGGGAGATGCCTGTAGAGAACTTGAGGTCCTGAAGGCTTCTCCCTGTCGCCAAGTACCACAACGTGGCAACTAGCCTCTGCTCCGGAGTGATGGCTTGCCTCATGCAGGTATCCTACCTGCTGATATAAGGGGTCAGCAAAGCCAATAGACGGTGAAAAACGGGATCCGTCATCCTGAGATAATTCCTGAAATTATCAGGATTATTCTCCCGGATCTCACGAAGCAAAGGCATGTGCGAGAATTGGTCACGCTGGAGCAACCAATTCTTGCTCCATGAACTCCTCCTCGCCCTGTTCATGGACTGGGCTTGTGTCAAAGCTAAAAGTCCAACATCAAGCCCCTGCACAGCACGAACTCTACGACGAGTACGTACACGCAACATGGCTTCAAAACAGTCGGCTGGTCAGAACGGACTATCAGAAATGACCGATATTAATATATATTAATTAATAGGAATTATAATTATATTAATAGGAAAAATGTTGGAAGAGTAAAAATAGTCGAGGAGGGGTAAAGGGGGTTATGGTACTGTCTAGTTACTGTTTTCATTTTTCTTTTTTTTTGTTTCTCTTATTAAATTATATTTGATGTATGGATGTATATTTATTGCCCCCTTCTTCCTTGCACTTTAAAACCCAGACTCCTGGTTGGAAGGAATATGTAATGAACTGTTGGCAATGCTACATGAAAAAGGTGTTTTGTATAGTGTAAAAATTTAATAAAGATTAAAGTTAAACACAAAAAAAAAAAAAAAAAAAAAAAGAAATGACCGATAAACAGCAAGGCCTGAAAGAACAAACTGAAAATCAGCAACGAGCAGACAATAAGCACTGAAAATCAAAGAGTACTATCTAAAATAGCACGAAATAACAAACAAATGCTAACTGACTACACGCACTGATAAGCAGATATGCACCGACAAGCACAAACTGAAGAGCAGTAACAATCTGAAGCACAAATATGAAAAGCGCAAATCGTCTCTAACCAAACTTCTACTAACATGCGATAAACACGAGATTAGCAGAAGGAGTCCAAAGGGTGCCACACGTGGTGCTGATCTTCCCTTTTATAGTCCCATCGTACGTCACAGCGTTCTTGACGAGCGGAAATTCCGACAACTTTGTGCGACCGTGTGTATGCAAGACAAGTTTGAGCCAACATTCGTCGGAAAAAAATCCTACAAGGCATAAGTCCTCTTGTATTTTATTGTATTATAACTCCCTTTTATATTGTAAAGCGCTGCGTAAACTGTTGGCGCTATACAAATCCTGTATAATAATAATGTGCAGCATCATGGCAGTTGTAGATTAAACAGAGGCAAAGATGGCAGCTTCCTTGGCTGAAAACGATAGGGGGGTTTACTTACACTTTAATTTGGATGCAGCTAACAGATCCCTGTTCTCCGTTCAGGAATCGGGCCCAAATACTTGCCTGAATTTGGACCTGAAACGGAGCCGAAGACGCACAGGACCCCTGTGATATCCGCTCCGAAGATGTGTGAACCGGCTTCATTGAGAGCCGGTCACAGTCTCCTGTCATTAGAATTGGATGAGAGGAAACCCGCATCCAATGCGCATAAGTGTGAACCTAGCCAGAGAGTAGAAGTGTAAGAAAATCTCAAATTGTGGTTTGTCACCAGAACAAGAATAGAAAGGAAATCTTATATTGCAGGCCATTTATTCTGGTGACAACCAGGAATTCCCTCACTTTGAAGGGATTTCCTCTCACTTCCTGTTATGGCTATGGGACATGAAGTGAGGGGAAATCTCCCTAATGAAACACGGTTTTTTTTTTTTACAGAATTTGTAACCCTCCCTTACTAAAATTAAAAATAAATAGGTTTTGCCTTTAGTTCTCCTTGAAATAAGCTAACCTGCATGTCTCATCTGACCACCATCAGCATTGTGAGTCTACCTTTTTCCCAATACAATGCAGCATTTATAAACGAGCGTATAGCATTACTCTAAGTGGCATGAAGGAAGACTGACAGGCAATTTTACATTGTATATTATGACAGCGATATCTCCAAGTTCTGGAACTGCCATGGAAACAGTGTATTATTTTCGATCTTAGAATATGTCAATGTAATTGTAATAAGTACAAAGAACAGCCAACACATTTGTATTGTGACACTTCCTTGTGACATTGTGATCGGGTTAAAATAACCTCCACCAACAAAATACACAGCTCCTTAGTCATCGCTTAGCTACGGGGCTCTGTATACCTTCATGTCTTTAAATCTGGGGAAATGTAAATGCCGTAAAGGAAACTATTTATAGCGTTTCTTCCTTGAAACCAAGAACACAAATGAAACAATGCTAGAAGCAATTGAATAAACAGCAGTAGCTAGATGGCTCCTTCCTGTTAGCAGCCCCACGGTGTAAATTGTTCTATCCAGGCTAGTGTAGTTCAGATTTCATAATTTTTCCAGCTCAAAATAAAAGCAGAAATCTTATTGGTTTCTTGGGAAATTTGAAAACGTTGGTTCACTCGTATGAAAACTCAATTCTCTGCTATTTTTTTTAAACGTCCCCCTGGAGGTTTAAAACGAAGAAAATAAGCAGCTCTGTCTGCAATACTCTCCTCAGTCTGTAGCTGTCCCCCCAGACCTATTTTTCACCACATGATGTGCTAAGTCTTTCACATTGTAATGATGATGATGCATTTAAGAAAGACTTTAAAGCGGAACTTCAGTAATTTTTTTTTAAACCTTTCCATCTATTAAATTTTCTGCCCTTGTTGTTTTAACTTTAGATAGTAAAACATTTTTTTTTCTGCCAGTAAATATCTTATACAGCCCACTTCCTGTTTCTTGTCTGGAAAAAAAACTTAGGTCTATGACATCATGCACAGGTCTCTCTCTAACTATTGTGTGAGTTTCGACAAAACAAACAGAGATTTCACCACTGCAGGTCAAACCACTGACAGGCTGCTAACTCTCCAAGTAGATAGGGGTTCCAGGTGCACGCTGATTGCATAAGCCAAATGTATAGAAGCAGAACAAGACTCTGGATAGCCGCACTCCGGGTTGAGTAAAAATAAGGTGCCTTTATTTCTTCAAATGCAAGTGCAAAACTCCATTGAACAACACATCACAGCAAAGGGAAGCAAAAAGAATTTTTGAACAAGGTTCTGATGCGTTTCACGCTACAAACAGCGCTTACTCATAGCTATGAGTAAGCGCTTAGAGCCACCAGCTCTAAGAAAACGATACTGGGGTTATAGCTGATATCATTAGCCATAATTCTGGTAAACCACTTGAAAGCCGCAACCTGTATATATATATAAGAGGGCCAGTATGGTGGCCCGTAATTATGGGAGGAGCCCGGAGGGTATATAATCAGACCACCCACAACGGTCTGTGTCGGTTCCAGTGCAAGGTACTGCACATCAAGTGGCTGACTCTTCTCAGCTCCCTCACGGTCGTCTATCTGTGTGTCCAATCGTAGGTGCACTTCGGCTTCTTCATTCGTGGTCTTCGTCGGCGGTTCCCGCTCATGGTCGCAGATAAGTAGTATCCGAATCTTTTCATATCATGTGCAAACTTGCGGCTTATCATGCTTACTATCCTGCACCCCTTTCGCAAAACCTACCTCTGAGTTGTTGACACTCATGTCCCGACATCGTTCGGCACAGGCATAGTACATTCGTAAATTCTTTCTACCAAACGTACGATTCATTCATAGATCCAAGCCTTCGAGTCGCTGTCGGTCGTTCTCCAATATCACTCGCCATAGGCTTCACTGGTTATAAAATTCACTGTTCTCATCCTTTTTTGAGATAAACAGGAATTGTTTGTATGGGTTTCTGTGGCTGATTGAGGTGTAATTAAACCCACCTGATGTCTTTCCTGCACTTGACTAGCCTGGGGGGATGGGTGGTTGATAGGTGTTTGGTTTCACAGTAAGGAATGGCATACACTCTACAACCAATTCGTATCAGATACTCCTTACTGCCAATTTATATCAGATTCATCTCATACATTTTTGAGCTGATTCGTGTCAAATGCATTGCAGAGGCTGACTCTGCCAACTCACTGCATGTCCACGTAGTTGTACCTTCGAGATCGGTCGTATATCTTCATCGATTGTCCCACGCTCGGACCGCTACACACTCGCTGTCGCAGGTAGGACTTTGTTGTTACCGCTCCAATAGTTACCTTATCATGTTCGTTTATCATGTTCGTTTCGCAAAGTCGCACTTACGCCACCATAAGTCTATGTCATCTTTCATGTATTTTCATCCTTTCTACCCAATGCGGGTTTACTCGAGCCGATCACTCCACGGTCGATGCGGTCAAATCCGACATTCAAGCCCCTTACTCACCTCGCATCTACGGCCGATTCGAAATCTAGTCGCAACTTCGCTTCTATGTTTCGGATCCTCGGCAATTACAAGCCCCTTCAACCGTCATCACCATTTAGTTGATTCAAACCCAGCCATATCATCGGCAATACGGTCAGATCTGTCATACGAGCCCCGTAGTCACCTCATATCTGCGGCCGATTCGAAATCTAGTCGCGACTTCGCTTCTATGTTTCGGATCCTCGGCAGTCACAAGCCCCTTCAACCGCCATCACCATTTAGTCGATTCAAACCCAGCCATATCATCTGCAACACGGGCAGATCTGTCATACGAGCCCTGTAGTCACCTCGCATCTACGGTCGTTTCGAATCTAGTCGCAACTTCGCTTCTATGTTTCGGATCATTGACAATCACCAGCCCCTTCAACCACCATCACAATTCAATCAATCCGAACCCAGCCATATCCTCAGCGATACGGTCGGATCCCATATACAAGCCTCTCAGTCGCATCTATGGAGGATTCGAGTCTAGTCGCAGCGTCGGCGCAACGATTCCAGTCCTTGCCAAACGCAACTCTAACGACCAAGCCGAATCCTGTTGCATCACCGACTCAAATGAGTCAAAACTTTCGCAGACTATTCCATAGCTATAGCCCAGTTCAAACTAGTCACACGACTGTACGAATTCAGCAGTACTTACATTTGACCTTCTCAGTCTATCCATTACATGATCGTACACAATTCTCTCCACCAATTTGCTCAGTATTGCGCACGGTCATTCCTACATAATCACATTTCCTCTATAACCTTTCTTTCACCTTTCAACAAAGCTGCGTTTTTACAATCGCTGCAAGTCTTTCTGCATTTGGCTCAAAACTGCCAATCGTCTCCAGTAGCAACACTGCTGTTCACCTCATACCTACACACTTATAAATCCGCAAACATTGCTTTCACCTTTCAAATAAAACTGCTTCCTTGCAATCGCTGCGAGCATCGATGCAATGGCTCAATACGGCCACTCATCTCTAGTAGCAAAACGGCTGCTCTCCTCATTCCTACACACTTATAATTAAATTTATAGATTCAAATAAAGCTGCTTTCTTGCAATGGCTTAATACGGCCACTCATCGTCTCCAGTAGCAACACAGCTGTTCACCTCATTCATTCATTCATTCTCACCTCATAATTCAATTTATAATTCAAATAAGGCCGCTTCCTTGCAATCGCTGCAAGCATTTCAGCAAATGGCTCAAACTGCCACTCATCGTCTCCAGTAGCAACACGGCTGCTCATCGTTTTCTCTGTCGCTTTCCCCTTTTAGGCCAGTTAGTACACCAGTTAGTCCACCCTGCACCAGGTTTGGACAGTATCTTCCAAAAAAAAAAAAAAAAAAAAAAAAAAAAACCCATTGTCGAGGGCTTGCATCTTCACCAGGGGGCCAGCTTTGCCCCAAACAGCTCTTTGCAATCCCCATTGTCAAAACGAAATTCTCATGTCACCTCACTACAGGCTCCCGGTCAACTCAGTTCTCGACCACCAACCAGTCGACTTCACAACTAGTGCATAGAATCAGGTGTGTAGTTCAATGGGATTCCCCCTTTCTCTTAAACACTCTTTCACTACATATTTTTACTTCACATACAGAATTTGACCTGCTCCTGAGGCGTTAGCAACTGTCACATACTTCTGTGCACTTCACTCTGTTTTCGAAGCACAAGCCTTCAATACGCAGACAAGGTCGCCTAATCTCCATACTTGCTGGCAGTGCAAGCATTAGTAGACCGAACCCACGTCAATTAACTACAGATCGCAACATTCCTACTTAGTATACCAGACTTCAGCTACCCACCCCAGTCCGCCCTGGGGCGCTCTGGTTCATTAGTCTGTGCCGAGCACAGACTGACACCCGAGCTATCGGTTACCTAGCCAGTCACCTCCTGGCTCACCTCGGTTGTTACGCATTCTTTTGAGTTTTCTAAAGTCACACTCAACAGCGCTCAAGCGCAAACCAACTGTCACTATGGCTGTCGTTCCTTGTCCTATTCTTCTTGTTTCCTTCCGCCTTTCATCTTATCTACCCAACGCAACTATCCCCTCCTACCTTTGCAACTTACCTCAAACATACGCACCCCCCCCCTTGCTTTTAGTTGACGCCATGTCGCAGGCAGACAGCGAGGACTTTGCCTCAGCCCTGCCATCACCCTTTACGGGCTCAGCAAGCGGCGGTTTACAGTCTCACAAGAGCTTGGACCAATTAAAAAAAAAAAAAAAAAATAATAAAAAAAAAAAAAAGAATAATAAAAAAGAATAATAAAAAAAAATAAAATAAAAAAATAAATAAACTCCTAGCAGAACAGTGTCGCAGGAGTAAATCCTACCTTGCTGCAGCCAGGAAACCAAGCCTTTAGGCTACTGTTTCCACCGCCAGTGGCAGCCCTTCCAGGCACCACTTCAGTCTATCTTCTTTGCGACTACTCAGCTGCACTCCTGGGTAACCACACTGTCAGCAGCAGTCGCTGAAGTCCAAGCAGAGTGACAGCCCTGGAGGTACGCCCAGCCGTGCCCCTACCAGCTCCAGTCACCACCGTCATTCCCGTACCTTCACTTACAGATACACCCAACTTCTGCACCATCGTCTTCCCTGCACACCTTGCCCTAGCAGGGCATCTAGGAGGACATCTTGGATGACAACGACGTTAACTTAGCATCCCTCCTCATAGCAGTACACAACTTGGCCTAGAACAAATCATATTCGCGGGGAGATGTCTCCGTCATCCTGAAGGCCAAAGACCCTTTCCTTAATCGCAAGCTCACTGTCACAGAGTTTGTGCGGGCCTTGGGGACAGTCAGAGACATGTTAGGCAGAGCAACCCCAACAGGAGGGTAGAATTGGACCCGTATCTGCAGGCAGCAGGTCACAAGTACGCAGGGTGCCCATCCTTTGACTATCACTGCTCATTTTCAGCCAAGGCAGCAGCCAGACTCAAGGGGATCTTTTACCTCCCATCTTTTAGTGTTTCTCTGCCAGGCAAAGACCCTGACTAAATCCTTAAATTAAGATGTGCCAGCTATAGCAGATCTGCCCATGGGAGTCGATTTTCTCACAAATTGGAATGGCATGCCAATGTGTATTCCCTCAGCATCTCTCTCTTCATCTCAGGTAGTCATGGTCACCGCAGCCTCCACAGGTCCTCGCCTCTATTTTGGCCAAATTGGGTTATAGGGCCATGGCCGTCAGAAATCCTCTTGATTCCTGGGTTCAGTTAGTCCTCCTCTTTGTTCGACCTCTACCCCATTGTCACAGCAGCTCAAGTCTGGTGCAACAACTGGGCAGGACAAACAGTGACGTTCGCCACAGACAACCAAGCTACAGCCAGTATTATAAATAAAGGAGGTCCTAGTAGCTGGCCATTGTGGCCTTCCTGTGCAGGCTGATGCCACTATCCCCACAGCACCAATCTAACGTCCTATGCGTCCACATCCCAGACAAACGCAATAATCTGGCCGACGCACTGCCCGTTAACTTTGCTTTGTTATTTTTTGCAGGAACCTGGAACCGACCCGACCATGTCTCTTATCCCACACTGGTCGTAGTTAACCTCGGATTCAAACAACACTTTCACGACGCTACCTGCCTTATTAATCTTTCATTATCTCACAACACCCTGAAGGCCTACCGGGCAGCCTAGAGGTTCTATGTCAGGTTACTAGCCTCAAACCCCAGAGCAATACCAAGAGGTCTCCATCACATCCTGGTCTTCATATTATGCCACCGCACACAGTTGGCATTGTCACACAATACCTTAGACCCCACTCAGCTGACATCCAGTATTTCATCCCCTTATGAGATCCTAACAAACCGTCTTGTTCGCCGCCCATACGGTCAAGACCATGTTGTGTGGTATTCACAGGCAATGACCCCAAATCAGTATCAAACGGCTACCCGTCACCAGCGCCATATTCCGAGACATGTCTTTCATCCTGTCACATTCCCCTTTTGGCTAAATTCAGCCTGGTCCTTCAAGCAGCCATCTACCTGGCTTTCTACAGCTTCTTACGCCCCAGTGAATACTGTCACCATCCCAGTTGTAAAGTGTTCTGTAGACACCACCTCACACGCCATCAGACTTCATCTTGCTCCTCAGCGTGTCCAAAACACAATAGTCCAGTCCAGGGGTTGACATAAAACCTTTCCAAACTCTCAAAGCCTGGTGCCCCGTGTCCATCCTAGATCAATTTTTGGCCCATATGTTTGATCCCTCGCAGGACAGCCCATTACTACCGTTCTCGATTAGTACCCCAGGCAGCAACCAGTTCATTAGTCACGTCAGGTTCCTTTTGAGCAAATTAGGCCAGGACCTTGGTCATTTTCTTGGACATTCTTTCGCATTGGAGCAGCATCAGCAGCCTCACGAAACGGGGTCCCAGTCCACGCGATCAAAGATGGGCAGGCGGGAATCCACCTGCTTTACTCGATACATCTCCAATCCACAAGTGGAAATGTCCTGAGCCTTCAGAAACTTTGCCCCGTAGTGTCTTGCTGTACATAAATTAATAATTACCTCCCTACACCAAATCTTTTGCGGCCTTCTCTTGGCATATCGCCCAGCAGAGCAGGGCTCACCGCCCAGCTCACCAGGGCTTACCTTACAGCAGACCAAGGGCACAATTCAGGTCTATTTTATGTTGTTAGTCTTGTGACGTGTTTATGTGTTCTTTCATATCTCTTACAGCGGAGGGTTCCGACCATAAATAAGAGGGCCAGTATGGTGGCCCGTAATTATGGGAGGAGCCCGGAGGGTATATAATCAGACCACCCACAACGGTCTGTGTCGGTTCCAGTGCAAGGTACCCACCCACCCATTTCCCTTCTCAGAGTACTTCACTTGAAACACGTTTCTCTACAGAAACATCCATTTACTTTCTTAAGGTATGCGGCCTTCTCTTGGCATATCGCCCAGCAGAGCAGGGCTCACCGCCCAGCTCACCAGGGCTTACCTTACAGCAGACCAAGGGCACAATTCAGGTCTATTTTATGTTGTTAGTCTTGTGACGTGTTTATGTGTTCTTTCATATCTCTTACAGCGGAGGGTTCCGACCATAAATATATATATGTGTGTGTGTGTGGCGGCCTTGAAGTGGTTAAGGCAGTGGTAGAAAGCTTTACTATCTAGATGTTTCTACCTCTTGATTTGCATTGTTGGCTAAAATGTGGAGGACAGTGCCAGGAGACTCTATTAAATTGGATGCTTCTTGTCTACTGAAACCAGGCCCTTCAGGTCTGGTATGGATATTAAGGAGCCCTGCCCCCACATTTTTTTAAAAATGGTGTGGGGGTCCCCCAGGCACTATATACTCTGAACAGCAGTATATATACAATATGGCCTGCCCTATATACTCTGCAGAGAATTGGTCCTTAGGTGTTGGAAATATTATATTAGGAATTTTAATTACTTGCCCCTGTTATACAGGGGCAGAGAAATTGGGCCTGGGGTGGTGGTGCCACAACACTGTAACCCCTCACAGATACTCGCGTTGAGCGCTGGAACGGGCCCTGCTGTGAAAGATTATATCAAAAGTTGTAATTACATGCCCCTGTTGAACAGGGGCAGAAAAATTGGGTCTTAGGAGGTGGTGGTGGTGCCACAACACTGTAACCCCTTACTATATACTCTTGTTGGGTGCAGGAATGGGCCCAGCTGTGAAACATGACTGCCAGATTCTTATCGTTCTGTGGCACCCCCTCTCTCTAGGCTAACATTACTCCCTTCCTCAACCTGGGCACCAACATCGGAGCCTTCAATCGCTGTGCATCCTCCAACAGTATATAACTGACACTTTGGTCAAATAATTCTAGGGACTCCTCCCTGCATGATGGTGGGGCTATGAAAGGAGTGACTGTGGACAAGGAGCCGGTGCAATAGGCCGCTTTGGCAGCTGCATTGGAAGGCAAACTACTCTGAGCCTTGGTGAGAGAGGATGAGGACGGCTTTGTTATCCACTCCACCAACTCTTCTGCATGTTGTGGCTCAATAACAGGGCCAGCAGCAGCAGAAAAGGACAAGCGTGCCCCATGGCCACATGCAGAGGATGCACCATGTCCATGATCACCACTGTTGACTGTAGACGCAGAGGCTGCTTGTCCTCTTTTTTTGTTTTGCAACACCACACTACACTGTATTAGATACTGTGTATACCACCTGAAGTTTATTAGAAAGTGTACAATGGCTGCACTGTATTGTATACTGTGTACACCACCAGAACTGTAGTAGAACTGTAGTAGAAACTGTACACACTGTATTAGATACTGTGTACACTGCCTGAAGTGCATTAGAAACAGTACACCACAGAATGCACTGTAGATATAGGCTACACTGAATGTAGACTATATATATAATATATATATATATATATATATATATATATATATATATATATATATATATATATACATATTAATACACTGCCTGACGTCTATTATAAACTGTACACACTGTATTTAGAACAAACGGACACCCGATGTTCGAGTCGAACTTACGTTCGACCTGAAATGTGGGCTTATCCCTACATTACAGCCATTAAGAATATATAAGGAGGCAATAGCCATGAACAATTCTCAACAATACCAGCAAAATTTCTTGTGTAGCGTGATGGGCACTGAAACCTGTTACAGCCACCTCTAGGCACCTGTTCTTGTCAGCAGCCTGTCTTTTTGTTAAACAAACAGGATCCAAGACCTCCAGTTTCCAGTTACTCTACTGAATATCACATTTTTTTTTTAGGTGGCTCTACTTTTTGCTTCATAGCCAGGGTGGTCCTTATCAAGCACAGAACCACTTATTGAGAACATGGTCCCTTTGCTGGACCTTGGATATGTTGCAAATATTGTTAGGCCTAACATGAATAGGAAGACTACATCATATGTCTTGATTCATCTGAATTTGTTTAAAA
The DNA here is from genome assembly GCF_037356315.1 of Lithobates pipiens. Classification (NCBI taxonomy): domain Eukaryota; kingdom Metazoa; phylum Chordata; class Amphibia; order Anura; family Ranidae; genus Lithobates; species Lithobates pipiens. The sequence continues at coordinate 252,430,728 of NW_027507903.1, read as the reverse complement.
AATACCCTAAACGTCCACTTATTCCCTCACTACCTAGGCTTATTTACATTACTTTTTCTATATAACGCATTCCTCCCAACTTGATGACATGGGAAAGATGGACAAAGACAATCGTCACACCTCTGCCTGGCCTCAGGTAAGGTGGACTATGAGGATTAATACAAAAAAATGTTTTGTTTAACCCAAAACTGCTTTTTTTATTTCCTACTGTTCCCTTACTTTGTCTTTTCAAATCAACAAATAGTAGATAGATAGTTTAGTGCAGGGAAACACTTTTGTTAGATAAATATAACATTTGGCATAGGAATCTATACATCAGGCTAAAAAAGATGGACAACTAAGGAAGGAAGAGGGACAGAGGAAATTGAGGGACAGTTGGGTTAACTTTAACCACTTCCCGACCAGCGCACGACGATGTACGTCGACAGAATGGCACGGGCAGGCATATTGGCGTACAGGTACATCCAATATTCAATGCCGCCCTGCCATCGGGAGCGCGCCGCCGACGGCGCGCTTCCGCGCTGGTCGGAACCCCCATGAGTCCGGTCGCGGGACCCGCGGACTCGATCGCCGCGGGCATCCCCGCGATCGTCTCACGGAGCGGCCGAATGGAGGAACTGCCGTGTAAACAGCATTTCTCCATTCTGCCTAGCAACTAGTGACGCTGATCTCTGCTCCATGTGATTAGAGCAGAGATCAGTGTTCACTAAATGAAAGCCCAACCCCCCCACAGTTAGTAACACACCCCTAGGAACACTTAACCCCTACACTGCCACCCCCTGGTTAACCCCTTCACTGCCAGTGTCATTTACACAGGAATCACTGCATTTATATAGCAGTGATTACTGTATAAATGACAATGGTCCCAAAAATGTGTCAAAAATGTCCGATGGGTCCCCCACAATGTCGCAGTCACAATAAAAATCACTGACCATTACTAGTAAAAAAAAATATAATAAAAAATTATTAATAAAAATGCTATAAAACTATCCCTATTTTGTAAACGCTATAACTTTTGCGCAAACAAATCAATAATCGCTTATTGCGATTTTTTTTACCAAAAATATGTAGAAGAATACGTATCGGCCTAAACTGAGGGAAAAAAATGTTTTTTTATATATTTTTGGGGGATATTTATTATTTTTGTTTATAGCGCAAAAAATAAAAACCGCAGGGGTGATAAAATACCACCAAAAGAAAGCTCTATTTGTGGGAAAAAAAGGACGTCAATTTTGTTTGGGAGCCACGTCGCACGACCGCGCAATTGTCGGTTAAAGCGACGCAGTGCCAAATCGCAAAAAGTGGTCTGGTCTTTGACCAGCAAAATGGTCCTGTCTGCAAGTGGTTAATGTACAACTATGCAGTATATTACAATAAAAGGTTGGTAGTCTTGTATGTGCACTTAAATGCTGGGAGGTATATTAATTTTTATGTAAAACAACATTATATTACAATAAAAAGCTAGATGGTCTTGTATGTGCCCTTTAAAAACTTATAGTAACAAAGACTATGTTCAATTACCAGGTGTAAGTTGTGAGTAGTATTATTAGAAATATAAAAATAATACTGCCCTGGAAATAGTAGGGTCAGTGTAATAGCTTTGCTTACATGGGTTTCTTTGACGACAGAAGTAAATTCCACCACTCATCCATGGTTGCCAAGGCAACAGAACTAGAGGCTAAGCCTGTCTGATGCTCTGATCATAGGTTTACTTTATTTAAATATTTTACAATCTTTGACATGCTCGAAATCAGATCAAGTTCTATTTTCTCTAGGAAAATGCCTCACAAGTTTTAACCATCGATTTTAACACAACCTTTTTATAGTTGTATGAAACTGCTGATGGGAATCACATTAAAGATGGAGAAATACCAATAGAGTATTTTCTGTATTTATCAAGTCTGGCTACAACAGTATATGTGTGAAGGCAAGAATACTGGGGGGGCAGTGTGATGAAAGCACCACGATGTCTATAAAATATATCTTAAAGCCCTTGTACACACGGTCGGAGGTTCTGACAACCAAATCCATCAGATTTTGTCTGACGGATTTTGTCCGAAACTGTTGTATACACACGGTCGGACGAAGTTGTTGGAAAATCCGATCGTTCAGAACGTGATGATGTTATTTCATTACAACGGGACTATGTTCAGGCTAGTAGCCAATAGCTTTGGTGTAGGAATTTGATCTGAGCATGTGTGGCACTTTGTCCGATCGGAATTCTCTACACATGATCGGAGTATGTCCGATCGGAGCATTTTGTCGGAAAATATTTCCGGCAAGTTGGAAAATTTGGTCCGACGGATATTCCGACAGAAACAGTCCGATGCAGACCACACACAGTCGGACTATCCGACAAAACGCTCCGATCGGACACATTCCGTCGGAATCTCCGACCGTGTGTACAGGGGCTAACATGGTAATAGCAATAGATCCCTTATACAGAAAACAACACATGCATAATAATAAGCTTAAAATATTCCATATTGACACATTTTACTGTGGCTTTTATAATATAGATATTAGCAGTTTTACATTGCTGGCACCTCGAGGCACCTGCTCATATCTGCAGCTCTACTACAGCCGAGTGCCAGAAAGGCAATGCTCCTACACTTCCCACACTTGACTTTAATAGACTGCCTGGTTGGCCAATAGGAACAGCCATTTACAAGGCCCAACATTCATATGTAGCAAAGGTGAGTGCTTGCTGGGTGCTTGCATGTTGTCAGTTGTCATTTTAAAGTATGTGTTCACTTTATGTGAATATGTATACAGGATGTGTCCAACACTGTTTGTTTTGTTTTCCCTTTTTTTGTGTGTGTGTTATCTTTTTGTATTATTCTGTTAATCTCTATGTCCAATAAAACCCTTAGTACAAGAAAGTATGTGTTCACTATTTACTAAAACTAGAAACTTACAAATCACACACCTTGATGGCTTACCACTGGATGAAGATGTCAACAGCTAAACCACACTAATAGTGAATTCAGGGGCGGCCCGTCCATTAAGGGCACTCGGGTGCCACCCTCCTATCAATGCGTCCGGCCCCTATGTAGAATGCCGGGTGCATGAATTCCGACAGGACGGGGTTTGAAGCGGACTCGGGATGGAGAGAATGCGAACTGAGCCCACCCAGGTGTGTTATAATCGTGAACGAATATTCACTATTTGTAACATTGAACCTCCTCCCGGCCAATCAGGAAGTGGTTCTTGCGACCCGTCACCCGACTGGCTAAAAGAATAGGCGACCCTATTGGATGCCTAGGAGGAGGGGAGGAGAAGCATGGCGGAACCTCCGTGATGGAGAAGAGGACGCAGCAGCCTGGGGTTATCCCATTACCACTCTGTGGGAATAAGTCAATCAACCAATTTAACAGTTTACCAGTGCTAAAATTAGGACAAATCAATGCACATTGTGAACAAAAGAAAAAACTCAAAATATACAGGTCCTTCTCAAAAAATTAGCATATTGTGATAAAGTTCATTATTATCTGTAATGTACTGATAAACATTAGACTTTCATATATTTTAGATTCATTACACACAACTGAAGTAGTTCAAGCCTTTTCTTGTTTTAATATTGATGATTTTGGCATACAGCTCATGAAAACCCAAAATTCCTATCTCAAAAAATTAGCATATCATGAAAAGGTTCTCTAAACAAGCTATTAACCTAATCATCTGAATCAACTAATTAACTCTAAACACCTGCAAAAGATTCCTGAGGCTTTTAAAAACTCCCAGCCTGGTTCATTACTCAAAACCGCAATCATGGGTAAGACTGCCGACCTGACGGCTGTCCAGAAGGCCATCATTGACACCCTCAAGCAAGAGGGTAAGACACAGAAAGAAATTTCTGAACGAATAGGCCGTTCCCAGAGTGCTGTATCAAGGCACCTCAGTGGGAAGTCTGTGGGAAGGAAAAAGTGTGCCAGAAAACGCTGCACAACGAGAAGAGGTGACCGGACCCTGAAGAAGATTGTGGAGAAGGACCGATTTCAGACCTTGGAGGACCTGCGGAAGCAGTGGACTGAGTCTGGAGTAGAAACATCCAGAGCCATCGTGAACAGGCGTGTGCAGGAAATGGGCTACAGGTGCCGCATTCCCCAGGTCAAGCCACTTTTGAACCAGAAACAGCGGCAGAAGCGCCTGACCTGGGCTACAGAGAAGCAGCACTGGACTGCTGCTCAGTGGTCCAAAGTACTTTTTTCGGATGAAAGCAAATTTTGCATGTCATTCGGAAATCAAGGTGCCAGAGTCTGGAGGAAGACTGGGGAGAGGGAAATGCCAAAATGCCTGAGGTCCAGTGTCAAGTACCCACAGTCAGTGATGGTCTGGGGTGCCATGTCAGCGGCTGGTGTTGGTCCTCTGTGTTTTATCAAGGGCAGGGTCAATGCAGCTAGCTATCAGGAGATTTTGGAGCACTTCATGCTTCCATCTGCTGAAAAGCTTTATGGAGATGAAGATTTAATTTTTCAGCACGACCTGGCACCTGCTCACAGTGCCAAAACCACTGGTAAATGGTTTACTGACCATGGTATTACCGTGCTCAATTGGCCTACCAACTCTCCTGGCCTGAACCCCATAGAGAATCTGTGGGATATTGGGAAGAGAAAGTTGAGAGACGCAAGACCCAACACTCTGGATGAGCTTAAGGCCGCTATCGAAGCATCCTGGGCCTCCATAACACCTCAGCAGTGCCACAGGCTGGTTGCCTCTATGCCATGCCGCATTGAAGCAGTCATTTCCGCAAAAGGATTCCCGACCAAGTATTGAGTGCATAACTGAACATAATTATTTGAAGTTTGACTTTTTTTGTATTAAAAACACTTTTCTTTTATTGGTCGGATGAAATATGCTAATTTTTTGAGATAGGATTTTGGGGTTTTCAGGAGCTGTATGCCAAAATCATCAATATTAAAACAAGAAAAGGCTTGAACTACTTCAGTTGTGTGTAATGAATCTAAAATATATGAAAGTCTAATGTTTATCAGTACATTACAGAAAATAATGAACTTTATCACAATATGCTAATTTTTTGAGAAGGACCTGTATATCTAGAAAAGCTGCAGCCCATATAGTCCAAACACAGGAGCCATAAAGCAAATTAATCAAAAGATGGGTGCGCTACTCATATAAGAACTAAATAACAATGCATTTGTTTAAATAAACATTGCACACAATTTTCAATAAAGCAAAGTGTCCATCTAATTTCAAGATAAGGACTTTCATTGTTGCATAGTTTTTTTAGATGGACACTTTGTTTTATTGAAGATTGTGTGCAATCTTTATTTAAAACAAATACATTTAGTTCCTATACGATTAGCACACCCATATTTTTTATTCATTTTCCCACATGCTTGTCCGACAGAAGCAGGCCAAACAACCGGCTTCTGTCGGACCAACTGACATATACAAGGCAGAATGTCCGACGGTTTTATTGAATTTTCTGGTGTCTCCCCACATTCGGCCTGTGTGCACCAGGCTTACGTTTGGTATCCAAGAGGATGCCTCTATTTGACCAGTCTATGGGGAGGGTCCATGAAGATTCAGATAGGACTTTCTTCAATACATGCAGTCTATGAGCCTGTGTGCTTAGGACTCTATGAAAGTGCAATGAATGCATTTGATTTTAACTATTGTAATAAATCATATTATCTGTGCAATTTGGTGATTGTGTGTTTTATCCATAACTGGAACCTGTCTTTTCTAGATTTTGGACATCTTAACCACCTCAGTACAGTGCAGTTACACCCCCTTCCTGACCAGACCAATTTTCAGCTTTCAGCGCTCTCACACTTTGAATGACAATTACTCAGTCATCCAACACAGTATCCATATGAAACTTGCGTCCTTTTTTCCACACAAATAGAGCTTTCTTTTAGTGGTAATTAATCACTAGTGGGTTTTTTATTTTTTGTGCTATAAATAAAATAAAACATAAATTTTGTGAAAAAAATGCCTTTTTCTTTGTTTCTGTCATAAATTTTTGCTAATTAGTAATTTTTCTTCATAAATTTTGGCTAAAATTTATACTGCTACATATCTTTGGTAAAAATAACCCACATTAGTATATATTATTTGGTCATTGTGAAAGTTATAGAGTCTACAATCTATGGTGCCAATCACTAAAAATTCATCACTTCTGATCAGGCCTTCAGTACATCAGGTGTACCTCATTTCTTGAGACTCTAACTAGTCAGGAAAGTACAAATACCCCCCAAATGACCCCTTTTTACAAAGTAGACATCCCAAGGTATTAAGTAAGTAGCATGGTGAGTTTTTTTAAGTTGTCATTTTTTCCCACAATTCTTTGCAAAATGAAGATTTTTTATTTTTTTTTATTTTTTTTTACTAAATTGTCATATTATCAGGTTATTTCTCACACACAGCATATGTATACAACAAATTACCCCCCAAAATACATTCTGCTACTCTTCCCGAGTACGGCGATACCACATGTGTGAGACTTTTACACAGCCTGGCCACATACAGAGCACCAACATCGATGTAGTACCTTCAGACGTTCTACGAGCAAAAATGACGCATCTCATTTCTCAACCACCTATTACACTTTTGAAGGCCCTGGAGTACCAGGACAATGGAATTTCCCATAAAATCACCCCATTTTGGAAAGCTAACACCCCAACGTATAATCTGTGAGGCATAATGAGTCTTTTGAATGGTTAATTTTTTTCCAGAAGTTTTTGGAATATGTGGAAAAAAATTAAAACGCATTTTTTTTTACACAAAATTGTCAATTTATAAGATATTTCTAACACATAGCATGTATATAGCAAAAATTACACCCCAAAATACATTCTACTACTCCTCCCGAGTACGGCGATACCACGTGTGTGAGACTTTTACACAGCCTGGCCACATACAGAGCACTAACATTGATGTAGTACCTTCAGACGTTCTATGAGCAAAAATTACGCATCTCATTTCTCAACCACCTATTACACTTTTGAAGGCCCTGGAGTACCAGCACAATGGAATTTCCCATAAAATTACCCCATTTTGGAAAGCAAACACCCCAACGTATAATCTGTGAGGCATAATGAGTCTTTTGAACGGTTCATTTTTTTCCAGAAGTTTTTGGAATATGTGGAAAAAAATTAAAACGCATTTTTTTTTTACACAAAATTGTCAATTTATAAGATATTTCTAACACATAACATGTATATAGCAAAAATTACACCCCAAAATACATTCTGCTACTCCTCCCGAGTATGGCGATACCACATGTGTAGGACTTTTACACAGCCTGGCCACATAGATGGGCCAAACATTGAAGTAGTACGTTCAGGCGTTCTAGGAGCATAAATGACACATTATTACTTATTTCATTCCTACCCATCACACTTTTGAAGGTCCTGGACCACCAGGACAGTGAAATTACCCACAAAATGACCCCATTTTGGAAAGCACAACGTATATTCTATGAGACATGGGCTGCAAATAGGTACTCGGGTACTCTGATGGGCTGGAGATAGGTACTCGGGTACTCAGATGGACTGTGACAGGTACTCGGGTACTCAGATGGACTGGAACAGGTACTCGGGTACTCTGATGGCCTGGTGACAGGTACTCGGGTACTCTGATGGCCTGGTGACAGGTACTCGGGTACTCTGATGGCCTGGTGACAGGTACTCGGGTACTCTGATGGCCTGGTGACAGGTACTCGGGTACTCTGATGGCCTGGTGACAGGTACTCGGGTACTCTGATGGCCTGGTGACAGGTACTCGGGTACTCTGATGGCCTGGTGACAGGTACTCGGGTACTCTGATGGCCTGGTGACAAGTACTCAGGTACTCTGATGGCCTGGTGACAGGTACTCTGATGGTTTGGTGACTGGTATTTGGGTACTCTGAAGGGCGGTGACAGGTACTCAGATGAACTGTGACAGGTACTCGGGTACTCAGATGGGCTGTGACAGGTACTCCGTACTCTAATGGACTGTGACAGGTACTCGGTACTCTAATGGACTGTGACAGGTACTCGGTACTCTAATGGACTGTGACAGGTACTCGGTACTCTAATGGACTGTGACAGGTACTCGGGTACCCTGATGGGCCGTGACAGGTACTCGGGTACCCTGATGGGCCGTGACAGGTACTCGGGTACCCTGATGGGCCGTGACAGGTACTCGGGTACTCTGATGTGCCGTGACAAGTACTCGGGTACTCTGATGTGCCGTGACAGGTACTCGGGTACTCTGATGTGCCGTGACAGGTACTTGGGTACTCTGATGTGCCGTGACAGGTACTCGGGTACTCTGATGGGCCGGGACAGGTACTCGGGTACTCTGATGGGCCGGGACAGGTACTCGGGTACTCAGATGAACTGTGACAGGTACTCGGGTACTCAGATGGGCTGGGACAGGTACTCGGGTACTCAGATGGGCTGGGACAGGTACTTGGGTACTCTGATGGGCTGGGACAGGTACTCGGGTACTCTGATGGGCTGGGACAGGTACTCGGGTACTCTGATGGGCTGGGACAGGTACTCTGATGGGCTGAGACAGGTACTCGGGTACTCTGATGGGCTGGGACAGGTACTTGGGTACTCTGATGGGCTGGGACAGGTACTCGGGTACTCTGATGGGCTGGGACAGGTACTCGGGTACTCTGATGGACTGGTGACAGGTACTCGGGTACTGAGATGGACTGGTGACAGGTACTCGGGTACTCTGATGGGCTGTGACAGGTACTCGGGTACTGAGATGGACTGGTGACAGGTACTCGGGTACTCTGATGGGCCGGGACAGGTACTCGGGTACTCTGATGGGCCGGGACAGGTACTCGGGTACTATGATGGGCCGGGACAGGTACTCGGGTACTCTGATGGGCCGGGACAGGTACTCGGGTACTCTGATGGGCTGGGACAGGTACTCAAATACTCTGATGGACTGTGACAGGTACTCTGATGGACTGTGATTGACAGGTACTATGAGGGGTGGTGACAGGTCCTCTTTATTGGGGGGGGGGGGGGGCAATCAGTATGTTTGGTGTACACTGTATGCGGTAACGAGATGTTACCGCAATCTCCTCCTCACACACGATCGGTGTGTGAGGAGGAGAACCCGGTAACATCCCGTTACCGCGGTTTGTTTACATTTTAGTGATCGGCTGTGAAAGGATCACAGCCGATCACGTGGGTAAACAGCCAGCCAATGGCTGTTTACCAGTGTCGGTGACGAGCAGTGTTCCCGCGATCGCGCGCATGCGCCGTGCACGTAGGGGGTGTGACCATCTGTTCACCCCCTTCGGTGGCGAGCAGTGTCTCCGTGACACGCCGCCACCGAAGAAACAGGGATGCGCGTGCACGATCGCGCGCATCCCTGTTTAAACGGGAGGCCGTCATATGACGGCCTCCCGCCACAATAGCTGCGCCGCCTGGCCGTCATTTGACGGCCGGCGGTCAGCAACTAGTTAAAGGACAACTGTGCTTTTAGTACAACTGTCCTTTTTTTCAATTCCTCCCCCCACCCCTGAGTGCAGCCCACCTGCTTACTTACCTTTCTCCCTATCTAGCAATCTTCTCTGTGTAGTACTGCACAATGCCATACAGCTTTTCCAACAATAATATCCCAACCAGGTCTAACTCTTAGTGCGCATGTATAACAGAGCCCCATTAATTTCTATGGATAAGCCATTCATAGAAAAACGAAGAAGATTATTTTGCAGAATAGGCTGTGCGGTGTGGGGCAGAGCTGCACAGTAATGATTACTGGATCAAGGAGGGAGGTAAGTATTTGAGCTGGTGGGCAGCATTCAGAGGTGGAAGAGAATTGATTAAAGAACCACTGTACCAAAGATATATCCTAGCTGTTCTTTAAACAGCAGAATTGAAACAAACTGAACTAATACATTTGGATTCTGTTTAGCATAATTCAAATTAATCTTACTTCTTGTTAAAAAAAATAAAAGTTTTACCTGTCCTAAAACTTAAGGTGAGATGCCTGCATGTATCTGCATTAGCCTTCAAAATCAATTCCTGTGTCATGTAAAGCCCCTGAAGATCCTAGGTTCCAACTGTATGTATCTGCCCAAGTTGAGATAAAGTGCTGCTTCCTCCCAACAGTAAGGCCGCGTACACACGGGCGGATTGTCTGCCCAACTAAGTTCGTCAGACAATCCGACAGACAGTCCGTTCAACTTTTGAATGAACGGACTTGACCACACACGATGAGCAGACAGTCCGCCGAAAGCTTGCGCGATGACGTGTACGACGGGACTAGAAATTCGACGTCCAATACACTGCAATGCAACCTTGGGCGTGTAAATCCTTTCTGAGCATGCGCCATACTTAGTCCGTCCAACTTGCCTACACACGAGCGGATTGTCCGCTGAAACCAAGTTTGGACGGACAAAATTACGGAAATTCCGAAAGACTTAGTCCGTCAGACTGTCCGCTGAAAAAGTCCGCTGAAGCCCACACACGAGCGGATTGTCCGCTGAAACACGGTTCAGCGGACTAAGTTGGGCAGACAATCCGCCTGTGTGTACGCGGCCTAAGTCCTATGCCCCGTTATTTATCTGTCAGATCTTTCAAAGTCTAAATCTGTTTTGTTCAGCTTTAAATTGCTGCATCGGAAACATGGCACTTAATAATCAAAACAGGGGTTATTGGGCAAGTATGGTTATTTTTTTGTATCTATGTAGCACTGGTCTCACACAATGAAAATGGAAAATCTTTGTGTCAAAGCTATGTTAGTCAAAGCCAGTACATTTATGACAACATTTTCAGAAGCCGCCTTTCACAATGATTATGACGTGGTATAGTGTGAACAAACAGACATTTCCTCGAAGTTGATGCTCTTACCTTGTAATTTCTAGCTCCATTATTGCGATTTCCTTCTCTGTTCACTTCTTCAGCTCCATGTAAAACTGCCTATTCAAATCCTTTAAAGGTAGCTCAATAGAACAGAGATGCAGTAAGTTATATGTTTGGGGTCTGTATTTTACAGCAGTTACTGACATATGAAAGAAAGCTGCAGACAAAAAAACATATACTTGTAAAAACGTTGGGTCATTCTTTTTCTGCTAGGTACAGTTTGCATGTGCGGAATGCTGTTGCAGTTAAGTATCTATGGTTCTTTCTTGCTTAATAAAGGACATCTTTGTATCATTTATCGTAGTGTTCTTAGTTGCCTTTCACCTGCACATCATTCTGGGCAATGCAAGATATTGTAATGTGAAGGTTCACATTTACCCGAGTCATTGTGTAGCTATAGTTTTAGAGTTAGTTTCAATATTTCAAACGAAAACAAAGGGAGAAGCAGAACACAGATGTAGCACCCTTCTGGGCCCAAGTTGTCCAAGAGGCTAAGTGAGTCTTCATTACCCTCACAAGAATAGAGCCTGGTAGAAATCAGCAGGGGGAAACCGTTCATCCTGTGGCTGAGTGAGACCTCACGTGCTGCAAAGATGACTGTGTAGAGTCTTAGCCCTTGTACACACGATTGGACATTCCGACAACAAAATCCGTCTGATTTTGTCCGAAATTGGTGTTGCATACACACGGTCGGACAAAGTTGTCGGAAAATCCGACCGTTCGTAACGTGATGACGTAATTTAGTTATGACGGGACTACGTTCAGGCTAGTAGCCAATAGCTTTGGTCTAGGAATTTGATCTGAGCATGCGTGGCACTTTTCCGATCGGAATTCTCTACAAACGATCGGACAAAGTCCGATTGGATCATGTTGTCAGAAAATGTTTATATCCAGCTCTCAAACTTTGTTGGTCGGACATTCTGACGGAAAAAGTCAGATGAAGCCCACACACGGTCGGATTATCCGACAACACGGTCCGATCAGGCATTTTCTGTCGGAATGTCCGACCGTGTGTACAAGGGCTTAGTCTTTGGAAGAAGACAGGACCACATACAGCATACAGACTCTATAGGACTTTGGCTAAGAAAAGTACAGGCTGAAGTGTACCAGTAAAGCCAAGCAGGGGTGCAATACCATCAGGGTTTGTAGCAGCTGAAAGAGCACAAGCTTTTTTTTGTAAAGAAGTGGACAAGTGCAGCCAGAAAGTTAGTAGTCCTCAATCAGTTCAAGTTCCGGGGAGGGGGGGTTGTTAAAGTTTTTCTGACAAAAACAGTAAATATTAGTGGGAAAAAAAAAGCTATTTTCTGATTTATCAGTAATAGCTTAAAAATAGACAGTTGCACACAGATTTCTCAGTAAATTTGTCAGTGGAGGCACTGCAAATGTGATAAAACAATCACAGTGATCTATTTTCACCTAAAAAATTTTCACATTGGTGATGTTAGGATCAGGTAATGTTAGGATCGGGTGGAGATGGAGGGGGGAAATAAGGAATGGATGATACAGCTTATGATGATGATATCATGTGGGATATTAGGGCTGTCATGTCCAAGTAAATCTAAGCTGAGGGTCCAGACCACCACAGACTAGTCCTCTGTCTGGCAGAGAAAAGGGACTACAGGGCTGAGGTGTGCTGCACCACCCTAGCTGCCATGGTGGGTGTGGACAACAGCTCCCATGCATAGGTGTGTCCTACCCGCTGTCAGCATAAGTAGCACCCGCCAGTCGGTGTGCTGTGAAGGGCTTACTGGTGAAGTATAGCTTGCATATACAGAACCAGAAAAATTGGGAAGAGTCACAGAAATTCCAATGAAAGCCCTTTTGAAACTATTGGGGGAGAAGGTACACGGTAAAGGAGAAAATAATGTTTTTGAAAACACAGGCAGCAAAAAAGTAAAGTAAAAAAAACATTTAAAGCATCAGTAAACAAATACAGAAAAAGGAAAAATACAAATATGCATTTAATGAAAAAAAAACAACCTAATTAAACCCCATCCTAGAGCTGCACAATATTGGGAAAAAGGAGAACCACGATTTTTTTGCTTAGAATAAAGATCACGATTCTCACAGCATAACATCATCTCTCGCATTATACAAAAAAATTAGGCTAACTTTACGTTTTTTTTTTAATCCATTAAAGTGTATTTTTTTCCCCCAAAAATTGCATTTGAAATGCACAATGCACAAATACACTGCGACATCAAATATTGTATATATATAATCTTCGGGGGTTCTAAGTAATTTTCTAGCAAAAAATAATGATTTTAACTTGAAACCAACAAGTGTCAGGAAAAGGTTTAATCTTTAATTGGTTAGACTTCCCTCATTTACAGACCAAAGTTCATTCCTTTGATCTAAAGAACAAAACGTTACAATGTTTATAGTTAGCTCAGCGGCTGAGGAATGTAAAACTTGGCAGACTGCCTGATATTTTGGGTTTTTTTTATGACAGCTGGCGGCTTGAGCAGAGAACTCTGCATACAATCAGGAAAATGCTTTAAGATCATGATCGTTTTAAAAAAGTGCCAAGGATGAAAGTTCCTCCTTATGAAGGTAGGGAGATGGCCAGTTACTGGCTTGCGAGTGTTACAGAGCTTGCAAAGCAACATGGGAATGTTTTCTTAAAATTTATGTTTTTATAAACTTTCCCCGAAGCAGTGCCGCATGGTGAAATGAGAAATCAATTTTTCAGATATCTCTTGATTCATCCCTACTGTAGCTAGGTATGACTAAAGAAAAGCTTATAGTACCTGACATTTTTCTGAGGATTTTTACTAGGATTGGAATGGATTGGTTTTAAAATCATGTACTAAATGTGCTTGTACAGTCAGGCTGATGAATTGTCTATACTGCACGGTAACACAAATCTCACCCAATGTCTTACTTAGAAAGTAGCAGTGTGAATTTTTCTCTCAGGATATGATCAATACAAATGCTCTGCTATACCTATATTATTATTATTATTATTATACAGGTTTTATATAGCGCCAACAGTTTGTGCAGTGCTTTACAACATGAGGGCAGACATTTACAGTTTCATTACAATTTGGTACAAGAGGAATCAGAGGGCCCTGCTCCTTAGAGCTTACAATCTAAAAAGGAAGGGTCAATTGATACAAAAGGTAATAGCTGTGCCCCCCATGAGCTGATGGAGGAAGTAAAACAGTGTTAGTTAGAAGCAGGATAGGCTTCTTTGAAGAGAAGGGTTTTCAGGGATCGTCTAAAGATGGATAGATTAGGGGATAGTCGGACAGATTGGGGTAGGGAGTTCCAAAGGATGGGAGAAGCTCTGGAGAAATCCTGGAGGCGAGCATGGGAGGAGGTGACAAGGGAGCTAGAGAGCCGGAGGTCTTGGGATGACCGAAGAGAGCGGCTTGGTTGGTATTTTGGGACTAGGTTAGTGATGTAACTAGGGGCAGAGTTATGGATGGCTTTGTACATTATTGTTAGTACTTTGAATTTTATTCGTTGGGTGAGTGGAAGCCAGTGGAGGGATTGGCAGAGAGGGGTGGAGTACACTCAATGGCTGGTAAGGTGGATGAGTCGGGCAGCAGCATTCATTATGGACTGAAGGGGGGATAGTCTATGTAAAGGTAATCCAATGAGGAGAGAGTTGCAGTAGACGAGGCGAGAGATGACCAGGGAGTGAATTAGAAGCTTGGTGGTGTCATTAGTTAAAAAGGGGCGTATTCTGGAAATGTTGCGGAGGGCTTGTATGTGGGCCTGAAAGGACAGTTCAGAGTCTAAGGTTACCCCTAGCACCCTGGCATGTGGGGACGGACTGATATACGTGCCATTGATCTTGACAGAGAAGATCTTGACCTATATATTCAGCTATTTTCACACTTGCCATGTATCCCTTTTGGGGCATTTTCATTGTATGTGTGTGCAAGTTCTAGGGAGAGGCATTGATTTGCAGTGGTTCTTTTTATATTGACCATGAACACTCTATCTAATCTACTTAGTACTGAGTGCACATATGATTATAGTGAATACATGAACCTTTTTTTGTCCCGGTGACACTTCTGTGCCGTTTGTATATATTGGAATATTGTCTAGTCAGCTATAAATTTGCCTTTGGACACATCTGAATATTGCCAAGCTAAATATTTGGGCGCTTGTCAAGTAGAAATGAATGGGCCATACACTAATGCGATTACCATTGTATAACCAGCTTTAGTAAGTATAGGACTCACAGTCTCGCCTGTCAGCTTCCTGCTCCAATGTGTTTCACCCCACAAAGGTCTTAATCATGGAGACATAATGAAGTCATTTGTAGGTGAAACGTGTTGAAGCAGGAAGTGGACGGGGGGGGGGGGGGGGCGTGACTATATGTTGTGAATCCTCTACTTATTAAAGCTGGTTTTACATCAGTGTGCAGCCAATTCCTTTCTACCTAACAGAGCAGCTGAGCAGTGATGAGCTCCTGAGTGTTCCTGATGAGAGGTATAGGTCAGGGGAAGTGGCAAGTTTGGACAGGTATACACAAACTGTGAATATTTTGGTGGGTTTATTTAGAACACAATGTGAGTCTCATTTGTGTCTATAATCGTATTTACTATTATCTGCTTCCTCAGTATAGTAATGTATAGACTATTTGTACAATTAAATATGCTTTATTAAAGATGAAATTTATATTCTATTGATAGTGATACCTATGTGTCCCCAGATCTCATTTTAATTTGACCTTTTATAATTTCTTTCCTCATTAAGTCCTGAAAGATAAACCGTAATAAATCCCCTATTTGAAATAAGATAATCCCATAACAATAGCTCAGCCACATATTTATTTACTGGTAAAGATGTGTCTGGAATATCTGTTACAACGCTAAAAGCCTGTGTGATAAAAAATCGAATAGAATTAGCTATTCCCCAGATTGTGAACCACATACTTCTACTGAAGCAGTGACTTCACCCCACAGGGAAAGGGAATAGGATTCATTTCACTGCTTAACACTAAAAAGAAGAACACGAGTAAAGCAATGGCTGCCTTTATCACAGCATTATTGCAGAGGTTTTGCTCTGTGACAGATTCCATGTGATGCACTGCACAGAAGTCTGGTGAAATATTTCTAATGAGACTGTCTGTTCCCCTGTTAAATTTCTACATTTCTGCTTTGGAAGCTTGCCTTAAAGAGGAAGTAAACCGTGATGGGTTTTACTTCCTTTTTAGTTCCCTGCAGGGTAAAAGAATAATGTGCTAGTGTCACTTACCTGTAAACGAAGACCGCAAATTCCCCGCTGGAGGCCGCATCCATCTTCGCCCTTCTTCCTTCCGGGGGCCACAGACTCTGGCTGGAGTAGCGTGACGTCACTCCCACGCACGCGTGTGGGAGCCGCCAGTCACGGCACTCGCTAGTGAAGAAACGGCACAGAGGACCGTTTCTTCACAGGACATGCACTGGTGACATCGTTGGCGCACTACAAGGTAAATATCTCCTAAACGGTGCACGTTTAGGAGATATTTACTGTACCTATCGGTAAGCCTTATTATAGGCTTACCTATAGCTACAACTTCCGCACTGGGGGTTTACAACGATTTTAAAGTGACACTGTCCTTGAAAAAAGTGCTAGAGCCCTACAGGTCTAAAGTGACACATTAGTAACATGTCAGCTGGGTAGGGAGGGGAGATATATTTTAAAATGCTGTATTTGCTAGTCTCTTTCCAGCAACAGTGTCTCTAGGAATTGATCTTATATATGGGGGTTCAACATTCATCAGTCATACTTAGGATCATGTTTTTTTTTGTAAATCTATGGTCACAGCATACATTCTCATTAGTGATGGCCGAACGGTTCGCCCGGCGGTCGTTTCGCGGCGAATTTCGGCTGTTCGCGGTCCGCCCATTCGGCGGACTATTGGCGCCATTCGCCCGGCGGACTTCCGTGTTTACTGTGTAAAAGAACTTTGACCTATGATGACACCTCCATCATGGGGTACAGGACAGCCAATTGAGACATTACAGCACATGGACACTTGGACATTCCCCCTAACTTATAAATACACCCGATCCGGCGGCCATTTTACATTCTTTCTTCTGTCACTATAGGGAGAGGTTGCTGTGTGGAGCAGGGAGAGATTACAGTGACCCAAATCGCTAGCTATTTGGTACACAAAAGTTCTTTTCAGGACTGGTATAGGTGTTAGGTGTAGTTCAGGATAGGCAGTGCTGTGCTAGTGATTGTTGCAGCAGCCTGAGTGTCTTTTGTCAGTTTAGAGAAAGGGACAGGACGGTGTGTGCTGCAGGGACAGCCAGTTTAGTCATTAGCTGTTACTATCAGGTCCACAAAAGTGCTATTTCAATTATTGTTCCAGTAGCCTCTGTATTGTCAGTTTATATAGGGACAGGCAGGAAGCAGTGTGTGAGGCAGTGAGGGTCAGTTTAATCAGTAGCTGTTACTATTAGTTCCACAAGGGTTCTTTTCAGGACTGGTATCAGTGGTATGGTAATAGGCTTGTACACGTATAATATTCTTTCTTCCAAATATAGAAAGAATATTATACTTGCTGCAGTCTGCTAATCACTCACACACAACCTACTTAGTCCACAAAGCTCCTTATAAGGACTGGTAACTTGGTCTGTCTAGGGTGCTACAGTATATAGGGTTGAGTGAGGTACAGTCTGCCATTCTATAAGGACTGGTATAGGTCCACAGTACATAGGGTTGAGGTGCACTACTGCTGACCGCTGCCCTATACTGCAGCAGTCCTTCATCGGTATAGGGACTGACCTACAGTCTGCTAATCACTCACACTCAACCTACTTGGTCCACAAAAGTCCTTATAAGGACTGGTAACTTGGTCTGTCTAGGGTGCTACAGTACATAGGGTTGAGTGAGGTACAGTCTGCCATTCTATAAGGACTGGTATAGGTCCACAATACATAGGGTTGAGGTGCACTACTGCTGACCGCTGCCCTATACTTCAGCAGTCCTTCATTGGTATAGGGACTGACGTACAGTCTGCTAATCACTCACACACAACCTACTTGGTCCACAAAAGTCCTTATAAGGACTGGTAACTTGGTCTGTCTAGGGTGCTACAGTACATAGGGTTGAGTGAGGTACAGTCTGCCATTCTATAAGGACTGGTATAGGTCCACAATACATAGGGTTGAGGTGCACTACTGCTGACCGCTGCCCTATACTGCAGCAGTCCTTCATCGGTATAGGGACTGACGTACAGTCTGCTAATCACTCACACACAACCTACTTGGTCCACAAAGGTCCTTATAAGGACTGGTAAGGTATAGGGTACTACAGTACATAGGGTTGAGTGAGGTACAGTCTGCCATTCTATAAGGACTGGTATCGGTCCACAATACATAGGGTTGAGGTGCACTACTGCTGACCGCTGCCCTATACTGCAGCAGTCCTTCATCGGTATAGGGACTGAGAGTTTTGTCACAGGGTCATTAAAAAAATGACAGGCAGAGGAAGAGGCAGGCCCTTCCGCAGGGGTGGTAGGGGTAGGGCAGGAGCAACAGGCTTGAGCCAAAGTGGGAAGTTGCAGAAGGTGCGTTCAATTACTTTAAAGGACGCACCAGACTTGGTTGAGTGGCTCGCTCAGCCTTACTCTTCTGCACCCTCCTCATCCTCTCGATCTGCACCCTCTTCTTCACTCTCTGCTATGTGCACCCCCAAAGACACTACCACGAAAAACACCACCACCACCACCACATACCTTCCGCTTGAGTCACAGGAATTATTTTCCGATCCATATCAAGACATTTCTGATGCGCAGCCACTCTTGGTATTGGATCAGGAAGAGGAGGCAGCAACAACCGTTACTTAGCAGTCTGACGACAGTACCCAGATCAGCCCAAGGAGGAGGTTGGTCCCCGGTGTTGCTGCCTACTCCGAGATCTCTACTTATAGCGGTGGGGAAGGTGACGTTGATGATGACGTGTCTAGTGATGTCACGAGGGTGCCCACAAGAGAGGAAGAGGAGGGGAGTTCAGAGGGAGATATGGACCAGCAGATAGGGAGGAGAAACAGGAATAACTTACATTGCACAGGAGGGACAAAGCAGACTGCAAATGTATCAGGAGCGAGTCATCGACCATGTACGGTCACATCTGGCGCTCCCAGGACACCAGCACATGGCTCCGCAGTGTGGGCTTTTTTTAACGTGTCCGCTGCTGACAATAGCGTTGCCATCTGCAATCTTTGCAGTCAACGCATTAGTCGCGGTAAGCCCAACACTCACCTAGGGACGACCGCCTTAAGAAGGCACATGAGCAGCCATCACCGAGCCAAGTGGGAGCAACGGAACACACAAAGCCACACTGCAGGCTCTCACCGTCCAGCCTCGTCTTCTACTTCTCCTTCTCCTCTCTCCTCACAATTGTCCTCCACTCCACCTTCCATCACGCCAAGCTCACGTTTTTCTGCAAAAAGGCAGGCTTCCGTGGGCCTAATGTTCGAGCGTAAAAAAAATGATGACGCCGGATAACCCTCTTGCCCAACGGTTGACGACTGGCTTGTCAGAACTCATAGCCCGCCAACTACTGCCATATAAACTGGTGGACTCGGAGGCCTTTTGCAAATTTGTGGCCATTGGAACACCACAATGGAAGGTCCCAGGAAGGAAGTATTTCTCAGAGAAGGGCATCCCAGAGCTATATGGCCATGTTCAGCGGAAAGTGAATGTATCACACAGTGTCGGTGCCAAGATACATCTGACCACAGACACGTGGTCTAGCAAACACGGGCAGGGAAGGTATATCACTTTTACTGCCCACTGGGTGAACCTTCTGACGGCCGTCAAGCATGTAACCCGTGGCACCCGTGTAGATTTGGTTTTACCGCCACGGATTGCATGCAGGGCTGACTCTTCTTCTCCTCCTCCTCCTACTCCATCCTCCTCCCTCTCCTCCTTAGCTGACTCCTCCTTTTCCGCTGCTAGCGTCTCTTCCGCTGCGCCGCCCAAGCTCCCCAGAACCTATTCGACATGCCAGGTGAGACGTTGCCATGCCGTGCTGCGTCTGTTGTGCCTGGAAGCCAAGAGCCACACTGGCCCGGCACTCCTTTCAGCTTTGCGTTCACAGGCAGATCAGTGGCTAACACCGCTCAATTTGACAGTTGGTAAAGTGGTGTGTGACAACGGTGCCAATCTGCTTAGCGCATTGAAACAGGGCAAAATCACGCACGTGCCATGCATGGCACACGTCTTAAACTTGGTCGTGCAGCGATTCCTTGTCAAATACCCTGGGGTCCAGGACATCTTGCGGCAGGCAAGGAAAATCTCGGCCCATTTCAGAAGATCTTACACGGCCATGGCTCGCCTTGCTGACATTCAGCGGCGACACAATCTGCCGGTCAGACGTCTTATTTGCGATTGCCCGACGCGATGGAACTCAACCTTCTATATGCTTGATAGGCTGCTCCAGCAAAAACGTGCAGTTAACGTCTACCTGTATGAACTCTGCGGCGGAACCGGTTCTGGGGAGCTGAGGTTTTTTTCACCGCGCCAGTGGCTGCTCATGCTCGACGCATGCAGACTTCTGCGCCCATTTGAGGAGATCACCAAACTGGTCAGTCGCAGCCATGGCGCCATCAGTGACATGGTACCTTATGCCTTCTTTATGGAGCGTGCATTGCGTCGTGTCATTGATCAAGCTGTGGAGGAGCAGGAGCGGGAAGATGAGGAAGTCACAATGCTGGATGAATTCCCAGGGGGGGCTACTCTATCTGAGACAAGTCAACAACAGGAGTCTGAAGAGGAGTCAGAGGAGGATGGTGCCGGGGCGGATGAGGAGGAGCAAGAAGAGCATGCTTTAAACCTTTCTGGGATCCCTGTTGTGTGTGGATGGGGAGAGGAGAATGAAGAGGACGAAATTATCCTGGATGATGAGCAGGAGCCAGGCCACCACACCGCTTCCACTTTAGTGCAAATGGGGGCCTTCATGCTCCAGTGTTTTAATAGGGACCCCCGTATAAAAAGCATAAGGGTCAAGGACCAGTACTGGGTGGCAACGTACTTAGACCCCCGGTACAAACACAAAATGGCGGAAACGTTACCGCCGTCACAGAGGGCTGTCAGAATGCAGCACTTCCAGGCCTTGCTTCGAGAAATGCTGCATTCTGCTTTTGCGTGCGCTGGCAGAGGAGCAATTCCCACTCCCAGAGAAGGAGTTGCGGGTACCAATCCAACAGCGCCTGCAACAAGAGGCCGGTTTGAAGATGTGTTTGTGACTTCGGATATGAGGTCATTCTTTCAGCCGACCCATCGACAGGTGTCATCCGGATCCAGCATCAGGGAACGCCTAGACCGTCAGGTGTCCGACTACATCGGGTTAACAATGTGGACGCTCTGAGGAGTGATGAACCCCTGGACTACTGGGTGGGCAGGCTTGACCTCTGGCCAGAGCTTGCCCAATTTGCAATCGAACTGTTGGCTTGCCCCTCATCCAGTGTCCTGTCCGAAAGGACGTTCAGCGCAGCAGGGGGGATCGTGACCGATAAGCGTACTCGCCTAGCTCACGACAGTGTTAACTACCTCACATTTCTAAAAATTAATGAGGCATGGATCTCGGAGGAATTCACATGTGACCAATAGACCATGTATATGTCTATAAACAATTTTTTTAATCGAGCACAGAGACCTTCTTTCTTCATTTGGCTCACTTCCTTGTCCAAAAAAAGCACACCGTACTATATGCCCGTACCCTCCTCTTTGAAGAGGTTGAGCAGTGTCATATTTCTACTGGGGCTGCTTATTATTAGGGGCTCCCACCATCCCTGTGCTGTGCTGACATCCTCCTGGGGCTGTACCTCTGCTGTGCATATTATGAGGGGCTCCCACCATCCCTGTGCTGTGCTGACTTCCTCCTGGGGCTGTACCTCTGCTGTGCATATTATGAGGGGCTCCCACCATCCCTGTGCTGTGCTGACTTACTCCTGGGGCTGCTTATTATGAGGGGCTCCCACCATCCCTGTGCTATGCTGACATCCTCCTGGGGCTGCTTATTATGAGGGGCTCCCACCATCCCTATGCTATGCTGACATCCTCCTGGGGCTGCTTATTATGAGGGGCTCCCACCATCCCTGTGCTATGCTCATTATGAGGGGCTCCCACCATCCCTGTGCTATGCTGACTTCCTCCTGGGGCTGCTTACGGTGCAGGTGTCAGTGCTGTATATCACGGTGCTGGTGTGAGTGCTTTATGTCACGCTGCTGATATCAGTGCTCTCTATCACGGTGCTGCTGTCAGTGCTGTATATCACGGTGCTGGTGTGAGTGCTTTATGTCACACTGCTGATGTCAGTGCTCTCTATCATGGTGCTGCTGTCAGTGCTGTATATTACGGTGCTGGTGTGAGTGATTTATGTCACGCTGCTGATGTCAGTGCTCTCTATCACGGTGCTGCTGTCAGTGCTGTATATCACGGTGCTGGTGTGAGTGCTTTATGTCCCGCTGCTGATGGCAGTACTCTCTATCACAGTGCTGTTGTCAGATCACTCTATCACGGTGCAGGTGTCATTGCTGTATGTCACGCTGCTGATGTCAGTGCTCTCTATCACGGTGCTGCTGTCAGATGACTCTATCACGGTGCAGGTTTCATTGCTGTATGTCACAATGCTGGTGATCATCTCCTGCACCATCTTCTTTGCCTACCCTGGTCCCTGACCTTCCCTCTCCTCCATTGCCTTCATGCGCTCCACAGTCCTGAATTGTCACAACAATTTCCCATATAAAAAAATAATGCTTGTAGTTGTCGATCCCAGATTCACCTCATACATGTGTTATGTCATTGGCCATGTGGTGGGACTATGTTTGCACAGCTATTAATTATTTTGTGGCTGCAAATTTGACCTGTAGGTTTGCGAAGTTCGCCTCCCATTGAAGTCAATGGGGCCCGCCGCGAACGTTTCGGTTCGCGGACTATCGTCCACGTTCGCGGTCCGCGTTCGCGGTCCGCGGTCCGCGTTCGCGAAACGTCCCGTCGGAAGTTCGTCCATCACTAAGGCCGCGTACACACGGGCGGACTGTCTGCCCAACTTAGTCCGCTGAACAGTGTTTCAGCGGACAATCCGCTCGTGTGTGGGCTTCAGCGGACTTTTTCAGCGGACAGTCTGACGAACAAAGTCCTAAGGCCGCGTACACACGGGCGGACTGTCTGCCCAACTTAGTCCGCTGAACAGTGTTTCAGCGGACAATCCGCTCGTGTGTGGGCTTCAGCGGACTTTTTCAGCGGACAGTCTGACGAACAAAGTCTTACGGAATTTCCGTAAGACAGTCCGTTCAAACTTGGTTTTGTCCGTTCAAACTTGGTTTCAGCGGACAGTCCGCTCGTGTGTAGGCAAGTTGGACGGACTAAGTATGGCGCATGCTCAGAAAGGGTTTACACGGCCGAAGGTTGCATTGCAGTGTATAGGACGTCGTTTTTCTAGTCCCGTCGTACGTGCTGTACACGTCATCACGCACGCTTTCAGCGGACTGTCTGCTCATCGTGTGTGGTCAAGTCCGTTCATGCTAATTTTGAACGGACTGTCTGTCGGATTGTCTGCTGAACTTAGTTGGGCAGACAATCCGCCCGTGTGTACGCGGCCTAATTCTAATTTTATAACATCAGCATTGTGAATGCAATACAAACCATAGTTATTTTTGACAATAAAACTTAAGCTTACTGAAAAAAAAAAAGGTCCCTTCAAGGGCTTTGTGAACACTGCTCGCTATCCTGCTATTTTATGGTAAAAAGGCCATACTGCTTAAAGTGGAAGTAAACCCTTCTATCGTATTCAGCCAAGGAAGCTGCCATCTTGGCCTCTGTTTAATCTTCAACTGTCATGATGCTGCACATGTGATCAGTTATGACACCAACCATTGAATGGTTTGACAGTTTGGTTGAGAGCACAACCAATGTGACGGTTAGCATTTCCGGCTTGCCGGAAATGTAACTGTTTTTTGAAACTATTAAATCGATGGGTTTACTTCCACTTTAAGTGGAAGAGCAAACAAGCCCCGGACATTAATTATTTGAAGCACCTGATCAATTCTATGTTACCATATTATAAAACAACATACAGGGTGAGAGGATGTGGAAAAAAATTTGATAAGGTTTGGAAGGCCTGGTATGAATCGGATAACACAGTGGGATGAGTGAGGAATACTTGAGATTCGTAGCCATATCTTAGGGGCAGAACGAATGTGAATTCAGAACTAAGGATATCACTATGATTTTATTGAAGGATATGAAAAGCCGAACAAATATGTAGGAAAATAGGAGGTGGAACCAAACACAAAGGAGATATAATTTCTACCGGAAACATCTAATCAGAGCGAGAGGGAGCCCATGTCTGAGAATGCAATCCGCATAACAGAGGGGCTGAGCTGCGGCAAATAGGGGAGGGGGGATGGTTGGGGAGTAGTTTGGGGAATTGTTAGATAAGGAATGTTAGGCCCTGCGTGGTCGGTTGGCGGGGTTACTGTTATGTTAACATGGCCCAGAAGTTGTTGTATAGTGTTTATATGAAAAACTTAATAAACAGAAATTATAAAAAAAAAAAAAAAAAAGCTTACTGAAAAAAATCTCTTTTCATGCTGTAAGAGCTATCTGTCTGCTGGTCATCTCTTTCTACAACAACTTCCTAGATTCCCTACATGCTTTGCAGCTTCCCCTTCACTGTTCACTCTTAAATTTAAATTCTAAGGACTACATATCCCATGATGCCTTGCTGCCTGCAAACTGTGATTCCGCCTCCAGAAACTCCTCCTCTTAGCATCTCTGCAGTGAAGAAGGTAGGCTCTGTGAATTGTGTGACACAGCAGTGTCTATCATGGCATGGTTGAATATGTGTCACAGAATTAAAGAGGAGCTCCAGGCTCCTGCAGAAAAATTTAAAGTCAGCAGCTCCAAATACTACAGCTGCTAACTTTTAATATTAGGACACATATCTGTCCAGGAATCCAGTGGTGTCTTTGCCCGAGCCGATTTTTCAATCGGTTATCGGCGGGTGCTGCCACCGCCATATCCACTAAGGGACCCGGTAGTGAACACTTGTGGCTTCACAGCCAATTCTCTAACTTCCAGTTGAGTTCACAGTGGTGAAGTCAGCTGAAAGTGAGAGCGGGTACCTGTGAAAACCAGAGGCAGACAAGTGGAGCTTCCCTATTTGGGTGGAGCACCGCTTTAAGAAGTAAATGTTTGAGGATCTTCACAAAGTGAGTTTACAAACTTCAAGATCATGCACATTAAGAGTAGGCTAAAAAAAATTATTGAATTACAATGTGGAAATTAATATATGATTTTACATTTTTATACATGATATTCAGGGACAAGAAGCAATCTTGTAAATACATGATCTCTCATTTAGGAGGTAAGCAAAATCTCAAATTGAAGCTCTTGTAACGTAAGAAACAAAATTGTAAATAAGGTTATATTGAGGGTCTATGTCACAGAGATTCTGTCCCTAGCTAGGCATAACTTGCCAGCAACAGAATCCCGAACACTAAACGCACAGCGGCAGGTCGGGTGCAAGGTTTCCACCAGGGAGAGAATATTGATTAGTGAATCTATTTTGGTGATTACACCGCAAGTGAAATGTTGCCATGAGCAGAATTGCCAGCATGACATAACCCCTAAAGCTCCGCCACTACAAAATGATTGAGTCAGACCACAGTAAGATGAAATAATGCTTAGTTTAGCAAAGATAAAGAAGGATCTTGAGTAAACATGCCAAGAAACCTAAGAGCTGCCCTGCATATTATAGATAGATTTGGTAGATTCTCAGGGGGTCCATATCATATCAAAATCAGGCCTTTTTGCCCTTCACCCCTCAGTTTTGCGTGGCGATACCCATACGCTATTACAGTGGGTGGAGGAATTGGAGTATCTGGGAATAAAAGTGCGCAGTACGTTGGATACATATCTGGAGGATAATTTGCATGTATGTGTGAGACCTGGCATACTCTGCCGTTGTCGCCTGTGGGTAGAGTTAATTTTGTTAAAATGCTTTATGTACCAAAATGTCTTTATTTCTTCAGGAACACCAGTCCCAGTGTCTAATGTGACTTTTGTCCGACTGGATGGTATCATTACTTCATTTATATGGGCTGGAAAGATCCCTCGATTGGCCAGAACAACTCTCCAATTGCCCTCCTCCCAGGGAGGTCTCCCCCTCCCCAACCTTCAGATGTACTACTGGGCTGCGGTGTTAGTAACGGTTCGCTGGTGGTTGTGTCAATCCACCCAAAACTCGGCAACTACACTTGAGGTGGCACCACTAGGCTCCCATGCTGCATTGACTAATCTAGTTTATCGCGGACCTAAGGCACATCTGAGGGTCACTGGACCTATGAGCACTACGCTTCATGTGTGGGTCCAAGCTAGAGGTATATATAGGACAGAGGGTACTTTTTCACCCCATACCCCCCTATGGGGTAATCCCCAATAGAGACATCTTACTCAGATCCCAGAACCTCAATTATGGGCGGTTAAGGGTATTGTTACTCTAAAACATGTTATCAAAGAGGGGAGAATCTCCTCCTTTGCTGCACTGAGGGAAGGATTTGCTCTGCCTCTATATCCTTACAAAATTTTCAGTTACTTCACGTACTTAGGGCTCAGTTGCGGGAACCTATCACTTTAGAGACTGATAGGATTAAGAAGCTGTTGATGTCAAGACTGATGGACAAACTCCTATCCTCCTTATAGCTTAATTTGACAGACTCGTATATCAAAACCTCTAGTAAAACTTTTGACAGGTGGAGAATGGATATACCAGAGCTTACTACTGATGACTGGGAGGACTGTGTAGACTCTGATTTAGGGACAATGATTTCAGCTAGGGACCACTTTATACAGTTAAAGTTCCTCCACAGGGTTTTTTATACCCCTCAGATGTTAGTAGTTATTTACCCACAGCTTAGCTCTAACTGCACCCGCTGTTTGTTCTATACTGGAACCTTTTTTAACATGGTGTGGCAGTGCCCAGCTATGCGCTTGTACTGGGAATCTGTGATTGCAGATTTGAACGGCTTGACCCCTGCTGGGCATTATGGAAGATATTGTAGCCTCTAGATATAAGAAACTATGTCTATTCTTTACACTCTACTATGTGCAGAGATTCTCCTTAGGTGGAAGCAACCCAGTCCGCCAACGCTTACTAGTTGGGTGTCTGCAGTTAATGCAGTTTTACCGCTGTATAAATTGACCTATGAAAGCAGAAACTGTCCAAAAAAGTTTGATATGGTGTGGTCTACCTGGATTGATGTTTATAGTCCAGCTGAATAGATAAAATCTTTTTCCATTCTTGGAATCAAATTTGATGTGGTGTGGTGGTGCTTTCCTTTTATTCCTCAGTATTTTTTTATGGATCCTTCTGCCTTCCCCACCCGGCTCTACGTTGGGACCCCCTCTCCCTCCCCACACCCTTCTTTTTCTTTTTTTTTTCCCTCAAAGGAGTTGGAGGATACACAAACAATCTGCATTTTTAATGCTAGTTTATATGATGTGTTTGTTGTATGTCTTAAAGCTAACCCTTATATGTCCAATCTGACTTGTGCAGACTTTGGTTTCCCTGTATTATATATGTGCAATGTTTCAATAAATATTATCTGTTGAAAAAAAAAAAACATGCCAAGAAAAATGTCCTGAAACATATTCTTAGGGCTGAATAATTAAAGCAGATGTCACTGCGCAGTTATAATATGCTTTGAACTGTAATGAAATGGGATTTCTTCCTATTTATGGTGATTGAAATTGTCAGTAAAGATGAACAAGAATGAAAATGCTGAGCACATATGAAAGCTGCCTGTACTATTTGCAACAGTAAACTATGCCAAGTCAAAGTTTCTGCTCAGTAAACCTTAAAACAGATTTTTTTTTTCTTTTTGAATCATACATTCTTAGGTAGATGCAACATCAGTCTGTTGTCCCTGCCAGCTCTAAGGCCGAGAACTGAGCGATCAAAGACTGCTGATCGCTCAGTTCTCGGAGCTCTGTGAGCACAGAGCTTGTAACTGTCAGACACCGGCTCTCTGCTTTGCCCCCCCCCCCCCCGCGCTCACTGAATCACTGGGCTGTGGAGGGGTGGGAGAGGCTGACTCAGGCTCTCAACGGCTTGCTGAGAGGCTGAGCCAGGTACTGAGCCAGAGTTGTCAGTGGATCCCGACTTTATTGTTGCGATCTAGCCCAAGCCTGGATGGGCTCTGTGATGTCAGCCGACAGCGGGCTGTCACAGGAGTGCAGGATGAACTGAGCTTTGGCTGTACTTTACCTTTACGGTTTTAAGTAACTTTCTACAGACTGTGCAAAGATTACAGCATAGACTTGGACAGGACTGTGGCTTCTTGCCAATCCATTATGTGCTTGACAACCTTGCACTAGTCTACTTCAATGTTCCAGAAAGTTCTTACTCAATGACCACGGGCTTGTACAATTAGAATGGGGACATCTTGGGCCTACATGGTTACAGTATATGGGGAGTATTTAATGAGCCTAGTTTTGAATCACTTGGCATGCAGAACCTTAGGCTGGGATATTTTCAAAACACCAGGTTTATAGAGATGAGAAACTATTGCTTAGTGGTGTATTGAAACAATGCCAAGCTGAAAACCATGCCTTGGACAGTTAAGTTGACCCTCCTGTACTCCTTTCCTGTACCATTTCATGGTAAAGGTTTGTGTTTGTATGTGTATAATTCTGTTAATTTTATAGCACTGAATTTAGTACAGAACATTAACTATGCATTAAAAAAGTAAATAAATATAGGAAGTATTTCCACAATATATAGAAATCCTTTATGAATTCTGATCTGTGCTGTGGTTTTGCGCTGAAACCCTCTTTTTACCTTTGTTTGTTATGACTTCACCCCATAGTGATGATTAAATTGTCGGCATCCTATGTAAGAGCTAAAGTAGAGCACTAAATCCATGACCCCCTTTCAGATTCTCACACTGCCTTGGTTTAGCTCTTGCTAGCCCTGCCATTGCTAATTAATTCATCTGACCACTGCTAGTAATCAGGAAAAATAAATGAAAGAGAACCACCTATAATACTGGAAACCTTTGCCACATCCCAATTCGAAAGAGGAAAATGCAAAAAAGGGGGTGCCCCAGAGAAAGGAGTAATAGAAATCAGGGCTGGACTGGGACAAACATTTGGCCCTGAACTTCATCATGACCGGCTCACTTTAACTTTGAGTGTCCCCATCAGAAGCCCCCTTCACATCTGAGTCCTCACCAGCTGCTCCCTTCACATCAGAGAGTCCCCACCAGAAGCCCCCTTCACATCAGAGCGTCCCCACCAGAAGCCCCCTTCACATCAGAGAGTCCCCACCAGCAGCCCCCTTCACATCAGAGTTCCCGCCAGCAGCCCCCTTCACATCAGAGTCCATGCCAGCAGCCCCCTTCACATCAGAGTCCCCACCAGAAGCCCCCTTCACATCAGAGTCCCCACCAGAAATCCCCTTCACATCAGAGTCCCCACCAGCTGCCCCCTTCACATCAGAGTCCCCACCAGCTGCCCCCTTCACATCAGAGTCCTCACCAGCTGCTCCCTTCACATCAGAGAGTCCCCACCAGAAGCCCCCTTCACATCAGAGAGTCCCCACCAGCAGCCCCCTTCACATCAGAGTCCCGCCAGCAGCCCCCTTCACATCAGAGTCCATGCCAGCAGCCCCCTTCACAGCAGAGTCCCCACCAGAAGCCCCCTTCATATCAGAGTCCCCACCAGAAACCCCCTTCACATCAGAGTCCCCACCAGCAGCCCCCTTCACATCAGAGTCCCCACCAGCAGCCCCCTTCACATCAGAGTCCCCACCAGAAGCCCCCTTCACATCAGAGAGTCCCCACCAGGAGCCCCCTTCACATCAGAGTCCCCACCAGAAGCCCCCTTCACATCAGAGTCCCCACCAGAAGCCCCCTTCACATCAGAGTCCCCACCAGAAGCCCCCTTCACATCAGAGTCCCCACCAGAAGCCCCCTTCACATCAGAGTCCCCACCAGAAGCCCCATTCACATCAGAGTCCCCACCAGCAGCCCCCTTCACATCAGAGTCCCCATCAGGAGTCCCCACCAGCAGCCCCCTTCACATCAGAGAGTCCACACCAGAAGCCCCCTTCACATCAGAGTCCCCATCAGGAGTCCACACCAGCAGCCCCCTTCACAACAGAGTCCCCACCAGAAGCCCTCTTCACATCAGAGTGTCCCCACCAGAAGCCCCCTTCACATCAGAGTCCCCACCAGCAGCCCCCTTCACATCAGAGAGTTCCCACCAGAAGCCCCCTTCACATCAAAGAATCTCCACCAGAAGCCCCCTTCACATCAGAGTCCCCACCAGAAGCCACCTTCAGATCAGAGTCCCCACCAGAAGCCCCCTTCACATCAGAGTCCCCATCAGGAGTCCCCACCAGCAGCCCCCTTCACATCAGAGAGTCCCCACCAGAAGCCTCCTTTACATCAGACAAAAAGAGAGGGGGAGGGAGAAAGTTGGGACTTTAAATGAGGCATTGAATGTATCAATTCATCTGCCTCCATCCCTGGTTCAATATAAAAAGAATATTTTATGGTGGGACTTTAAATGAAGCATAGCTGCACAGTAGGTATGCAAGGACATGTCCGAAATTGATTGGTTGAGTTACAGAATTCAGAAAGTATAAAGTAATGAAATCATAAACAATAATATCAATAAGTTATATTTCATATAAGTATATATACAAGCGCATATTGCAACATGATTTACAGTAGTAATCAACATCTTAGTAAAATCCATAATTGTAAAAAAAGAAAAAATAGTCTTCAATTGATTGAAGCATGCGGCATTGTAGGTAAAGTAGGGGGGGGGGGGGGAATTTCAGACATATGCTTGCAGATGGTAGCATAAAAGCGCTCTACGCGTTTCGTGGAGTTCATCCACTCATCAGGAGCAATTCCAGGGGTTAAAATTATCTACAAAGAGATAAGTAAACACATGAGGATCAAACAGGAACAGCACAAAAGGGCAGAGGAACAGAGGGGGGGAGAAACTCAGCTCCCCCAAACACTCTTACCTACAATGAAAATGTAACTTGAAGAGACAAAACCATTAGCAAATAAGGACGCTATGAGAACAAGTCTTCTCCGGAGCTGAGGCAGAAATCTCAAAGACCACAACGCACCACAGTTAAATCGAGGGTGACGAACTCTAAAACACTGTAATCCCAGAGTGACCATATAGGGGAATTCCAAAGGACCTCTGTAGAGGAGTAAATTGATTAGGTATGTAGATGTGTCTATGCAGAAATACGTTGATCGAAATTACAGTGCAGAAGGTGATGGGATCAATGAATAAACTTGTTCTCATAGCGTCCTTATTTGCTAATGGTTTTGTCTCTTCAAGTTACATTTTCATTGTAGGTAAGAGTGTTTGGGGGAGCTGAGTTTCTCCCCTCCTCTGTTCCTCTGCCCTTTTGTGCTGTTCCTGTTTGATCATTATGTGTCTACTCTTTTTTTTTTTTTACAATCATGGATTTTACTAAGATGTTGATTACTACTATAAATCATGTTGCAATATGCGCTTGTATATATACTTATATGAAATATAACTTATTGATACTATTGTTTATGATTTCATTACTTTATACTTTCTGAATTCTGTAACTCAACCAATCAATTTCGGACATGTCCTCCTTTACATCCGTCCACACCAGCAGCCCCTTCGCATCAGAGAGTCCCCACCAGAAGCCCCCTCCACATCAGAGTCCCCATCAGGAGTCCCCACCAGCAGCCCCCTTCACATCAGAGTCCCCATCAGGAGTCCCCACCAGCAGCCCCCTTCACATCAGAGTCCCCACCAGAAGCCCCTTCACATCAGAGTCCCCATCAGGAGTCCCCACCAGCAGCCCCCTTCACATCAGAGAGTCCCCACCAGAAGCCCCCTTCAAATCAAAATCTCCACCAGCAGCCCCTTTCACATCAGAGAGTCCCCATCAGCAGCCCCCTTCACATCAGAGAGTCCCCACCAGAAGCCCTTTTCACATCAGAGAGTCCCCACCAGGAGCCCCCTTCACATCAGAGAATCCCCACCAGGAGACCCCTTCACATCAGAGTCCCCACCAGAAGCACCCTTCACATCAGAGTCCCCACCAGAAGCCCCCACCAGCAGCCCCCTTCACATCAGAGAGTCCTCACCAGAAGCCCCCTTCACATCAGAGTCCCCAACAGCAGCCCCCTTCACATCAGAGAGTCCCCACCAGAAGCCCCCTTCACATCAGAGTTTCCACCAGAAGTCCCCTTTACATCAGAGTCCCCACCAGAAGCACCCTTCACATCAGAGTCCCCAACAGCAGCCCCCTTCACATCAGGGAGTCCCCACCAGAAGCCCCCTTTACATCAGAGTTTCCACCAGAAGTCCCCTTCACATCAGTCCCCACCAGCAGCCACCTTCACATCAGAAGCCCCCTTCACATCAGAGTCCCCACCAGAAGCCCTCTTCACATCAGTCCCCACCAGCAGCCCCCTTCACATCAGAGTGTCCTCTCCCTCCCACATGTACTCATGGTTCTGAAGGCAGCTTTTTGTTTCTCTCTCCAGTCATGTGATGACAAGTGATAAGGGGAGAGAGTCCCCACCAGGAGCCCCCTTCACATAGTTTCATAGTTTCATAGTTTCATAGTTAGTAAGGTTGAATAAAGACACCAGTCCATCCAGTTCAACCTGAGTGAGTATCTACATTTGTCCCTGTACATTGCACACTCACATTGGCCCCTACCCTCAAGGACCCACAATCCAAGGGAGGAGTCACAGACCCCCAAAGCATCCTTCCAATATACTATGGACAATTTTGGACAGAGGCCAATTAACCTACCTGCATGTCTTTGGATTGTGGGAGGAAACCGGAGTACCCGGAGGAAACCCACGCAGGCACAGGGAGAACATGCAAACTCCAGGCAGGTAGTGTCGTGGTTGGGATTTGAACCAGCGACCCTTCTTACCGCTAGGTGAGAGTGCTAACCACTACACCACTGTGCCGCCCCTTTACATCAGAGTCCCCACATCAGAGAGTCCCCACCAGAAGTCCCCTTCACATCAGAGTCCTCACCAGAAGCCCCTTCACATCAGAGTCCCCATCAGGAGTCCCCACCAGCAGCCCCCTTCACATCAGAGAGTCCCCACCAGAAGCCCCCTTCAAATCAGAGTCTCCACCAGCAGCCCCTTTCACATCAGAGAGTCCCCACCAGCAGCCCCTTTCACATCAGAGAGTCCCCACCAGGAGCCCCCTTCACATCAGAGAGTCCCCACCAGGAGACCCCTTCACATCAGAGTCCCCACCAGAATCACCCTTCACATCAGAGTCCTCACGAGAAGCCCCTTCACATCAGAGTCCCCATCAGGAGTCCCCACCAGCAGCCCCCTTCACATCAGAGAGTCCCCACCAGAAGCCCCCTTCAAATCAGAGTCTCCACCAGCAGCCCCTTTCACATCAGAGAGTCCCCACCAGCAGCCCCTTTCACATCAGAGAGTCCCCATCAGCAGCCCCCTTCACATCAGAGAGTCCCCACCAGAAGCCCTTTTCACATCAGAGAGTCCCCACCAGGAGCCCCCTTCACATCAGAGAATCCCCACCAGGAGACCCCTTCACATCAGAGTCCCCACCAGGAGACCCCTTCACATCAGAGTCCCCACCAGAAGCACCCTTCACATCAGAGTCCCCACCAGAAGCCCCCACCAGCAGCCCCCTTCACATAAGAGAGTCCTCACCAGAAGCCCCCTTCACATCAGAGTCCCCAACAGCAGCCCCCTTCACATCAGAGAATCCCCACCAGAAGCCCCCTTCACATCAGAGTTTCCACCAGAAGTCCCCTTTACATCAGAGTCCCCACCAGAAGCACCCTTAACATCAGAGTTCCCACCAGAAGCCCCCACCAGCAGCCTCCTTCACATCAGAGAGTCCTCACCAGAAGCCCCCTTCACATCAGGGAGTCCCCACCAGAAGCCCCCTTTACATCAGAGTTTCCACCAGAAGTCCCCTTCACATCAGTCCCCTTCACATCAGTCCCCACCAGCAGCCACCTTCACATCAGAAGCCCCCTTCACATCAGAGTCCCCACCAGAAGCCCTCTTCACATCAGTCCCCACCAGCAGCCCCCTTCACATCAGAGTGTCCTCTCCCTCCCACATGTACTCATGGTTCTGAAGGCAGCTTTTTGTTTCTCTCTCCAGTCATGTGATGACAAGTGATAAGGGCAGAGAGTCCCCACCAGGAGCCCCCTTCACATCAGAGAGTCCTCACCAGGAGACCCCTTCACATCAGAGTCCCCACCAGAAGCAC
Source organism: Lithobates pipiens (assembly GCF_037356315.1). Taxonomy (NCBI): domain Eukaryota; kingdom Metazoa; phylum Chordata; class Amphibia; order Anura; family Ranidae; genus Lithobates; species Lithobates pipiens. The sequence goes on along the minus strand of NW_027507903.1, from coordinate 252,396,631 downwards.
CCTTCACATCAGAGTCCCCATCAGCAGCCCCCTTCACATCAGAGAGTCCCCACCAGAAGCCCTTTTCACATCAGAGAGTCCCCACCAGGAGCCCCCTTCACATCAGAGAATCCCCACCAGGAGACCCCTTCACATCAGAGTCCCCACCAGAAGCACCCTTCACATCAGAGTCCCCACCAGAAGCCCCCACCAGCAGCCCCCTTCACATCAGAGTCCCCACCAGAAGCACCCTTCACATCAGAGTCCCCACCAGAAGCCCCCACCAGCAGCCCCCTTCACATCAGAGAGTCCTCACCAGAAGCCCCCTTCACATCAGAGTCCCCAACAGCAGCCCCCTTCACATCAGAGAGTCCCCACCAGAAGCCCCCTTCACATCAGAGTTTCCACCAGAAGTCCCCTTTACATCAGAGTCCCCACCAGAAGCACCCTTCACATCAGAGTCCCCACCAGAAGCCCCCACCAGCAGCCCCTTTCACATCAGAGTCCCCAACAGCAGCCCCCTTCACATCAGGGAGTCCCCACCAGAAGCCCCCTTTATATCAGAGTTTCCACCAGAAGTCCCCTTCACATCAGTCCCCACCAGCAGCCACCTTCACATCAGAAGCCCCCTTCACATCAGAGTGTCCTCTCCCTCCCACATGTACTCATGGTTCTGAAGGCAGCTTTTTGTTTCTCTCTCATGTGATGACAAGTGATAAGGGGAGAGAGGAAAGAAAGTCTGCCGGCTGTCTATCTCCCCCTGCAGGCTGGAGGGAGCATAACGCTTAATGCTCTCTCCAGCAAGTGACGGAGCTGCTCCTCCTGACAGGAGTGAAATCGCGATCACTCACTGTCAGAAAGGAGTGGCTCCAGGACTGCCCCAGACTGTCCCACTGAGCCATCGGCCCACCGGGAATCTCCCGGTAGTCTTGATGGCGAGTTCACGCCTGATAGGAATATGTCAAAGTTTATACAAAATGTATTAAGTACAAAGCAATAATATAATTAATACACACAGGTATATGAACCTAAAAACAAAACTGCTAGTAATCAGGGCCGGTGGTACCACTAGGGAAACTAGGCAGCCACCTAGGGCACAGCCACGGCCACTAGGGGTGTTGAAATAATCAGCGGCAGAACAGCTGAATTGCAATGCCTCTCCTCGCATCTTCCCATCCCCCTTCTTCAGTCAGAGGCACCCCCCCTCCCTCTCCCCATCGTTCGCACCATGGCTCCCTCAGATTGCTCAGTAATTCCTCAGAAGGCGATGTGCGGAGTCCTGTTCAGTACGGATTAGGAGGGAAGATGAACTCTGAAAGGTGGAATTGTAGGAAGTCACTGAGGAGGCGGGGTTGGATGGTTCGGAGTGAGCAAGAGGGCAGAGGGCATGGTTGGTAATGGAGGAGAGCGAAGTCGGTGTCCGATGATGTGAGGAGCCAGAATAAATGGGGCTCCGTACTCATCACACTGCTCGCCATCTGCCTGACGGTGAGTCACCTCTCCACACAGCCTGACTGCCTCGTGTGTGTGAGAGGACCTACTGCCAGGGGGACACGACCTCCCCACACAGCTTTCTGCATACCAACTGTGCCCAGGGGGGTGTATTGTACATCCCACCCGCCTCCCCCACCAGTATACTGTACACCACCACCTATATACTGTACATTGGGGGCATTACATGGGGGGGTTACATTAGGGGCACTGCACTGGGGGGGTTACAAAAAATCTCCACCCACCACATTCACTGTATACATGGCAAGGGCAAAGGGGGTGGAGTCGGGGTGGCAAAATTAGGTTTCGCCTAGGGTGTTGAAAATCCTTGCATCAGCCCTGCTAGTAAGCATCCACCTGCAAAAGTAAATTCAAGGGGCTAAAAAAAACACTCCCAGAGCACGATCACAACACACCATATTTACTAGCAGCTGACAGATTGATCACACAGCCCTGCTGGCACTATCTGATTCTTTACTACTATAAAATGAGACTGCAGGGAGCAGGAGACAGACGACAGCGTGGAGTGCAGCTCAGGACCAGAGGTCCATGTGTGCCAGGAGTTGCTTTGCTGATTCCTTAGCTTAGTAAACTGGGGGGGGGGGGGGGATGTTGAGGAGCCAGGGATGTCACCTGCAGGAACTGGGAAAGATGCTTGGGAGGTAATTCATGGGGGCTTGCACATTCCCCCATTGTACTACTATTGTATTTCTTGGGGTGGATTTACTAAAGGCAAATAGACTGTGCACTCTGTAAGTGCAGCTGCACTTACTTTCCCCAGTGTTTAGTAAATGTGGGAAGACTCTGCTGATTTTAATCATCCAATCATGTGCAAGCAAATTTTTTTATCATTTTTTTTATTTTCCTTGCACCTGGGTACTCTTTACAAAATTAAGCTTTACCAATATTACTAAAAACTTGAGGAAAATTAGTGCAACTGCACTTGCAAAGCGCACAGTATATTTGCCCCCTAGTAAACCCACTCCCTTTTGTTGTGATAATGCTGAGTGTGGAGGAATGTTTACTAGCAGACAGCATTTACTATTTGAGCCACTTCAGATTCAGGTGGTTTTACCCCCTTCATGACCAGGCTATTTTTTGCTATGTGGTACTGTGTTACTTTAACTCACAGTCATGCAATGCTGTACCCAAACTAAATTTATATATTTTTTTTTCACACAAATAGAGCTTTCTTTTGATAATATTTGATCACCTCTGAGTTTTTTTTTTTAATACAAACAAAAAAGACTGACAATTTTGAAAAAACATTTTTTACTTTCTGCTATAAAAAAATCCCATAAAAAGTTGAAAAAAATCAAATCTCCAAATAAATTTTGGCCAAAATGTATTCTGCTACATGTCTTTGGTATAACAAAAATCCCAATAAGTGTATATTGATTGGTTTGTGTGAATGTTATAGCGGCTACAAACTATGCAATATATACTGGAATTTTTTTTCAATACCTGTAATGGTGGCAATCAGCGACTTAATGGAATGTGATAGTGCGGCGCAAAATATGACACTAACTGACACTAGGGGGAACTAATTGCGTATCACTGAACACAGCTCTGTATTGTTTACATTCACAGAGCTGTGTTTGGTGAAGCTCAGAGCTGATTACCGATCATTGGCCAGGACCCAGTGATCGGCATGTGCTGTCTACTCGCGCACGACAGGCACCCTGTAGCAGTAAATCTAAGAGGAGGATTACATTGCTTTTGTCTTTCATGTTTGTGGTACATATGTACATTTCCATGTCTAAATATTTTAAACTTGTATATATTTTTAGATTTTATTTACCCATTTGGTACCATGTCCTTCAATCTACTTTGTTACTACTTGCTGTGCTGAATGACAGCTCTTATATTCCTGTTGCCAGAGAAAAAATACTGTCAACCAGTGCTAAATAAGTTATTCTTCTCCTACAAAGCTGCATAGTCAGACAGCAGTGGTGGAGTGTCTTTATAAGCTACCTTAGTTTTATACGTTTATAAAGTTAATGAAAATCTGGCTGTTTTTTACCATGCTTGTATCTAGTTCATATGGCTTTCACAAAGTCTGTCGAGCAACGTTCATATTTAATTTGCAACATGCACTGCAACACCCCCTACACCTTTTGCGTTTGTTTTTTCATGGACTACAAAGCAAGTGCCAGAACAATCCTACTTAGCTAGGCTTTCCAAAATGTGAGTGGCTGTCACATGCAACCACTTGTGTATAAAATATATGTAAACTCAATGAAATTATTTTATTTGGTCCTTTTTGGGTGGTTAAATATTCCATAGAAAGTGTTTTCTTATATCTTCATAAGTTGAAAACTACCCGTTGATCTTGATATACAGTGGGGAGAACAAGTATTTCATACACTGCCGATTTTGCAGGTTTTCCTACTTACAAAGCATGTAGAGGTCTGTAATTTTTATCATAGATTCTCTTCAACTGGGAGACGGAATCTAAAATCCCGAAAATCACATTGTATTATTTTTTTTAAAGTAATTAATTAGCATTTTATTGCATGACATAAGTATTTGATACATCAGAAAAGCAGAACTTAATATTTGGCACAGAAACCTTTGTTTGCAATTACAGAGATCATACATTTCCTGTAGTTCTTGACCAGGTTTGCACACACTGCAGCAGGAATTTTGGCCTCACTCCTCCATACAGACCTTCTCCAGATCCTTCAGGTTTCAGAGCTGTCGCTGGGCAATATGGACTTTCAGCTCCCTCCAAAGATTTTCTATTGGGTTCAGGTCTGGAGACTGGCTAGGCCACTCAAGGACCTTAAGATGATTCTTATGGAGCCAATCCTTCATTGCCCTGGCTGTGTGTTTCGGGTCATTGTCATGCTAGAAGACCCAGGCGTTACCCATCTTCAATGCTCTTAGGAAGGAGGTTCCAGTTGTCCTGTTCCCTTTGCAGAAAAGCAGCCCCAAAGAACAATGTTTCCACCTCCATGCTTCACGGTTGGGATGGTGTTCTTGGGGTTGTACTCATCCTTCTTTCTCCAAACACGGCAAGTGGAGTTTAGACCAAAAAGCTCTATTTTTGTCTCAGACCACATGACCTTCTCCCATTCCTCCTCTGGATCATCCAGATAGTCATTTGCAAACTTCAGACGGGCCTGGACATGCGCTGGCTTGAACACTGCAGGATTTTAATCCATGACGGAGTAGTTGTTACTAATGGTTTTCTTTGAGACTGTGGTTCCAGCTCTCTTCAGGTCATTGAACAGGTCCTGCCGTGTAGTTTTGGGCTGGTCCCTCACCTTCCTCATGATCATTGATGCCCCATGAGGCGAGTTCTTGCATGGGGCCCCAGAATGAGGGAGATTGACCGCCATCTTGAACTTCTTCCATTGTCTAATAATTGCACCTACAGTTGTTGCCTTCTCACCAAGCTTCTTGCCTAATGTCCTGTAGCCTATCCCAGCCTTGTGCAGGTCTACAATTGTATCCCTGATGTCCTTACACAGCTCTCCGGTCTTGGCCATTGTGGAGAGGTTGGAGTCTGTTTGAGTGTGTGGACAGGTGTCTTTTATACAGGTAACGAGTTCAGACAGGTGCAGTTAATACAGGTAATGAGTGGAGAACAGGAGGGCTTCTTAAAGAAAAAATAACAGGTCTGTGAGAGCTGTAAGGCCCCTATCACATTGGGGCGGTGCGGGAGTCAGCGGTAAAGCGCTGCTATTTTTAGCGGTGCTTTACCGTCGTTTTAGTGGCAGTATGCGGCCGCTAGTGGGGCGGTTTTAACCCCCACTAGCAGCCAAAAAAAGGTTAAAACCGCCCGTAAAGCGCCATAGCCGCGCTGCCCCATTGATTTCAATGGGTAGGAGCGGTTTAGGAGAGGTAAATACACCGCTCCTAATATGCGGCTGGCAGGAATTTTTCCACCGTCCTGCCAGCGCACAGCTCCAGTGTGAAAGCGGCCGGGTTTTTCAGGTGCTATACAGGTGCTATTTATAGCGCTGTAGCGTCTGAAAACTGCCCCAGTGTGAAAGGGGCCTAATTGTTACTGGTTGGTAGGCAGAGGCATCGCTGGGAGGTGACTATTGGGGCTATAGCCCCAAATCTGGGGCCCATAGCCCCGAGTCTCTTGCTGCAGGATCCCTGCCTAATCAGCGGGCCATGGCCATTGGGGGCAGGCTGGCTGCATGAGAGAGGCGGAGGAGAGGAGAGAAGCGAGCGGGCAGATGAGCAGAGATGACATCATCTCTCTCCGACCGCTCCACATCAGCACTCTTCACAGTCGGGCCTTTTCAATGTGGGAGCAAGGTGCATCATCTCTCATTGCCCGCCAAGCATCACCAATCTCATAACCTCCTACCCTTACTAAATGGACCAGTGCTGCCAGCCTGTCACCAATGCAGCGACAATGCACATTTGGTGGCAATAGCTGTCATGGCAGGTTACAATCCACATCTGGTCTCAGGTGACGTGGCAAGTGCCAACCCACATCTAGTGGCAGGTGACGTGGCAAGTGACAATCTGCAAATGCTGGCAGGAGACGTGTCAAGTGACAATCTGCAAATGGTGGCAGGTGACGTGGAAAGTGACAATCTGCAAATGGTGGCAGGTGAAGCGGCAAGTGACAATGCACAATTGGTGCCAGCTGACAGAGGCAAGTGACAATCCACATTTGGTGGCAGGCGACATGTCAAGTGACAATCCACATCTAGTGGCAGGTGACGGTGGCAAGTAACAAGCTGCATCTGGTGACACGCTGCATCTGGTGGCAGGAGATGTGGCAAGTGACACGCCCAGGGCTCCCACTGATTCTGCATTATGGCGAGTTGAACCACTTGCTTACTACCAGCGTGCCCCCCCCCCCGCGGGCCTGCAAAAAGGTTGGCGACCGCAGCTATGGGCTCTAGCCCCAGATCTTTTGCAGACCTAGCAATGCCCCTGTTGGTAGGTTATCAAATACTTATGTCGTGCAATAAAATGCCAATTAATTGTTTAAAAATCATACAAATGCTATTTTCTGGATTTTGATTCCATCTCTCACAGTTGAAGAGTACCTATGACAAAAATTACAGACCTCTACATGCTTTAAAGAGGAGGGCCGGTTTAAAAAAAAAAAAAAAAAAAAATTTAAAAGTCAGCAGCTGCAAACACTGTATCTGCTGACTTTTAATAAGCACACTTACCTGTCCAGGGCGCCCGCGATGTCGGCCGCCCGAGGCGGACCCATCCCTCGGTCCCGGCGCCGCCATTTTGGCTAAAGAAAACAGGCAGTGGAGCCTTGCGGCTTCACTGGCCGTTTCCTACTGCGCATGCGCAAACGCTTTGCGAATGGGGCGTGCTGTGTTCTGGGACACACAGTTCCCAGAACACAGCGCAACCCATTACCCAGAAGATGCCGCACGGAGGAGAAGACAGAAGATCTCCGCAGAGGAGGAAGAGGCAGATTAGGATGATGTACCTAGCAACAGGCATTTCTGGTAGGTTAAAAAAAAAAAAATTCATTTTTTTTTTCAGATTTTTTTTTTTTCAGGGTGGCCCTCCACCAAGTAGGAAAACCGGCAAAATCGGTAGTGTATCAAATACTTGTTCTCCCCACTGTACATCCAATGAGCCGATAGCTTCCTGTGCTCTCTGTTGATGCCAATTATTATATTATGCTCAGCTAATTCTTGAGATCTATAGAATCATGTTCCTATGTGGTATGTACAATAGAAGAGGGACAGGTATCTGTAGTCTTATCTGGTTTGTTGTCCTGATACAGAAGGGTGAGCATTGTCATCCTAGGACTGCAAGTGTGTTACTGGCAGAATAACTAAGTAAAATTGTACATAATGCAACCATTACATTGAAGGACTGGTAAGATGCAATATTACGTTTTTGGGTTTAGGCTTTAACCACTTGCCAACCACCTCACGACGATATATGTTGGCAGAATGGCACGTGCAGGCAAAGTAATGTAGGGGTACGTTACTTGCCTCCCGCGTGGCCCAAGGCGGTTGGCATTGATCCAGGAGCGATCCGTGCTGAGAGAATAATAAAAAAAAAAAAAAGGAACAGTTTAAAAATAGGATAAAAAAAGCAAAAAAAATAAAAAAAATGAAAGGAACAGCCCTTTCCCTCTGTCCCCCCCTGCTCTCGCGTAAGGCGAACGCAAGCGTCGGTCTAGCGTCAAATGTAAACAGCAGTTGTACCATGCATGTGAGGTATCACCACGAAGGGCAGTAATTTTAGCAGTAGACCACCTTTGTAAATCTAAAGTGGTAACTTGTAAAGGCTTTTAAAAATGTATGTAGTTTGTCAACACTGCACGTTTGTGCACAATTTTAAAGCATGTCGTGTTTGGTATCCATGTACTCAGTCTAAGATCATCTTTTTTATTTCATCAAACATTTGGGTAATATAACGTGTTTTGCGCAAATACTGTGTGAAAAAAAAAATGAAACACCCACCATTTTAATCTTTAGGGTCTTTGCTTAAAAATATATATATATATTCAAAGTAATTTTCTTGAAAAAAAAATATTTTATCATGTAAACAAAGTGTCAGAAAGTGGTTAGAAGTGTGGGTGATGTGATGTGATGTGCGACAAGCTTCTAAATGTTGTGCATAAAATGCCAGGACAATTCAAATTCAAATAGAGAAGAAAAATGTATTTTTTTTTTCAAAACTTTGTGACAAAAAGCGAGGTCTGCAAAATACTCACCATACCTCTCAGCAAATAGCTTGGGGTATGGTGAGTATTTTGCAGACCTCGCTTTTTGTCAAAGTTTTGAAAACTGAAAAGAAAAATAAATAAATAAAAATAAAATGTTTGCCTCTCAAATAGCTTGGGGTGTCTACTTTCCAAAATGGGGTAATTTTTTTTGGGGGGGAGGGGGGTGTGCCATATTGGCATTTTATGGCTTTAGAAACTGTGATAGATGGTGAAGAGTGAAATCAAAAATTCCACATATGCCCATAGCATGTTTGAGCAATATATCATTTAGTAACAACTTTGTGCAAGAAACAAAATGTTTGCCATTTTCCCGCAACTTGTGGCAAAATATAAATATTCCATGGACTCAACATGCTTCTCAGCAAATAGCTTGGGGTGTCTACTTTCCAAAATGGGGTCATTTGGGGGAGGTGTGCCATCTTAGCATTTTATGGCCTTCAAAACTGTAATTTACGCCGAAATGCAGAAATCCTGAAGGTGGTGCTTGGTTTTCAGGGCCCCTTACGTGGCTAGGCTGCCAAAAAGTCCCACACGTGGTATTCTCATACTCAGGAGAAGCAGCAAAATGTATTTTGGGGTGCAATGCCACATATAAACATGGCATGTGTGAGCAATATATCATTTAGTGACAACTTTTTGTAATTTTTTTTTGTAATTTAAAAATGAAAAAAATAAAATTAAAAAAAAATGGCCCTTTAAGAGCTGTGGGCGGAAGTGATGTTTTGACATCACTCCCGCCCAGCAATTGTATGGAGACAGGTGGGGGCCACTTTCCCCTCACTCGTCTCCATACTGAGCCAGCAAGAGGACGTGATCCTGTTTAGAATAGGGATGAATCAGGAGACTTATTTAATTGCATCTTCTTCTCCACCATGGTGACCCATTGGGAATGAAAGAAAGGAAGGGAACCAAATAGCTTAATTCGGTTTTATTTATAAGAAGAAAAAAAAAAGGGGGGGGGGGGGGGAAACAAACATAAAATACCTGCATATTTCTTCTAGTGCCTTTTCCGGACACTAGGGATGGCTCGCATTGGATGCAGATAGGAGCCGCACACCGCTCGGCTCGCACTCAGTGATAGCCGTGCATTCCACTCCCGTTAGGAGACCAAACCAGAAGACAGGACCCAGAAGTGACCGGAAATGGCCTCTTTCCGGGTCATGTCACTTCCGGGTCCTGTCTTCCACTAATTCTTTTGTTTTAAAAAAAATATTTAACACTTGTTTTCCATGTTCTATGTGTGGTCATAACTGTATTTAGCACTACCACCTACCCATTCACACTGTGGATTTGTCATTTAGCGCCCTCTATCACTTTTTCTTTACCTATGCCATTTAATGTTCAAGGGGCATCCTGACAGCAGGAGAAGCTGAGGATCATGGGAACAGAAAAGTGATGGGATAAGAATGTCAACAGAACATGCAGCTGGGAAGAAGATATTACTATAATGACGACAAGGTCCCCCACCATCCAGGTAGGCCGATGAGTACAGTAGGTGGGAATGGAAATACCTGACAGATATGCTTCACAAGATTTATTTTTTATGTATTCCTTACATATATTTCAAAGATTAATTTTCAGTTCAGTTAAAAAAAAATGCAATGAACCACCACTTTGAAAGAAATTTAGGTTTATTAAATATTGAACCATAATACAACTGGCATTCTTTTTTAAATCTTAGATGATGGAGGAGGAACCCACTCCTCTATCTTCTTGCGAGTGGTAGAGTATGGTACATACTGTCCTGGAGTTGCACTCAGGTTGAACTGGTGATTCTCCCAAATAAATTTATGAGCAGCAGGAGGGTGAGTGGTAGGAGGATCTTCTGTCATGCAATGCAGCCAACGATGCCTGAAAAAAACAAACAAAACACGATGATGCAATTTTACCTATAAATGGCATAGAAATATGTCTACTGCTTAAAATCTTTGTAGAAGAAATTCCAGAAATATATCGTGACATCATTTGGTCTCTAGATAAGTCATGATTTCAAGTGGTGGTAGACTGACAGACCTGTTTATAGTAAACATAACTAAACATTAAAGGAAAAGAAAAACACGAGTGGACAAAATCATCATTAGAGGATGCACCGAATGGGTTTTTTGGTGCCGAAACCGATACCGAAAATGAAAAATACACTAGGCCGAAAACCGAAACCGAAACAGCACCGATACCGAAAATGACTTTTTTAAAAATATTTTTATATAGGAGGTGGTCAGAGACTGGGGACATGGTACAGGAGATGGTCAGAGACTGGGGACACGGTACAGGAGATGGTCAGAGACTGGGGACACGGTACAGGAGATGGTCAGAGACTGGGGACACGGTACAGGAGATGGTCAGAGACTGGGGACACGGTACAGGAGATGGTCAGAGACTGGGGACACGGTACAGGAGATGGTCAGAGACTGGGGACACGGTACAGAAGATGGTCAGAGAACGTGGTACAGGAGGCATCCCCCATTGCAGCCAGTGTGCCATTTTGCAGCCAGTGTGTCCCATTTTGCAGCCAGTGTGTCCCATTTTGCAGCCAGTGTGTCCCATTTTGCAGCCAGTGTGTCCCATTTTGCAGCCAGTGGAGTTGATAGACAGATCATCCGTCCAATCCTGCGGATGATCTGTCTATCTAAGTGCCCGGACAAGGGGGAGGGGCTGTGTGTGACGGCGCGCGGCCGGGAACACACAGCTATTGAAATGAAAGCTGTGATGTTCCCGGCGCTGTGATCAAAACAGGCGGCGGAGGCGGCTCTCCTGCGCTATGCACCCCCCATGATGGGCGTCACCAGGGGCGGGGGCGGAGCCCCGCCCCCACCCAGGCCACACCCCATTTTCGGCTCAATTATCGGCCGTTTTTCTCTTTCGGCAAATTGCCGAAAAGGGCATTTTCGGCCGATATGTTTCGGCGGCCGAAATTTCGGTGCATCACTAATGATGATACATTAAAAATGTACGACAGAAAATCTGCATGTGTTGTATTCAACTACATTAGGTGCCAACTACTCATTTTAAAAGCAGTTGTAAACTGCTGGACATTTTTTTTTTTTTTGGACACTGCAAGGTAGTGTCATAATGTGCTAGTATATATTGCCCATCTTCACCCGTCTTGCTTCCGGGTCCGTGGAATCAGACTCTGACTGGCCTGAGCCACAATGATGTCACTCCGGCACTTGCGATTGGGGGCCACCGTTTACGGCCCAGGGCTCTGAAGGAACGGTATGGGTGGGCGTTCCTTCAGAGTGCATGCGCCAGTAATGTCACTGGCTGCATGTACAGTAAATATCTCCTAAACGGTGTGCGTTCAGGCGATATTTACACTACCCATGGGTAAGCCTAATTTTAGGCTTACCTATAGATAAAGGCAAGAGATGGAAGTTTACTTCCACTTTAAGCCAGTACAAGTATCGCGATAGCCATCTGCACTGAATTTTTTGTGTTAAAAAGGAAGATACAAATCTCAACTATAATGGTCTTAAACCAATATACATATCAATATATTGCTATTTACCATATGAACATTTACTACATGACAAAGAAAGCCCTGAGCAGCTTTCCAACTATAGCACAAGTGGTCTCTTTTCACATATATTGAAGCCTTAGAAAGGTAGCCTTCTAGAGCATGCCTAATTATTGAATGCTTTGTGTTAATTTCAGCTTGACCTACTGAACTCTGTTAACAACATGCTGTTTTTTTGTTTTGTTTTTACAACAGGTGGTTAGGGAAACTGGAAATATAAAAGCAGCCTGAAGTGCCAGGATACAATAAAAAAAAATTATATACATTAAAAAATATTTTTATTAGTCATGAAGAGAGATATATATATATATATATATATATATATATATATATATATATATATATATATATATATATATATATATATATATATACACATACATACATACATACACACACACACACACACACACACACACACACACACACTAAATCACTATACCCCCTCTCCTTCAAAAAGTGACACTCTCCCCAGGAATACCTGACCAGCAACATCAGATATACAGGTCAGTAGTCTCTTTTACAACACATAACCGCAAAGGTAATGATTCAAGTCAGAGTTATGCAAATTGGACCACAGGAATCTCCCATTATTTCCTCTTCCAATTAGATTCTCTTTAAGAGTCAAAAATTTCATAAAAACTTCCCAAAGTAGAAGTAAATGTAACCCTTGACATGGTTTTAATAGGAAGGGGAAACCACATGTGTTAATCGTGTAGCGAGGACTACAGAAGATGAAGTAACGTTTTTTATTAATTTAATCATCTTGGTCTATTGGCGGCACAGATATCAATAAAATAATTGAGGTTCTAAATCTTCCTCGCTCTACAAGTAAAATGTGCTCTTCTTGTTGCCCGTTTCCCCCATTGGGGGGGGGGTTGTCTTACTCACTGCTCTGTCAGACACATCATAGAGGGCAAGAAGCACGTAGAGATTTCCCTCACTTGCTTATGGAGAAATTTCCCAAACAGGCAAAACAGCTACAAAGATTTGGTTTCCTGGTAAAGAGAACCAACAGTGTGATTTTCTTTTTGAAGGTATCAATGTAGGAACCATAACAGTTTTATCTCATGATTTTATTATATTTTTTGCTACAAACTCTTGATCTGCCTTTAACAGTCCCACTACTGTGCGCTCGACAAACCCCCGGCGCCAGGTTGCATTTGCGATTAGAATTAGTGACCTGGCGTCTGGGGCAGCACAGGTGGGGTTATCCTGTCTCCATGCGCACCATGGAGACACTGGTGTCAGTTTTTCAGGCAGACCTGATCGGACCCTTAGCGGGGATATGTCCATGCAAGGCAGGAAATAAAAGCGGTCACGTTCGTTCTAGTAGTTTTTCTGTGTAAATTTACAATTGGTTAATTTTTATATTGAAAATGAAGCTTTGTTGGTCGTGGGACTACAGTCCACATCTAAGCTGAAGAGTGAACCAGGTCTGTGGATGACAACATTTAAACAGCTTTTTATGAATTAGGTGTAAGAAGTGTAAAGGAGAAAAAAAAAAAAAAAAAGGAGGTTAACTGACTTTCATCTCTTCCATTAATCAAAAAGATACTATTAATTGATAATAGCGAGTAAAAATTATAGCCGATATGATACTTAGCACGTAGTATACACCAAATCAACCACCAAATGTTTAGGAGGCCCCTCTTTCTGCAAAAACAGCCCTGACCTGTCGAAGCATGAACTTACTAGATCAACAAAGATATGCCATGTTATCTGACACCAAGCCATGAGTAGCATAGATCCTATAAAGTTTGTTATAAAGGCAGAAGTTTTTTTTTTTTTTATTTTTTTTTTTTATCTGAACACATTCTATGCATTAAGATAAAAATCCTTGTGTGTGCAGTAGCCCCCCTAATACTTACCTGAGCTTCATATCGAGCCAACGATATGCATGAGAGCCTCAGCTATCAGGGATTCTCCTTCCTCATTGGCTGAGACACAGCAGCGGTTGCCACTGGCTCCCGCTGCTGTCAAAGTCAGTGAGCCAATGAGGAGAAACTCGGGGTGGGACTGAGTCACGGCTCCGTGTCTAAACTAACACACAGAGAAGAGGCTCGGCTCGAGTGCCCCTATAGCAAACTGCTTGCTGTGGGGGCACTCGGCAGGAGGGGGGGGCCAGGAATGATGGTAAGAGACCCGAGAAGAGGAGGCTCTGGGCTTCTCTGTGCAAAACCACTACACAAAAGCAGGTAATAACATGTTTGCCATTTTTAAAGAAAAAACCCCCACAAGAATTTAGTATCACTTTAAAGCACGAAAGTTACAAGGTAGGGAGCACATCCCACAGATGCTCAATTTGATAAAGATCTGGAGATCCTCCATCAGGGAATACCATTTCTATGAAGGGGTCTACTTGGTAAGCAACAATGTTTAGGTAGGTGGTACGTGTCAAAGTAACATCCACATGAATGGGAGGACTTAAGGTTTTCCCAACAGAACATTGCCAAATGCATCACACTGCCTCTGCTAGCTTGCCTTCTTCCCATACTGCATCCAGGTGCCATCTCTTTCCCAGGTAAGCGACACACAAGCATCCGGCTGTCCACATGATGTAAAAGAAAAAAAAGTGATAAGACCAGATCTCCTTTTTCCATTGCTTCAGTTCTGATGCTCATGTTACCATTGTAGTCACTTTTGGCTGAGGACATGGGACAGCATGGGCAGCCTGACTGATCTGCGGCTATGCAGCCTCATATGCAACAAATTGCAATGCCCATTTTTCTGCTTTCACCACATTAAAGTTTCACTAAACCCACATCATACCAAACTATCAAATTCTGTATCACATGCTGTTCATACTCACTCAGCCACTATAAGGTTTGTTTTCTGTATTCTGTTCTCTCGCCCTCTTCTGTCCAAGTCCCTAATGCAGTTGGGGATTTTGCAGAGCAGTGTTGGCAGCTCTGCACGTGCTCAGTTTCCAGAGAGCTTCTATGCTGAGCATTTCCTCATTATTAGACCTCCTCCATGCCCACTAACCGGCTAAACACAATATGGGTGAGATATTACATCTTGATTGATGGAAGCTTCTCCTCCCTGATATTCTAAGATCCAAGCTGGAGGAGCGTGCGACTGTCAGAAATCCACCCACACCATGTTATTGCCAAAAATAATAAAGATTTAATTTCAAATATATATCTGTATGACAAACAGTTTGATATTATTTATTTTTATTCTGTATTGCAAAGGCTTTTTTTTTTTTTTTACATGTGACCAGCAGCAGAGGACTAGAAGCGCCTTAGGATTCCCTTCAGACAGGCTGGGAAAGAGCTGGGTCATGTGACCGCTGTATATCGATTAGAAATAAGGTATTTTAGATGCTTTTTTAATTAAAATAATTACAGTGCCAGTATCCACATACAGAAAAAGGAGGGACAATGTAAATTAAACAGTGTGTGTTCAGTATCACTTTAACTTCAGGGACAACTTGCTACCTAATATATCCCACCCACTTTCAGGTGCCACTGTAATGGGATAAATCAAGGTTTTTCAATTTACCCGTCAGTGGTTAATGCTATGGTTATATTTACCCGTCATAGGTTAATGCTATGGTTATATTTACCCGTCATAGGTTAATGCTATGGTTATATTTACCCGTCATAGGTTAATGCTATGGTCGATCGGTGCATGTAACCACTCATTAATGCATCAGGCTGATTTGCAGGAAGGCCTTACATGTACAGATTTGTAAATATAAAATATCTACAGGCGGAGGTGGCTTTGTTTTTAAATAGAATATATATATATACACACATACATATATATATATATATATATATATATATATATATATATATATATATATATATATATATATATATATATATATAGTTTTTTTTTTTTTTTATCACCAAAGAGCATCACCTACATGAAAAACATCCAGTCCTGAAAGCCTTTAATGAAATGATTAGCCATAATTAACTTGGTTGGCATAAAATCTAATCTCCAGCTCTGTATTAAAGCATGTAATTACTGTGCACTTTCAGGACTTTTACACCAGCAACGTTAATTTGTGATAGATTGCCTTCAGTCCAGAAAACACAGCTGATTTCATAAACTCCATTTATTATGTCTCCCTTGATGCTGCCCTTAGGAGATGGAGAGGTTAATCTAAAACCAAAAGGGCAAACCACAAGCGTCAGGATACGGTACGTCTGAAGACTCAGTGGATAAGCGGTTATTTTCAGCCTTTATCGCTATATATGGCAGAAAGTCTAACTGTCCAAGTCATTCCTGAAAACAACCAGAGAAAAAGGACTTAACTGAGAGTCAATAAAACGCACAGGTGATTCTTGAAGACATTTCACAAGCTTAGTACATCTCTACTCCAATATAGCTTGAAGTTTATGAACCTGTTTTTTTGTACCTTGCTTAAAAAGTAATCAAGATCTCAAAAACTGCTCTAAAGTGCAAAAAAAAAAGCCTTAAAGCGGAACTCCACCAAGAGGAAGTTCTGCTTTAAAGCCTCCTCCCTCACCCCTTTTTAACCACTCGAAGACCAAGTCTTTTCTGGCACTTTTTGTTTACAAGTTTAATCAGTAATTTTTTGCATATATAATGGCTATTGTTGCAATTTTTTATGTCACACTGTATTTGCGCTGCGGTTTTTCAAATGCAATTGTTTTAAAAAATAAAAAAAAATAAAAAAAATAAAAGTAAAAATAGATACCCAACATGTCATGCTTTAAAAATTGCACACGCTTGTGGAATGGCGTCAAACGTCGGTAATGAATCTCCATAGGCAACGCTTTACAGGTTACCCGTTTAGAGTTACAGAGGAGGAGGTCTAACATTGGTGGCGATACCTCATGTGTGGTGCAAACACTGTTTACATATGCGAGCGCAACTTACGTATGCGTCCGCTTCTACAGTTTCTGTAGCTGCTGACTTAATTTTCTGTAAAATTACTTTAACCACTTCTCGTCCACCTTATAGTAAAACAACAGCGGGTGGGATGTGCTCTCATTCTGGGAAGAAGTCATATGATGGCACCCCAAAACCAATGTCCTCGCGCGCAGCAGCGTCGTGTTCCCAGGACACCGTGCAACCCGATCATGGTAAAGAACAGATGAGCGCCTCTTTACCCACGTGATCAGCAGCGTCCAATCACAGCCGGTCACATGTAAACAAGGAAGTGCCGTTTATCAGCTCTCCTTGGCTCATACTCTGCTGTTTAAGAGGCACTTTTTGGCTGATAGCAGGGCGCTTTTAACTCCCGCTCGTGGCCGAAGGGGTCAAGAGTGCCCATGTTGCGGCGCTTCCAAAGCGCTGACCATTCATTTCGACGGGCAGGGCATTTTGGGAGCGAGCTCAGGAAAAACGAACCAGGCAGTTTAACCACTTAAGCCCCGGAAGGCTGTCCCCTTCCTGACCAGGCTATTTTTTGCGATACGAGACTGTCGTTTTAACTGACAATTGCGCGTCATACGACGTTGTACTCAAACAAAATTGATGTCCTTTTTTTTTACCCACAAATAGAGCTTTCTTTTGGTGGCATTTGATCACCTCTGCAGTTTTTCTATTTTTTGCGCAAAAAATTATTTATATATATATATATATATATATATATATATATATATATTTATATATATATATATATATATATATATATATATATATATATATATATATATATATATAAACAAATTTTTACAATATTTTGTACTTTTTGCTATAATAGCCTTCAGTTTAGGCCGATATGTATTCTTCTACATATTTTTGCTAAATAAAATAAAATATCACAATAAGCGTATATTTGGTTTGCGCAAAAAAGTTATAGCATCTACAAGATGGCATTTTTATTATTCTTACGGCATTTTTTATTATTCTTATTTTTTTTACTAGTAATAGCGGTGATCTACGATTTTTATGGGGACTGCAACAAACACATTGGACACCTTATTGGAACATTTATACAGCGGTCAGAGCTAAAAATAGCCACCGATTACTGTATAAAGGTTACTGGCCGGGAGGGGGTTAACACTAGGGGGCGATCAAGGGGTTAACTGTGTTACCTATGCGTGTTTCTAACTGTGGGTGGGTGTGGCTGATTAGGAGCAGGAGACAGATTGTTGTTCCTACTTAGTAAGAACACACGATCTGTCTCCTCTCCCCTGACAGAACCAGGATTTGTGTTTACACACATACAG
Organism: Lithobates pipiens; assembly: GCF_037356315.1. Lineage (NCBI taxonomy): Eukaryota > Metazoa > Chordata > Amphibia > Anura > Ranidae > Lithobates > Lithobates pipiens. The sequence goes on along the minus strand of NW_027507903.1, from coordinate 252,378,807 downwards.
ATCCCAGTTCTCGATCTGTCATGTCTTAAAGAGCCGCCGTACAGCTACGATAGCTCGCTGCGGCGGCTGGTCGGGAAGCGGCTAAATAGCCAGAAGGGGCTGGCTATTTGAGTGACGAGCAGGAAATGATCAACAGGGGTGCCACAGTGGAACGATGAGTGCTGGCAATTAACTGACAGCTGAGCAACTTGAGCACTGAGAAGGGAGAGCTGAGAGACCAACCATGACATGACACCTGTGTCACAATTGTTTGTGCTATATTATTCTTTTAATTTGCTATTAACCCCAATTAACCACTTGCCGCCTGCAAAGTGGTTGCAATATCCTTACTGGCTGCGCACCCTGGGGGCCCTGTTGTTGCGGCGCGTCAGTCTGACACACCGCAACTCCGATCTAGGTAAAGAGTCTCTAACGGAGACTCTTTACCACGTGATCAGCCATGTCCAATCATGGCTGATCACGATGTAAACAGGAAGAGCTGTTTATCGGCTTTTCTTCACTCAATGAGGTGGCTCCCTGGACAAGGGGGGGGGGGGGCGGGGTTTGTGCCGATTGTTTATGAGCGCAGTCCACCCCTCGGATGCCCACCCAGAACCACCAGGGATGGCCACCACTAATGACTACCAGGGATGCCATCCCTGGTGGCCATGGGTGACAATGTGTGCCCTCACATGCCAACCAGTGCCCACCAGCAATACTTGCCAGTGCCTCCTAATCAGTAATGCCAATCAGTGCCACCCATAAGTACCAATCAGTGCTGCCTTTTAGTGCCCAGTGTCACCTATCAGTGCCCTTCCAGTGCTCCTTGCTGTTAAGACCAGTTATAGGTGGGGACACCTTTGCTGCCAACCCTCCTGCGCCTTTAAGGAGGGTTGGGCTCCCTCCAGTCATCTGCCCTTCATCTATCAATTAGAATAGCGCTATACACAAAAAAATAACGCCAATTTTGGAAAAAAAATAAAAATAAATAAATCACAATAGGCATTTATTGATTGGTTTACGCAAAAGTTACAGCATCTACAAAATAGGGGATAGTTTTATGGCATTTATTTTATTTTATTACTAGTAATGGCGGCGATCAGCGATTTTTATCATGACAACATTATGGCGGACAGATCGGACACTTTTGGAGCTATTTTAGGACCACATTTATGCAGCGATCAGTGTGATTAAAAATGCATTGATTACTGTGTAAATGTGACTGAAGGGGTTAACCACTAGGTGGCGAGGTAGGGGTTAAGTGTGTCCTAGGGAGTGATTCTAACTGTGGGGGGAGGGGCTATGTGTGACAACACTGATCACCGCTCCTGATTACAGGAAGCTGTGATCTGTAGCCAGTATCAGCAAGCGCTTAACACGGTTGTCAGTATTGATGAGGACAAGGCTGGAAATCACTCCATAATGCTGATTGAGTAATAACAACAGACTGGATGCTTAAAAAAGGAGGGTGGTGCTTGAAATCATTGTTCTTCCTCTGTTAACCATGGTTACCTGCAAGGAAACACATTGCTTTGCACAAAATGGGATTTACGGGCAAGGATATTGCTGATACTAAGATTGCATCTAAATCAAACATTTATCAGATCAAGAACTTCAGAGAGATTCAACTGTTGTGAAGAAGGCTTTCAGGGCACCCAAAAAAATCCAGAAAGCACCAGGACTGTCTCATACAGTAGATTCAGCTGTGGGATTGGGGCACCACCAGTGCAGAGCTTGCTCAGGAATGGAAGAAGGCAGATGTGAATACATCAGCATGCACAGTAAGGCGAAAACTTGAGGATGGCCTGGTGTCAAGGGCAACATAGAAGCCCCTTCTCTCCAGGAAAATCAGGGACAGGGATTGGACTTTTGAGGACTGAAGTAAAGTCATTTTCTCTAAAGAATCCCCTTTACGATTGTTTGGGACACCCAGAAAAAACCTTGTCGGGAGAAGAAAAGGTGAGCGTTACCATCAGTCCTGTGTTATGGCAACAGTAAAACATCCTGAGACCATTCATGTGTGGGGTTTCTTCTCAGCCAAGGAAGTGGGCTCACTCAATTTTTCTTACGAACACAGCCATGAATAAAGAATCGTACAAAAACGTCCTCCAAGTGTAACTTCTCCTAACCATACAAGAAAAGTTTGGTGACAAACAATGTCTTTTCCAGCATTATAGAGCACCTTGCCATAAAGCCAAAGAGTGATAACTAGTGGCTTGGGGAACAAAACATCAAAATTTTGAGTCTATGGCAAGAAAACTCTCCAGAACTTAATCTCAGAATTTGTGGTCAATCCTATAGAGGCAGGTGAACAAAACCCCCCGCAAATTCTGACAAACTCCAAGCATTGATTATGCAAGAATGGGCTGCCATCAGTCAGGATGTGGCCTAGAAGTTGACAGCATGCAAGGGCGAATTGCAGAGGTCTTGAAAAAGAAGAGTCAACACTGCAAATATTGACTCTGTGCATAAACTTTATGTAATTGTCAATAAAAGCCTTTGACACTTATGAAATGCTTAGAGTTATACTTCATTATACATAGCAACATCTGACAAAAAGATCTTAAAACACTGAAGCAACAGACTTTGCAAATTAATTTGTGTAATTTGCAAAACTTTTGGCCAGGGCTGTAAAAAAGCCTATTTTTCCATGCACACATAGGCTTTTAGAGGAGGTTAATGGTAGAATAATAAAAATGAGATACACTGCTAGTGCACAACCCTCACTCCTGTAACCAGTTTTCTTATCAAGGTACATACACTATCATCCAAGCCAATGCACAATTGTAATTTTATGAGGCACTGTATCAAATGCTTTAGTGCAAATACAGATATATTACACCCACAGGCATTTCTCTATCAAGAATACAGCTTATGTCCTCATAGATTGTTAACAGGTTGGTCTGGCAAGAACAATCTTTCATAACTCCATGCTGGTTACTAACAATACCCTTTTAACCGCCCGTCATGCATGCATGCATGTATAATATTAGAGATATAGATAGATAGATACACACACACACACACACACACGATCACTTCCCCAGGAGTAGTACAATGTTACTATTATATTGCTCTGGTCAAAGTTTTAAAAAAAATAATAATAATAATAATAATAATAATAATTCGTAAAAAAACAAGTGTTCCTGATCACCGCCGCACCCGTTATGACAAAAAATTCCCAAATTACCAAAATGTCCCAAAAAGTATGATTAAAAAAAAAAAAAAAAAAAAGAAGAAATTAGATAGGCCATCATTACATCAGGATTGATAAATTTTTCAGATATATACCATAGTTTGTGGACTGTGTAACTTTCCTGCAGACTAATATACACTGATTTGGGTTATTTTCAAAGAAATGTAACAATCTATTTTGGCCTAAATTCAAGAAAGTTATTTGAAAAACAGAAACCAAAAAAAATAAGTTTTTTTTCTTCAAAAGTTTTCAGTCTTTTCTCGTTTATTTAGCAAAAAAAATAAAAACCCCAGTGGTTATTAAATACACCAAAAGAAAACTAGTTGTGTGAACAAAATGATAAAAATTTTGTTTGGCAACAGTGTTGCATGACCACGCAATTGTCATTCAAAGTGTGACAGCACCGAAATCTGAAAATTGCCCTGGGCAGGAAGGAGGTAAAAGTGACCGGTATTGAAGTGTGGGGTGTTTTTCAGGGTTTTTTGGACTAAAAAATTGCACCTGTAAAGCGCCTTAACGCCTCCCGTGCAGCCCCAGTGTGAGAGGTCGAGTCCTTTCACACTGAGGCGGTGCGCATGCCAGATGTTAGAAAAAGTCTGGCAAGCAGCATCTTTGAGGCGGTGGAGGAGCGGTGTATACACCACTCCTCAACCACCCCTGCCTATTAAAATGAATGGGCAGCGCTGCTAAAGCGCTTGCAAAGCGCCACTTTTCGGGCGCTATTAACCCTTTCTATGGCCACTATTGAGGGTTAAAGGGGCCCTGCTATGGGCCGAAAAGCTCCGCTAAAACTCTGCTAAAACAAGGAGGCGCTTTAACGCTAATGTGGCTGACAGCCAGTGTGGAAGGGCTCTTATATCAATCGGTAAATGCAGTAATCGTCTGTATTGTGGAAAAAGGCTCTTTGATCTTCTCTTAACATCCCCTTCTTCCACAGTCCGCAATCTATCTGCTAATAGAACAGAGCTTTGGGGGCAAGCTGCACATGCTCAGTTTGGGGAGTATTGCTAGAGAGTTTTTTGTTTTTTTTCCTCTTGGGAGCATGCATGTGATCAGCACAGGGCCAATCATCACTGGCCATACGAGGGTCAGGGGTCCTGCAGCCTCATAGGCCAATCACGGGATAATGAAAGTCCTCCTACAAGCTTTAACCAGACACATAAAAGTCACAAGACTGCTCTAACTGCAGATTAGTTGTTACTAATTAGTTGTCACTGTTACTTTGTAAAAAATGAGGAGAAGAATGTATTTAATACACCTGCTTTCTCCTTGTAAATTGTAACTAACTTCCCCTGATTATCCTCTATGGGTCCAATACATCTGATCATGCCTTTTTACTATTATATACTATATATTATACATATTATATTTCATAAAGCTTTTTTCTTTTTTACTCTCCTTCACTATGCGTCTTTTGTGGTCTATTTTAGCTGCCTTGATCCCGCTTTTACATTTCATAGTCATACTGCACTATTTGTAGTGTTGGAATACCGATGGTGACCTCTTGGTCTTTTTGTCTCTTTTTTTAAAAAAAAATTAACGCAAACAAAATATATTTACCTCTACTGCGCAGTTCATTTTGCACAGAGTGTCCCCAGCCTTCCTCTTCTGGGGTCACTCAGCGGCGCTGGTGGCTCCTCCCCGCATCGAGTGTCCACGCCAATGGCTCTGCTGCTGTCAATCAAATCAGGACATGAGACACCAGCTAGAGCTGGTGTGCTCATTCCCAGCTGGAGGATGACAGCATTCCAGGTAAGTAAAACAGGGGGGGGGCTGCAATTACTACAGGTGGTTTTTCACCTTAATGCATAGAATGCATTAAGGTGAAAAACCATAAGGGTTTACAACCCCTTTAAAGTGCTTAATTACAAAAACAAAGATAACAAACATGTCTATACGTATAAGCTGTGTTGCAATGAATTTGCACAGAGCAGCACAGATCCTCCTCTTCTCCCTCTACTGTGCTCCTGGCCCCTCCCTCTTGCTATGAGGGCACCCAAGCCAGAGTCACAGCTCCCTGTGACCAGGGAGCTGCCCTCACTCTCTTCTGATTGGCTAGCTGACAACACCAAGGAGCCAATGGCGTCACTGCTGTGTCTCAGCCAATCAGGGAGAGTCTCGGACTGCCGAGACACTTAATGCATAAAGATAAAAAAACTTCTGACTTTACAACCCCTTTAAATATTTCTCCCACCAGTTATCAGATTATCCATCATCAGGGAGGCAGATCTAATAGGAAGATAAGCCCTATTCCTCTACCGAGCTGACCACCCTAAAAACAGTTGAGAACAAGGCAACAAGTAATTCAGTAATGGGGGAAAAAATAAAATAAAAGGACTACTCTCTGTTACAAAAATAATAACTGTATGTAGAGTAACATGAACTTACCATTCAGGGGGCACCATGCTTCCATCCACATTCCAATAAGTATATTTTCCATTCATCTCAGATGTGTAATCGACCCACCGGTGACGCCCTGCAAAAAATAAAAAATAAAATAATGGACAAGCTACGATTTAGATTACATTTTTTTTTGTGTTTTTTCTATGGGCACATCTTATATGGGTATGTGCACATGGGTAGTTGTAGCTGCTGGGTTTACTGTAGTATAGTTTCCCTAAACAGCTGGGGGAAAGCTATAGGTCTCTGGTTCCAAACACAAAGCTCCCTTTTGCCCCTCCGAGTGTCGGGTACCAGATAAACCAGGGGTTGACAAATTTGCTTGGAATCTAGGAGCCAGCTTAAAAAGTTAAGAGCCAGGTCCGTGACGGCGATCCGGACCTGTCCCTGGCCTGACATGGAGACGAGTGAGGGGAAGATAGCAGCGCCGCCATGGTCAAGTAAATGGCATAAGAAGCTGCCAAAGTTCCTTTCTTCCAGCTGCAGGTAAAGTTGGCCTTCAACTGACAGTACCAAAACTACAAAATGTATTAGATTAAGTACATTGCAGATAACCTAGGAACGCATTCCAACGATTGCCTTAATAGCACCTTTTTTTTTAATCTATAGGGAACCAATGAAGATGACTATCATCTATCTGAAAGTTGTCTCTAAGTGATGATAATACCAGGACAATATGAATGCAGATATTTCACTCTGCGGGACACTTACTAAAACTGCAGAGTGCAAAATCTGGTGCAGCTGTGCATGGTAGCCAATCAGGTTCTAACTTCAGCTTGTTCAATTAAGCTTTGGAAATGAAAACCTTAGAAGCAGATTGGTTTCTATGCAAAGCTGCACCAGATTTTGCACTCTTCGGTTTTAGGGGTTGATTTACTATGCGTCTGGCGAGTTTTGGGAAAATGAATGCGATATATGATATGATGATATTTGGTTGTAAATGTAAAAATTGCTATGTGCATTAAACCCCCTTCATGGCTTGTTCATACGAGCTGCATTAGCCAATACATTTATTTTATCTGTTAAATCTGATGGACTAGAAATCTGGAATGTGCATAAGTTTGGGTGCCGTTAGTACTTAGTAAGCCTTTTAGTTAGCCCCTTTGCAAAAAAAAAAAAAAAAATTCCAACAGTTTTTAGTAGCCAGCTGCAGTCATTTTGATCTCGATTTAGGATACTTTTACCCATTCCAGCAAAATGCTTTTAGTTCAGAAATATTCTAAAAGTGGTTGTAAAGGCTGAAGGTTTTTTACTTTCATGCATTTTATGCATGAAAGTAAAAATCTTCATGTAGCTTCCCCTGCAGGACCCCCCCCCCCCTTCTTACCCAAGCCTGATCCAGTATTGTGCATGAGAGCCGAGGCTCTCTCCTCATTGGCTTACATACGGCGGCAGCAGGAGCCACTGGTTCCCGCTGCTGTCAATCACAGCCAGTAAGGTGGGGGCGTGGCCAAGCCGTGCTCTGTGTGTTTCATAGTCACACAAGGTTGGCTCAGGAGTGAGCATGCACAGGTGCCTCATATCTTGAGAACAATATCTGGCAATGCCAAGAGATACAATCGGATATTCAGTGACGGGGTCAATATGACTTGAGTGCCCTGAGCCATGTCATCTAAAAAGTATTACAATATCGGCAATAAATTTAGAACAGTAATAAAGTGGAAGTGGTCATGGGTCCTAATACTAACGACCACTTTAAAGAAAAAGTGTGGGTAAGCTCCATTAACAATAACTTTAGCTATTAGATAAATGTAATGGTGCTTTGAGGGGACGGACACTCTTGCATAAAGACTGCCGCATCAGCAGCCCCAAGGACCCCACAGGCAGCACCCAAACAGGACCCGACCCTGGGCCATCCGCGCTCTCAAAAATCTAGATGTAACCTAGAGAGAAAAAAAAAAAAAAAAAAAAAAAAATCCCTCTGCTCTTAACATTGTTCCTGCCAGACCTTGAGAATCGCAGGACCTTTCCACTCAAATGAGTGGGGGTGCTCCTTCATGAGAAGGCCTTAGCATTCTGCTTCATGGGCTTGCTGCCCCTGTCGAGACTGCCTAAAAGGCAGATACCCCAGGTATTAGGAGAGGCTGCCTGATTAAAAGGAGAACTGTTTGAACCTTCTTTATTGGTAAAGAGAGCTTTACCCCTTTTGGATGTACTTATCCACTCTAAATAGTCGTACTCCAGGAAGGGACACAGACTGGCTAAGGGTTTTCACCTGGTGCTTCGCCTGATCAATACCTCAGCCATGGACCTCTGCAAAAATGCACTAGTCCAAGTATAAGCCATAGGGCTTAAACAATAGAGTCCTTCAATAGCATCTGTGAGACACAGTGCTTCAAATACCCCAGCCCCTTGCCGGGCCTGCTGATCAGGCAGAACATACAGGCATCTGACACCTGTTCCTTAACCCCTTGGAGTCCCCATTCCAATGCATTGGCGTGACTCAAAATGTGCTCCACCACAATAGTGGAACAGGCGTTTAAAGGGTTAATGGACTGAGCTACTCCAATTGCAGCCAGAACTGCAAAAGACATCTTGTCCTTAAGGCTCCTTTCACACTGGGGTGATGCGGCCGTCGGCGGTAAAGCGCTGCTATTTTTAGCAGCGCTTTACCGTCGTTTTAGCAGCGGTCTGCGGCTGCTAGCGGGGTGGTTTTAACCCCCGCTAGCGGCCAAAAAAGGGTTAAAACCGCCTGCAAAGCGCCGCTGCAGCCGGAGGGCTTTCACACTGGAGCGGTTCGCTAGCAGGACGAAAAAAATAAAATAAAATAAAAAAAGTCCTGCTAGCCGCATCTTTGGAGCGGTGTATTCACCGCTCCTAAACTGCTCCTACCCATTGAAATCAATGGGACAGCGCGGCTATACTGCCGGCAAATATGTATAGCCACGCTGTCCCATTGATTTCAATGGGTAGGAGCAGTTTAGGAGCGGTGAATACACCGCTCCAAAGATGTGGCTAGCAGGACTTTTTTTTTTACCGTTCTGCTAGCCCACCGCTCCAGTGTGAAAGCTCTCCGGCTTTCACACTGGAGTGAAAGGGCCGTTTTTTTCAGGCACTACACAGGCGCTATTTTTAGCGATGTTGCGCCTGAAAACCGCCCCAGTGTGAAAGGGGCCTAAAAGGAAAATCCAATCTTAACTTGTTGGATCCTTTAACATCAGTGCATTATCCACTGCACCTGTGAGATTCTGCTGACTGAGGTGGTTGCAGCATTAATAGCTGGAACCCCCCCCCCCCCCATTTCTTTCATAGAAATGTTCCCATTCAGAATGCATAACTTATGCATGAATAGGATAAAACAGCCCCAGGTGGGGGAGGTTCAAATGAACCCTATTAGAGGTAGATACCTCAAGAGCCTGTGGCAAGCAACAAAAGGGTTAAGCAAGGCCCTTCACACGGACGATCCGTTCAGGTCTGCCTATCAGTTTCAGACGGACCTGAATGGATGCTCCATAGAGGTCTATGGAGCATCGGATGTCAGCGGTGACATGTCCGCTGACATCCGAAAAAGTGTGATGGAGGAAAAACCTATTTTTCCATCTGTAATCGGATGACGATGGACACTGCGGTCTGTCGACATCTGATCTCCCATAGGGGAGAGCGGCACTCTGACAGGTCCATCCCTGTGCAGAGACGGACCTCTCATCTTCCTGCTCAGTCCTACTATGGAGAGACATCATAGTAATAATCTTTTAAATGGTAGAAGAAAAACCTGTTTGTATGAAATACACAGGGACAGAAGTGTTCTAACCTTCATCTGACCGCCTGCATTTTTCTATTTACCTCTCGGGAGGAAGGCATTCTTTTGGAAGGGTTTTTAGTTTGTTGTGTACCATTAACCCCTTAGAACCCTTAGAGGGGTTCCTGGTCCCTTTGTCACTCATAGCTTACAATATAAAGCAGAGGCAGTACCAGCAAAAGACTTTCACTTGCTAGGCTATAGTACAGTACAATAACTGCTATTAATCCTAGCTACACAGTACAATATTGCCAAAAGGAAAATGCCTGTGTCACCAAACCAGACCAGCAACCACTCAGCTCTGTCCCTCCACCACCAGGCAGTAGCTTCTCTTGCAGAGCTCTAACTACTTCGTACTTATGTGGCCGGTGTCTGGCGCCATTTAGCCACGCCCCCCCCCCTTCCTGATTCAAACAGGGAAGCAAATCTCCCGCGTGAGCACTGACATCATGGCAGGCAGGGGTAAATTCTCCGCTGGGCGAGCGGCCGCGACTTGCCCTAAAAAAAAACTTTTTTCCTTTTTCTTTATAACAAGGGGAAGAAGCAGCTGGCTGGCATTCAAATAGATCAAAATCGTCAATCTGGGGGCCCAGTAAGTGATCGGACGGCCCTTCTTACCTGAGGGCCTGAGCTGGCTTGAATGGAGAGGAGAGTTGAGCTTCTGCTGTTTCCAGCGTCAGAATGGCGAGTGCTCAATACAGCCTCCAGTGGCGACACAGACATGACAATACAATACATGGAAGGAGAGAGGCTAGGCACGGTAGGCTCTGAGACCTTGAAAGGAAAACTTCAGGAACAGGGGTACACTCAGGTAATCCCACAATCCTGGACCTGCGAGAAGACCCTGCCAGTAAACTTTTATTGGCCTCAATACCAAAAAGTACTGGATCCCAGAGCCCAGCTTTAAAAGCATTCGCAAGCAAAACCTCGTGTCTTCGCATGACGAGGCCTGGGTACCATTCATTTAGTCCATTACGGAGACATCAGAATGGATCCGGTCAGGATGGCTGGCTCTCAAAGGATTACTGCCCGTGGAGCTCAGTACACAAATCCTTACACGTGCTCAACACCTTAGACACTGGCGAAAAAAAACGGAGGCAGGAATTGGAGGGGTTATATGGGGGAAGTTTACGCCTTAAGGGGCGTGCCAGTGTCCAGCACCTGATATGCAGATATAACCCACATAGTTATTACTATGGCTCTGTGTACCCTGATGTAAGAAAAGAAACATGAATGCATTTTACTGGGATTTTATGGGATAGACCAAACACAATGATAAATGGTTTGCAATTTTTTTTTTTTTTTTATAAATATCTGAAAAGTGTGGCGTGCATTTGTATTTAGCCCCCTTTACTCTGATACCCCTAACTAAAATCGAGTGGAACCAATTTCCTTCAGAAGTCACCTAATTAGTAAATAAACTCCAACTGTGTGTAATTTAATCTCAGTATAAATAGAGCTGTTCTGTGAAGCCCTAAGATGTTTGTTAGAGAACCTTGGTGAACAAATAGTAGGGGTGCAACGGATCAAAAAACTCGCGGATCGGATCGTTCCTCTGATTAGAGTCATGGATCGGATCATTTAATAATTGAATTTGAAAAAATCTGTGAAAATTCCACCACCATATAGTCCCCACTGTAATAGCCACATCATCTCCCCTAATGCAATATTGGCTGAGCATGGCAGGGTACTGCAGAGTATTGGCAGGGTACATAAGTTGATGGGAAGATAATTGGAGCCAAATACAGGGCAATCTTAGAAGAAAATCTGTTAGAGTCTGCAAAAGACTTGAGCCTGGGGCAGAGGTTCACCTTCCAGCAGAACAATGACCCTAAACATACAGCCAGATGCCATGGAATGGTTTAGATCAAAAGCATATTCATGTGTTAGAATGGCCCAGTCAAAGTCCAGACCTATATCCAATTGAGAATCTGTGGCAAGACTTGAAAATTGCTGTTCACAGATGCTCTCCATCCAATCTGACAGAGCTGGAGCTATTTTGCAACGAACAGACAGAAATGTCACTCTCTAGATGTGCAAAGCTGGTAGAGATATACCCAAAAAGACTTGCAGCAAAAGGTGGTTCCATAAAGTATTGACTCAGGGTGGCTGAATAATTATGTACTCCACACTTTTCTTCCATTTCACAATTATGTGCCACTTTGTGTTGGTCTATCACATAAAATCCCAATAAAATAAATTTGTGTTTTTGGATGTAACATGACAAAGTGTGGAAAATTTCAAGGGGTAAGAATACTTTTTCAAGGCATTGTATTTCCTTCCTAAAAGTCACAGCTTGTGAGTGTGAGAAAAGCACGAGACACAAAAGTGTTATTGGCCTTAGCTTAGCGTCTGGAAATGTGAGAGGCAGAACCATCGACTGGGACAATTATTGCCTCTGCCTCTCAGTCACTAAGGCAAGTCAGACTATGCGATTACCTTTCTGCAGAAAAAAAAAATAAAATAAAAAATCAACACCATCAATCTCAGCTGAACCAGCCGAGATTTGATCCATCTATGGCAGGCTTAAACCATGACATTGGGAAAGAAGTAGCAAGGAACAAGGTGCCTATTGGATCTCAAGGCTCCTCTTGAGATGAAAGGCGAGTACAAAGGTGCTACTGTTTGCTTTTACAAGGCATGGGGGAGGCAGGTGGAACTAAAGTCAGTTTCTCAATTAAAGTACTCTTAACATCAATCAAAAGTATGTTCTTTAAATATAAAACAGGCAGTGACTAATCTTACCAAAAAAATGACGTTTGTCTTCATAATATTTATTACCATACTTGTCCACACCAATAAGTGTACCCGTTTTCAGTTCAGCAGACCTGCAAATATTTAGAAAAAAAAAAAAAAAAAAAAAAAAATTAGCTAAACAGCATCAGGCTTTCTTTTATAAAGTAAAAGCTGGCAGACCACATCCCATGCAACTGAGAAACAAACAACTATTGTGGTGGAGCACATTTTGAGTCACGCCAATGCATCGGAATGTGGACTCCAAGAAGGAAAGAAAAAAAATAAAAATAAAATAAAAAGTGTGGGCATCCCCCCCTTTTTTTTTTTTTTTTTTTTAAAGGAGGTCCCCAGAGTATTTCTCTGGAAACCGCATGACCCTTTGACTTGGGAGTGTGTGCCCACTAGGACTGCTGGGCCCACACCATGCATGATATCTTGCCCCCAGGGCACAAGTTCATGGCGGCCTGGATTTCACAGTAAGTGGGTTGGATGATGCTGGGTTTTCAATCCTGAAAGATTAGTGGTGACTTTTCAGGAATAGAGCCAGAGTGGGGGTAAAGCCTAGTACACACAGGCTGAATGTCGGGCAACATTAGCCGGTTCAATAAAAACCTGTCAACATTCGGCCTATGTGCAAGGCAGCTAGCTTCTGTCGGATGAGCATGCTGGAAAACCAGTAGCGGAACGGCTCCCAATCAGCGTCCTCAGCCAATGGCCGGGGGCTGTCCCCCCGTCAGAACATAAAAGAACAGCAAAGGGAGATCGCTGTATTAATGTTGGATTGTTCATATAGTGGCTCTGACCGTTGGTTTATTAAAAAAAAACAAAAAAAAAAAACAAACACACACACACACACACACACACACACACACACAACTAGTGGTGTTACCAGGCTTAAGTATTGCAGCCATAGCTGTTTTTTTAACATGTCGACCCACTGGCGGTCCCCCCCCACCCCCCCCCCCCCTTTTCTTTATTATAAATGTAAAATGTGGGCTTTGAAGGCATGTTCACAGGCGCTGATTTAGTGTGTGGGCTGGTGTCTATTTTGTTGGATGGTGAAGGCAAGTGTAATACGCTGTTTCAGTGCATCACACAGTTTGCATTAATTTTTTGTTAACTTTATTTAGTGTAGACAGTTACACCCCATTCAAGTCACTGCATTGCAGCATATTGTGGTGACTTACATTGCCATCGCACTTTACACCAGTGTTGTGGTATGAATAGGACACAGAAAATATTTGCTTTTCATATGCCCTTGCAGTGACTGGCGTTGATCAGGTGCAGAAAAATGCCATTCAATGCACATAGAATGAACAGGCCCTAAAGATAAAGTGCTTTCCATTTTACATTGCTTGATACTTTAAGTACATTATACTTTAAAATTAAAGTATAGGTAAAACCTCTTAACCACTTCAGCCCCAGAAGGATTTGCCCCCTTCCTGACCAGACCATTTTTTTTTTTCAATACAGCACTGCATCACTTTAACTGACAACTGCGTGGTCATGCGAAGTTGTAGCCAAACAAAATTGATGTCTTTTTCCCCACAAATATTTTTTATTATACAGGAGTTACACAGCGCCAACAGTTTACACAGCGATTTACAATAAAAAAAAAAAAAAAAGAGACAATTCAGTTATAATACAATAAAATACAAGAGGATTGAGAGGGCCCTGCTCAGAAGAGCTTACAATCTAATAGGATGGGGTAGGTGGTACAAAAGGTTGTAACTGTGGGGAATGAACTGATTGAAGTAGTAAAAATATTAGTAGGAGACTTGATAGGCTTCCTTGAAGAGATGAGTTTTCAGGGATCGCCTGAAGATATCAAGAGCAGACCTCTGTGAATGAATGATACAACTGGGTGGGCGGAGCCCCACGTGGCTGGCTTTTTTTTTTTATGACAGCGTGTGCAGGGAGAAGATTCCCTGCTCGCTGTCACAGTGGGGCTTGGGGGGGTGCAGGGGCTGCTGCAACAGTAACATGTCCCACCCTAAATATGGGTGTAAGGCCCTTTTCACATGGAGTGGATCCATCCAAGCAGAATCCCCACTTAGCCGGTGGATGACAGGTCCGTGTCCGCTCCGCTATGCAGAGCGGACGCTGCACACTCGCCTCTATGGGGCAGTCAGATGGAAACGGACTGCATGTGTTTCCATCCGATTATCCTCAGATCTGCAGGACGGATGGTGGACATAAGGCCATATGTCTATTTTAAAAAGAAGATTTTGATGGATCGGATGCCCAGCAGGTGTAAGTAGTGCTTCAATGTGCTTGTGTTTTCCATGTGCTGACTATAATTTAACATGCATTTTTAACAAGACGCCGTATGCTGTCTGAACACAATGCACCGATGTAAACAGCCTCATAGATTATAAAGGTAACTTTTTTTTTCCCCGAAGGCTTTCATAGCACCATGATCCTGCATTGTATGACACATGAAAAAAAAAAAAAAAAAACACAGTTGTTATCTTGCCAAAAGGATAAGAGCTGGTTCACAACATATCCTCCAAAATGACACGCCATAATAAACTCCAGAAACCTCTGCTCCTGAATAGGAGACTGAATGTCCTCCAAACTCACTCCTGTCTGTACTTCCACTTTGTGCCATTTGTAATACAATCAGCTGTGGGAAGGGGCATGCTGCAGTACATATAAAAAAAAGTGGTGATATGCTGGTGATACCAGTGCCCTTATATGGACGCATGGCTCATATTTAGTCAATGTCATTGGCAGTGACATCACCAGCATCACATAGCTTTGTTTACACATTTTGCGGGGTGATGAATGACCAGGTCCAAGGCGCATTGGACTCCAAAAGTGGAAGTCTACATAGACCCGAGCGGCTCTCTACTCCCGAACAGGACCGTTGCTACCACTAGGTGAGCTAGGCAGCCGCCTAGAGGGCGCGTCTATGGTCCCATGGAGCTGCAGGGCACGGCAAGGTACAGGCAGGATGACACCTAGAGATCCTGGCTCCAGCGACTACCATGTGCCATCTCCACAGTACGAGCAGGCAGCTCAGAACATGGAGACCATGGGGAAGGAGAGCAGTGCAGGCAGGATGAGCACCGATAGCCTGAGAGGGAGAAGACCTCTGAGGATGCAAGCACAGCATGCCTGGAGTCCCTGAACTCCTTTAACCTCCTCTCCACTCCCAGGCCCGAAGGAGAGAAAAAACGGAGGGACCGGAGAATGAGAACGGGTGGGAGGCGCAGGCAGCCAGGGACTGCTCCACCTCAGAGATCCGCTGCAGTGCACCTCCATGACCACAAAAATGGGTCCTGCCTGCTGCTAGCATGGAAGGTACTCTACTGATCATCACACACACCTTATGGGAGACAGGGACTGGGACATGGGGGCACAAGGGGGGCTGCAGGTCTCTGTCACCCTCCCCCCTCTGTCAGGGGGTGTATGGGCAATGCATGGAGCGTGCTGCGAGTGTAGGGGGTGTATGGGCAATGCATGGAGCGTGCTGCGAGTGTAGGGGGTGTATGGGCAATGCATGGAGCGTGCTGCGAGTGTAGGGGGTGTATGGGCAATGCATGGAGCGTGCTGCGAGTGTAGGGGGTGTATGGGCAATGCATGGAGCGTGCTGCGAGTGTAGGGGGTGTATGGGCAATGCATGGAGCGTGCTGCGAGTGTAGGGGGTGTATGGGCAATGCATGGAGCGTGCTGCGAGTGTAGGGGGTGTATGGGCAATGCATGGAGCGTGCTGCGAGTGTAGGGGGTGTATGGGAAATGCATGGAGCGTGCTGAGAGTATGGGGATTGCATGGAGTGTGCTGAAAGTATAGTGGGTGTATGGGGAATGCATAGAGTGTGCTGCAAGTATAGTGGGTGTATGGGGAATGCATAGAGTGTGCTGCAAGTATAGTGGGTGTATGGGGAATGCATAGAGTGTGCTGCAAGTATAGTGGGTGTATGGGGAATGCATAGAGTGTGCTGCAAGTATAGTGGGTGTATGGGGAATGCATAGAGTGTGCTGCAAGTATAGTGGGTGTATGGGGAATGCATAGAGTGTGCTGCAAGTATAGTGGGTGTATGGGGAATGCATAGAGTGTGCTGCAAGTATAGTGGGTGTATGGGGAATGCATAGAGTGTGCTGCAAGTATAGTGGGTGTATGGGGAATGCATAGAGTGTGCTGCAAGTATAGTGGGTGTATGGGGAATGCATGGAGTGTGCTGCAAGTATAGTGGGTGTATGGGGAATGCATGGAGTGTGCTGCAAGTATAGTGGGTGTATGGGGAATGCATGGAGTGTGCTGCAAATATAGTGGGTGTATGGGGAATGCATGGAGTGTGCTAAAAGTATAGTGGGTGTATGGGGAATGCATGGAGTGTGCTGAAAGTATAGTGGGTGTATGGGGAATGCATGGAGTGTGCTGAAAGTATAGTGGGTGTATGGGGAATGCATGGAGTGTGCTGAAAGTATAGTGGGTGTATGGGGAAGGCATGGAGCTGGTCTTGCCTAGGGTGCAGACTAGTCTAGCACCAGCCGTGCTCCCGAACAGCCCTCAAAAAAGTCCAAAGAGTGTCCAGAGCTTTAGATCAGAGAGGTACCGAGAAGCCCAGAAGGAGAGTGTTGTGAACCTTAGGCCCCATGAACACGGGATGTTATTACAACCTTTCCTGAATGATTTAACTTGACAGATAGTAACCCACGTTTAAAACGTCCGCTTTGCTGCATTTACATGCCATGTTTGGTTAGAAGCATTAAAAAAAAAAAAAAGGGAAATCGATAGATATTATATATATATATATATATATATATATATATATATATATATATATATATATATATATATATAATATTTTTTTTTTTTTTTTTTTTAAATGCCCAAAAAACTAAAACACCTATAAACAAAATACGGCTAAACGCAGATTGCCGCGTTTACATGTGTTTAGCATCAGAAACTTCTGCGTCTGAACCCATTTTTTTCCTTTTGAAGAAATGGAGTTAAACGTAACTTCCTAAAAATGAGACAGTGTACATGGTCACATAGGATAACATTGAATGAGTTCAGGTGCAGTTGAAAAAAGCGCCCAACTGCCTCTGAACGTACATTCAGCAGCGTCCCGTGTACATGGGGCCTTACAGCATGGGTCATGTTGGTGTACCTAGGACATGTATGACAAATACACAACCATAAAAGTACCAGCAATGATGTCCATACGCCCCCCCATAATGCTATTAATGCATGTGACTGATCAAATGTAAACAGAGGTCAATCAGTGTCATCTCTCAGCCAAGGTGACAGCAAGGTGGAAGGGAAACAAAAGACAGCTGGACCCGTTTACAAGTGGCCCTACACGATCATGAGAAGCTCTCCCAGTCTAACCTGAGCAGCTCCCAGAAGGAGCCAAACAATCCCCGCGCCCGGACCTGCTGCAACCCTCTCTGCAGCACTCGCAGGTACTCCGCCATCTTTAGTTTGGCTGCCCGAGTCCGGCACACAAAGCTTCCCCCGGAAACAACAACGTCACAAATAGTTCCGCACACTGTCCGTACAGTGGTGTTCTGCCTCTGCTCTAACCAGGGGTTGCCATTCAGCCTGTTTCAGGCGAGTCTCTACACATGATTTGAGCAAGTAATGTCCTTACAAAAGATCAATAAAAAATAATATGACATTTAAACGATTGTGCTTTATTTTACATACACCAATCAACCATAAATGTATGGCCACCCACAAAATATTTTTCCCCCTAAACATTGCTGTTATGTACTGGAGCTTTTTCAAATAAAGATAGTTTGGATGATAGAAATGGAAGAAGAACACCAGCCATGTGCATTATCCTTGGTTTATATTTATTAGAAAGATAGAAAAGAAAAGAAAATTACAAACGATAGTAAATATTTTTGCCATATGAGTAGTCGACAAGTAGCAGTCAAAGATGAACGAGACTTCTCAAAAGCGCCACAAAAACACTCACAAGAGTCACTGCCAGCTGATGTGTTTCGAGGGTCTTCCTCAGAGCTCAGCAGTCAACTGCCCTCTTTGTTCTTCTGCCATTTCTGACTTCTGGGATTCCCTCACTTTTGAGGGCAGCAAGGCCTGTGTCATTGTATTGCTGGTCTGGCGGTTCGCTTATGCGAAGGAGGGTTTCATTTCTGTGTATACAAAATAGTTTGGATGATACCCTGGAGTGCTGAAAATCTATTTCATTATAACGGACTTTATTGCTCTAAAGGGGTTGCAAAGTAAATTTTTTTTAAATAACAAACATGTTATACTTACCTCCACTGTGCAGCTCGTTTTGCACAGAGTGGCCCCGAACCTGGTCTTCTGGGGTCCCTCGGCGGCTGTCTCGGCTTCCTCCAGCAAGTACTTCTCATGTTCATGCGAGCTCCCTCGCATGGTGAGAAGAACTTGCGGGCATGCTCCCATGATACAGCCTGGCGGCAATAGCCAATCGCTGTATCACTCAGCCCCGACCCCGGCGCACCACGTCATTGGATGTGATTGACAGCAGCGCAAGCCAATGGCTGCCCTGCTTTAAATCCATCCGCTCTAGCCAATCAGCGGCCAGGCTGAGTGGTAAAGAGGACGTCAGGGGCGAGCGTGGAACTTTCGAGGGGTCAGGTATGTAAAATAGGGGGGGGGCTATGGGCGCCGGCACTGTCAGATGTTTTTTCACCTTAAAGCTTTAATATTTACCTTGACAACCCCTTTAAGGTAGAAGTATAGGTAATAGTTTTTTTTTTTTTTTTTTTCAAGGGAGGGTTATAACCCCTGTAAGGTTTATTTTTGTTCCAGTGGGGAAATATTCCTGTCCCATAGCCAAGCAGGAAGTGAGAGGAAATCCTTGCAAATTAAGGGAATCTCTTGGGGACCCCCAGGTCACCAGAATTAGTGTCACTATTGGAAGATTTCCCCTCTATTACGTTTCTGGGGACAGCTCAAAATTTGGGATTTTCTTTTACTTTCAATGATCATGGTAAACAGGACAAATGTAGATGGTGAATTTCCCTAACGGGGGCACAGACAGCAATAAAAACCTGACAGGTGTTCTAATCCATTTCCCCTCTAGCAAAAACAAAAAAAAATGTTTTGCCTTTAGTTATAATTTAAAGAGGCAGTTGGTAAATAAAAAGCTTTGACCTGTGCGAAAAACAAGTTAGAACGTGTGTCTTTAGAAGTGAATCAAATGCAGTATTGCTTACCAGGTGCTCTCTGAGATGCTTTGACTCATTTTTGAGTTACTTCTAGTTGCAGGAAGCTGTTCCCAATTTGCATTCACATTGAGTGGTATGCAGGGGAAAACTCAGATGCAAACAGAAGTCCATGTACATAGAGAAGGGTGGCCTCCATAGGAGCACTGAGCTTCAACAGACCACCATATGGATGAATGTTAACATTAGCTGCCACCCCTAGCTTTAGGCTGGGTTCAAACTATCTTCACATGCGTCTCACAGCAGGGGTGCGGTGCGTCCCCGTTCAGCATTACGGATCTGATTTAAGCCTGAATTTTTGGATGAATTCGGACCTGAAACGGATCAAAAGACGCACACAATTTGCACTGGGGCCACTGCGGAGATATGTGAACCAGCTACATAGAGAAACAGCCAAAATCTTCTGCTATCCAATTCGCAATAGAGTGAACCCAGCCTTATGCCGCGTACACACAATCGGAATTCTCGTCGGAAAAAGCTCTGATGGTTTTCCTGATGGAATTCGGCTCAAGCTGTCTTGCCTACACACGGTCACATCAAATTCTGATCGTTTATAACGCGGTGACGTACAACACGTATGACGGGACTAGGAAAAGGAAGTTCAATAGCCAGTAGCCAATAGCTTCTGTCTCGTAGTTGAATCTGAGCATGAGTGATTTTTGGTGTGTCAGAAATGCATATACACGATCGGAATTACAGATAGAAAGTTTTTCCGTCAGGAAAATTGAGAACATGCTATCAATTTTTGGCTGGCGGAAATTCGGACAGCTAAATTCCGATGGAGCATACACACGGTCGCATTTTCCGATGAAAAGCTTTCATCTGTCTTTTTCTGGCCGGAATTACGATTGTGTGTACGCGGCAATAGAATTCTTCCCCACTGTAATGCCGCGTACACACGGTTGGATTTTCTGACAACAAATGTTCGATGGGAGATTGGGTGTGTAGGTAGGGTTGCCACCTTTTCTTCGAGCCAAACCCGAACACTTTTCTGGTACACGGCATTTTTTTTATAATACACTATAGACAATAGGATTGTAAAAGACCTTGGACACCTTTGGGTGGCTTAAAGTAGTAGTAGTAGTAACACAGTGTACTGCGTACACCACGATGAACAGAGGGCGTAGCCACATTGTGTTAACCGTGGAATGGGCCTAAATTTGCCCACCCCTAGAACACCCCTTACTATCCACTGCACCCCAACCTTCCACTGACAGTGCAAAGTAGCCCTTCCTACCTATAGCAACCCACACTATCAACACCACACCAAATTTGCCCATTCTATCTCAACACTCCAAATCAGTCCATCATATCTAAGGCACCCCAAAGTGGACCATCCTAACCACAGCACCTTAAAGAACTCCACACCAGCAAGATGCAGAGGGGGAGGCAGCGGGGTGGATGGTGAGGGGGCTGCAGAGTGGTCAGGGAGGCCACAGAGTAGTCAAAGGGGCAGTGGAATGGACAGGGGGACATTGGGATGCACAGCAGGACAGTGGGATGGACAAAGGGGACCGTGGGATGGAAAGGAGGACAGTGGGATGGAAAGGAGGACAGTGGGATGGACAGGGGGACAGGGGGACAGTGGGATGGACAGGGGGACATTGGGATGGAAAGGGGGACAGTGGGATGGACAGGGGGACATTGGGATGGACAGGGGGACATTGGGATGGACAGGGGGACCGTGGGATAAACAGGGGGACCGTGGGATAAACAGGGGGACCGTGGGATAAACAGGGGGACCGTGGGATGGACAGGGGACTGTGGGATGGACAGGAGGTCAGGGAAAATATGGGATAAACAGGGAACAGTGGGATGGATGGGAGGACAGTGGGATGGAAAGGGGGACCGTGGGATAAACAGGAGGACAGTGAGATGGACACGGGGAACTGTGGGATGGAAATGGGGACAGTGAGATGGAAATGGGGACAGTGAGATGAAAAAAGGGGGACCATGGGATAAACAGGAGGACAGTGGGATGGACGAGGGACCGTGGGATGGATGGGAGGACAGTAGGAATATGCAGGGCCAGATTAACGTAGGGGCTATTGGAGCTGCAGCTCCAGGCCCCTACCTCAATTTAGGCCCAGCAGGGACAGACTGATCATTTGGATACTGCACTGCATGAGACGCTCCTTGTACCTCCTACAGCAGTGGGAATCTGAAAGTCGGGGGTGATCGGTGCTGCTGGCAATCACAAGCACCATCACCATGACAGCCTCCCTCTATGGCTCTCCATGAAGCCTCTCAAAGCCATGCCACCTCCTCTAGAGGGAGATCGGTGCTTGTAATTGCCCCCCCCCCCCCGTACTGATCACCCCAGACTGTCCATTAGATTCCCCCAGCTCTGGGCCTCCCCTGTGTATGCAGTACTGACACCTTCCACTGCTCCATTCTCCCAAAAAAGTATTGTGAAAAAAATTAAAAAAATTTAAAAACTCCACAAATAATAATAAATGAAGAAAATTATTCAAAAATGTAATAAATCATTTAAAAAATTAAGGGCTCATTCACATGGGTTCTCTTGCACATACAGTGTGAATGAGTGGCTTGTTTGAAAACTTTTTTTTTTGTTAAAGTAAATGAAATATTTTATTTTATTTCCATAAAAAGGCCCATCAAAATCCTCAGCATCAGGCCCATGATACTCTTAATCTCGCCCTGGGAATATGGGATAAACAGGGAACAGTGGGATGGACGGGGGAAAATGGGATGGACTGTGGGATGGACGGGGGACTGTGGGATGGACGGGGGACCGTGGGATGGACGGGAGACCGTGGGATGGACGGGAGACCGTGGGATGGAAGGGGACTGTGGGATGGACTGGAGGACAGTGGGATGGACAGGGGGAGAGTGGGATAGAAAGGGGGACCGTGGGATAAACAGGAGGACAGTGAGATGGACAGGGGGACCGTGGGATGGACGGGGAACTGTGGGATGGAAATGGGGACAGTGGGATGGAGAGGGGGACAGTGGGATAAACAGGAGGACAGTGGGATGGATGAGGGACCGTGGGATGGATGGGAGGACAGGGGGAATATGGGATAAACAGGGAACAGTGGGATGGATGGGGAGACAGTGGGATGGACGGGGGGACAGTGGGATGGACGGGGGGACAGTGGGATGGACAGGGGGACCGTGGGATGGACGGGAGGTCAGGGGGAATATGGGATAAACAGGGAACAGTGGGATGGATGGGAGGACAGTGGGATGGACAGGGGGAGAGTGGGATGGAAAGGGGGACCGTGGGATAAACAGGAGGACAGTGAGATGGAAATGGGGACAGTGGGATGGACAGGGGGACAGTGGGATGAAAAAAGGGGGACCGTGGGATAAACGGGGGGACTGTGGGATGGATGGGGGACTGTGGGATGGACGGGGGGACTGTAGGATGGATGGGGGACTGTGAGAATGGACGGGGAGACATTAGGATGGACGGGGACAGTGGGATGGACGGGGGGGACAGTGGGATGGAAAGGGGGACCGTGGGATAAACAGGAGGACAGTGAAATGGAAATGGGGACAGTGGGATGAAAAAAGGGGGACCGTGGGATAAACAGGAGGACAGTGGGAAGGACAGGAGGACAGGGGGAATATGGGATAAACAGGAAACAGTGGCATGGACGGGGGGACAGTGGGATGGACGGGGGGACAGTGGGATGGACGGGGGGACTGTGGGATGGACGGGGGGTTAGTGGGATGGACGGGGGACCGTGGGATGGACGGGGGACCGTGGGATGGACGGGGGGACAGTGGGATGGACGGGGGACCGTGGGATGGACGGGAGGACAGGGGGAATATGGGATAAACAGGGAACAGTGGGATGGACGGGGGACAATGGGATGGATGGGGGACCGTGGGATGGATGGGGGAACAGTGGGATGGACGGGGGAACAGTGGGATGGACGGGGGAACAGTGGGATGGACGGGGGGACAGTGGGATGGACGGGGGGACTGTGGGATGGACGGGGGGGACAGTGGGATGGACGGGGGGGACAGTGGGATGGACGGGGGGACATTGGGATGAACAAGGGACATTGGGATGGACGGGAGGACAGGGGGAATATGGGATAAACAGGGAACAGTGGGATGGACGGGGAACAATGGGATAGACGGGGGACCGTGGGATGGACGGGGGACTGTGGGATGGACGGGGGGACAGTGGGATGGACGGGAGGACAGGGGGAATATGGGATAAACAGGGAACAGTGGGATGGACGGGGGGACAGTGGGATGGACGGGGGGACAGTGGGATGGACGGAGGGAATGTGGGATGGACGGGGGACAGTGGGATGGATGGGGGACAGTGGGATGAAAAAGGGGGGACAGTGGGATAAACAGGAGGACAGTGGGATGGATGGGGGGACAGTGGGATGGAGGGGGGGACTGTGGGATGGACGGGGGACAGTGGGATGGAAAGGGGGACCGTGGGATAAACAGGAGGACAGTGGGATG
The DNA here is from genome assembly GCF_037356315.1 of Lithobates pipiens. Taxonomy (NCBI): domain Eukaryota; kingdom Metazoa; phylum Chordata; class Amphibia; order Anura; family Ranidae; genus Lithobates; species Lithobates pipiens. The sequence goes on along the minus strand of NW_027507903.1, from coordinate 252,355,129 downwards.
GAGGAGGGACCGTTGGATGGAAGGGAGGACAGGGGGAATATGGGATAAACAGGGAACAGTGGGATGGACGGGGGACAATGGGATGGACAGGGGACCATGGGATGGACGGGGGGACAGTGGGATGGACGGGGGAACAGTGGGATGGATGGGGACAGTGGGATGGATGGGGGACAGTGGGATGGACGTGGGGACAGTGGGATGGACGGGGGGACAGTGGGATGGAAAGGGGGACAGTGGGATGGAAAGGGGGACAGTGGGATGAAAAAAGGGGGACCGTGGGATGGACGGGGGACTGTGGGATGGATGGGGGGACTGTGGGATGGACGGGGGGACTGTGGGATGGAGGAGGGGACTGTGGGATGGACGGGGGGACTGTGGGAATATGGGATAAACAGGGAACAGTGGGATGGATGGGGGACAGTGGGATGGACGGGGGACAATGGGATGGACGGGGGACCGTGGGATGGACGGGGGGACCGTGGGATGGACGGGGGGACAGTGGGATGGACGGGGGGACAGTGGGATGGACGGGGGGACAGTGGGATGGAAGGGGGGACTGTGGGATGGACGTGGGGACTATGGTGCTCAGTGGGGGACTGTGTATACCTCTCTCCTGCTGTCCCTGTAAGCTGTGGGTTTCTCCCTGTACTGAGGCTGATTGCTAAACTGGCTGCTCCTTTTGCTAGGCCCCTGCAAGTAGTGCTGCATTGAGAGGGGTGAGGAGGGGGACCGACATGATTAGTCTGTAACTTACCTGTCATTTCACAAACAAGACATTAACTCTGCTGGAGGCTGGAGCGGGGGAAGAAGAGGAGAGCGTTCTGCATGTGCTGATCGGCACATTGACGGGGGGCGATGGGGGGACTCAGTCGGGAGTGCTGCTTACCACTGAAGACAGGTGGGATTGGGAAGTGGGGGAAGGGGGGTTACTGCTGTCGGGAGAGAGCACATCAGAGTGGGGAGCAGGATGAGGCACTCACCACTGAAGCCACGGGAGTGGGGGGAGTGCTGCTGGCGGGTCTTGGGAGAGAGCGCATTCAGCAGGGCGGCATGTGAGGGCATGGTGCTGGTGGAGGGCTGCAGGTACTTTCCACACTGGCTGGAACTAGAGAGCGCTTATGCTGTGGTGTCCGGGTTACAAGAGGATAAAAACCCGGGCAGAGTGTTCAAAACCCGGACTGTCCGGGTCATTCCCGTACAGGTGGCAACCCTATGTGTAGGCTCTATCTGACATTTTCTGTCTGAATTTCTGACAAAATTTGAAATCTGAATCTCAAATTTTCTGACAACAAAATCCGTTTGTGTAAATTCCAAAAAGTTTCACGCATGCTCTGAATCAATTACGAGATGGAAGTGCTCGGTCTGGTAAAACTAGCATTCATAATGGAGATAGCACATTCGTCACACTGCAAATTTTGAAATCTTTTAATGCAGCGCATTCTCTTCTTCTTTATAATGCTAGAATAATGAAGTTGTTTTCCTGCTCATATTCACATAGCATTCTGACAACCTGATTTCTTTATTATTTCTCATGATCTCATCTTTCATTTTTGTTTATTTTTTTATATTTTTTTTAACCACTTCAATACCAGGCACTTACGCCCTTTCCTGCCCAGACCAGTTTTCAGCGCTGTCACACTTTAAATGACAATTGTGTGCTCATGGAACACTGTACCCAAACTACATTTTTATCATTTTCTTCCCACAAATAGAGCTTTCTTTTGGTGGTATTTGATCACCACTGCGGTTTTTATTTTTTGCTAAACAAACTAAAAAAGACCAACATTTTTGAAAAAAAAATTAGTTTTTTTTAGTTTCTTTCATAAAATTTTGTTTTCCCGTTCACTGACGGGCACTGATGAGTTGGCACTGATATGTAGAATTGATGGGCACTGATATGCAGCACTGATGGGCACCAATAGGCGGCACTGATATGCAGCACTGATGGGCACTGACAGGCCACACTGATGGGCACTGACAAGTGGCTGTGATGGGCACTGACAGGAGGCACTGATGGGCTGTACTGATTGGCACTGATAGGTGGCACTGATAGGCAGCACTGATGAGTAGGTACTGATATGAACTGACAGGTGTTACTGCTGGGCAGTGATTGGCACTGTGGTGGGCAGTGATTGGCACTGTGGTGGGCACTGGCACACTTTAATGTTGGGGCACTTCTGGGCACTGATTGGCAGGTGATTGTTACATTTGAGGGGTCTGTGCTGATAATGTGCTGATTATCAGCACAACCCCCCCTCTGACAGGGAGAGCTGCCAATCTGCTCTCCCTGTAAGCGCGAACAGAGGAATGCCATTTACCAGCACTTCCTGGTTCACTCGATGATCAGCTGTGATTGGTCACAGCTGATCACGTGGTACGAAGCCTCCGACAGAGGCTTCTTATCACAGTTGATCACGTGGTAAGAAGCCTCTGACAGAGGCTTCTTATCACGATCAGAGATGCAGGGTGTCAGACTGACACGCCGCACTCGCGATCGCTGCGATGCGTGCCCCCACGGGTAACGCGCCAGCATGTTATCCTGCTGGAAGTCGTATGACGCCCAGTCAGGCTAACAGAACCACTTCCCGGACATCATTCTGCATACGGGGGGTGGGAGGTGGTTAATCAAGATCTCCTTGTTTTTTTGTTTTTTTTAGTGCTCTCCATAATATTTTTTCATTTTGTGTGTCAAGTTATCACAAGACCATTATTATCTTGTATTGTTTTAACCTCAAGGAGGTTGGTTGGTGTTGGTGTCCTTTGTTAATTTGACATTGTATTTAGGAAATGTACCTGCCTATTCACAAACTGTCCTTTTTTAAGTAAAACACATAGGCAAGTATTTGTGAATACAAAATAGCCATTTATTATGGGTCATAATTAAACAAAGAGGAAGGCAACGCCGAAGAAACAGGTATAATTGGCAAAACCTTTGTACCCCAGGGCACACACCAACTATTTTACAGCCAAAATTGGTAGCACGAGGAGTCCATTTAATAGTGAGCACAATCATGAAAATGATGTATATTCTGATCATTAATGCATTACATACATTAACAACAAAAACAAGGAGTGTGTGTAGCAGACACACAACATAATAATAGAGAACAAAAGAGTAGAACTTGCGCTTGGTAAAAATTAGTTGATATGGGAAAAATTCAATTTAAGAAAATAGCAGCTAAGCACAAAAAAACAGATACTAGGTCTAAATAACCGAAATGTGGAAAACAGTGCAGCGCTTAGTATATAACACGTGACTGAATATAGTGAAACAATAGATCAGGGAAAAAACTTTCAAAGATAATGTTTCCAAAAAGTAAAACATCAATGATAAACAATACACATGTGCATATTGTGCAATAAACAAAAAAGCAAAAAATGGGTTATTAAACTAAAAAAATCAAAAAAATGGTCAAAAAAAAACACTTTTAAAAGGACAAATGGTTATTTAAACTACAGCTTGATGCTGTGAAGCACAAACTTGTGATTAAGTGAAGAAAATAAACAACAAGATTAAAAAACAAATCAAAACAAATCCCATGCTTTGGGTAAATGAAGTGATTTACAAGGCCCCATATATGTGAAGATAAAAGTTCATTAAGTAAAACGTGAATGAAACTTTAAAGTTGGTCCCAGGTATCACTGGTGTAGGTGCTTGACCACGTAAATTCTTTCACTGTACAGTTTAAGTAAGTAGTAAAGGCTTACCAGAGCCACCTTTAGTGTGCGCAGATACGAACTCCCCAACGATTGGGATCGGACAAGATCGTTCCTCCGACACTCCTCGTGTAAATGGATGATTCGAATCACCTTTGGGGGTAGGAAGGTAAAAAATGACCCACACCTTCGGATGTTCCTTGAACGTCGTCCGTTCCGGTCCGTTCGAAAATGTTCAAGTTGGCGTATCACCAAATGGATGAAAAAGGAAAAAAAGCGCCCAATCGTGTGATAAAGTCTAAAACACGTGTACTTTATTTTCCAACCAAATAGACGTTGAAAGCTACAAATGACTCGATCGAGTCGTATAAAATTGAACGAAGAGAATTGCTAGCAAAAATATAAAATCAAGCAGATAAAAATAGCACGAGATGTAGACGTATCTACATAATAATAGTTCGCCGAAGAAGAGATTGTCACCTCATGTATCAAATAAATTACATTTGCACTATTGAAGAAAATGGCCAAAAAGTAAAGCCCATTGGAGAACCTAGGATACAGTAAATCCAAGGAAATATTATTTCAGTTTAACAATTTATATTCCACCATGTGTATGGGTGTAAGAAATAGGTGGAACCGGCTGGCCATTATCCCGAAAGCGGTCTCCACCACTCTTCTCTGGCCAGCAGGTAGTTAAAAACCCTCTGGTCCGGGGTGAAGGTCCTCATGGTGAAAGGCTGCATCAGGTGATCACCCAGCCCTTCATCAGTGACAAAGACGAACGGGAGTCCTTCCACGTTCTCTTCAGCAGGTGGCAATCCCAAGCCACCATTCTGGAGCTGTCTGTAAAACTCTGTCTGGGCGATGACTCCACCATCTGACATCTGGCCATTCTTCCCCACGTCCACATAGAGAAACTCATATGTCGCAGACACCACCGCCAACATCACAATACTATTAAACCCCTTATAGTTGTAATAGTATGACCTCGAGTTGGGGGGTGGGACTATGTGGATGTGTTCCCATCAATTGCCTCTCTGCAGTTGGGAAGGTCCCATCGCTGGGCAAATTGGCAAAACACAGTCTGCCATTCCTGTGGCGTTGAAGCCTGTGGAGTCAAACAAGAAAGAAAAAAAATGTAATTTTGCACATAAACATTGCAAGCAGATTAGACACAAACATACTTGGCCAACATCAGTATAACATTTATTTTAAGGAGTATTTAAAGACAAAAATATAAGGTCCACTTATCAGATTCCTCACCCTCTCTGATGGCCCATTGTAAAAAATTGAGGGGGGGGGTATGTTGTGGACAGGTAACCCTCTCCACTTCATTCAGAGCTGAATGCATAAATAATGTGTATTACTTTGGCCAGCCCCTCCTTACTTACACTATTGGCCCACTGGACAGGTAAGAAGTGTCATAATACAAAAATATAAATACACACTGTACAAATTGAAGCACTTTTTTCTGCAATTACCTATCAAGATAATAGGAGAACAAAACTTTAAACAGTACCATTTTAAAGTATTCTGGCAGGCCCTTTCACTACTTGCTTTGGTGAATTCATCCATAAATCTGACCACAAAAGAGGTAGGTATAGTGTGTATGGGTTTGGCAAAGTCAGCAGATAGAGGATTGGTATCAGTTAACCTAGCGATTGGGGGGAGGGAGGGTTCCAAATGATTTTGGGACCCAAAAAAAAGCCTCTGGCACTCTGCATGAATTTAAGGACACAAATAACATTTGTAGACGTTTTAGGGGGTGTTTAGGGGAAAGCACTACAATGGAGCTGACAAAATACATTGTTAAGTGACTAGGCTAGGTGTGTATGGGCCCAGGATAGCATGCTGGGGAGGTTACTGAAGGCAGATATGCATGAAGGACAAAAAAGGAAGTTGAAAAAATTCAAGCATGCATGAGGATAAAGGGGACAGTCACAGCATATTACAATCATGGTAATTAGGGAATGATGAAAGAAATACAATACATTAGCAAACATTAAATACATAGAATTTGATGTTAAAGGCGAAAACTTAACCTAATATAGTCCTTCTGCAGGACCTGAATGATGGCAGAAGAGGTCTCTGGAATAATGATCCCCAGAGCCTCGGGGGAGATGCCTGTGGAGAACTTGATGTGCTGCAGACTTCTCCCTGTCGCCAAATACCGCAACATGGCGACTAGCCTCTGCTCGGGAGTGATGGCTTGCCGTATGTAGGTGTCCTGCTTGGTAATATAAGGGGACAGCAAAGCCAACAAATAGTGATTAACCAATTTTTGGTCCATGAACTCCTCCCCACCCTGTTCATGCACTGGGCTTGGGTCAAAGTAAGAAGCCCAACACCAAGCCCCTGCACAGCACGAACTCTACGATGAGTACGTACCCGCAACATGGCTTAAAAATGGTCGGCTGGTCAGAACGAACTAACAGAACGCAGTAAAAATCAGAAAGGACCTGAGAAGAACAAACTGAAAATCAGAAACGTACTATAATAATACGCACTGAAAAACAAATGCGAACTGACTCATGGTTCACATGAATGTAGAGAGTGTGGGGCTCCAAAATATCAATTATGAGCAGATAAAATTATTTTTTTCAGTTTCTGGGGTTTGTAATTACTGGATCAGGTTACAGAGTTCTGAGGCTTCAAAGAGCATTAGGAGGGTAGAAGCCTCCAACCCCAGTATCCAGGCCTTACTAGAGACAGGCTTGTAGTGGTTGTACATAAACACAGGGTGCTGTGTCAGATGGTCTAACGGACTAGCCAAAAGGAAAAGGGCCAAAGCTTGAATCTGAGCAATGATGCTGGGAGGAGAAGCCATGAGCTTGGTATTATTTTTCCATTCAAGTTTTGATAGTGAAAAACCCCTGTGAAGGTAACTGTTTTTTTTGTATTTTTGTTATAAGAAGAGTGGGCTGCCCAACCCTGAAACATAGTTCATGGCTGTTGTGACTGGAAAATGCTTCTACCACTGAGTTATATTTCCCATATCACAACCATCTACAAATGCTTTTAACCACTATGGGAGGTCATTTACTATAGCGCCGGGAAATACTGGGCACTATTGTATATAAGAGCGCCCATTTTAGGCAATTAAGATTTAAAGAGCAAACGCGCAAATGAAAAAGAGCGCTATTAGCGACGAAAATACATTAGTAAATTCAGAAATCATCGCTAATTAGCAATTCCACATATATGCAAATGTAAATTTCTACTAAGTTAGTATATAGCACTGCACTGCAACCATGATCCATGTATCTAAAGGAAACATTTTTATCCACTTCCAGACCGCCTACTGTCGTTTTACGTGATGACTTTGAAGGAGGATATTGTTGTTATGGCAGAAGCTAGCTGCCATAACCCCGGTATCCTCTTCTTCAGCGGGCAGTCCGCTACAAGATAAAAGTGGTCTCTGTGGCGGATTCGCTGCAAGATCACTTTTATCGACGGCGGGAGAGGGGCCCCCCCTCCCGCTGCGATCCGGTGCCCTCCACTGCTTACTGTAGCCATCGGCCACGGTAAATGTTTGGAATTCCATACCATAATATTATTTAATACTTACATACCATTGCATGCATTTGAATAGTTAACATAATAGAATCAGCTAAATTAAAGTGCATTGGCTAATTGGCATTTGCCTATTTTCAGCATATGCTGCTTTGGCTAATTGGCTAATAATCATTCCCCTTTTTTTCACCAATGCAATCTTTTAGTATCTCTCTTTGAACCCATGAGTCCTTCAGAGCCTGAGTTTTTCAAGGTAAAAGTGCTGACCACTAGCCTATTGGGCTTAGCACAATCATGCATAGAAAATACATAGAAAAGACATTTAATATGTTTGACATTTCTTCTCCCTGAGCTGTCTCTCATGCTCCTGCCGTCTTCCATGCAGCCGGTTACCCACTAATAAGAAAAAAAAGCTGTGCTATATGGAGACCCCAAAGCACCCTCCCCATGTTGAGGGCATGTGGCCTGGTATGGTTCAGAAGGGGAGGGTGCTCGCTCGCCCCCCCCCCCCCCCATTCTGACTTCTAGGCTGCATGCTTGGATAAGGGACTGGTATGGATTTTGGGGGGTCCAACATCAATTTTTTTTCAACTTTGCTGTGGGGTTCCCCTTAAAGTGCATACCAGACTCAAAGGGCCTGGGATGTACTGGGGGATATTCTTTGATATTTGGAATTCCACACCATAACATTATTGAATAAGTACATACCATTGCATGCATTTGAATAGTTAAAATATGGAATAAACCAAACTGATGTGCATTGGCTAATTATGCTGCTGAGTATAATGCACGTTTTCAAGAGGTGGTACCATCAGCAGGATTTGAACTCATAGCTTGAACCTTTGAAGGTAGAAGGGCATACCCCTATGCTACAGAGCTGAACACTTACCCTAATAGAAAATACATTTACTAATGTTTGATTCTATACAATAATGTTTTGCATTTCAAGCAATAATATTATATTAACAACCATGCTCATGCTGATGTGGAATTGGTTAATAGGAGCTCGTCTCTTTTCAGCATATGCTGCTGAGTACAATGCAAGCTTTCAGTAGGTGATACCATCCGTGTGATTTTAAGCCATTTGAGCACAATTATATTGAGAACACATGTTTACTATTGTTTGATGGTGGGACACAGCGGCCGTTTACAGTGCGATCGGCGTGTCCAATGGGAGATGATCTCATATGTAAACATATGAGATCATCTCTCAGCGCCGCTATCCCTCCTCACACAGACAGTGTGAGAGGGGAGAGATGAACGGCTGCAGCGGCCGTCAGTGAAAAAAAAGTGTAAAAAAAAAGTGCCATCCTCCCCCAGTGCCATCCTCCCCCAGTGCCATCCTGCCCCAGTGCCATCCTGCCCCAGTGCCATCCGCCCCAGTACCATCCTGCCCCAGTGCCATTCGCCCCAGTGCTACCTGCCCCCAGTGCTACCTGCCCCCAGTGCTACCTGTTAGTGCCATCTGTCCCCAGTGCCACCTGTTGTCAGTGCCATTTGTCCCCAGTGCCATCTGTCATCAGTGCCACGTATAAGTGCCATCTGTCATCAGTGCCACATGTCATCAGTGCCACATAGTGCCATCTGTCATCAGTGCCACGTATTAGTGCCATCTGTCATCAGTGCCACGTATCAGTGCCATTTGTCATCAGTGCCACCTGTCAGTGTCACGTGCCATCTGTTGTCAGTGTCACGTGTCATCAATGCCACTTATCAGTGCCATCTGTCATCAGTGTCACGCGTCATCAGTGCCACGTATTAGTGCCATCTGTCATCGATGCCCCGTATTAGTGCCATCTGTCATCGGTGGCACGTATTAGTGCCACGTATTAGTGCCATTTGTCATCAGTGGCACGTATTAGTGCCACTTGTCATCAGTGCCACGTATAAGTGCCACGTGTCATCAGTGCCACATATTAGTGCCATCTGTCATCAGTGCCACATATTAGTGCCATCTGTCATCAGTGCCACGTGTCATCAGTGCCACGTATAAGTGTCATCATTGCCACGTATCAGTGCCATCTGTCATAAGTGTCACGTGTCATTGTCCTGGTGCTTCAAAAGTGTAATAAGTAGTCAAAAAGTTAGATGTGTAATTTATGCTCCTAGAACACATGATGGCGCTCCCTCCATGTTGGGCCTCTCTATGTGGCCAGGCTGTGAAAAAGTCCCACACATGTGGTATTGTAATACTCAGGAGGAGTAGCAGAATTTTTTTGGGGGTGTCATTTGTGGTATACACATGCCATGTGAGAGAAACAACCTATTACAATGACAATTTTGTGGAGAAAAAATAAATAAATGAAAAATCCTAATTGTGCAAAGAATTGTGGGAAAAAAATGACAACATCAAAAATCTCACTATGCCTCTTACTAAATACCTTGGAATGTCTACTTTCCAAAAAGGGGTCATTTGGGGGGTATTTGTACTTTCCTGACTTGTTCGGGTCACAAGAAGTGAGATAGGCCACCAGTATATCAGATGTGATCAATTTTGTGCGATTCGCACCACAGCTTGCAGACTCTCTAACTTTCACAAAGACCAAATAATATCCACTAATTTGGGTTATTTTTACCAAAGATATGTAGCAGTATAAATTGTGGCCAAAATGTATGAAGAAAAATTAATAATTTGCATAATTCTGTCACAGAAACAAAGAAATATGCGTTTTTTTTCAAAATTTTAGGTCTTTTTTCATTTATAGCTCAAAAAATAAAAACCTCAGAGGTGATCAAATACCACCAAAAGAAAGCTCTATTTGTGGGAAAAAAAGGACAAAAAATTAATTTGAGTACAGTGTTGCATGACTGAGTAATTGTCATTCAAAGTGTGAGAGCACCGAAAGCTGAAAATTGGTCTGGGCAGGAAGGGTGTTTAAGTGCCCAGTAAGCAAGTGGTTAAGGAGGTGTTTTAGGGGGGTGTGCCCTATACCTACATACTTTTGCTACTAGGTGTCCCTTATACCCATCTCAAAAAGTTGGGAGGCAAAAAATCACCCCCTGAAATTGCCCAAAGTAGCCCAAAGGAAATACTTTTGGGAATCTGTGCAGCGTCGCACCAATTCGGACAGTTCCATTGCCGTCAATAGGCACAGATTTGGCCTGCAATTTGACATGTCAATTCAGAGCTATGTGAACATGGGGGAAGTTGCATAGATATGAATGGAAATCATGGGGGCAACTTTTCATGCGACTCTGAGGTCCAAAGCTGCATGAAAAGTCACCCAAGTGTGAAAGTAACCTAATGAGATTAACCACTTGCTTACTGGGCACTTAAACCCCCCTCAGTCTCAGACCAATTTTCAGCTTTCAGCGCTGATGCACTTTAGATGACAATTGCGCGGGCATACAACACTGTACCCAAATGAAATTTGTCGGTCAACAATTTTGTGGCCGTGTATATGCAAGACAAGTTTGGGCTAAAGTCCTTCAGACAAAATTCCACGCTTTTGTTGGCCAACAATTCGATCATGTGTATGAGGCTTTAGCCACAGAGCCACCACATGTGGAAACCTCCTACACATAAATACACATATACTGCATTTCTTTGGACATATAGGTGGTGTAATTACATTACTCAAGAGTTATTCTTCTTGATTTATTCTGTGATATTTGGTGGGTGAGTGTAGATTATTGATGTTACCCTCTAATTTTTGGGAATTACATTTTTATTTCTGATGTTGGTACACATATCACATTTTTTGGGCTCAAATTATGATTATTTGGAAATAATAAAAAAACACACAAAATTGTGACCCATTTTAAATTTGCATCAGCAATGGTACCATTTTCACACCTTTCATGACTAAGCCTATTTTTGGAATTTGGTGTTTACAAGTTAAAATCCATATTTTTTGCTAGAAAATTACTTGGAACCCCCAAACATTATATATATTTTTTAGCAGAGACTCTAGAGAATAAAACGGCGATTGTTGCAATATTTTATGTCACACAGTATTTGCGCAGCGGTGTTTTAAACGCAACTTTTTGGGAAAAGGGACACTTTCATTAATAAAAAAAAAAACAGTAAAATTAGCCCAATTTTTTTGCGTAATGTGAAAGATAATGTTACGCTGAGTAAATAGATACCAAACATGTCACACTTTATAATTGCGCGCACTTGTGGATTGACGACAAAGTACGGTACTTAAAAATCTCAATAGGCGACGCTTTAAATTTTTTTTACGGTTACCAGGTTAGCGTTACAGAGGAGGTCTAGTGCTAGAATTATTGCTCTCGCTCTGATGATCGCGGCGATACCTCACATGTGTGATTTGAACACCATTTACATACACGGGCGCGACTTCCGTATGCGTTTTCTTTGCTTCGCGAGCTCGCGGGGACGGCGGGCGCTTTAAAAATTTTTATTTTATTTTTTTATTTATTTTATTTATTTTCAAATGACTAAATTGTTTAAAAAAAAAAAATTGATCACTTTTATTGCTGTCACAAGGAATGTAAACATCCCTTGTGACAGTAATAGGTGGTGACAGGTACTCTTTATGGAGGGATCGGGGGTCTAAAAGACCCCCACCCCTCCTTTACACTTCAATGTATTCAGATCGCCGAAAACGGCGATTCTGAATACCGGATATTTTTTTAAAACCGGTGCCATTGGCAGCCGAGTAAACGGGAAGTGACGTCATGACGTCGCTTCCGTGTTTACGATGAGGAGACTGGAACGAAGCCAATTACGGCTTCATTCCAGTCCCTGCCCAGCAGCCGGAGGCAGCGGAATTTGAATCGGTGCTCCCGATCGAGCGGGAGCACCGGTAACAGCGGCGGGAGGGGGGGACGTCCCCTCCCGCTCCTCCGGCATAACAGCCGAGCGGCTTTTAGCCGCATCGGTTGTTATGCCTGGATAACCAATCGCCTGCTGAAAAAAACGGTACCGGGATGATGCCTGCAGGTGCGGGCATCATCCCGGTATATCCCCCGGAAGCCGAGTACGCACATCTGCGTACGCTCGGCGGGAAGGGGTTAAAAACAAAATAGATGAGAAAAAACAAAATAGAAGCAGCAACATTGTTGCAAGGAACATTTATTTCAGAGAAAATTAAATTTCATCTCAAACATTATTTGGGGAAGTTACAATTGTGCCATTAGAATCAATGGCTTAAACTTGCATTGGACTATAGCTCAGATTTTCATTCTCAAAAATGCATTTTAGCCCAGCGCTAATTCTGGTATTTACTATAGCTCCTTGTAAAAAATCCATGGGAGCTCAAATGAGAGCTGTTTGCAGGTCTGAGCATGCTCAGTTGTGTTGGCACCTAGTTGTACAAAAACAGGGAATTGATCTCTTCTCAGACTTTTAATGCTCATGCACACGGACATTTTAAAAAAACTGTCTGCAAAGCTAGCTCCGACGCCTGGAAAAATCGGCGTTAAAAACGTTTTGCATTGGCATTAAGTAGCGTTTTTTAAAGAAACACATCTCTTGGCTATAGCACTCAGAAAACAAAGAAAATATGTTACGCTTTTATGCGCGTTTTACCGCGATTCGCGTTTTTACAGCTCTAGCTCCGCACCACGGAATGCACTGGTCCTGTTTTTTTTTTTTTACAGCTTTAAAACGCCTATGCCATTTGCAGCTCAAAAACGCCTAGGTGGGCATAAAGCCATAGACTAACATGGACAGGCGTTTTTAAGCTGCAAAAAACGCTCAAAAAAGCAGCTGTAAAAACGTCCGTGTGCATGAGGCCTTAAAGATATAATTTTTTCACAGTTTAAAAGCAGATTAACATTAAACGATATATCACATATTTGAGTATCATTTAGGCAATTATATCATGCTCTAAACATTATTTCCATGTGCACTACTAGGTTTTAGCAGAGTTATGCCACGTACACACGTTCAGACATTCCGACAACAAAATCCATGTTTTTTTTCTGACAAATGTTGGCTCAAACTTGTCTTGCATACACACAATCACACAAAGTTGGTCTGAAATTCCGAACGTCAGGAAGGCGGTGATGTACAACACGTATGACGAGCCAAGAAAAATCAAGCTTTCCTGCTTGATTCCGATCATGCACACTTTGTGCGTCGGAATTTCGTACACACGATCGGAATTTGCACAGATTTTGTTGTCGGAAAGTTTGAGAACCAGATCTCAAATTTTGTGCGACAGAAATTCAGATGGAAAATGTCTGATGGAGCCTACACACGGTAGCAATTTCCGACCAAAAGGCTCCCATCAAAAATTTTCCATCGGAAAATCCGACCGTGTGTAGGGGACATAAGGGTTTGGCCGTTAGTTGTTTTCAGGGAACTATAGTAAATACAATTTTGGGAGTATTTTTTTTACCAGCACTATAGTGAATACAGTTTTAGTGTGAATTAGCGCGTTTAGCATTAATTCTCCCCGCAGCGCTATAGTAAATGACCCTCTCTAAGTCCTAATGTGACACAGATGCCAAGAAAAACTGACAGGAATTATAAAATGTTTTTGCCTTTGTTCTACTTTATGCAGAAAGCAATTTATTAAAAAAAAAAAAAAAAAAGACCAGCCCATTTTTTTCCCCTATAAGCCTTTGTACACACAGTCGGATATTCCAACGGAAAATGTCCGATCAGACCGTGTTGTCAGATAATCCCACCGTGTGTGGGCTCCATCTGACTTTTTCCATCGGAATGTCCGACCAACAAAGTTTGAGAGCTACATATAACATTTTCCGACAACTTTGTAGAGAATTCCGATCGGACAAAGTGCCACGCATGCTCAGATCAAATTACGAGACCAAAGCTATTGGCTACTAGCCTGAACGTAGTCCAGTCGTAACGAACGAACGTCATCATGTTCTGAATGATCGGATTTCCCGACAACTTTGTCTGACCGTGTGTATGCAACACCAGTTTCGGACAAAATCCGTCGGATTTTGTGGTCGGAGCGTCCGACTGTGTGTACAAGGGCTTAGAGGTCTTCTGGTTTCTTAGAGCACCAAAGGATTGACTGTGAGAACCAACTGGCCTAGGCTGAATCAACGATGAAATCATTTTTGTTTGGTAAAACAGATGTCACACTAACAAGTAGTTGTTAGCATCAGGATGGTAAGTCTGTTCATGGCTTCTGAAAACATTGAATGATAAATGTTACCAGTGTGCTTATGTTAGCTCTCAACTGAACTGTCAAATTATCAAATGGCTGGTGTCATGGCTGATCTTGCAGCACCATGGCAAGTCCAGATCAAACACAGGGTAAGATGACAGCTTTTTTGGCTGTAAAGGATAAGATGGTTTAGTTCCACTTTAACCACGGTAACAAGCTTTTACCGCGTTCTCCCTCTCACACACCTACTCTGTGTGAGGAGGAGATTGCGGTAACAGCTAGTTACTGCTTAAAGTGTAAACACAGATTGCCCCAATAATAAAGAGTACCTGTCATCAGCCCAGAGTACCTATCTGCAGCCCATCAAAGAACTGGAGTACCCTTCTCTAGTCTATTAGACTACCCGAGTATCTATCTGCAGCTCATCAGAGTACCTATTTGCAGCCCATTACTCATAGAATATATGGCTTTAACCACTTCCCTACTGATAGGTTGTCAGGAAATTAGATGTATAATTTAGTAAATTGGGTCTTTACTATGTGATTGGCTATGTCCAATCACAGCCAGTCACAAATCACATAGTAAAGACCCAATTGACTAAATCACACATCTCATTTGCTGACAACCTATCACACTTTTGAAGGCCATGGAGCACCAGGACAATGGAAACGCTCACAAAATGACCTTATTTTGGAAGGCAAACACCCCAACGTATATATATTCTATGAGTAATGGGCTGCAAATAGGTACTCTGATGAGCTGCAGATAGGTACTCTGGTAGTCTAATGGGCTGGAGAAGGGTACTCCAGTTCTGATGGGCTGCAGATGGGTACTCGGGTACTCTGATGGGCTGCAGATGGGTACTCGGGTACTCTGATGGGCTGCCAGGGGCGTAACTAGAAATCACAGGGCCCCATAGGAAAAGGTTGTATGGGCCCCCCCCCACAAACAGCCCCCCCCCACAAAAAATTAACTAATGCCACTGAACAACAGATTATCACACTCATGTGACACAGTACCCAGGCAACAGCTTAGTGTGTAGAGTGTATACAGCAAACTAATTTTGGAGGGCTGGAGTGTGGATGTTATGTATGTGTACCTGCTATCAGTATGCCTTGGGTTTTGCCAGTGTTTCCCACAATACAGTAGCCAATATTTGTTTGCCCATACTATAATAAATACGTATATGATGCCATTATACTGTACACTGTGAAGTCTGAATATGATTGCATCAGCTACAGACTGTGTATAAGGCTGGGTTCACATTGCAGCGATGCGGGAATGCTGCGAATCCGCTGTGGGTTCCCGCATCGCATGCCTCCCGGCGGCAGTTCACACTGCCCTATGCGAACTGCTGGGAGTGTCAGTGAAACGTTAATGACACCCCCAGATCAGTTCGCATATCGCAGTGCGATCTGCAAACTTGGACAGGAATCAGATCGCATAGTGTGAACACCCATGCGATCCGATTCTGCTGCGGACCAAAAAAAGGGTCCTGTGTGAGTTTGGGCCGGATGCGATGCAAATTCAGCCATACTATCTGTATGGCTGAACTCGCATCGCACAGAGATCGGATGTGATTTGCACTGCAGTGCGGTGCGAATCACATCCGATCTCATAAACCGCTGCAGTGTGAACCCAGCCTAAAACTGTCTGTCTACAGCTTGAGTCAGGCAGCAATTATTGCAGGACACACTATCTGACTGACACACTGTGTTACACAAATGAGCCAATTACAGGCCACACTGACACTGTTACACATCAGACTGTCTGTACCTTCTCTTCTTCTCAGCTCTAGCCTAAGCCTCCATTCCAAGCTGCAGACCGTGTGGGACAGCCAGCCAAAGCACTGCGCGGGCTCCTCTGCACCATTGTGGGTGGGACTGGAGGAGGGAACGACATCACGATAAGGTGGACAATTCACCGCGCCTGCGCTCAGCACCTCATTGCCTGTCACGGCACCTGTCACTGGGCACACAGGAAGCAGCCTAATTGTAATTGTGATGGGCATTGGCGGAGTCTGGAGGATGACGGTGTCACTTCCAATTCAATTGGCAGACACAGACAGCACACTGCACGGTCAGCAGCAATGCAGAGTCAGAACACACAGAGGCATCACTATGCGGCGGAGCCGTGGCTGCCGCCAGGCCCCGCAGACTGACATGCCACACTCACATGTTTCATCAAGGTCGGCCTGCATCCTCCCAGCTAGTCTAGGCAGCAGTGCGCCTGTAGGCAGCCACCTAGCAGGAGATCGCCCTGCATTCACAAGTGAGATGTGTGCATTCCTCATCCTCACTGGACCCCTCTCAGCTGCGGGCCCCATAGCGCCCGCGTGTGTCACTATGGCGGTAGTTCTGCCACTGTGGGCTGCAGATGGGTACTCGGGTACTTTGATGGGCCACAGATATGTACTCTGGGCTGGTGACAGGTACTCTTTATTATTGGGGCAATCTGTGTTTACACTTTAACCACTTTCAGACCGGACCAATTTGCTGGTCAAAGACCAGACCACTTTTTGCGATTCGGCACTGCGTCGCTTTAACTGACAATTGCGCGGTCGTGCGACGTGGCTCCCAAACAAAATTGACGTCCTTTTTTTCCCACAAATAGAGCTTTCTTTTGGTGGTATTTGATCACCCCTGCGGTTTTTATTTTTTGCGCTATAAACAAAAATAGAGTGACAATTTTGAAAAAAATGCATTATTTTTTACTTTTTGTTATAATAAATATCCCCCAAAAATATATAAAAAAACATTTTTTTCCCTCAGTTTAGACCGATACGTATTCTTCTACATATTTTTGGTAAAAAAAATCGCAATAAGCGATTATTGATTGGTTTGCGCAAAAGTTATAGCGTTTACAAAGTAGGGATAGTTTTATAGCATTTTTATTAATAATTTTTTATTATTTTTTTTTTACTAGTAATGGCGGCGATCAGCGATTTTTATTGTGACTGCGACATTGTGGGGGACCCATCGGACATTTTTGACACATTTTTGGGACCATTGTCATTTATACAGTAATCAATGCTATATAAATGCAGTGATTCCTGTGTAAATGACACTGGCAGTGAAGGGGTTAACCAGTGGGTGGCAGTGTAGGGGTTAAGTGGTCCTAGGGGGCGTGTTACTAACTGTGGGGGGGTTGGGCTTTCATTTAGTGAACACTGATCTCTGCTCCAATCACATGGAGCAGAGATCAGCGTCACTAGTTGCTAGGCAGAATGGAGAAATGTTGTTTATAACGGCACTTCTCCATTCGGCCGCTCCGTGAGACGATCGCAGGGATGCCCGCGGCGATCGAGTCCGCGGGTCCCGCGACCGGACTCACGGGGGTCCCGACCAGCATGGGAGCGCGCTGCCGGCGGCGCGCCCCTGATGGCAGGGCGGCAAATTTAAAGGGACGTACATGTACGCCCATTTGCCTGCCCGTGCCATTCTGTCGACGTACATCGTCGTACGCTGGTCGGCAAGTGGTTAAGCGGTAACTAGCTGTTACCGCAATCTCCTCCTCACACAGGGCAGGTGTGTGAGAGGGAGAACATGGTAAAAGCTTGTTACCGCAGTTTGTTGACATTTGTGACCGGCTGTGATTGGACACAGCCAATCACATCGTAAAGAGCCAATTTCATTGGCTCTTTATCCTGATGGGGGATGGGCCGTGTCAGTGACATGCCTCATCCCGATTGCCACATGTCCCTGGGAGTGCGCACGAGCGGCATGCACAAAGACAGTGCAGGTGACCGGCTGTGTCCAATCACCTGGTAAAGAGCCATTTATTATTGGCTCTTCAATCTGATCGGGGATGGGCTGAAGGACATGCCTCATCCCTGATTGTTGCGTGCAACAGCGGCGAGAACGGGCGGACGTTATATGACGCCTGCCTGGAGGGAGGAGATGTTCCTGCCAGTGTAATTTTACAATGTGCCAGTAGGGAAGTGGTTAAAGCCTCCCTGAGCCTTATCAACCAAAGTATACTGAGAATAGTTCACATAACAAATTGCTCAGTCTTTCCCTAACTGTCATCTGCCACTGAGTAGTTAAAGTAGGGGAGCACCAACAGCTGCAGTGTCAGGTCTTTTGATACAGGAATCATAAGGAGAAAGAGTTTGTGAACAAAAAACGGAAAATTTATATCAAATACTTACCGTAATTTTCCTTTTCTGATAGGCTCCATGGCAGCATACGTGTGGGTAGCCCCGCCTCCACGATTACCCAATAGGACCCAACTCCCATAAATCTTTGCTCCTGGCCACTATCAGTGTTCCGTAACTAGCCGACTCCAGACATTTGGGAGGGAACTCCTGCTGCCATGGAGCCTATCAGGAAAGGAAAATTACGGTAAGTATTTGATATAAATTTTCCGTTTTCCTGAAAGGCTCCATGGCAGCATACGTGTGGGAAATAACTCGCCAAACACACCCGGGTGGGCAAAATGTCGAGCAAAGAACAAAAGTTTATTTAGCATTGTCAACCGACAAAACTTGCAAACCAAAATTAACAGAAGACAGAGCCGCTGGCTCTACACAGTAATGAGAAATAAAGGTATTAATAGAAGACCAAGAGGCCGCTCTGCAAATAACTTCAGGCGCCACATGGCGAGAAGCTGCCCACGATGTTGAAATACTCCGTGTTGAATGAGCCGTTAATGCCTCAGGAGGAGCCAAGCCCTTTGCTCTGTACGCCCTCTGAATGATCTGAACGATCCAGGTAGAGATAGATCTAGCCGAAGCTCGCAATCCTTTATTCTTGCCATGAGGGAGAACAAAAAGAAATTTCGTTTGTCTAAAGGGAGCTGTGACTTCCAAATATTGTTTCAGCGCGTGTCCTACGTCCAGAGGATGAACATCCTGACTCTCTGAGTTTTTGAAAGTGGGAAGCACAACTTCCTGATTCTCATGGAAGACCGAGGTTACTTTGGGATGCGATCCCAACATGGGAATCAATACTGCCCTATCTGGAAAGAAAGTCAGAAAGGGTTCTTCCGAACCTAGATTCCTAATCTCAGAAACTCTCTTGGCTGAGGTTATAGCTACCAAGAAGATGGTCTTGAGAGTGAGATCCCTTATGGACAGAGGCTCCGTAGAATCCTTTCCAAGGTTTGAGAGAAAATCCAGCACTAAAGGGAGGTCCCATTTAGGAAACCTTGGTTTTCTTTGGGGTCTGAGCCTAGTAGCTCCCTTGAAGAATTGTTGTACCAGTGCATGGTTTGCCCAGGAAATACCCGTAAAGGCTGAAATAGCCGATACTTGGACTCTCAATGAACTGATAGCTAGAGGTAAATCAAGGCCTGTTTGAAGAAAGCTTAGTATGTCTTGTATTGTTGGAGAACTGCAAGAATTTTCTCTGGAGGACATATGGGCCGAAAACTTGGACCATATACGCTCATATACCCTATTAGTACTCCCGCGTCTGGAATTGAGAAGGGTTGGGATGACCTCTTCCGGACAACCAAGAGCTTCTAGCCTTTCCCTCTCAAAAACCATACCTTGAGGTTCAGACATGATGGGCATGGATGTAACCTTGTGCCTTGAGGTAGCAAATCCGACCTGAGAGGCAGGGGAACTGGCTCTTGATAACTGAGGAGCAGCAGTAGAGGGAACCAAGGTCTGTTGGGCCAGAAAGGAATTACTGCGAGAATCTCCGCCTTCTCTGACCTGAGTCTCCGAAGGAATTGCAGGATCACCGGAACTGGAGGGAAGGCGTAAGCTGTCTGAAACTTCCAATGTTCTGTGAGGGCATCTATCCCATATGCCTGGGGATCCCTGAACCTTGAGTAATATTTCGGAAGCTTCCGATTGCACGGGGAAGCGAACAAGTCGACTTCCAGGGACAATCCTAAGGTCAGGAGCCAATCGAATACTTCCCGGTGTAGAGACCACTCGTTGTTGTCCAACTCGACACGCGATAGGAAGTCCGCCTGAACATTCTGCACCCCTGGGATGTAGACTGCAGAAAGGTTGGACAAATTCTTCTGAGCCCAATTCATTATTGGCTCTGTCTCCTGTAACAGGGACCAGCTGCGAGTTCCCCCTTGCTTCTTTACGTAAGCCACCGCGGTTGTGTTGTCCAACCTTAGCATGACCGAGGCATTCGCTGTCAGATGATGGAATGACCGAAGCGCCTGGAAGGCCGCTCTTAGCTCCAGAACATTGGAGACGACTCTCTGTGATGGAAACGTCCACCTGCCCTGAGCGACCTCCGAAAGGCAGTGAGCGCCCCATCCTCGGTTGCTGGCATCTGAAGTTACCGTGACCCATGAGATGGGAATGATTGAATGGTGGTTGCGCAGGTTCTTCCCCTGTAGCCACCAAAGAAGAGACGTCCTCATGGCTGGAGTGAGGAATATGCGCTGTGTCTGGCTGGATAAGTCCCACTGTTGTAGAAACCCCTTCTGAAAGGGACGAGTGTGCCACTGGGCCCACTTTACCATGGGAATGGTGGCTGACATTGTGCCAATCACCCTCAGACATTGGAGAGCCGAGAGATGGGATGCTGCAAGGGCTGCATGAATCCTGTCTCGTATGACTCCAACCTTCTCTTCTGGAAGGGCGATAGTACCTTCTGCTGTGTTGAACTGCGCCCCTAGGAAAACAAGAGACTGAGTTGGATCTAGGTGACTCTTTTCTAAGTTCAGAAGCCACCCGAACTCCTGTAGAGTGGAGATGACTAGGTCTTTGTGCTCCAAGAGCTGATCTTTGTTCTGGGATAGCAGAAGAAGGTCGTCGAGATAGTGATGGAGACGAACACCTTTGACTCTGAGAAAGGCCACAACTGCCAAAAGAACTTTGGAGAAGACCCGTGGGGACGTTGTTAACCCAAAGGGAAGACATGTAAATTGAAGATGTTGAATGCCTACTGCAAAGCGGAGGTATTGTTGAAACTCCTTTGCCACGGGAACATGGAAGTAAGCGTCCTTCAAATCGACTGATATCATCCAGTCCCCCAGATACACGGACTGCTGGATGGTAAGCAGAGATTCCATCTTGAACTTCTCTTTGCGAATGAAGGAATTGAGATGGGTCAAATCTATTACCGGCCTCCATGAGCCGTTTTTCTTTTGAACCAGAAACAAAGGGGAATACATGCCCTCTCCACGTTCTTCTTCTGGAACGGGAACGGCTGCGCCTTGATCCAGTAAAGAGTTCACGTAGGTCAATAGGACTTGTTTCTTCTCTTTTGATTCTGGAAGATTTGTGGGAATAAATCTTAGCTTTGGGGTGCTGATAAAACCCCACTTGTGACCTGAGGAAATTGTTTTTACAGTCCAAAAATCCCGAATTGAGGCCGCCCAAACATGCCTGAAGTGGAGAAGATGAGCCCCCACCTGACAAGTTTGAGCGGGCCCAATTTCAAAAGGATTTCGCGGAATCCTGCTTGCCGGACGAACCCCCTTTTGAGGTATTTTTGAAAGAAGATTGCCTGGATCTCCATGACCTTGAGAATTCTCGACCAGGTCTATAGCTCCGCGCCTCCCTGGCACGATCAGGGCCTTGTCTTCTAGGAAATGGACGCCTTTGATTTTGAAGACGTCTGTCCTGGGGAAGAAACCCAGATTTCCCACCTGTAGCCCGGGATATGGCAGTATCCAGCTTGTTACCAAACAAAGATGACCCCTCAAAGGGAATACGGCACCAGGCCTGTTTGGATGCTGGATCCGCCAGCCATGGACGGAGCCATAACGCACGGCGAGCTGAGACTGCTGCTAACATATCCCGAGATATCAGGCGGATAACATCAATAGATGCCTCCCCCAAAAAGGCAGACGCCATCCTGATTTCTTGAATAGGGGAGTCTTTTGCTGATTCAATAGAAATACCCCTCAGGAATTCCTCTACAGAATCAGCCCATGATTCTATGGCCTTGGATACCGCTGCCATTGCAAGCACTGGTTTGCAAGCCATTCCAGAAGTCAGATATATCCTCTTAAGGTCTGAATCGATCCGCCTTTCCAAAGGATCTTTAAAGGATACCGTATCCTCTAAGGGTAGGGTTACATATCTCACCAAACGCATGAGCGCTGCATCCACCAGTGGTGCTGACTCCAGGTGCTTCACATCCTCTTCTTTAAAGGGATATAATTTCAGGATTTTTGACTGCATGGAACCCTTTTTATCCACCTTGCTCCATTCCTCGGTAATAATGTCACCCAACTCTGAAAGGAAGGGAAAAAATTGTCGCTCCTTATTGAGCTGTTTAAAGAACTTTCTCTGCTTTGGTGGGGAAGTAATAGGGTCTTCCCACTTCAGAGCCTCTCTCACTGCTTTGACCAACGAAGGCACCAGTCCATAGTCAAAACCTAAACTAGGATCCTCACAGTCAGATTCACTATCTGAGATGGGAGCAGATAGGCGGCTTGGCTGAGAGGATTCCCATGTCTCCTGCAATGGGTTCTCTCCAGGTGGAGGAGCCAATAATTCTGACGGGGATTCACACAGCTGTAGAGCATCCCTCTCCTGCAGAGACTCCTTCACAACCCGTCTTACTATTGACTCCAAACGCTGGTCTGCACCATCCCTTTCATCTGCAGCTTTGGAGAAGCAATGATCGCATAAGGATACGTCCGAAGGAACAGGCATCCTGCACCCCCAGCATGATTTTTCCGTACGCTTGCTGGAGTGAGCAGCAGGGGGGTGAGAATAATTCTTATTATGCTGTTCAGATCTTGACCTATGCTGGCTAGATCTTGAGGAGGATTTATGGCGGTGTGATCTTGATGATCCACTGCGTCTAGAAGTGTTAGGTTGTGGATCAGACCCAGAAGGGCTGTAAGGGTAAAACAGACAGAGAGAGAAAAGGATATACAGTCAATCCTACCTATGCCAAACACTCTCTCCAATATATAAAAAGCATAAATACTAAAAGACCTACCTAACATGAGCGGGCTGGCCACTAGGAGGCAGTAAGGCGTCCATATTCACAATAAACCCACAGTTTAAGAAACACTGCAACCAAAGAGAAAAATAAAACACACATTTTTTTTTTTTTTTTTAAAAAGCATTTCCCCAGCCTAAGGGACACGCTCTTACCTTAAACCGCCGCGCTGACAGCCCCGGGAAGTCGCTGCGACCACTGCAAACATTCCCAGGGTTCTGACAGCTTCCAAAGCCTTTTAAATTTGGCGCCCGTGACGTCATCACCGACGTCAGACGCGAGGCGCTCGCGCGCATGCGCGGGAACCAAGCCTCGGTCTCATACCGGGTTCGCACATGCGCAGAACGCCTGCATAACCCGGAAGTAGGAGAGAGGTTTGCTGGAACGCGGAAGCGAACGCAAACGGCATGGAGGAGACCGCAAGACAAACAAAAGAAATACACACAAATACAATGCTGCCATGGATAGATAAAAGGCTCACCACTCCACCAACGATCACCTGGCCGAACGGACTGGAACACACACGCCATACCTCCAGCAGATAATGGTCACCCATAACAACGGGACACAGACCGTGCGCACTCAGGTAGGAAATCCTTTCTTCAGCGCTACTCTGCAAATACACTCCATACCCTGCTTAACAGTCAGGGCCTATCGGAGGAAAATTTCTCAGTCAATCAGCCAATCGATCGTCGTGAAGTTTTATTTCCAGGAAAGAAACCATCTGGTCCTACTGGGGAGGACAAAAAAGGAACACTGATAGTGGCCAGGAGCAAAGATTTATGGGAGTTGGGTCCTATTGGGTAATCGTGGAGGCGGGGCTACCCACACGTATGCTGCCATGGAGCCTTTCAGGAAATGTTTTTTTGACAATCTAATTGCTCGGTGATAAAGCTCACTTCACAAAAAGCTCACACAAAATCTTGATCTAGGTATTTTTTCTTACATTTTTTTTTTTACACAGTTGTTTGTATCTCTCCCTCCTTGCAGAGAGAGAAACAATGTATCTTTCCTCTGCATTCACAGAAAGAGAATCACAGGGATGGGCTTCACAGTGATTGATAACAAAGGAATGATCTGAGGCATACACCATGATCCACCTCCATTCCAAAATATTTCACATAAAAACAAGATATTGGTCATGGGAGTTTAAGTGAGGTGGGCCACAAAATAAGATGAGTATAATTTATGGTTACCAAAAATACATTACAAAGATTGTATCACAATATTCATATAGTCATCAGCAAATGAAACATCATTAAAAAAAAAGTCTATATATAGTAAACATATTATTTGTAAAAAGTAATAAAGTATATGATAATATATAATGAAACAAATTGTGTAGCATCCATGGAACTTAACGCGTTTCGTGGAACATATAGATGTCCACTCATCAGGAGTTTGATGCAATAAAATATTAATGCATGGTAAAAGTATTAATCTCATGTAGGTCTGTATGAAAAGAAGAAAGGAAGAAATAAAAGTAGTATAGTATTATTTTTTTTACGAATAATATGCTTACTATATACATACTTTTTATGATGTTTCATTTACAGATGACTATGTGAATATTGTGATACAATCTTTGTAATACTCCATCTCAATTTGTGGCCCACCTCACTTAAAGTCCCATGACCAATATCTTGTTTTTATGTTCACAGTGATTGATCACAGGTATAAGGTGACCAGGACCCAGGAGCTCCGGATCGTTAGTACAGGACTCGGGGCTCCTGCTGAGAACCCAGTCTCTGTGCTGGTAGCGAGCTGTGCGGTATGTGCCCATCACAAAGACAGATATGCTTGCCAACGGAAAAAGCCCAGTCCAGTGAGGCCACATATCTGCGTACGGTCAGTGTCAAGGGGTTAACAAGGAACATGCATTCCACAATAATAATTATGCTACCAAAATTAGCATGTGTTGTAAATTTCCCCCAGCATTGCTGTTTCTTCTTGCTGGATGCCTCCATTTTGTTCAAGAGCCCAGAACAGTCGCTTCCTTATTGGAAACTCTTCCCCTCTTCTTGGTCTCAAAAACGATGTCAGTTTTTTCAACCACTTGCGTACTGGGCACTTAAACCCACTTCCTGCCCAGGCCAATTTTTAGCTTTCATCGTGGTCACTCTTTGAATGACAATTGCGTGGCAATTCTACCCTGTGCCCATATGAAATTTTTATATTTTTTTCACAAAAATAGAAAAAATGGTGGTATTTAATCACTTCTTTGTTTTATTTTTTGCTTTACTGGATCTTAACCACTTAACAAGCGGCCCATAGCCAATTAACGGCTTCAGGGAGGTTGTTTAACTCTGAGAGGCCGTTAATTAACGGCCTCCCAGAATTCTGCTCTCACGCGCCCCCTGGGGCGCGCACACGAGAGCATCCGTGACCGGCGGGTCCACAGCTCATCGCGGCCGTTTACCACGTGATCGCTCCGTCAAATGACGGAGTGATCAGTTGTAAACAAACCGGCGTCATGTTATGCTGGTTCCTCCCTCCCCTCTCTGTACCGATCGGTACAGTGGAGGGGGAATAGATCGGTGTCAGCAGCGCTGTGGGCTGCATCTGCAGTGCCCACATCACTGCTCACCGACAATTAACCCCTCAATACCCTGACAATACTCTGCAATACCAGCCAATACTCTGCAACACCAGCCAATACTCTCCAATACCCGCCAATATTCTGCAATACCCCGCCAATATTCTGCAATACCCACCAATACTCTGCAATACCAGCCAATACTCTGCAATACCCGCCAATAGTCTGCAATACCCATCAATACCAGCCAATACTCTGCAATACCCGCCAATACTCTGCAATACCCTGCCAATACTCTGCCATAAATTGCCATACCCAGCCATACTTGGAGATACCCTGCAATACCCAGCCATACTCGGAGATACCCAGCCATACTCGGTGATACACTGCAATACCCAGCCATAGACGCCCCGCCCTCCGGTGCTTCTACCAACTTGCCAATACGATCAAAGCCAGAATCTTTTTTTTTTTTTTTTTTACTTCAGGCTTCCCAGCCTAGAGGTGAGATGTAGGGTCTTATTGACCCCATATCTCACTGTAAAGAGGACTTGTCATGCCATATTCCTATTACAAGGGATGTCATATTCCTATTACGCAAGTCCCGCCCACATATGAAAACGGTGTTCAAACCACACATGTGAGGTATCGCCGTGAACGTTAGAACGCGGGGCAATAATTCTAGCTCTAGACCTCCTCTGTAACTCAAAACATGTAACCAGTAAAAAAATTTAAAGCGTCACCTATGGGGATTTTTAAGTAGCGACGTTTGGCGCCATTCCACGGGCATGTGCAATTTTGAAGGGTGACATGTTAGGTATCTATTTACTCAGCATAACTTCATCTTTCACATTATGCAAAAATTGGGCTAACTATACTGTTTTTTTTTAAGCACAAAACAGTTTTTTCCCCAAAAAAACGCGTTAGAAAAATTGCTGCACAAATACCGTGCGAGATAAAAATTTGCAACGACCACCATTGTATTCTCTAGAGTCTTTGCTAAAAAAAAAATATATATATATATATAACGTTTTGGGGTTCTATGTAATTTTCTAGCAAATAAATTATGATTTTTACATGTAGGAGAGAAATGTCAGAATTGTCCTGGGTGCTCCAGAACACCTGATGGCGCTCCCTGCATGTTAGGCCTCTGTATGTGGCCACGCTGTGTAAAAATCTCACATGTGGTATCGCCATACTCGGGAGTAATAGCGGAATGTGTTTTGGGGTGTAATTTGTGGTATGCATATGCTGTGTGTGAGAAATAACCTGATAATATGACAATTTTGTGGGGGAAAAAAAGGAAATAAAATCTTGATTTTTGCAAGGAATTGTGGGAAACAATTACAACTTAAAAAAACTCACCATGCCTCTAAATACCTTGAAATGTATTCTTTCCAAAAAGGGGTAATTTGGGGGGTATTTGTACTTTTCTGGCATGTTAGGGTCTCAAGAATTGAAATAGGCCGTCAGTACTTGAGGTGTGATCAATTTTCAGATATTGGCACCATAGCTTGTGGACTCTATAACTTTCACAAAGACCAAATAATATCCACCAATTTGTACTTATTTTTACCAAAGATATGTAGTAGTATAAATTTTGGCCAAAATTTATGAAGAAAAAATACTAATCTGCTAAATTTTATAACAGAAACGAAGAAAAATTCATTTTTTTTACTGAATTTTCGGTCTTTTTTCTTTTATAGCACAAAAAATAAAAAACCGAGCAGTGATTAAATACCACCAAAAGAAAGCTCTATTTGTGTGAAAAAAAAGGACAAAAATTTCATATGGGTACAGTGTTGCATGACTGAGTAATTGTCATTCAAAATGTGAGAGCACCAAAAGCTCAAAATTGGTCTGGTTATTGAGGGTGTTTAAGTGCCCAGTGGTCAAGTGGTTAAACAGTATAGGCACTTATTTTTAATATCTATACCTGCAAAAGGGACCAGCATGAAGTAATCTATCAGGACCATTTTCTGACTAAAGTTTCACTTTAAGGAAAACGTGTAAGAATTTGTGTGGTACTTTTGATACTACCGTTGTATCTTAGGACCTGCAATGTAAACACAGAACCTTATTTTTGTCCGTCTTTAAGCTATGCATCACTTCCTCCTGGAGTTTCCTCGCTGTTTGGAGAAAGTATGTACAAAGAAGAAAATAATAACAGGCTATTACAGTGCATAAACAGTGCAAAATAAAAATTATAATCCAGGAAAGGACAAACATGGGAGTTTTATTCTATCATAAAAAGATACATTTTTTTTCTTAAAAAATACAACCAAAATAGAATTTACAATTTCCATTAAGAAGCAAGACAATTTACAGCAACTTTTGTTCCTTTACAGTAACACACATATAAACAGAGATCCTTCCGCTTATAAATGGAATGGGTGACCACCATTTAAAAGTATGAGGCTGCCACTTCTGACTTGTTTTTATTGATGTAGTATCCAGTGCTGTGATCCTTATCCTTGGTACACTACCTAGTGAGTCATTGGACTTGGAACAAGAGTGTATAATTGCAGTTCAAACATCTGACTCCTCCTATTGCATGCTCCTTCCAGGTGAGGGTCTCACTAGGTAGTAAAGCTGCGATTAAGGTGATCCTGTACCATAAAAAAAAAACAAGTCAGCAAAGCCAGCTTGTCCTATTTCTATTCAAATTGCTTTACTTTGTGTTAAGTGTGTTTTAAACGTTCAATTTGTGAGGAGAGCTTATGTAACAAAAAGAGGCTATAGGACTTTTAACAGTAAAGAGTTTCATTTGAACTTGTTTAACATGCCCGATTGCTTCTCTCAGCACTGGAACACTTCATAATTGTCCTGTGTGATTAGGTTTTTTGGTAGTAGATGGTGAAAAAAAACATTAACCCCCAACAAACAAGGCATTTTTGTACTTGATGATCTTCTGGGGAGGCTTTTGAATTCAGATGTGAACTTACTACCGTACCACAATACTACTAAAAGCAAATCAAAAAGGTCAAATGGAAATATAAGAAGCCTAAAGACTTTTTTTACATGCTAGGACCACATTAATACAATGTACTGATATGAGGGTAGGTGAAAAAAGGTTTTGAAATATAGCATTTTTTCCCTAAACATATAAACTGTTGTACTTTACAAACATTTAGAGCCTATGTTAATCTACTAACATACACATTATGTAAAGTAACACCCATTTATAAAGTACTGGTTAAATGTATTTACGGACTACAAAATCCTTTAGAGACTTATGCATTTTTCTCAAACACGACTGATCAGGAGTAAGATATGGTCTCCAATTGAATTTACTTAAATTAAAGTGATAGATTTTTAGAATATCAGACAGGCAGCATAAACGGTTTAAATGGGACAATCAGTGATTATATAGAGCTCTACCCCTCCTTCAGGAGCATGGAGAAAACATTTCACCGAAGAAAATGGGTAAAAAAAAAAAAAAAATGTCTTCTTTAGCCACTTCCTGACCAGCGCACGCCGATGTACGTCGGCAGAATGGCATGGGCAGGCAAATGGGCGTACCTGTATGTGCCGGTTGGGACCCCCGTGAGTCTGGTCGCAGGTCCCGCGGACTCGATCGCTGCAGGCATATCCACAATCGTCTCACGGGCGGCTGAACTAGGAGATGCCGTTGTAAACAGCATCTCCCAGTTCTGCCTAGCAACAAGTGATGCTGATCTCTGCTCCATGTGATTGGGGCAGAGATCAGTGTTCACTAAAAGAAAACCCAGCCCCCAACAGTTAGTAACACGCCCCTAGGAGCACTTAACCCCTACACTGCCACCGGCTGGTTAACCCCTTCACTGCCAGTGTAATTTACACAGGAATCAGTGCATTTGTATAGCAGTGATTGCTGTATAAATGACAATGGTCCCAAAAATGTGTCAAAAATGTCCGATGTGTCCGCCATAATGTCGCAGTCACAATAAAAATCACTGATCGCCACCATTACTAGTAAAAAATGCCATAAAACTATCCCCTATATGTAAACGCTATAACTTTTGCACAAACCAATCAATAATCTTGCGATTTTTTTTTAAATCAAAAATATGTAGAAGAATACGTATCGGCCTAAACTGAGGGAAATTTTTTTTTTTATATATATATTTTTGGGGGATATTTATTATAACAAAAAGTAAAAAATAATGCGTTTTTTCAAAATTGTCGCTCTATTTTTGTTTATAGCGCAAAAAATAAAAACCGCAGGGGTGATCAAATACCACCAAAAGAAAGCTCTATTTGTGGGAAAAAAAGGACGTCAATTTTGTTTGGGAGCCACGTCGCAGGACCGCCCAATTGTCGGTTAAAGCGACACAGTGCCGAATCGCAAAAAGTGGTCTGATCTTAAGCCAGCAAAATGGTCCGGGGCTGAAGTGGTTAATGACACACAACACAGATCTATGTGGGCTTCATACAATCCATCTAAAATGTAAGCTGCTGGTGGTACCATAATGATGTGGCGTGTGGTTTGTGCATAATAGGTCCTTTAATATAAGCGAATCAACATTTCAGTCACCTAAGGCGATGCAAGACATACTGTCATCTGATAAAAAAAAAATGCAGCCTATTAACTCCCTGCTGAGCTACATTTGCTCAGCATACATTTAAAATAGGAAATCCTGTTCCATGCCACACCGGTATATTTCTGAGAAGGGTACACTTTCAGAAAAACTGAATCCAGCGAATGCATGACAAAAATTAGACACACATTGGGGTTGATTTACTAAAGTAAAATAGACTAGGCTCTTTGCATGTGCAATTGTACTCATTTTCCCCAGAGCTTAGTGAATGTGGTGAAGCTCTTCTGACTCCTATCATCCAGTCATGTGCAAGCAAATATGCCTTTTTTTTAAAAAATGTCCTTGTACCTGATTGAGTGTTCTATACAAAGTAAAGTTTCAACGCAATCACTAAGCTCTGGGGAAATTAGTGCAACTGCACTTTCAAAGTGCTCAATCTATTTGCCTTTAGCAAATCAACCCTACTGATTGTAAATCAGAATGTCATATAGAGAAGTATAAGCCACAGTTTTTTCTTTGTTTGCAGCACCTGTGCATGCAATCCTGGGCAGCAAACACAGTTTTGCAAAAGTCTGTGACAGTTACTATTGCTGATGAGACCGATTTTCATCAGACACATGCATTAATTAAAGCGGAACTTTACCCAAAAGGGGAAGTTCCGCTTTAAGGCTTCCTCCCCTGCTCCTTCGACATTTGCCAATTTTTTTTCTCAGGGAGGGGGTACCTGGTTTTGACAGGTACCCGGTCCCACTTCAGCTCGGATCGCCTAGGCGATCCAAGCAGAAGTTCTCCTCCCCACCACAGTCTAATGGGATACGTCACAGGTCACAGAAGACTGTGGGATCATTCACATTGCACAACGCGGCTCGCGCTTGCACAGTGGGCGGCCAGGTGTGAAGCTGCAAGCTGTCACAGCCAAGTGCCCACAGTTAGGATGCTGGCGCCGGGAAACTGTTCAGCGCCCCCTTGGGTTGAGCATAGCACTGGATCCTGGGACAAGTAAGTATCTGTTTATTAAAAGTCAGCAGCTACAGTTTTTGTAGCTGCTGACTTAATTTTCAGAAAAAACAACTGTAGCTCCTCTTTAATAAGTGGTTAGGGTCAGGTTTTATATTGGTGCCATGCTACTTTAGGTCAACGGAGGCAGGCATTTATGAATTAAACTCAACTATAGTAGCAACTCTCTCACTCACTGCTCCTCTATTTCGGTATATAGAGCCTTTTTAGATGCTTACAGAATAAAAAAAGAATGCATACAGTGCATCTCTAAAGTATTCACAGCGCTTCACTTTTTACACATTTTGTTATGTTACAGCCTCATTCCAAAATGGATTAAATTCATTATTTTCCTCAAAATTCAACAAACATGTACATAAGTATTTACAGCCTTTCCTCAAATACTGTGTTGAAGCACCTTTGGCACCAATTACAGCCACAAAAGTATTTTTGAGTATGAGGTTACAAGCATGGCACAACTATTTTTGGGCAGTTTCTCCCATTCTTCTTTGCAGGACCTCTCAAGCTCCATCAGGTTGGATGGGGAGCGTCAGTGCACAGCCATTTTCAGATCTCTCCAGAGATGTTCTATCAGGTTCAAGTCTGGGCTCTAGCTGGGCCACTCAAGGACATTCACAGAGCTGTCCCATAGCCACTCCTTTGTTATCTTGGCTGTGTGTTTAGGGTCATTGTCCTGTTGGAAAATGAACCTTCGCCCCAGTCTGAGGTCCAGAGTGCTTTGGAGCAGGTTTTCATCAAGGATGTCTCTCTACAGTGCTGCATTTACCTTTCCCCTCAGTGCTGACTAGTCTCCCAGTTCTTGCCACTGAAAAACATCAAATGCCACCACCATGCTTCACTGTGGAGATGGTATTGGGGTTGAGGAGCTTGGTTTCCTCCAGACATGACACTTGCCATTCAGGCCAAAGTGTTCAATCTTTGTTTCATCAGATATGAGAATTTTGTTTCTCATGGTCTGAGAGTCCTTCAGGTGCCTTTTGGCAAACTCCAGGTGGGCGGTCACATGCCTTTTACTGAGGAGTGGCTTCCATCTGGGCACTCTACCATACAGGCTGATTGGTGGAGTGCTGCTGAAGAGATGGTTGTTCTTCTGGAAGGCTCTCCTCTCTCTACAGAGACACGCCGGAGCTCTGTCAGAGTGACCATCGGGTTTCTTGGTCACCTCCCTGACTAATGCCCTTCTCCCCCGATCACTCAATTTGGCTGGGCGGCCCGCTCTAGGGAGAGTCCTGGTGGTTACAAACTTCTACCATTTACAGATGATGGAACCCACTGTGCTCATTTGGACCTTCAATGCTGCAAAAATGTTTCTGTACCCTTCCCCAGATTTGTGCCTCAATAAAATCCTGTCTCTGAGGTCTACAGAGAATTCCTTAGACTTCATTGCTTGGTTTGTGCTCTGACATGCACTGTTAGCTGTGAGACCTTATATAGACAGGTGTGTGCCTTTACAAATTATGTCCAATCAACTGAATTTACCACAGGTGAACTCCAATCAAGTTGTAGAAACATATCAAGGATGATCAGTGGAAACAGGACACACATGAGCTAAATTTTGAGCGTCATGGCAAAGGCTGTGAATACTTATGTACATGGGATTTTTTTCATTTTTAATTTTTAATAAACTTGCAAAGATTTCAAACAAACATCTTTCATGTTGTCATTATGGGGTATTGTTTGTAGGATTTTGATGAAATTAATGAATTTAATCCATTTTCGAATAAGGCTGTAACATAACAAAATGTGTAAAAAATGATGCGCTGTGAATACTTTCCGGATGTGCTGTAAAGTTTCAAAATGCTTCTCTAACACTGCCCTTAAAGGAATACTGAGGCTGCTATTGCTGAGCCTGTTCTGCAGTGCTTGTTTTTTTCTGTATGTGACTTCAATACTTTCTGATTCACTCAGCTGGATCATGCATCCAGTAAGTGGCAGTCAATAACTCAAAGTAATAAAGTGGATTTGCATGACACTTGGCCAAGCAGCATTTTCAGAAGGAGAAAAACAGCAGGATGCATATTTCTCTAAGCAAACCTCCCTGACATATGTGGCATAATATGAAAAAACTATTAAAAAGTGAATCTGTCAGCCACACTTCAAGACAAATAAGTGTGCCTCAGTGGCCATTTAGGGCACTCTTGTTGAACAGGTGAAAGGCAATTGACAAGGGTTAGTTAGAGACACCAGGCCTCCAGAGACAAAGTGAAATTGTTTTCAAAGAGCTGCACAAATGAGTTCAGGCTAACAATGTACATAATAGGCACCTTGGGTTGTCTGCTCTTAGGCTGATGTCGCGCATTGTTTTGCCTAGCAGCAGAATCACTCACGAAGGGGTTCCACTTACCTTTATAGAACTGCTCTCTCACTAGCCCAAAATCCTGACAAATCTTCCTCTTCGGAAGGAAGTGGCATCTCATTAGTCCAGCTAACGAGGGAGCCACTATTAAAATAGGTTAGTGGTAAGTTAAAGCGGCGTTCTACCCAAATGTGGAACTTGTGCTCATCAGATAACAAACCCCCACCCCCCTCCCCTGGTGCCACATTTGGCACCTTTTGGGGGGGTGCCTTTTTTTTCAGGTACCCTGTTCCCACTTCCGGGAGACCGGGCCATGGCAATTACATCAGCAGCTCGGTATCCCTCCTCCTCCCCTTATGCTGGGCCAGTGGGAGAGCGCAGCGCGCATGCACAGTAGGAGCTTAGCCATGAAGCCGAAAGGCTACACTGCCAGGTTTCCTTACCTGCAATGGCTGGGGCAGCATACAACCAGCCGATGGAAACATCAGCTGCGGTGCCGACATCGCTGGACTCCAGGACAGGTGGGTGTCCTAATGTTAAAAGTCAGCAGCTATGTATAGCTGCTGACTTAATTTTTAAAGGGACGGGCCAAACGCTGCTTTAAGGGTCTTGTCACTGGCAAGTTTTTGCCAGCGACAGGATTACTTGTGCAACAAGAACTTTTACAAGTTTAAAACTGTCAACAGGTTTAATTTAACCGACAGCCTAAAAGTCCAATTCATTACTACTGCAGGAAGCAATGGAGTCCTCATGGGCTGATTCCCTGTTAAGCCCCAGCATAGTAGTCTGCAACATAATAAAAGCATAACTACTATATAGAATACTTTAATCATGGTTTAAGAATTGCTTGAAGGATCATACAGAATATAAGAAACATTTCACTATCACAGCTGCATATTGTGAATAAAAAACAAACAAACATCAAAGCAAACAGTAAATAAACCTAAAAGCATAAAGTGCTAGCAGCTAGGAAACATACATATACAGAGTTGTTTTATTACAGAAAACTATTATCTGCATTCTCTGCTCTGCATTAAAGAACAATTGTATTTGGACCTTTGTGGGTTGACCATATTTACAATTTTTTTTTTTTTTATGCTTTGAAAAAAGTATCCTGGATCATTTCTGTCATCAGTTTCCTTAGTAAATGTTTACTATTATTATGTTACACAATTTAAACCTTTACCTTTATAAGTAATAGCACAACATGACTGAAAAAAAAGCATTTTTATTCCATGCAGGAATGAGGAGACATCCTCTGAATTCTAGTCCATTGCTTTTAAGTTAGTGCTGAGATTCTTAAAGAATACATACAATAATTCAAATAACTTTAAAAGGTGTCTTGCTTAGAATATCCAAACAAAGTCATAATGTAACTATAAAATAGTTTTGCCTGTCCTTTGCTCTAACTTGGTGAGAATGCAGGCAAGGCACACAACATCTGACTGAGAAAAAAAATGATTGTTTATCTAGATCAATAGCAATATGCCATGAGATAATACTATTCTGAAGTGACTGAATAAAAGCACAGTTTTAAATACATCTGAATGCACAGCCCTAGGCCATTCCATGATAATACAGACAAGTCTCTATATAATAATGAATATTTACACCATGCCAAAAGGCACTGTTAATGAAGATGAACACTGAACACTTGGACTAGCTCATTTTGCTTGTCTTGTCCATTCCCAGTGTGCTGAGTTAGGAATTAAGGTGAAAATGTTCTCTTTGTCTCCACCTCCAATATATGCTATGCAGAGAGACCAATAACCTGTGTGTTGTAGTCGGTGGTTTCCATACGCAAAATATAAGGAATTATACTATCAATCTGAACATTCCCAATAAGTCCAGCGAAGAACAGTTCTTCCATAACTGCAGCACTCATCAGTCTTAGAGCTGGCAACCTGAGCAGCAGCCGTGACAACCTAAAATTAGAAAGATAATTTCCTGATCAAATGTATAATCAAAAGATATAAAGCATCTCCCTTAAGTACAGAAAACATGGTGGCCCTGCTCCCAGGGAAGAAAGTATCCACCAAAGAAACATTGCTCTCTGTAATGGATGCACTGATATTTTGCTAATTTGATGACAATAAGTACTGCAACTACTTTCTCCATCTAGAACAGTGGTCTCCAAACTGAAGCCCGAGGGCCAGATGTGGCCCTTTGCTTGCCTTTGTCTGGCCCTTGAGGCACTATTTCTCCTACTAACACCAATGATGAGGTGCCATTACTTTCACTGACACCAACAGTGGGCCACTAGTCCTCCCACTGATACCAACGATGGTGCACTGTTTCTGCCACGAATACCAATGATGGGACATTATTCCTCCTCCTACTGACCACATTTTTTAAATCTTGCTGTAAGCACGACTGTGGTAAGGCCACAAGACTGAAAGATTTTTTTGGGACAAGGATAGGTGAAAAGTTAAATGTTCTGTTTAGTCTACAGAAAAAAGGGTTATATAAAACGGGAAAAATAATATATCAACTAGCACCCATCAAAAATCATCATTGTTAACAGTTAATCCTCTATCATTTTTACTTGAACTTTATTACTGCATTTTGCCTAAGGTTTAGCTGCAGTACTTATTTAAAACATAAAAAAGCAAGCATCACCTGTATGTATCATCCGGGTATGTCCTAGTTACATAGTCCTGGAATTCTGTGTAGGCCTTTTCCTGAAGCTTTTCAATTTGAGACACATTTTCCAATCCAGGATGATCTGTACAGTAAAACAAACTTAAATACAGAAACTTAAAAAGATTCCGCATTGAACAATGTGTATGTCTGAAACTTCCAGGTACTTAGAAGCTCACAAAGGGGTTGATTTACTAAAGCCAAATAGACTGTGCAAAGTGCAGCTGCACTCGAACTTTGTAAATGAGGTAAAGCTTCACTTTGCAAAGAATACCCAATCACGTGCAAGGAAAATAAATAAAAAAAAAGTCAGCAGAGCTTTTGTTCATTTAATAAGCTCTGGACCAACTGCTTTTGCAGTGCACAATCTATTTGCCTTTAGTAAATAAATGGCAAAGATCAAAGTACTCCCCTCTGACAATGACTTCAAGTGCTTTTCCCATCAGAAGAATGCAATCATCTTTGTTCAGACGTTATACGGGGTCACTTTCTATTCCTGGTCTAAGACACTGACTCAAAGCTGAACTGCCTGCAACAGACTAATTACTGTATATTAGTTCAGCCTAGGCACAGTCACTGGAGCCCAAGGACTGATATCAGATCAGAGATCAGTTCACTGCAGTCATACAAGTTTAAAGTCAAACTTCAGTTACTCTTGCTGCAATACTTACATTCCCCTGCAGACTCACTAAAGTGTGGTCAAGTGTTGGTCAATTATTCTGGGTTCAATGAACCCAGAATCATTTCTACCTTCTTGTAAGTCCAAAGCATCAAAAACAGCCCCTTATTAGGTTGTTCTGGACTCAGAAGAGAACGCTGCAGCATTCAGATCCCACCCAGCAATGGAGAAAGTGGACCCACTGCATCACTTGACCAGACCAAGAGCTGGAAAAGAAAAGGATTTATACATTTTTTCTTTTCAATAGGCATACAGAGGGTGCCACAAGGAGAATGGGTGCAGCGAATAGGGAAAGGAGGAAACTAGAGTTGGGCTTTAACCCTTTCGCTGCCAACATATGCAATGAGGCTTTTGCACATTTGTAAATCTGACAAGCTGTTGCGGCTGTAGAGCTTCCTGATCTCTTCCACATAACCCCATACATTAGCTGCCAGGTAGAGAGGTGGAAAACCAGCAAACACCTGATCACGGATTTCTCCTTCCTCATAAGAAACCAGAAGTGATGTGCATTACTTTCTTCCTGGGTTTGGTTGTCACTAGCTCTAATGGAGGGCAGGTGAGAAGTCAAGGGTCTAAAAGATCCCTGATGTCTAGAAGAAAACCTGCCACAGAAAAATATCATACAGGGGACTTTTTGTTACAAAACAGTTTGAGCCCGACCCACATGTAGACACACACGAAGGGGGCACCTGTGTACAAAAACTATTGTTGTACACATATTACATATTGCCATGCACATCAGAGTAACAGCAATAATTCTAGACCTATTATTCATAGTTCACTCAGCACAATCGCATCTTTTAAAAAATGTTTTTTAATGTGTACAAACAAGGCAAAAACAACTCTGCCAGTGAAAGGGATAAACATTTACTTAACCACTTTCTGACCGCCGGCAGTCAAATGACGGCCAGGCGGCGCACCTATTGTGGCGGGAGGCCGTCATATGATGGCCTCCCGTTTAAACAGGGAATGTGCACAATCGTGCGCACGCATCCCTGTTTCTTCGGTGGCGTCGTGTCACGGAGACACCGTTCGCCACCGAAGGGGGTGAACAGCCATTGGTTATGGCTGTTTACCACATGATCGGCCGTGATGAAGTCACGGCAAATCACAGATGGTCACACCCCCACTGTGCACGGCACATGCGCGCGATTGTCGGTGGCGGCGTGTTCCCCGGGAACACTGCTCGTCACCGACGCTGGTAAACAGCCATTGGCCGGCTGTGATCCTTTCACAGCCGATCACTAAAATGTAAACAAACCGCGGTAACGAGATGTTACCGGGTTCTCCTCATCACACACCGATCGTGTGTGAGGAGGAGATTGCGGTAACATCTCGTTACCGCCCACAGTGTACACCAATCATACTGATTGCGCCCCCTCAATAAAGAGGACCTGTCACCACCCCTCATAGTACCTGTCAATCACAGTCCACCAGAGTACCTGTCACAGTCCATCAGAGTATTTGAGTACCTGTCACAGTCCATCAGAGTACCCAAGTACCTGTCACGGCCCATTAGAGTACCCCAGCATCTGTCACGGCCCATCAGGGTACCCGAGTACCTGTCACGGTCCATCAGGGTACCCGAGTACCTGTCACGGTCCATCATGGTACCCGAGTACCTGTCACGGTCCATCATGGTACCCGAGTACCTGTCACGGTCCATCATGGTACCCGAGTACCTGTCACGGTCCATCATGGTACCCGAGTACCTGTCACGGTCCATCATGGTACCCGAGTACCTGTCACGGTCCATCATGGTACCCGAGTACCTGTCACGGTTCATCCGAGTACCCGAGTAGCTGTCACAGCCCATCAAAGTACCCAAGTAGCTGTCTCAGCCCATCAAAGTACCCGAGTACCCGTCACGGTTCATCCGAGTACCCGGGTACCTGTCACAGCCCATCAGAGTACCCGAGTACCTGTCCCAGTCCATCTGAGTACCCGAGTACCTGTCCCAGTCCATCTGAGTACCCGAGTACCTGTCCCAGTCCATCTAAGTACCTGTCACAGTTCATCTGAGTACCTGTCACAGTTCATCTTAGTACCCGAGTACCTGTCACAGTCCATATGACTACCTGAGTACCTGTCACCGCCCTTCAGAGTACCCAAATACCAGTCACCAAGCCATCAGAGTACCTGTCACCAGGCCATCAGAGTACCCGAGTACCTGTCACCAGGCCATCAGAGTACCCGAGTACCTGTCACCAGGCCATCAGAGTACCCGAGTACCTGTCCCAGTCCATCTAAGTACCTGTCACAATTCATCTGAGTACCTGTCACAGTTCATCTTAGTACCCGAGTACCTGTCACAGTCCATATGACTACCTGAGTACCTGTCACCGCCCTTCAGAGTACCCAAATACCAGTCACCAAGCCATCAGAGTACCTGTCACCAGGCCATCAGAGTACCCGAGTACCTGTCACCAGGCCATCAGAGTACCCGAGTACCTGTCACCAGGCCATCAGAGTACCCGAGTACCTGTCACCAGGCCATCAGAGTACCCGAGTACCTGTTACCAGGTCATCAGAGTACCAGAGTACCTATCTCCAGCCCATCAGAGTACCCGAGTACCTATTTGCAGCCCATGTCTCATAGAATATACGTTGGGGTGTTTGCTTTCCAAAATGGGGTCATTTTGTGGGTAATTTCACTGTCCTGGTGGTCCAGGACCTTCAACAGTGTGATGGGTAGGAATGAAATGAGATGTGTCATTTATGCTCCTAGAACGCCTGAACGTACTACTTCAATGTTCGGCCTCTCTATGTGAACAGGCTGTGTAAAAGTCCTACACATGTGGTATCGCCATACTCGGGAGGAGTAGCAAAATGTGTTTTGGGTGTCATTTTTGCTATATACATGCTATGTGTTAGAAATATCTTATAAATTGACAACTGTGTAAAAAAAAATAAAAAAAAAATAAAGCGTTTTCATTTTTTTCCACATATTCCAAAAACGTCTGGAAAAAAATGAACCGTTCAAAAGACTCATTATGCCTCACAGATTATACGTTGGGGTTTTTGTTTTCCAAAATGGGGTCATTTATGGGAAATTCCACTGTCCTGGTACTCCAGGGCCTTCAAAAGTGTAATAGGTGGCTGTGAAATGTGTCATTTTTGCTCGTAGAACGTCTGAAGGTACTACATCAATGTTGGTGCTCTGTATGTGGCCAGGCTGTGCAAAAGTCTCATACATGTGGTATCGCCGTACTCGGTAAGAGTAGCAGAATGTATTTTGGGGTGTAATTTGTTGTATGCATATGCTGTGTGTGAGAAATCACCTGATAATATGACAATTTTGTAAAAAAAAAATAATAATAATAAAAAAAATCTTCATTTTGCAAAGAATTGTGGGAAAAAATGACAACTTAAAAAAACTCACCATGCTACTTAATACCTTGGAATGTCTACTTTCTAAAAAGGGGTCATTTGGGGGGTATTTGTACTTTCCTGACTTGTTAGTGTCTCAAGAAATGAGATACACCTGATGTACTGAAGGCCTGATCAGATGTGATCAATTTTCAGCGATTGGCACCATAGTTTGTAGACTCTATAACTTTCACAAAGACCAAATAATATACAATAATGTGGGTTATTTTTACCAAAGATATGTAGCAGTATAAATTTTGGCCAAAATGTATGAAGAAAATTTACTAATTAGCAAACATTTATGACAGAAACAAAGAAAAAGGCATTTTTTTTCACAAAATTTACGTTTTATTTTATTTATAGCACAAAAAAAACCCCACTAGTGATTAAATACCACTAAAAGAAAGCTCTATTTGTGTGGAAAAATGGACGCAAGTTTCATATGGGTACAGTGTTGCATGAGTAATTGTCATTCAAACTGTGAGAGCGCTGAAAGCTGAAAATTGGTCTGGTCTGGTCAGGAAGGGGGTGCAAGCGCACTGTATTGAGGTGGTTAAAAACGCAAAAATAATAATTACTTACCAGGACTAAAGAGGACAATTGCTTTCATGTAGGCATATTCATAACCATCCAAATTTAGCTTGACCATGCTATTGCAGAACTCCTGAAGTTTAAATATGTGGTCCATTACCAGCTTTAACTTGTCTCCAGACAGCTTATCTACCACAAGATACAGTGGGGTAGTGTTAATCCATTCATTTGCCACTAAGCCATATTCAACATTACTTACCGTATATTTTATCTACAGCCATAGCCTGATGTGTATGAATGTCATTTAAAAAATATATATATAATTTAGTTTTTTCCTTTAAAATAGATATACAATATGAATTTACTACGAGATTTGTATAACTTTTTTTTTTTAAATATTTTCTCTTATCAACGTATAAACTTGTATACTCTTGTGTCATGGTCCTGAAGAAGGGACCCGATGAAACATGCTGGCTCACTTAAGCAGCTAATTATTCAATAAAGACCATTTTGGTTGCCATTGGTATGGTGCTCTTACAATTTTTATATATTTGGATTCCCAAAGGATGCTTTGGTACATGTAAGCAGCCTCACAGAAGCGATTCAGCTGAATCAAGGAGAAAGTCATTCCCAACACTAAACAAATAAAATGGGAGACCCTTTTGCATGTACACCTGTCCATAGATTATTTTGCCTGAGAATCTTTAGTGCTTTTTATATGCAGTAAGCTGCTAGTGAGGCTACAAATAAAGGACAGTCATACACCCAAGAAAGGGTCCACCATTAAACATAATTAAAAGGAGTAGCTGTGGGAGGGGGTGTTGGGGAGTAGGGAATATTTTTAGAGTAAAAAAAAAAAAAAAGTAGTTTTGGGTTCCTGAAAATATGCATATAGAGTATTGGCAAACAGACATAGCAACAATTATTGACATTTATAATTATATCTCAGGGATCTTACCATGCTGCAAGCTGCCGTGCAGATGATTAACAAATGCCGTTAGTATGGTTGCCACATTCATTACTTGGGAGCACTGAGCAAGACCAAGTGAAAACAATTCGCTCCAGCAAGCTTTCACCAAAGAGGTACTAACCTCCTGCCTGATGAGAGAGATAAACATCACACTTATATTAGCAGTGGCCAACTCACAAATACCAGGACGCATAGAAGATACCAGCTTTAATTGCAATTTTCAGTCAACAATTAGCTAAAGTTTTTATTACTACTTCTGTTACTAGCAAGCTTTATTTGTTACACATTATGTGATCTCATTTATCATTGCTTATAGAAGGGACTGTTCTGCAGGGCAACATAAAAACAGTAAACAATAGTTGGCATCATCATACTTTTAAAAGGTTATAGGATTTTAAAGTATTTTTACATTTTCAATTGTACAAAAACCTTGGTGTTTTTACTATAAAGTTTGTATAGAATCTTTATTTTACATATAAACATTTACTACAAGTCAAAGGATTCCCAAAAAAGTTGTACAACAGTAGCTTCCTGCCTTGAGGCATGGTTTTTGTCTGTTCAAAACCTAAGTTGGAACTGTCCAATAAAAGATCAGTGACTTTCCTACCTCACTCACACATGTGAATTATTGAACTCTGTAAACAGTTTTTTTTATTAAAGGGCAGAATAGGCAGACAGCTCTATCTGGCAGATAAAAAAAATAATAATAATAATAATAATTCAAAATCTCACTAAACAATATTTCAAATTTGCCTAAATTTATTTAAAACCATATTATATAAAGCAAATATATAAAAATAAACACACTACACACTTTTAAAGGTTTCAAAAACATTTTAAAGTGGAACTTTGGGCTAAGTAATTAAAAACGGTGGACAGACAGGATTGTTAATGCAGAGGAGACATGCTCCGTCTCTTCTGCATTAAAGCTACTTACCTGCCTGCCCCTATACTGCAAGCCATGGACATGTAGCTCACTGGACAAATTCAGCAAAGCCAAATCTCACTGAACTCCCGTGCATGCCCATGATGTCATCCCTGCCCAGGTATCAAGACCCGGAAGCCGGCTGTA
The DNA here is from genome assembly GCF_037356315.1 of Lithobates pipiens. NCBI lineage: Eukaryota > Metazoa > Chordata > Amphibia > Anura > Ranidae > Lithobates > Lithobates pipiens. The sequence continues at coordinate 252,312,404 of NW_027507903.1, read as the reverse complement.
CAGGAAGCTCGGGGACGCTGCATCACTGGAGCTGAGGATTGTTTTGCTTTAAGGTAAAAGTGATGTCTACAAGATTCTTACTAAAAGCACCCTTTGAAACTAGTTTATGTTACAGGGGCTTGACTTAATAGCCAAGTTCCCCAACTACCAACACACTGTCCAATAAGAGTTCCCCACATGCTAAAAAACAAAACATATAATGATTGTAAAACAGACTGGTGTAAGTGAAGCCTGTTTGACATATTAATCGATTTTATATCACATAATATAGTGTCTTTAAAACTGAGCTCCAGGCATCTATATAACACAAATGAATATAGTAATATATTAAATTAAAAATCACCAAATGTATTCTAAATGCAACTTGTTTAGGAATTTCAATTTATATGATCATATCAGCCTCCTGTACTGACCTAAACGGAAACACTCAGTTTTGGAGAAGGAAGGCCAGCACTAAGGCCAGACAGGCTCTGTGGTAGTGCACACGTGCTGACATGGAATATGCAGACAGCAATAGAACACAAGGATGACTATCAGTGGGTTGCTACTCTTTCATCATCCACTCAACAGGCTTCAAGATGTGTTCCTAAACCGACTTAATGCTGCTGCAATGGAAGACAAGGATCTGAATGGACTGTCTGATGGGAGTGCCAGCCAGGTCACAAAATTGAGTGAACAGAGTTACAGATCTTTTTGGAAGATAAAACAGTTCCCATATATGCATTTACTTCCCTGGAGTTTAGCTTTTTTTAAATGTTAGGAATTATTTTACAACTTCATAGTTTGCCATGTCATCTCTCCACTACTTCCTTTCCGAAACCTGCTGAGTCTGTTCTTTTTTAAATGCACTTAAACCGCTGAGCAGCGCAACACAGCAAAATGTATGTGGCATCATTACAAAAACATATAACCACATTTTATTTTATCTAAACACCAAAATAAGCATTATCACAATGTTAGTTTTACCATTTATGGTCTGATAAAAAGATACCATACTAACCCAAGAGCTTGGAAGGTGGGAATAGAACGAGCCCAATGCATGGACAAAAATAGCAAGCGTGACGCAGATTCACAAATATAGTGTACATTTAGATATTCAGGCATTGGTGAAGGCATTGTGAGCTAGGGGAAAAAAAAAGAAAAAATTAGCTGCTAATTAAATCATGTACTTAAAAAAAGTTTGGGGAATGAATTTAAAAAGCATTGCCAATACTATTTCAATTAAGTTAATAAATAAATAAGATACTTAAAACCCCATGTGCTTACTACATCTCCTTGCACCCATTACCTATTTGGGCATTTTCAAACCCCTTTAAACATTTAATGTTATACAAAATTATAACGGCTGAAATATGGGTCTGAGGAACCTAAAGTAGAATTCCAGCTGTAACCTTACTACTCTTATAACTGTCCCCCATCCCTCCTCCCAATACATATGCTTACCAATTTGTTGAAGAAAGATGCACATCAATCAGCCATAACATTAAGACCACTGACAAGTAAAAGTGAATAACATTGATTATCTGGTTACAATGACATCTGAAAGTGGGTGGGATATAATCGGCAGTAGGTGAACATATTGTCCCTAAGACCCCTTTCACACTGGGGCGCTTTTGAGGTATTTTAGCGCTAAAAATCGTGCATGTAAAGCGCCTCTCAAGCCACCCCAGTGTGAAAGCCTGAGTGCTTTCACACTGGGGCGGTGCGCTTGCAGGACAGTCCTGCAAGCAGCATCTTTGGAGCGGGGCAGGAGAAGTGAAATGAATGGGCAGCAGTGCCAAAATGCCAGCAAAGCGATTCAGCAGCGCAGCAAAACGGCCACTATTAACCCTTTCCTCGGCCACTAGCAGGGGTTAAAAACACCCCGCTAACAGCCGGAAAAAGCGCCACTAAAACAGCGGTAAATCGCCGCTAAAACTAGCAGCGCTTTACCGCCAATAGACCCACCGCCCCAGTGTGAAAGGGATCTAAAAAAATGAGCAAGCTTAAGGATTTGACAAGGGCCAAATCGTAATGGCTAGACCCATGCTGATCCATGTCCATAGCCAAAAGCACCTACAATGCACATGTGCATCAGCACTGGACCAAGGAGCAATGGAAGAAGGTGGTCTGGTCTGACGAATTTTCTTTTACATCATGTGGATGGTCAGGAGTACATCAATTACCTGGGGATGGGTTGGCACCGGGATGCACTATGGGAAGAAGGCGAACCTACGGAGGCAGTGTGCAGCTTTGGGCATTGTTCTGCTGGGAAACCTTGGGTCCTGCCATTCAAGTTACTCGATACGTACCACCTAAACATTACTGCTAACCAAGTACCCACCTTCATAGAAATAGTATTCTCTGATGGCAGTGGCATATTTCAGCAGGATAATGCACCCTGTTACACTGCAAAACTGGTTCAAGAATGATTTGAGGAACACAAGTTGGTGGTGCTGCCTTAGCCTCCAAATTCTGCAGATTTCAATCCAAGCGATCCATGAAGTCCCCACCTTGCAACTTACAGGACTTAAAGGATCTGGTATTGATAGCTTTATGCCAGATACAACAGCATACCTTCAGAATTCTAGTGGAGCCCATGCCTCAACAGGTCAAGGCTATTTTAGTGGCAAAACGGGAACTAGGTGTGTAATCATAATGTTATGGCTGATTGATGTATATACTTACCTTTTTTCAGGCCCCTCTGGTCCGGTCATGTGATCTACTGTGTCAGTCAGGTACCAAATGGGCCCAGTGTACAGCCAGGGTCTTTAAACATATTGATAGTTTTTTGAACTTAACTTTGTTTGAAACTATTTTAATCCACCGAGTAATGCATGTTTCCACTTTCTAAAAAAAGGTGTTTTTACTAAAATTATTGTGTAGTTCGCTCTCGAACATGTCAAAAAAGTATTATTAAACTCGGTAATTTCTCTTTTGTAAATTAGGACAAGTAGAGCAAAACACAGTGAAATTGTGGTTGCAATAGAAACATGGTAAGCATTACCTTGAAGGCTATGTGAGAATCTGTGAGAAGTGGTCCTTCAATCTCAACAACAGTAGCATCACCAAAGATGTTAGAAGCGGCATCAATGCTTTCCGATGAGCTCTGGACAGAGCTTTCAGAGGGGTTGAGAGCTTTTGCCAGAGTATCAAAGGCTCTAGAAATTAGGCAAAAAAAAAAAAAAGGTACAGTAAATTGTTTAGTTATCACATTAACCAAATTTCTAAAGGTCAAATCAAAAAATTGCTACATTCAGTTTTGTCCAGACAATATTTTTTTTGCCATAATCATAAGACAATGGAAGTACCTGGTGACTTCACTGCTTGACTGGTCATCCTGTGGAAGCTCTGACAGTGAAGCATCCCCATTACTTAAACTTTCCATGATAGACAATTCTGTGCTTGACTGGGACAAGTCTTTTGATTTGTTAAGATTTGCAAGTGATGTGACAACATTGGCCAAAGTGCTTAGATCTCCTTGACAGGCTTCCACCTGATAATAAAATGAGAAAAATACTGCATGAGACTATTGACGGCCACAATTCTTTATGGTACATTTGCAGTTTCTCAATTAAATGTAAAGCCCTAGTATTAGCAAAAATGGAGAAGTGTCCAGGACCGCAAGAAAAAGCCCTTTGTTATTTGATCTCTTTATTTCATGCGCTTCTTATTTCTAAGTTTTGAGTTTCAAATGTTGTAAAAATCATCATTAAAAGATGTAATGCTTGGTGATGACTTCTGCACTCAGTTTGCAGGATGATGAAAACAGGCCGGCTGAACATTATGCCTCTCCTTCTGAAAACTTTGATACAGTTATGTCAGCTAGATGAATGTTACACTTGCACATCTCCAAGGCCACTAGGACTGACCTGTACAAACGTAAACAAAAGTTTTTGAACAGGGGGATAAAAACCCATCAGAAAACTGTCAATTTGGGACCATATTGTCCCAAAATGACAGGCCCCTAACCGTTGTGGACTTCAAAATCCTGAAGGTCACACAATTACATTCCAAGACTATAATTTTCTTGAGTTCACTATATTTTAAACTGGTTTGTATACCTCTTCCCTGCCTCCAACATTTGATCCCTCTATTACTTCCCTCTAAAACCCCACAGCGTTAGGGTGGCTGAAAGGGCCTCTCTCACACAACCTATTACAGATGTTGAGGTCCTTACAACCATTCTATCATTTCCAAGCGGTAAGGCTCCTGGTCCTTGCAGTATTCCCCTGGAATTTTATAAGACCCACACCACAACATTAGCCCCCAAATTGGCTACCACAATCACTGGCTGCCTGGCCGGTGACACTTTGCCTCCCTCAGTGCGGAATGCACATATTATTCTCATACACAAGCACCCCAAGGGCCTCTCTCTTTGTGCCTCATACAGGCCCATAGCTCTCCTAAACTGTAATCTAAAAATTGATAAAACTTCTCAATTCTAGACTTCTAGTCACATGCTCCATACCCTGATAGGCCTGGACCATACAGGATTTATCCCCAGCAAATCTACTGATCTAAATATCAGCAGGCTGTTTACAAATATCCATGCTCAGCACACCAATATGGGTTCTAGGACTATAATAACCTCGTTAGACACTGGGAAGGCTTTTGACAATGTAGACTGGTCATACTTGTGGGAGGTCCTGAGAAGGAAGGGTCTTCCACTTAGTTTTATTGCTTGGCTTCAAGCAATAGAGGGACTCTGTGGCATGTCATTTCTCACAATGCCGAAGAATGGATTATGTATGTATATTATGAATGTATTGCCTGTATCACAGTAAGTTAGGACAAGCTGAAGGTGTGGAGCAATCTGCTGTTATTCCTCTTTGGTTGAATCAACCTTATCAAAATGAAAAAAATTCTGCACAAAGTTACCCATCTATTTTGCAATTTAACAAACTGGATCCCCAAATACTTCTTTACCCAACTCTCCCAGCTCTTTACCTCTTTCCTATGGGGCCCTCAACCTCCAAGTTTTCTACTTGGATTAGACCAATTCTTCAAGTTGAATTGGGTATGCCAGGCCATTTAACTGACAATTACACGGTCGTGCGACGCTGTACCCAAACAAAATTAATGTCCCTTTTTCCCCCACAAATAGAGCTTTCTTTTGGTGCAATTTGAGCACCTCTGCGTTTTTTATTTTTTGTGCTATAAACAAAAAAAGAGCAACAAAAAAAAAAAATTCTTCATCAGTTTTGTGATTTTAAGTGAGATCGGACACTTTTTTGAGACCATTGACGTTTATCTAGCGATCAGAGCTAAAAATAGCCACTGATTACTGTAAAAACGTCACTGGCAGGGAAGGGGCTAACACTAGGAGCGATCAAGGGGTTAAATGTGTCCCTTGGGAGTCTTTCTAACTGTATGGGGGCTGGGCTGACTGGAGGAGAGAGATCGCTGTTCCTAATCACTAGGAACAGCAGATCTCTCTCTAACTCCCCTATCAGAACAGGGATCTGTTTGTTTATATTGACAAATACCCATTCTGGCTCTCATTCTCGCGATCGCAGGTGGCCAGTGGACATCGCGTCCCCCGGCTACGTGGATCGGGTCCCCTGCCTTAAAAAAGGAGCCAACGTACACCTACAGCAATTTGCGAGAACGTGCTGACCTGCCTCTGTACAAAGACGGTGGCTAGTCGGCAAGTGGTTAAAATCTTCAAAATTTATGGATTCTCCATAAAAGACACAGACAGCAGATGTATATGCCATGTACAAAAATGCCACAATATATAGTGTATAAACCTCTCCTGGCAGCACGTCATTAATTTTCCATTTAGTAGATAATCAGAGTTACTTGGAGCGGTGAAACACCATACATGGACAGGCATAAATTAAATCGAGATACAAACATGATTGGTTGCATAATCAAAAAAGGACATTCAAATCCAAGGAAACAACAATACAAAAGCTAAAGCCGAATAAATAGAAACATTTAAAAAAAGAAAGCAAGAATGCCCAGTGGGGGAAATAAAATAGTACTGGTGCAGCTTCTTTAGGGGGGATTGCAAGCACTATTTCTAACGCTATAGCGCCTGCAAAACGCCCTGGTGTAAAAGGGGTGTAAAGGAGGACATGTTATCAAAATAACATTCTTTAAAGTGTCGTGGGACAATTGAAATGTGCTTTGGATTTGGATTACCAGAGTCACAATAATGTTTTCCTATTCTTGTTCTTAAAGCGGAGTTCTGGCCATTTTTTTTTTTTTTTAAAGTCAGAAGCTACAAATACTGCAAAATACTGCAAATACTGCAGCTGCTGACTTTTCAAAATATGGACCCTTACCTGTCCAGGGCGCCCTCAATGTGGGCACCCAAAGCCAATCTATCCTTTGGCTGTCAGGTTCTACCGCCACCCTCCTCGGTAAGGGAATGAGGAGGTGAAGCCTTGCAGCTTCACTTCCTGGTTCCCTACTGAGCATGTGCGACTCGCGCTGCGCTATCCCACTGGTCCCTGCTGTTTTCTGGGACCCGTGTGTCTCCCAGAATACAGCGGGGGGGGGGGGGATACGACATGGGAAGTGGCTCGGGTATCTATGCCCGGAAGTAGGAGTGAAATACCTGTTCCATTTTTGGGTGGATCTCCGCTTTAAAGCGTGGTGCATCCAATGAACTGCAGGTTACAAGAAACGAAGCAGATCTGATACACCACATACTTGGTTTCACAATATATTGCTTAATGTCAAAGCTTTCTCCAGTGGTTGCTGAATTGAAAGATTTAGTGCATAAATTAACATGACAATATCTGCACGTTTTAAAGTTGCATGAGTAGCAACCTCGATATGAGAGCCAGATGGGTTGGTCTTTTTTGGATTAAAATAAGCTAGGTGACAGCAAGGAGCCCAAGGTTGGTGCTTGTCTGCTAGAAAAAAAAAAACAGCTTTATTTTAATACACTGTAGAGACTTTGGTCTGAGTACCCTCTCTAAGAACCACTATGAAGGCTTGGAAAATGTGCATCCACTGGGAATTGCTGCCTTTGGGAATTATTTCTCCACACACTCCTCTATGGAATAACCCATTCCCTACTACACTACATCTATCTATACACACACACACATCACCGCCTTCAGGCTTTCTAAGGGTGTAAAATTGTGATTTCACTTCCTCACTACCTATCACAGTTTCTGAGGCCCTGAAATGTCAAGAGAGCACAACCACCGCCCAAAAGAACCTATTTTGGAAAAGACACTTTAAGCTATTTTCTGAGAGGCATGTTGAGTCCATGGAATATTTTATATGGCGAGTATTTTGCAGCTCTTATTTGTTTTTGAAAATCAAGAAAGAAAAGAAAAAATGTATTTTTTAATTTTTTCAAAACTTTGTAACAAAAAGCGAGATCTGCAAAATACTCAACATGCCTCTCAGCAAATAGTTTGGGGTGTCTACTTTCCAAAAAGGGGGTCATTTGGAGGGGTTTTGTGCTATATGGGCATTTCATGGCCTCCGAAACTGATAGGCAACGAGGAGTGAAATCAAAAATTTACGACCTTAGAAAGCCTGAAGGCGGTGATTGGTTTTCGGGGTCCTGTACACGGCTAGGCTCCCAAAAAGTCTCACATGTGGTATCCCCATACTCAGGAGAAGCAGCAGAATGTATTTTGGGGTGTAATGTCACATATGCCCATGGCATGTTTTAGCAATATATAATTTAGTGACAACTTTGCGTAATTGTTTTTTTTTTTTGTCATCTTTTTTTCAATCACTTGTGAATGAAATTTTTTTTTTAATGGGCTCAACATGCTTCTCAGCAATTTCCTTGGGGTGCCTAATTTACAATGAGATATACAGTCAAACTAAAAGCTGCATAAACTCAAGTAAAATATACCCTAGTTTGTAGACACTATAACTTTTGAGCAAACCAATAAATATATGCTTATTGACATTTTTTTTTACCAAAGACATGTGGCTGAATACATTTGGCCTAAATGTATGACTAAAATTACAGTTTATTGGATTTTTTCTATAACAAAAATTAGAAAATCATATTTTTTTTCAAAATTTACGGTCTTTTTCCCTTTATATCGCAAAAAATAAAAATTGCAGAGGCAATCAAATACCATCGAAAGAAAGCTCTATTTGTGGGAAAAAAAGGATGCAAATTTTGTTTGGGTACAGCATTGCATGACCGCGCAATTACCAGTTAAAAAAGTGCAGTGCGAAACTGTAAAAAGTGCTCTGGTCATTGAGTAGCCAGATTTACCGGGGCTGAAGTGGTTAAGGAGGAACTGGAGCTGCTATTACACGAGGAGGGCTTAGACTTTGTGGGAATAACAGAAATGGTTTGACAGCTCACACGATTGTATGGCAAATATCGAGGGGTATTCCTTGTATCGGAAAGACAGGGAAGGTAGAAGAGGTGGAGGGGTGTCTATCTCAAAAATAATGCAAGGGTGGTAGAGAGGAGTGACATTGTAAATGGGACAAGGGGGAGGTGGAATCCATGTGGTTAGAACTTCAAAGAGAAGAAGTGGAAAATGAATAGTGAGGTATGTTATAGGCCCCCCATCGTGAAGGGGGAGGAGGAGGAGGAGGAGCTGGATCTCCTATCACAGTTAGAAATGGCAGTGAGGCAGGGAAATGTAATCATAGTGGAGAACTCCAATTATCCCGATACTAACTGGTCGAAGCGGACAGCTCACTCATTAACCACTTTCCAACCAGCCGCTGTCATTATACTGCTGCAGGACGGCCCTATTGCATGGATCGCCGTTTTGTGCAATAGATAAAGTGGATGCGCGCACGACACCAGAGCGATGCGCATGTCCGGGGGCCACCCACCATCGATCCACAGATAGGAAAAATGGGGATCTGTCAAAGTAAACAAACAGATCCCCCGTTCTGTCAGGGGAGTACAGAGCGATCGTCTGTTTCTAGTGATTAGGAACAACGATCTCTCCCTGTCAGTCCACTCCCCCCACAGTTAGAAACACCTCCCTAGGGAACACTTAACCCCTTCCCTACCAGTGTCATGTATACAGTAATCAGTGTATTTTTATAGCATTGATCACTGTATAAATGACACTGGTCCCAAAAAAGTGTCCAATCTCTCCGCCGCAATGTCACAGTCCCGCTAAAAATCGATGATCACCGCCATTACTAGTAAAAAAAATATATATAATAAATAAAAAGGCCATAAATGTATCCCTTATTTTGTAGAGGCTATAACTTTTGCCCAAACCAATCAATTTATGCTTATTGGGATTTTTTTACCAAAAATATGTAGAATACTACATATTGGCCTAAACTGATGAAGTTAGTCTTTTTAAAAAAAAAAAATTTTTGGATATTTATTATAGAAAAAAGTAACAAACTTTTTATTTTTTTCCAAAATTGTCATCTTTTGTTTATAGCCCAAAAAATAAAAACTGTAGAGGTGATCAAATGCCACCAAAAGAAAGTTCTATTTGTATGAAAAAGGGATATAAATTTGTTTCGGTACAACGTTTCATGACTGCAAAATTGTCAGTTAAAACGACACAGTGCCGTATCACAAAAAATGGCCTGGTCATTAAGGGGTAAATCCTTCCGGAGCTGAAGTGGTTAAAGGTCAGTCATTTCATTAATGTCTTACAGGACAACTTGTAAAGGATATTTGCAAGTTCTGTATATAATTGTATTCTATTTTGTATATATTGCACACTGCCAACACTGTGCACACGGCACTAACAATGTTTTCAGTACGCTTGCATTCTTTCGAGTCCTGATTAGATATGGTCTGCCTATATTACGCCCCTTGTTACCATACAAGTACAATTGTAATATTAATGTGTCTGTTCCCTACTGCAGTAGTTATTATTAATTTCTAAACACTAATCAATATGAGGATAGGAGTTGCCCATCTATAGAATTCCATGTCACAACTTCATGTCTCAATTGGTGGATTCCCCAACTAGAAAGAATGCTGTTAGATCTATTAGTTACAAACGATCCAAGTCTGATCTCAGATGTGGCAATACGGGACAACTTGGGATCCAACGATCATAGGATGATCACATTTAGTGTAAATCATAGAAAAAGGAGGCACAAGGGTGGCGGAAAAACACAAACTTTCAGACGAGCCAATTTTTCTGAACTGCGGTCATTACTACACGACATCAATTGAGAACAAATCCTAGAAGCATTAAATAAAGAAGAGCGAAGGTTAAACCTGGGTGGCTAAACCGTATTGTGAAAATCCTCATTAAAGAGAGAAATATGGCCTTTAAAAAATATAAAGGGGATGGGTCATCGTCAGCATTTCAACACTACAAGGAATGCAATAAGAAGTGTAAAAACGCAATCAGGGCGGCTAAAAAAGATTACGAGAGACACATAGTGGAGGAGAGTAAAAAAAAAATCCAAAATAATTTTTTTAAATATATTAACAATAAAAAAGCAAGATCAGAGCACATTGCACACAAAAAAAAGACGAAGATGGGAGGATGGTTACAGATGACACAGAGAAGGCAACTGTACTAAACACCTTCTTTTCAACGTTTTTTACGCAGGAAAAGGAGGGATATACCGATTGCGACAGTACTGTTAGTGACACATCACAGAACGTGTCCCTTGTGGCTAACAGAGGCCAGAGTCAAGGAAAGAATAGACAAACTTAATATTAATAAATCACCAGGACCAGATGGCTTAATCACGAAAGTCCTCAGAGAACTCAGGTTCTAGCCAGACCATTGTTCCTAATGTTTGCGGACAGCATAATGACAGGAATTGTACTAGTTGATTGGAAAAAGCAAACGGGGTACCAGTATTCAAAAAAGGGCAGAGAGAAATCCCTGGAAACTACAGGCCAGTCAGCTTAACATCAATAGTGGGTAAATTATTGGAGGAGATAAGGGACTATATCCAAAAAACGTAATGAAGAAAAAAGAAGTACCATTACTAGTAATCAGCATGGGTTTACAAAAGAGCGCTCTTCTCAGACCAATCTGATAAGACCCCTTTCACACTGGGGAGCTTTGCAGGTGCTACAGCACTAAAAATAGCGCCTGCAAAGCGCCCTGAAAGAGCCGCTCCTGTCTCTCCAATGTGAAAGCATGAGGAGCAGTGCACTGGCAGGATGCTAAAGGGGGGAATTATTATAATTAAACATTTTTTTTCTCTTTGGGAGCGAGGGGTAAGGGATAAAGAAAGTTATATGGAATATATACAATATAAATTGGAAATATTGTAAGATATAGCTGTTAAAGATGTTGCAGGTATATAATGAACTGTAATGTGAAATTTATGGAAAGAAAAGAGGGAAAAATAAAGAATTTATAAAAAACAAAAATAACCAGGGCAATAACTTCACAGCAGGATATAGAAATTTTACAGAAAGACTTGGACAAAATAATGGAGTGGGCAACTACATGGCAAATTAAATTTAATGTGGAGAAATGTAAAGTAATGCACTTTGGGGCAAAAAACATAAAAGCAAACTAATTACTAGGATGAGAACTGCTGGGGGAATCAAGGATGAGGAAAGATCTGGGGGTCCTAGTAGATGACAGACAGAGCAAGAGCACGCAATGTCAAAGCAACAGCTACCAAGGTCGGCAGAATTTTAGCATGCATAAAAAAGGGCATATACTCCAGGGATAAAACGATAATCCTGCCACTATAAAATTCTGGTTAGGCCACATCTGGAATACTCTGTCCAGTTTTGGTCACCAGTCCTCAGAAGGCATGTACTGGAACTGGAGAGAGTCCAAAGAAGGGCAACTAAATGAATAAGGGGCCTGGACGACCTAAATTATGAGGAATGACTACAAGCACTAAATGTATTCTCGCTGGAGAAGAGGCGCTTGAGAGGGGACATGATAGCAATGTACAAATACCTCAATGGTGATCCCAGTATAGGAAATAAACGATTCAGTCTTAGGAAGTATAAGAGAACACAGGGCCACAAAATGAGATTGGAGGAGAAGCGGTTTAACCATAAACCGCGCAGAGGGTTTTTCACTGTCAAGGCAATAAGGCTGTGGAACTTTCTTGCACAATTGGTGGTGGCAGTAGGGAGTATGGATATTTTTAAAAGACTCTTGGATATGCATCTTAATGAACACAACATACAGGGATATGGGAAAAAATTATAGACACTGACACATGTACACCAACACAGAGGTTGAACTGGATGGACAGGTTGAACTGGATGGACTAATGTCTTTATTCAACCTTACCTACTATGTATATGTATTTGCATTTTTAAAAGTCACATTTGAAAAAAAAGTTTGTGATATGTTCCCTTCACACAGCATATCTAACATATTTTAAAAATATTTCTTACCTTTTAATTCATTTCTTTGCAGCAGGCCTTTGTGTCCAACTGCAACTACTCTGAACAATTTCAAAGTGAAAGGTAAAAGGTGGGGACAAACTATATTTCCCCTTATACACATCCAATGCAGAACCCAACCCCCTGGGTCTTTAACCATTTGTTATGACAGACAGTGTTCAAATCAATTTTACAACAGATAATGACATATGCCAGCACATCAAAGACAGGGTAATTATGGTAAACGTCCCCCACCCCATTAACACTACATAGAATGGAAAAACGTCAGTTTTGTAATTTTCAGAAAACGAGTAGAAAGGCATACATCAACTTCATTTTTATGTTATGCTATGTGAACTAGAACATGTAACAGTTATCTTGATTTGCCTGCAGAAGTGGGAAGACATTTTAAAGCGGTTCTAAACACAAAAAATGTCTTACCGTAATGCATTGTCTTTATTAAGGTAAAAAAAACTTCCAAATACCTGTTCCCCTCACCCCTATTCCTAAACACTGACCAGGATCCTCTCACACTCCAGCACTGCCCTGGCTGCCTGGATTTTCACTTGCATCTGACTGGATTATTGAAGTGAACATCGTTTCACCTTATTCAATAAGCGAAATGAACATCAATTTTGCCAAGTAAACAGGGCTAAAAAAAAAACGCTGCTTTTACAGGTATTTTACTTTTTCCAGCCTTTAACCACTTCCCAACCGCCTGCCGTACATATACTGTGGCAAGGTGCCTCTATTAAGGGGGTGGGGGCCACTAGGGGGCACGCCCGTTCCAGTGGCGCCCCGATCATGTGCTGATTGGCCACCCGCGATCACTCCCCACAGAGACAGTACGGCGGTCTGCCGATGTAAACAAGAAAAAAAAAAAAAAAAAGAAAGAAAAATCGCTGATCATCGCCATTACTAGCAAAAAATAAACAAATAAAAATGCCATAAATCTATCCCCTATTTTGTAGACGCTATAACTTTTGCACAAACCAATCAACATACGCTTACTGGGATTTTTTTTACCAAAAACATGTAGCAGAATACATATTGGCCTAAATTGTTGAAGAAATTCGATTTTTTTATTTTTTTTTAATGGATATATCAGAAAGTAAAAAATATTGTTTTTTTTTTCAAAATGGTTGTTTTTTTTTGTTTATAGCACAAAAAATAACCGCAGAGGTGATCAAATACCATCAAAAGAAAACTCTATTTGTGGGGGGAAAAAAAGGTACAGCATCGGACAACCGCGCAATTATCAGTTAGACGCCTTTCACACTGGAGGCATTTTCAGGCACTACAGCGCTAAAAATAGCGCCTGCATAGCATCTGAAAAAAGCCTCAGCTCCAAACCCAGTGTGAAAGCCTGAGTGCTTTCACACTGGGGCGCTGCGCTGGCATGGCGTCACAAAAAGTTCTGCCAGCAACTTCTTTGCAGCTGTGTAGGAGCAATGAATACACCGCTCCTGCCCATTGAAAACAATGGGGCAGCGCTGCAATACCACCAGCAAAGCGCCACTGCAGCGGCACTTTGGGTGGATTTAACCCCTTTTTTAAAACCACCCACTAGTAGCCAAATATTGCTGCTAAAACGACGGTAAAGTGGTGCTAAAAATAGCGCCGATTTACCGCTGTCGCCCAGGGCGGCTCAGTGAGAAACGGGTCTTAAAAGTAACGCAGTGGCCTGATCATTAATGGGGTAAAACCTTCCAGGGCTGAAGTGGTTAAAAGCACCTCCATGTTAGCCTATGTATCCATGCGCACATAGGCATTTACAGTCATCTGAGAAGAGGTGCATTTTACAAGCTAAAAAAAACAAAAAACAAACAAACACACACACACAATCAGAGAATTCAGGAGAGGAGCTAAAGAGCAGAAAAAAGTACAGATACGTCTAGGCATTAATGGGTTCCATTGGCCAGAATGTTACACTGGAATGTATTAACACTCGAATGGATGACGTGATTAAAAGCATGTGCAGTATGCAGATTTATGAGCTTTTTTTAAAAAAAAAATTCTCCTGGCAGGAGTTCTGGCATTCGGAGACAAGAAAACGTCCAGTGTGCATGAGCCCTTAGGCCCCTTTCACACGGACGATCCGTTCAGATCCACCTGTCAGTTTTTCAGGCGGACCTGAACAGATGCTCCATAGAGGTCTATGGAGCGTCGGATGTCAGCGGTGACAAGTCCGCTGACATCCGACCCACTCCGATCCGAAAAAGTGTGACGAGGAAAAAGCTATTTTTCCACCCCTCATCGGATCGGATGATGACGGACACTGCGGTCCGTCGTCACCCGATCTCCCATAGGGGAGAGTGGCGCTGCGTCAGGTCCGTCCCTGCGCAGTGTGCAGAGACAGACCTGTCATCTTCCTGCTCAGCGGAGATCGCTCTGGCGATCCGCACTGAGCAAGCGGATATCCACGGGGCGAACCAGCACTGATCCTCCCCGTGTGAAAGGACCCTTAATGTTATTTTGGAAGAACCTTTATTTTACAGGCCAGATATGACATGACTCATTTGGATTTCTCCCATATCCCTCTCTAGTATAAGCTCTTTGTGATATTTTGGAGAAGATAAGCTTACCTTGTCATGTGTAATAAGAACAGGTTCAGTTTTAATTGCAGAAGGCTGTAAATTAACCAACACTCCGGGGTCTAACAAACCACTGGACCTGCAAACAAAATTTTGTATATTTTACTTATATATATTATACACACACGACTGGCATTTTTGTTACACACACTCCACAAGCTGTTGGTTTTCTTCAGCTTTCTTAGGCCTCTTGTACACTGGGAGTAAACACCTCCACATTTTTTACTGATCTCAACACAGGTGCATTGTTGTCTATGGAAAAATGCACACAGCTGCGTTAAGATCACTAATATAGCACAGTACAGAGTACAGAGTAGAGGTCGACCGATATGGGTTTTTCTCTGGCCGATTCCAATATTTAGAAATCATGGTGGCTGATATATGATGCCGATTTTCTTTCGGGCTGATATGTTAGGCCGATTTTTTTTTTCTCTTCATCTCATAAAATCTAACAGACACCTTTCACACTGGGGTGTTTTCAGGCCCTTTTGGGCTAAAAATAGCACCTGTAAAGTGCCTGCAAAATGACTTGCCTGCAGTCTGTGGGAAAGCCCAAGTGCTTTCACACTGAGGCGATGTGCTGGCAGGACATTAAAAAAAAGTCCTGCAAGCAGCATATTTGGAGCGGTGTATACCGTTCCTCTACCACTCCTGCCCGTTGAAATGAATAGGCATGCAATGCGATTTGGCAGCAGCGCTTCACGAGCCATATGCAGAGATTAAGTACAGAAAGGATGCCCCATAGTGCTTAATCTCTGCATATGGCTTATTGATGAGACCCTCCCACCCCGGACCTCCTAAAGATTACTATTTAAAGGGGACGCTAACTCCGATTATAGGCAAGACATCAAGAGCCTGGGGTTACCATCCCATACTAAGACGGCTACCAAGGACCCTAAAATTTTACACTTATATGCTGTTACCTTATATATATATATATATATATTTTGTTTACAGAAAGAAGGATTTTTACGGACACTGTGTTATACGCTTTTATGGACTTATTAATTTTTCATGCATGAAATTTGCTGCACAATCCATTATTTGTTGAATTTGTTTTACTACGTATTTTCACTTGGGATATATGTACTTTAGCTCACGCATTACAAATCTGCCTATTTCTAACACTATTATTTTGCACGTTGCTCTCTGATATTTTAAGTTTAGCCAGTACTATGTGATTTTTTCATATAGATTTTCTTCAGTTTGACACTTTTTTGGGACATAGGTTTTTATCTCATGCATATGTAGCTATTGCTCACTTTTATCTATTTATGTTTTGCTTATTGTCGCCATTATCCATTTATGATTAGCTATTATTACACTGTCTAGCAGTTCGATTACTGACAGCACGCACTTCTAATACCTGCCCACTAGGATTCTGTGCATCTCAATTACTTTACTTATGTGTATAGCGCACCACTATTCTTTTATCGTCGTTATCACATTGGGTTCAGACATTTCCCTCAGTGCATGCAGCAGTACACGCTCTATAGCCACTTGAGTTGGCACAGGAATACCTCTTTTGAATATATTAAAAATACATAAACAGGTAATCAAAACTTTTGGATGAAAAAAAAAAAAAATGGGCTAACTTTACGGTTTTAGTTTTTTTTTTTTTTTTTAATCGTTAGTGTATTTTTTCCCAAAAATTTCTGCCGACGTACATCGACGTGCGCTGGTCGGGAACCAGTTAAGTGCCCTGTATTGAAGTGGTTAAGTAATAAGTGATACAGAAAATGTCTTATATTTAAACCTGTATTAAGCAAAACAAACTTCCAATCAGTTCACTTGTATTTAATAATTTAGATAAAAAAAAAAAACAACTAAATATTAAATACACAAAAACAGGTAATCAAAACTTTTGGATGAAAAAAAAAAAAAAAATGGGCTAACTTTACTATTTTAGTGTTTTTTTTAAATCATTCGTTTTTTCAAAAAAAATGTGTTTGAAAGACCGCAGTGTAAATACCGTGTGACATAAAAAAATTCAACAACCGCTATTTTATTCCCTAGGGTCTCTGCTAAAAATATATATAATTTTTAGGGGGTCTAAGTGATTTTCTAGCATAAAATACACGATTTTTACTTGTAAGCAACAAGTGTCAGAAAAGATTTAGTCTTTAAATGGTTAAACTCAGCCCACAGGTACAGTTCATTCATTCATAAGTATAAACATTGTATCTCTTTGGCCTTTTCTTGGCAGACTGCCCAGAAAGGAGAAGTTGCTCCACTGAAGACTTCAGGCAGCTTGTATTACAGAAGTCATTTGCAAGTCCCGCTGAAGTTATAATCGGCCTTTTTTATCAGCACAATTGGCCGATGCCGATTAATTAAAAAATGCCAAATATCGGCCGATATATCAGCTGGCCAATATATCGGTCGACCTCTAGTACAGAGCTGTAAAATAAAACTAGAAAATTTTACGTTTGAGTGCAACAATTTACACAAGTCTATTGCAACACTATAAATTAGAAGTGGATGAAGGCATGAACGCATTTACACAAGGTATTTATGGAACATTTTTACTCAGGATCTGTCAACCAGATTCTGAGTATAAACATCAGTAAATGTCTGTGTGCAGTTGGCCTAATGAAAGCAATCTTGCAGCTGTACAGCTGCCGGATCGCTTTCTGTAACTTCCACAATGTGCCCCCCAGTAGAAGAGGGACATGGAAACAGGTGAGACATCAGAGGCCTTAAAGAGAATGTGTCTTAAAAATATTATATCACAGAGGACCTTTTGTGCCCTATGTGATACAAAGCAGTAGTTCAATGCCAGCAAGGGCCTTTAATCAATTGAAGTCAAGCCTTTTCTGGCACTTTATGTTTACAAGTTTAAACCAGTATTTTTTGCTAGAAAATTACTTATAGCCCCCAAACAATTTATATATATATATATATATATATATATATATATATATATATATATATATATATATATATATATATATATATATATATATATATAATGTCACACAGTATTTACGAGGCAGTTTTTCGAATACAATTTTTTCGGGAAAAATAAATTTTAAAAACAAAAACACCACAATATATACCCCAATATTTTTGTGATATGAAAGATGATGTTATGCCGAGTAAATAGATACCCAACATGTCATGCTTTAAAACTGCACATGCTCATGGCATGGCGGCAAACTACAATACTTAAAAAATCTGCATAAGTGATGTTTTAAAATGCCTTTGCAGGTTACCTGTCAACAGTTACAGAGCAGGCTTAGTGCTAGAATCATTTCTCTCGCTCTATTGTTATGGCTATACCTCACGTGTGGTGCGAATACCATTTACATATGTGTGACTAATGTATGCGAGGGATGCTGGCGCTTTAAACTGAAAATGCATTTATTTTTTATTTTTTTTACACTGTCCCTTTAAAGTGGTTGTATACGCAAAATATGAACTTTACCTACAGGTAAACCTTATTATAGACTTACCTGTAGGTAAAAGTGAATATCTCCTAAACCTGTACGGTTTAAGAGATATTCACTTTGCATGCAGCCGCTGACGTCAGCGACGCATGCGCTGCGAATGCCCGGCAGATGCTGCCGGACCTTGCCGGGAAGAAAACTCCCATATCCATGAGTGACGTCATCGCGGCTCCGGCCACTCACAGCGCCAGAGCCATGAACCCGGAAGACACGCCAAGGGCAAAATGTCAGCTCCCTCTGCACTTTTATTCCTATTACAAGGAATGTAACCATCCCTCGTTTTTGTAATAGAAATAAAGATAACTGGTCCTCTTTATGAAGAGATCTTGGGTCAAAAAGACCACACATCTCTTATTTACCTTTAAAAGCAAAAGATCAACAGAAAAAAAAATTGCGCCAATGGGCTCCCGCTGCTGTCTCAGCCAATGAGAAGGGAGAGGCCCCATACAGCCAAGGCTATCGTGAACATCGCTGGATCGGAGGTAAGGATTGAGGGGAAGCCACTGCACACAGCATAAAACCACTTTAAAAGCATAGCGTGAAAAATATAGGATACTGAAGTTCACTGTCATTTGGCAGGCACATACAAATTTAAAGCTTGACATGTTGGGCATCCAGTTACTTGGTACAACTGCATCTTTTAAATTATTCCAAAAATTGGATAGTATATTTGGTTTATGTACCCTTTAACTTTAGTGTATTTTTTATGGAAATTTTGTACTTGATAAGGTGGAATATTAAGTGAAAAAAAAAAAGGAACTACCACAATTTTATTCTCCAGTGTGTCTGCTTTCAGAAAATATATAATGTTTTGGGTTTTTTAACTAATCTTCAGGGCCTAGCAGAATTAATTAAATGTGTGAAAAACCATCTCTGGTAGAGAAAGGATTAATGTCCACTCTCTTAAAGCGGCATTCCACCCAAAAATGGAACTTCCGCTTTAAGTGCAGGTGACCCCTGACATGCCGCATTTGGCATGTTATTTTTTTTTAATTTTTTTTTTTAGGGGGGGGGGTACCCTGTTTTAATAGGCACCCAGATCCCACTTCCTCCCCTGGCATCTCCCTCCAATCTTCTGGGACAGGTCACAGGTCCCAGAAGTTTGCCCGGCCATTCAAAGCAAGCAACACGGCTCGTGCATGAGCAGTGCATGCCCAGCTGTGAAGCCACAGCTGGGCGCCCACAGTTAGAATGCTGGCGCCACAGAGAGGAGGAGGAGAGGAGTGGGGCCTTGTAGGTCCGCATCACTGGACCATGGGACAGGTGAGTGCCTGATAATTAAAAGTCAGCAGCTACAATTTTTGTAGCTGCTGACCTAAATGGGTGGAACTCCACTTTAAGAAGGGGGCGGCAGCCCCAACTTAGCTGTTGGACCTCCAGTTTGGATTGGGCTTCTTCGTGATTGCTACATTTACCAATTATATTGTGATGAGAATCTGCACACTCACACCATGCATGACCTCCTTGCACCTGGATTTTGATTATGCTGCCTAATTGTCATGTGTACTCCTATATGCTCAAATTTAATTTATGTTTCTGTGCATTGTTTATGTAAAATCTTTTCAGTAAATATTTACTAAAACAGAAGGGGAGACCGTTTAGAAAGGTTTAGTGCTGGTTCACACCAGCGCGCTCTGCGAGATCGCAGTTGATTTGCACAGCACTGCGAATCACATGCGATGTCCGTGCGATGCAATTTCAGCCATTCGGCCCAAACTTGCACAGGACCCTTTTTTGGTCCGCACCAGAATCTAATCATTGGGTGTTCACACCTATATGATCCGATTCATGTCCGAAATCTCAGTTTGCAGTGCTATATTCAAGCTGAAATGGGGGCGTCATTAACAATATATTGATAGTCCCGGCAGTTTGCATATGGCAGTGTGAGCTGCTGTGCAAGTTGGGTGCGATGCTGGAACCCGTAGTGGATTCGCAGGGTTCCCGCATCGCGCAAATGTGAACTGAGCCTTAGTGCAAAAGCCTCTGGTAAAGAAAAAAAACTAAAGCAGAAAGGTACACACTGGAGGGCTAATAAAAGCAGGGATTTTGTTATTGCTTGCTATCCAGAAGGATTTTTAGTTTAAAATGGCAGACAGGTTTGCTTTACAGACAAAGATCTCAAATGCAAAGCACAGCATCTGTTGGCTATATGAAATAAACCTTAGGCCTCCTGCACACTGCAGCTTGAAAAAGCTCAATTTAGCATTTGTTTTTCACTCATCTAAAATGCAGCCCATTGTTTACAATGTGCCTTTACACACAGGCGCGTAAACAAACGCTTAATATTCAGGAGTAGAACACGATAATACCATTGAGCACATGCGAATACGTGCAAGTGGGTGCAAGAACATCCAACATAAACGCCTAATGGCACGTACACACGATCAGACAATCCGCCCGTGTGTGGGCTCCGGTGGACTTTTTTTCCCCAAAAGTCCGGTGGACTTAGAAAAAGTTTTGACCCAAAAATTGTTCACCGGACTGCGAACCCGGCGGACAATCCGGCCGTCTGTGTGCTAGCCCGCCGGACTTTTGAAATTAACGGACTTGCCCACACGCGGAGGAAAGTCTGTTCATTTTGAACGCGGCTCCAGGTAGATGGGACTAGCAAAGGAAGTCAATGTCGCCGCCTTCGGTTTGTCCGCCGGGCTAAGTCCGCCGGATAGTCCAATCATGTGTACGCGGCATAAGATTACATCCAAAAATGCAGATATTCAGACAAATACCGTGTGCAAGAAGCCTTACATGTAAATACATGCTATTAAAA
Organism: Lithobates pipiens; assembly: GCF_037356315.1. Taxonomy (NCBI): domain Eukaryota; kingdom Metazoa; phylum Chordata; class Amphibia; order Anura; family Ranidae; genus Lithobates; species Lithobates pipiens. Next base: position 252,291,356 of record NW_027507903.1, on the reverse strand, counting down.
GACGCACCTTGCAGTTTTATTTTCCGTTACAAAAGTAGCCGTTGCAGCAAGAGGGCTGCGTAAATCTTTTCTAATGTAGATCTTTTCTGTGGATGCAGCACAATTGGAGGACTTTTCTCTGGAGACTTCAATGGGCTTTCTCTCACACTGAACAGCTAGAAAACATAATCAGAAGTAGTTAATTCTAAAAGTAAACATCAGGAGTTCATTCCCACCAGATGTGCTTAACTAGTTGCTGACCGCCGGCCGTCAAATGACGGCCAGGCGGCGCAGCTATTGTGGCGGGAGGCCGTCATATGACGGCCTCCCGTTTAAACAGGGATGCGCGCGATCGTGCGCGCGCATCCCTGTTTCTTCGGTGGCGGCGTGTCACGGAGACACCGCTCGCCACCGAAGGGGGTGAACAGCCATTCGTTATGGCTGTTTACCACGTGATCGGCCGTGATGAAGTCACGGCCGATCACAGATGGTCACACCCCCTACGTGCACGGCGCATGCGCGCGATTGCGAGCGCGCTGCGCGTGCACGTCGGTGGCGGCGTGTTCCCCGGGAACACTGCTCGTCACCGACACTGGTAAACAGCCATTGGCTGGCTGTTTACCCACGTGATCGGCTGTGATCCTTTCACAGCCGATCACTAAAATGTAAACAAACCGCGGTAACGGGATGTTACCGGGTTCTCCTCCTCACACACCGATCGTGTGTGAGGAGGAGATTGCGGTAACATCTCGTTACCGCATACAGTGTACACCAAACATACTGATTGCCCCCCCCCCCCCCCAATAAAGAGGACCTGTCACCACCCCTCATAGTACCTGTCAATCACAGTCCATCAGAGTACCTGTCACAGTCCATCAAAGTATTTGAGTACCTGTCCCAGCCCATCAGAGTACCCGAGTACCTGTCCCAGCCCATCAGAGTACCCGAGTACCTGTCCCAGCCCATCAGAGTACCCGAGTACCTGTCCCAGCCCATCAGAGTACCCGAGTACCTGTCCCAGCCCATCAGAGTACCCGAGTACCTGTCCCAGCCCATCAGAGTACCAGAGTACCTGTCCCAGCCCATCAGAGTACCCGAGTACCTGTCCCAGCCCATCTGAGTACCCGAGTACCTGTCACAGTTCATCTGAGTACCCGAGTACCTGTCCCGTCCCATCAGAGTACCCGAGTACCTGTCCCGTCCCATCAGAGTACCCGAGTACCTGTCACGGCACATCAGAGTACCCGAGTACCTGTCACGGCACATCAGAGTACCCGAGTACCTGTCACGGCACATCAGAGTACCCGAGTACCTGTCACGGCACATCAGAGTACCCGAGTACCTGTCACGGCCCATCAGGGTACCCGAGTACCTGTCACGGCCCATCAGGATACCCGAGTACCTGTCACGGCCCATCAGGATACCCGAGTACCTGTCACGGCCCATCAGGGTACCCGAGTACCTGTCACAGTCCATTAGAGTACCGAGTACCTGTCACAGTCCATTAGAGTACCGAGTACCTGTCACAGTCCATTAGAGTACCGAGTACCTGTCACAGTCCATTAGAGTACCGAGTACCTGTCACAGTCCATTAGAGTACCGAGTACCTGTCACAGCCCATCTGAGTACCCAAATACCAGTCACCAAACCATCAGAGTACCTGTCACCAGGCCATCAGAGTACCCGAGTACCTGTCACCAGGCCATCCGAGTACCTGTCACCAGGCCATCAGAGTACCCGAGTACCTGTCACCAGGCCATCAGAGTACCCGAGTACCTGTCACCAGGCCATCAGAGTACCCGAGTACCTGTCACCAGGCCATCAGAGTACCCGAGTACCTGTCACCAGGCCATCAGAGTACCCGAGTACCTGTCACCAGGCCGTCAGAGTACTCGAGTACCTGTCACCAGGCCATCAGAGTACCCGAGTACCTGTCACCAGGCAATCAGAGTACCCGAGTACCTGTTCCAGTCCATCTGAGTACCCGAGTACCTGTCACAGTCCATCTGAGTACCTATCTCCAGCCCATCAGAGTACCCGAGTACCTATTTGCAGCCCATGTCTCATAGAATATACGTTGGGGTGTTTACTTTCCAAAATGGGGTCATTTTGTGGGTAATTTCACTGTCCTGGTGGTCCAGGACCTTCAAAAGTGTGATGGGTAGGAATGAAATAAGATGTGTCATTTATGCTCCTAGAACGCCTGAACATACTACTTCAATGTTTGGCCCATCTATGTGGCCAGGCTGTGTAAAAGTCCTACACATGTGGTATCGCCATACTCGGGAGGAGTAGCAGAATGTATTTTGGGGTGTAATTTTTGCTATATACATGTTATGTGTTAGAAATATCTTATAAATTGACAATTTTGTGTAAAAAAAAATGCGTTTTAATTTTTTTCCACATATTTCAAAAACTTCTGGAAAAAAATGAACCGTTCAAAAGACTCATTATGCCTCACAGATTATACGTTGGGGTGTTTGCTTTCCAAAATGGGGTAATTTTATGGGAAATTCCATTGTGCTGGTACTCCAGGGCCTTCAAAAGTGTAATAGGTGGTTGAGAAATGAGATGCGTAATTTTTGCTCATAGAACGTCTGAAGGTACTACATCAATGTTAGTGCTCTGTATGTGGCCAGGCTGTGTAAAAGTCTCACACACGTGGTATCGCCGTACTCGGGAAGAGTAGCAGAATGTATTTTGGGGTGTAATTTTTGCTATATACATGCTATGTGTTAGAAATATCTTATAAATTGACAATTTTGTGTAAAAAAAAATGCGTTTTAATTTTTTTCCACGTATTCCAAAAACTTCTGGAAAAAAAATTAACCATTCAAAAGACTCATTATGCCTCACAGATTATACGTTGGGGTGTTAGCTTTCCAAAATGGGGTGATTTTATGGGAAATTCCATTGTCCTGGTACTCCAGGGCCTTCAAAAGTGTAATAGGTGGTTGAGAAATGAGATGCGTCATTTTTGCTCGTAGAACGTCTGAAGGTACTACATCGATGTTGGTGCTCTGTATGTGGCCAGGCTGTGTAAAAGTCTCACACATGTGGTATCACCGTACTCAGGAAGAGTAGCAGAATGTATTTTGGGGGGTAATTTGTTGTATACATATGCTGTGTGTGAGAAATAACCTGATAATATGACAATTTAGTAAAAAAAAATTAAAAAAAATAAAAAATCTTCATTTTGCAAAGAATTGTGGGAAAAAATGACAACTTAAAAAAACTCACCATGCTACTTACTTAATACCTTGGGATGTCTACTTTGTAAAAAGGGGTCATTTGGGGGGTATTTGTACTTTCCTGACTAGTTAGAGTCTCAAGAAATGAGGTACACCTGATGTACTGAAGGCCTGATCAGAAGTGATGAATTTTCAGTGATTGGCACCATAGATTGTAGACTCTATAACTTTCACAAAGACCAAATAATATATACTAATGTGGGTTATTTTTACCAAAGATATGTAGCAGTATAAATTTTGGCCAAAATTTATGAAGAAAAATTACTAATTAGCAAAAATTTATGACAGAAACGAAGAAAAAGGCATTTTTTTCACAAAATTTACGTTTTATTTTTATTATAGCACAAAAAATAAAAAACCCACTAGTGATTAAATACCACTAAAAGAAAGCTCTATTTGTGTGGAAAAAAGGACACAAGTTTCATATGGATACTGTGTTGGATGACTGAGTAATTGTCATTCAAAGTGTGAGAGCGCTGAAAGCTGAAAATTGGTCTGGTCAGGAAGGGGGTGTAACTGCACTGTACTGAGGTGGTTAAAAAAGCATGAAAAAATGCTCAGTTCATTGTGTGCCTTGAGGTTTAAATATGGTGCATTTTAAAAGTAAAGTAAAACAGCAAACCAAAAATGCTGTATGCAGGTCTTTTTTTTCCTGTACACATCAGCAAACAGGTTTGGTTAGAATGTGCTCAACCAAAATCAGTATAGACTACATCATGTGCTTGCAACTTCTGGAAAATGTAGTATCATTCATGAGAACGCCAGTTAAACAGCATAAAAAAAGAAACAAAAACGTGCACATTCATTAATAGTTAATCATCATCTGCTGTTCACTAGTTAAGAGTTATAGATTAGAAATAGACCAGTGTACGTGAAATACTTACAATCTTGCTTCATTCCAAGTGCAATACACCTTTGTAATCGGCAGTACTGACATCTGTTGCGGTAGTGCTTATTGATAACACAATCTTTTGATCCTCTGCATGCATATACCAAACTTTTTCTAATACTTCTTTTAAAGAAACCTTTGCAGCCCTCACATGTTACTGCCCCATAATGTCGCCCTGAAACAACACAACATGAAGGCAAGAGCTAAGTTTGTTTGTAGTCAGAAATTGCTAACGGACAAAACTTTACTATCACTACTGCAATTCACCCCATGCAAAGATAAAATAGAGTCGTTTCCAGCTCTATCATTCCAAAGTATTGTGGAACCAATTAAAGCTAACCTCTCTGATGGAGACTAGAGATGATCTGAAATGACCAAGACACAGAGTCTCAATATTTAATAACAGGAAAGGCACTGTACATGTCAATTTATTCTAAAATGGCTTGGTGTGGAATAAAAATGAAATACAGTATTTATCAATGTCAATGGGGAGGGGAGTATTTATTAAGCTGAATGCTTTAACTATTTCATAGCCTTCTTAAATTGGCAAAAAAAAAAAAAACTATCCGTTGAACGCAATAGAAATTCGTTTTCCTTATATGTGGACTGAGAACACATACCTGAAGCCTTATCGCCACACACCACACAAAGATCCATAAGCGGCTTATTTATATTCTGATCTATGCATTGGGAGTCTGATAATATCTGGGGGAAAAAAATTAATTAGCACAAATGCTTTGGCAAATATATAAGGCTTCGTAATGGCAAATTGTTATGGAACAAAAAGATTTCCTATGACACAAACATTAAGAAAAACAAATGAGTGGAACATTTCTATAAAAAAAAAAAAAACAATATATTTGGGTACTGTATATTCTACTTATTAAACTTCCTCAAAACAAAGTATGTTTACGCCTTCACTATTGTACTCCTTTCTCACAGAGGGCCACCCGAAGAAATCACAAGGCCCCTTATTATAGCACAGCCTCTTATTTTCTGCTACGTAATAAATATCCTGTAGCTTTTTTATTCTTACATTTTTTATCAGCTCCAAAATTACAATTTTATTGACTGCAATGTTCAACTCTGACTTAAATAAATTCTTTTTAAATTTCACATTGCAAGTCACATATAAGATTACTGACAATTAGGAGTTAAATTAGAATTCCAAGAATTCAACCACTATGACATAAGATGACCAGCAGGATAGGCCGCAATCTCATGCCCATGGGGGCGTGCAGAGCAGTGATCGGTGGTGTGGTGTGTCAGTCTGACACACCGCATCTCTGATCAAGGTAAAGAGCCTGTGACGTAGGCTTTTTATCACATGATCAGCTGTGTCCAATCAAAGCTGAGAAATAGGAAGGAGGAAGCACCCACAATGCCACATCCATAATGTATCAAGGGAAAACAAAGAAGATAACAAATAGATATCAACAAGTCAGAATTTTAAGGCATGGAAGCAAATAGGTAAGTAGAAAAAATATATTTATTTTATTGAAAAATACAATATCATAATGTTGAAGACAATATAAAAATCATATGAAATTATATAATTTGTACATTGAGCCCTTGCGTGTCGCGTCTACGCGTTTCGCCATAAAGGCTTCTTCGGGACACTGAAAAAGGTTCAAAGACATAGCTTATAGCAGGGGCAGGAAAAAAGTCTCAGTCAGTATATTACCATCAATGGGGATGGCCAATAGAGGACATAATCCTATCCACATGGATGCTGGTGACACATAGTATGGCCAAACAGCATATAAAAACTAAAGGTAAAAGTATTTTTGTGGAGACAATGAAAGCATACCCCTGGGAGACAGCCCAGTGCTGTGCACAATATACTGACAGACTTCTTTCCTGCCTCTGCTATAAGCAACTATTGATTTTTGTTTGTGCTCATCAGAATGTGCCACTTGCTGTCCACTATCACAGCGTGGTTGACCGCTCCATATATTTGGATCTATCTTGGTTGCTATGACATTTGTACTTAAGGCGTAGCTCATTTGAAGTTAGTGAGATTTATTGTTGCTCTCTCTTGCTACATCTTTGGACCTTTTTCCGTGTCCGGAGGAAGCCTTTACGGAAAAACACATAGACGTGATGCACAAGGGCTCAATGTACAAATTATATAATTTCATATGATTTTTATATTGTCTTAAACACTTATGAGATTGTATTTTTCAATAAAATAAATATTTTATTCTAATTTCCTATTTGCTGCCATGCCTTAAAATTCCGACTTGTTGATATCCATTTGGTATCTTCTTTGTTTTCCCTTGATACATTATACATACAAGTCTGGGGGGGGTTCTGCGCTGATAATCAACCCATTGATGATCAGTGCAGACCCATCAAGGATGCCAATCATTGCCACCAGGGATGCCAATCAGTGATGCCTGCCAGTGCCTCCTGATCAGTGCTGCCTATGAGTGCCCATCAGTGCTGTAAAGTAGTGCCACCTCATCAGTGCCCGTCAGTCCAGCCTCATCTGTGCCTATTGATGAAGGAGAAAAGTTATTTACAAGGTTTTTTAACAGAAACTAAGAAAAACTTTTTTCCTCAAAATTTTCGGTCTTTTTTTATTTGTAGCGCAAAAAATAAAAACCCCAGTGGTGATCAAATACCACCAAAAGAAAGTTCTATTTGTGGGGGGATGATAAAAATTTAGTTTGGGTACAGCGTCGCATGACCACGCAATTATTCAAAATGTGAGCGCTGAAAGCTAAAAATTGGTCTGGGCAGGAAGATGTATAAGTGCCCTGTATTTAAGTGGTTAAAACTGCAAGAATGAGCCCTCCATTTGAGAAATATATGCCTTACAGGAGTGTTGCTTTTATTGTTCTTAGGGGCAGCCCTAGTCATGCATAGTACATTCAACTTTACAATATCTGTTCATTCATTTAAATTTTTTCCCAGTTTGAAAAAGTTAAACGATAGGTACAAATATGAACAGGTCAGTAAAGCATTACAACATGACATTTAAAAGATCAAGGCTACATTTACCTTTAAACTATATGCTAGCTTTAATGTATTTAACTAGAGAAAAGCATTTCTGGTTGCTAGCAATTAGTCACATACAGCTGCCAGTTTTCTAGTCTAGGTTAGAAACATACATATTTTTTTCTTTTGTTTACACAAGGGCCTCAAAGAATAAAATTATTAGTAATGTTTGCATACAATGTGTAGTATAGCATATTTTACAAGTACACACCTGAATGTGCTGTGTAGAAACTTCCGGGCTTGAGAAAAAAAGCTGATTGACACCAGCTGCATCAGGAGATGTTAGATACACTTTACCATGGCTGGGTTCTTGCCTAGCAAGGATTACCTTGTTCGGGGATGAGCTATCATTATTAGTCAAGATAAACCTTTTACTTGTACCACTCTGATCAAGTGCTGTTACAATTTGAATCTTCTGACCGGTCTGTTGATCTGTAACAAACTGATACAGAAAAAAAAAACACGACTTTTATTAAAAGCAGTTGATGATAGATCATCACAAATACAAAGAAAATTACATAGACAGCATTTTTCTTCCTCCAAACATGGCGAGTCCCCCTCCTCTAGAAGGCACATGTACAGTCATGCCAATGAACATCTAAATGATTCAGAGAAGGATTGGGAGAAAGTGCTGTGGTCAGATTAGACCAAAATTGAGCTCTTTGGCATTAATTCAACTCACCGTGTTTGGAGGAAGAAAAATGCTGACTACGACCCTAAGAACACCATTCCTACAGTCAAGCACGGAGGTGGAAACATTGTGCTTTGGGGCGGTTTCTTTGCTAAAAGTACAGGCAGACTTTGCTGCACTGAGGGGCCAATGGACGGGGCCATGTACTGTAAAATATTGGATGATAACCTTCTTCCCTCAGCCAGAGCACTGAAGATGGGTTGTGGATGGGTCTTCCAGCATGACAATGACCCAAAACATACCGCCGAGGCAACAAAAAAGTGGTTCGGGAAGAAGCACATAAAAAGGTCATGAAGTGGCCTAATCAGTCTCCAGACCTTAATCCTATAGAAAATGTATGAAGGGAGCTGAAACTTCCAGATCCCTAGAGACAGCCAAGAAACCTTAACGTGGATGTAAACCCTCACATATACCCAGTGAAGTGAACAGCCTCAGATGATACACAGAGATTAAACAAATCTCCCTACATAAGTTTTACATATCTTGTATATCTGCTGTCTATCAAGCTTTATATACTCTTTAGAAAGTGCACATGGTGTTAGAGATTTTCTCTTTTTGTTCAGTACTGAGTGTGAAGTCTTTTCATACAGCCAAGACAGCCGATTGGAGGAAAGGCACCCCCCCCCCCCCCTCCACATAGGCATCTCAGAGCTGTCCTGTGAATAGTTTAACTCTCTGCTAATTTATTTATAGCAACCTCCTGACACAAATTTCAGACTGTTTTTTATCTCAATTGAGGAAGAACTTGTCAAAACTCATCATGCTGATAACAGAACAGAGCAAGAGAAAGCCACGGGACTCAGGGCTTTGAAGAGAGATCAGAAAACACTGTAGATAGATATCCTAGGTCAAATTTCATGAATCAGGTTTACATCAACTTTAAGAATTTAGAAAAGATCTGTAAAGAAGAGTGGATCAAAATCCCTCCTGAGATGTGTGCAAACCTAGTAACCACCTACAAGAAACATCTGACCTCTGTGCTTGCCAACAAGGGTTTCTCCATCAAGTACCAAGTCACATTTTGCTTGAGGATCAAATACTTATTTTACTCACTGAACTGCAACTTAATTTATAGCATTTGTTTTATTTTTTTCTGGATTTTTGGATGATATTGTCTCTATCGTTTAAAATACACCCATGTTTTCCTGTATCACTCTGTTCCTCTTTCTTTTGCTCCTCTCTTCCCTTTCTTTTCTCTCTTTCTTTCTGTCTTCTTCGTAATGCTAATTACACGTTGTCTCATGTAGTAACCCATGAGTATTTTTTCCCTACTGTGGCCTTGTGGATCGGGAACAGGCTGTTTTCCCTGTTTTCCAAACTTTCCGACGGGACCGACTGTGGTTGATAGTCGTTAGCCGTCCATTCATAAATGTAGTCCTGTTACTGTTCCTGCTTGTATTTGCCTCATGACGGTTACTGTCTTTTATTGTTTTTACTTGAAATGTTCAATAAATATATTTTCAACACTAAAATACACCCATGATAAAAATGATAGACTCTTCATTTCATTGTAAATTGGCAAACTTACAAAACCTGCAGGGGATCAATTATTTTCCCCACTGTATATTATTAGGTAGCAAATGAACATGTCGCCCCCCCAAAGTTAAAAACAGAAAAAAAAAAGGGCAAGCATAAGGATTTCAGAAACTTTGACAAGGGCCATTAACTGTGAAAGCTAGATGACTGGGTCAGAGTATCTCCAAAACTGTAGCTCCTGAAGAACATTCCCAGTTTGCAGTGGCCAGGACCTACCAAAAGTGGTCCAAGGAAAGAAAACAGCAAATATAGACAACAGGGCCATGGGCAGCCAATGCTTAATGATTCACATGAGGAGTGAAGGCTGGCTTATGTAGCCCCATCCAACAGAAGCAGTAGAAGCAGAAACAGAACTGTAGCTCAAGTTGCTGAAAAAGTTAATGATGGTTCTAATAGACAGCGTTTAGAACACAGTGCATCACAGTTTGTTGAGCATGGGGCTGCAAAGCTACAGACCAGTAAGGGTGACATGCCGACCTGCATCCACAGCCAAAAGGTTTGAGGTGTATCCAAATTGAACATCTGTGTGATGTGGGAAGCCCAAACCCTGCAATTTACATGACTTATATGAGTAGTAGGATCTGCTACTGATGGCTTTGTGTCAGATACCATAGCATACCTTCAGAGATCTAGTGGAGTCCATGCCTTGACAAGTTATGGTGGGTGGTCATAATGTTATTGCTGATCGCGATAAAGATATACATATATATTTATATATATATTTTTTTTAGATGTCATGTGAGAATGTATAGATTCTATATGCATGCACTCACACGACTTGTACCTGCATAGTTTGTTAAATAGCTACTTTTGTGATTTTGTGTCTTTAATACACTGATTACGCAACCATTCTGCTTCTACTTTTTGCAATAGGCAACAAGTGACAACAGTTTACTAGTGTAATTTGACATTTTCTGTATCTCTGTCTTCAAAGTACCCAATTAATCAGCCCTGAAGAATGAGCTCCATGTAGAGGGAAGAAAGCCGGGAGATCAGAATCAGGAATGGATTTCTGTGCATAGAAACTGAGCTGAGCCCGGCTTGTTGAAAACTCAGAAGAAGTAGCTAATTAGGGCTGGCCCCTTTGTTGTTTTTCACAATCCTGGATGCCTGATCGCTCCGTCCGTTTTTGCATTATCCATCCCCGGATCGAGCATAGTGCGGCTGACCTGGCAGCATTATAGGAGGGACCGTACGGTATTGGATCATTCCCGGTAGAAGGACGTGGGATCCGTCATCTTTACAACAGGGCAGCCACACTAGCTGGAGAAAATCACCACCCGTGACTAGGAGATATGCCCATAATTTTGGCTATCTGGTAAGCCTACATCTATTAAGGTGGTGGATACACACTACTGCACTCTATATGAAGAGTCTTAACGGGGTGTTTATTATTACTCACGTATTGGGTGGGCTTCAATGAGTGGACTCTTTTTCTATATTTGTGCAATATGATAATTATTATATAGATTTTTTGGGGATTATATACACTACGGTGTATCTGAGGGTGATACACTATTTGAATATTTCATATCTGTGGGTTGTTCACTTTCTGTACACATATATGTTTCATTTAGAAGTTTATTCTACACAGCGCAGTTCCACATGTTTTTACTGTGTGTCTGGTGTTGTATATCACTTTGAGTTGCAGCAATAGTTGATATTAAGTAGCGCTGTCTTTTTTATTATACCTATTAACTCGTTATAACATATACAATAGGCATACTTCTAAGTTTTATCTTCAACTTTTTACTTAGAGTGTTTGCTACCTCCCCTTCTTCCTTGAAAGTAACCTCATTACCCTAAAAGTTTGTACTATGTACAATGGTAATACTACATTTACTAAAAAACTGGAGAAGACAGAATCTGGAGCAGCTGGTTGCATGGCAACCAATTAGCTTCTAGTTTCAGTTTGTCCAGTTAAAGTGGATGTAAATCTGATTCATGAAATTTGAGCTCTGCACGTATATCTGCAGTGTTTTCTTATCTCTCTCCAAAGCACTATGTCCTGTAGCTGTCTCTTGCTCTGTAGCTGTTATCAGCCTGACAACATCTAATCAAGTTCTCTGAGACAGGAGATAGAAGTGTGTGTCGGGGGAGGTTGCTATCAATAGATTAGCAGTCAGCTTGCGGTCTAAAAGCAGAGGTTTTTTTAAGAAAGCGCTGCCTTTCCTCCAATCAGCTGTCTTGGCTGTATGCCATTAATCCACTCCCAGTGCTAACCAGGAAGAGAAAAACTTTAACATGATCTGCACACTGCAGCTAGAAAAGGATCATAACAGCTTATTTTTTTACTGAGCTAAAATATAGCCTTTTATTTGTAAAGTGCCTATGCACATAGGCGCGTACACAAGCACCGTGTATTCTTCAATAAAAATAAAAATTGAAAGATCTGCCCTTTTTGGTCAGTAATTTATACCCCTTTCATTCGCACAATTGTGCATTCACATATTGTAAACGTGAGAATAAGCGAAACGCGAGAATGAAAAAAAAAACTGTTCACTTGACTGGGTATATGTGTGGGTTTACATCCAATTTAAGCTTTGAAAAACGAAAGCTAAAAGCTGACTGGTTGCCATGCACATCTGCTGGAGCAAATTTCATCTGCTCCAGGTTTAGTTAATTCCTCGCGATTAGCGTAAAGAAGGCCAAAATATATGAGTGGAGTCATAAGTTAGCAAAACACATTTTTATGAAAAAACATGCAACTGTGATGTCCCACTCCTCTGATAAGCTCCAGACACTAAAAACCCACTCCACCTTCCTTTAGGCCCCTTTCACACTGGGGTGGACGCTATTTTTAGCGGCGCTTTACCATTGGCCGAGAAAGGGTTAAAAACCACCGATAAGTGCAGCTGCCCCATTGTTTTCGTATGGGCAGGAGCGGTGTATAAAGATGCTGCTAGCAGGACTTTTTTTTACCGTCCTGCTAGCGCATGGCTCCAGTGCGAAAGCCCTCGGGGCTTTTACCGTGGAGAGACAGCAGCGTGCTATTTTTAGCGCAATAGCACCTGCAAAATGACCCAGTGTGAAAAGGGTCTTAAAATATGAGATTTAAGGTCCTATTAAGCCAAGCTGATCTTAAGATGTCAATTCATTTATTGATAGTATTGTGTGGGAAAAGAAAAACAATTTTTTTTTACTCTTGAAATTATAAATCTATTTAGAGTAGCTTGTTAAGAATGGTGTTTTGTTATATGAACTGTCTTCTGGTTAGCTTACAGGGGGCCATCTCTTCACCTGACAGCCACAAAAGGTGTCTGAAGGCTAACCCTGCCTAAAAAGTGATATTGTATGTAAAGTGTTCTTTAGACACACCTGTATTCGCTGAGGTAAGGTAACGCTGGAATCTGAGGGAATAAGCTGTATTCTCTGGGTACTTCCATCCATCAGTGCTGTATGTGCCACTTCTGTCTGAGTGCGAGAAAGCTGAAAGTACAACCAATTTTGTGCTTAACTAGTTCTGCCATTTTCTGTATATTGTTAACATTCATGCTGTACCCACATTTTAAAAATAGTTTATTTTAATCAAACAGAATCAACACAAAAACTAAAGGAGCCCTATGGTTACAAGATTGTCATACGGTCAGTTTGCATTTCCCAGGTTAATGACAAGTTTAACCTTAGAGTGGTTCTAAAATCAAAACATGTTTTACCTTAATGCATTCCCTGCTTTAAGATGAAGAAAATGTCCCAGTATTTGCATCAACTCTCTTCTTCCCCAAAACACTTACCGAGTCCTCTCTAGATCCAGCGCTGTTCCCAGTTGCAGCAGCACTTCTTCCTCTTCCTGGTCTCACAGGACAAAGAGGCAGCAACCGGAGCAATCAGTTCCTCCTGTTGTCAAATAAATCCTGTGAGGAGAGAGCAGGGGGTGTGGCTGAGCCATGCTATGTGTCTCTTATGGATACACACAGCCCGACTTAGGTGTGCAACCGCATTTGTGTCCCTATAGCACACAGCTTGCTATGGGGGCACATGCAGCGGGGAGGAGCAAAGAGCGCCGGTGGGGAAGAAGAGCAGGTATGGGGCGGCTCAGTATAACATGTCTTTTATTTTAGGGGGGAACAAAATTCTTTAGGATGTCTTCAATGTCTTCATGTACTGGTACAACGATCTTCCAGAGACTGTATCTTATCGACAATGTGAGACAGACCATATCAAAGAGAAAAATAGGAAGGCGACTGCTAACTGCTGTTACTTTCTGAGTTACTGACCTGTATGCAACAACTAGAAGTCAACATTTTTGATATGCATACTTGTTTTGTTTCTGGGCAGTATCTCAGGGGGTACTGAAGCCAGAGTATCAGCATGTAGCATTTTGATAGAGGTCAGCATTGGTTTCCTCTATGCTTTTCATGACAGGTTTTCTTTTAATACAGGCACAAACTGAGTCTGCTAGGGTAGGCTGTGGGGGTTGTAGCCTAGGGACCTCCCCCTGGGCGGAACTGAAAGTTCTGAAGTGTTGTGTTACAACTTTGCCTAGTATCTCCAGTGATAGGGCTGACAACCCATTTTGTTACAGAGAGGAGCTGTGTCGGTCAGTGAATATAAGAGAAATAAAACACACTTGCTATAAAACAAATGCCATGAATTAAAGTGGTACTAAAGTCCTAACTATAATTTAATCTGCTCCCACCCCCATTCTAACAACCTTGTGAAAGGAAGATGTGTATTCTTATCTTTTATGAGGGTGCTCCGGTCAGGTCAAGTGATCTCCCCAGTGGCCGAGTTCAAAGGAGAGGTAAGAGCACTGACAAATTATGAAATGCCTGTGCAGCGATGTCACCCACAGGCTTGCTATGGGGCATCCATTGTCAACTTTCCCTTCTCTCCCCTGATACCAGCCGCCATGAACTGATCACGTGACTGGACCGCTCTCAGAATAGGTAAGTATACACATCTTCCTTTCACATGGCAGTTAGGATAGGAGTTAGAATGGGGTTGGGAGCAGGTATATGAATAGTTAGAAAAAGCCTGGACTTCCACTTTAAGCTTGTGTGTGAAACACTGCATTAATATTGTGTTTATTTACAACAGTCTTTCTGTAAAAACAATAAATGCACACCATAGTGCTTTATAAAACAGGCTCCATTTTAATTATTTTATATTAGTTAAGAGCAATTACAATTGAGATGCAATTATAAAAGCTTTGATCAGTGAAGGGTGCAGCTGCAAAAAACAAAGTCATTTAAATGTAAATCTTTCTAAAATAATTTTTAAATAGATATGATTGCAGAAAAAAAAAACGGGTCAGTAATGAAAAAAGCAATCAGCTGCTGGAAGTCTAAAAGGAATTCTGGTGACTAGTCATTTCTCCTTTGCCTATTTTGGGGCACAGTACACGTCCAATTTAATAGTAAAACAAATAACTGTGTACTAAAGAATTGTTTGTATTTATAACATTTAAGAAAACGATCATCATTGCTTGGCATTTCACTGAATCATCTGAAATATATTCCTATGTATTGTCCTACGTATGCTGTATATTATCCCATTTATCAAGGAAAGGTACCCTCCTTCAATACTAAATACTCCACATTTTAAGAAACACTTCAAAGTGAAGGTAGCCATACTTATTAGATTAAAGGTGGCCTTGTAGCTCTTTAGGCACACTTAAAACTGATCTCCAGCTGTTAGTGAAGCTTAAATATTTCTTTTAGACAAAGCTGGTCCAAGCAAACCATTACCCTCACTAAGAGATGCAGCAGCTGAAAGTTCTGTATAAACTGTATGTAGCTTCAGCTACATACAGTACAGTATACATCACTGTGTTCTGTCCCAATCCCAGAACAAAACTGGAGCAGGGCTAAGCGTTCAGCCAAGAACAGTGAGCGTTGTATTCTATGAATTGGCTGAGGTTGAGAGGTGGGTGGCAACTTGGCACAACATGCAGAATGGAGATATTGTCAATAAAAATGCTCTGGGACTCAAGGCTTAGAGAGTTAAAGGCCTGGGGACTCAAGTGGTTAATTTTGTATAGTACTGTAGCTTTTAACTTACCTCTCCCATTTGCTGTTCAATAATCTGGTGGGCTATTTCTTCTATAGATGCCATGACCGGTCTTTAGAATGGTACCCCTGGGAGGAAGGATGGTGTTTAAGGAGTCCAGTTTTTGGTCTAAATGAAGCCTAGTATAATAAAAGGAATCAAATAACATCTATTACTTCCTGATATTTTAAAAGGTATTTAACAGAAATCAAAACGCAGTTCCATTTTATTACATCTGATTATGTATCTGCAAATAGTGAAGAACATGCAATTTCTGTGCTTCCTTTAAATTTTTATGCCGGCTATTAGGGCAGGTTCACATCATTACTTTTTATGTGCGCTACAACACAGATCAAAACATACACATGATCAGAAAATCACACAAGATCCTGCTTCAAAGCTATTATATGATAATCCGAATGTTAGTACACAGCTTTTCGAGAGCTGATCACAACAATTCATGCATAAATTATGATCTGAGGTCCCCATCTCACATACAATACTTGCACATGCACACTAGGGCTAATTTAGATAGGAACCAATGAACTAGTTCAAGACATTGGGCGCAGAAAACATCATCTCAGTACACAGAACATGTGTAACACACACACTTCTCAGGTGTAATTAAAAGGAATTAAATGTGGTTGTAAAATCACATGTATTAATTTGATTCTTTGTTTTAGGTCCCTGTTCAGTACAGTATGTGTGTGTGTGTGTTTTCCTAAAATTATAATGTTAAATACCTTCTTTGTAGAGCCCTGCTGTCCTTTCATGTGGCCTCCCTCTGCTCCCCTTCCCGAGTAAGAGAGCACAGTGGGAGGGGCTGGGATTCCCCTACGATGAATGCAAGCTAGCAGAGGGAGGTCATGTGTCTGCACAGCAGTGCTCTGCAAAGAAGGTATTTAGCATTATAATTTTAGGAAAACACACACACACAGTACTGAACAAGGACCTAAAACAGAGATCAAAGTAATACATGTTTCTTTACTTTACAAGCACTAGAGCAGCTGCAGGAAATAGAATTACACAGGCATGAGAGGAGAGGAAAGAAGAGGGGAGAGATGGGGGGAGAAGCAGAGATGCTGAGGGGATAGCTGGATGACGGAGGCACATAACTGACCACGATCAGAGATCAGCAACCAGTGGCAGCAGCACCATTAGGGGCGCCTCCCCCCTAATCTACATGTGGGGTGCCGGCTGCATGGATTTCAATGGGGGTTATTTTATTTATTTTTTAAGCACATGATTAGTGCCTGAGCGGTGGGCTTGGGACGCAGAGCACTGCACCTCAAACTCACCCATTAATATTCGCTATTGTCTTCCTGCTTCTCCTCCAGGCCAATCAGGAACCTGGTTCCTGATACCCGATTGGCCTGGAGTCTCAGGACCCACTTCATGTTTGGCCTGGAGGAGAAGCAACAGCCTGGCTCTTCTGGAGAAGCTGGATCGAAGAGCAGTTGACGAGCATCCTGCAGAGGAGCCAGGGAGAGTTCCCAGGGAGAGCAGGGGGGAGGCGCTGGAAGGCTTCCTCGGGGTCCGGGATTTGTCATGCTGCAACAGGTTCTCCTGCAGAGTCTTCACCAGATCCTCGTCCAGGTAGATTACTGCCGCCACCGTGTCCCCTGTCGCCCTCCAAGACTGCCAGGGTGTCCGAGCTTGGCGCTGACTGCGACTGCTGCTGAGCCATGTCCTCCTCTCCTCTGCACCACTGTATATCTTACTGCAAAGTCTCCGCCACAACGATCACTGCAAACCCAGCTCTGCCATTCTCAGCACTGGAGGAGAGCAATGCACACTGACACCTACCAAACCATTGACCGCCCGCCTCACACAACTACTCTACACAGAGATACTGTACTGGGAGCACTGAGAGCAGGAGGAGGGAGCAGACACTGCATGACATATATACACCCCTGTGCTTTATACACCCTCCTCTATATAGACCCCTCCGCAACTAAAGATTATTTTCATAATCGATTAGTTGTTGATTGTTTTAATTGGATAATGCATCTTAACCACTTCATCCCCGGACCATTTTGCTGGTCAAAGACTAGACCACTTTTTGCGATTCGGCACTGCGTCGCTTTAACTGACAATTGTGCGGTCATGCGATGTGGCTTCCAAACAAAATTGACGCCCTTTTTTTCCCACAAATAGAGATTTCTTTTGGTGGTATTTGATCACCCGTGCGGTTTTTATTTTTTGCGCTATAAACAAAAATAGAGCAACAATTTTGAAAAAAACGCATTATTTTTTACTTTGTTATAATAAATATCCCCCCAAAATATATAAAAAAAACATTTTTTTCCCTCAGTTTAGGCCGATACGTATTCTTCTTCATATTTTTGTTAAAAAAAATAAAATAAAAATCACAATAAGCGAATGATTGGTTTGCACAAAAGTTATAGCGCTTACAAAATAGGGGATAGTTTTATGGCATTTTTATTAATATTTTTTTTTTACTAGTAATGGCGGCGATCAGCGATTTTTATTGTGACTGCGACATTATGGCGGACTCATCTGACATGTTTGACACATTTTTGGGACCATTGTCATTTATACAGCAATCACTGCTATATAAATGCAGTGATTCCTGTGTAAATGACACTGGCAGTGAAGGGGTTAACCAGTGGGTGGCAGTGTAGGGGTTAAGTGTTCCTAGGGGTGTGTTACTAACTGTTGGGGGCTGGGCTTTCTTTTAGTGAACACTGATCTCTGCTCCAATCACATGGAGCAGAGATCAGCGTCACTAGTTTCTAGGCA
Organism: Lithobates pipiens; assembly: GCF_037356315.1. Lineage (NCBI taxonomy): Eukaryota > Metazoa > Chordata > Amphibia > Anura > Ranidae > Lithobates > Lithobates pipiens. The sequence goes on along the minus strand of NW_027507903.1, from coordinate 252,273,253 downwards.
GAACGGTGAAATGCTGTTTACAACGGCATCTCTCCGTTCAGCCGCCTCGTGAGACGATTGCGGGTATGCCCGCGGCGATCGAGTCCGCGGGACCCGCGACCGGACTCACGGGGGTCCCGACCAGTACGTGAGCGGCGGCATTAGAAATTGGACGTACCTGTACGCCAATATGCCTGCCCGTGCCATTCTGCCAACGTACATTGGCGTGCGCTGGTTGGGAACCGGTTAAAAAAAAGTGTGGTGTATAATCCAGTTAAAGGCCGCCCACCACATATATACTGCGGCAGGGTGACTCTATTATGCGAAACAACGTACCTGTAGACAGTGTGGGTGCGACGCTGGGGTAACACACGCACAGGTCCAGTGGACTCGATGTCCGCCAGCCACCTGCGAAATCGCTTCACAGAGAGGCAGACCGGGGATCTGCCTATGTAAACATAGACCTGCATTATAACTTTATTCCCATGTAGTCTAAAAATATTGACAGTGTGGTGGGAGTCGATATATGCCCCTGTTGAAGGCCTATCTGGTCGAAAAGCATAGGGCAAGGCTTATCGCTCCCCACATTGCCTTGTACTTTTAGCCATGATCACTTTTTATCCTTGTACACAGTTTTTTAGCAATAAATTACCATTTTTGACCTACACTATGTGGAAGCAAATTTTTTTCTTCACATACCATCCAGACGGGAGTGAATCTGCTTTCTAGTCAATCTTTACCGTCGGACTCCCTTGGATTCCATTCCTGAAGTTCTGGGCCCATTGGAGTTCCACACACTTGCCGATTGCGGCACCATGCCTGCATGACTATGTCGCTGTCAGAAACCATGAATCAGACCGAGACAGAAATACAATTAAATCACACTTGTTTATTAAATAAAAAAGGTAAATAGAAAAAGCGTAGTCAAAGCATAGCCAGAGTACAGTAACCGGATCGAGTAGTCAGCCAGGCCAGAGTTCGATAACCAGATGAGGTGTCAGGGATCCAAGTAGATCAACAGCAAGCAGGATAAGGAGCCAGAAGGGATGTCAGCAAACCAGTCTTTAAACAGAACCGCAGGAGATGGTTTCTTGTGATGTGACCAGAAAAGAGCCCATCGCACCCTTCTGGGAGAGAGTCGCTTAGCCTCAGATAAGAATGTAAGATTCTTATGGTCAGTAAGAATAAGAACAGGCACAGTGGTACCTTCAAGGAGATGTCTCCATTCTTTCAGGGCTAAAATGATCGCCAACAGCTCCCTGTCATCAATCTCATAATTGCACTCAGCAGGTGACAATTTCTTGGAAAAGTAGCCACACTGATGCATAGCGCTCTCAGAGTTAGGACGTTGAGACAGAAGGGCGCCAACTCCAGTCTCAGAAGCATCAACTTCTAGGATAAAAGGCAACGTAGGATCAGGATGTGTCAAAACAGGAGTAGAAACAAAGGCAGCCTTGAGAGTCTCAAAGGCCTTAAAGCGGAGGTCCACCCTAAAGTGGACCTTCCGCTCATCGGAACCCTCCCCCCCTCCGGCACCACAATTGGCACCTTTCAGGGGGGAGGGGGGTGCAGATACCTGTACAGTACAGGTATCTGCACCCACTTCCGGGATAGCTCTCTGCGGAAAGGGGCGTAGATTACGCCCCTTTCTGCAAGTGCCCGCCCCTTTCCGCAAGTGCCCCGCTGCCTGCTGGGAAAACACACAGATCCCAGAGGCAGCGGGGACCGTCCTTATTGCGCAGCGCGGCTCGTGCATGCGCAGTAGGGAACAGGGAAATGAAGCCTAAAAAGGCTCCATTTCCTGATTCCCATACCCAAGATGGCGGCGGCAGCACCCGAGAGACGATCTACAGATCGGCTTCGGGTGCCGACATCGCGGGCGCGCTGGACAGGTAAGTGTCACTATTTTAAAAGTCAGCAGCTGCAGTATTTGTAGCTGCTGGCTTTTAAAAAAAAAAAAAAAAAACGCGGAGTCCCGGCGGACTCCCGCTTTAATGGACTCGGGAGACCAACTCTGTGAGTTACCGACCTTTCTGGTCATATCAGTCAGGGGCTTGACCAGAGACGAGAAGTTACGAATAAACTTCCGATAGTAGTTGGCAAAGCCCAGGAAACGCTGCAGAGGACGTAAACCCACGGGTCGAGGCCACAGTAGGACTGACTAAAGTTTCTCTGGGTCAATGGAAAAACCAGCAGTGGAAATGACATAGCCCAGGAATGTAACCTGTTCATGACGGAACTGGCACTCCTGCAGTCTACAATAGATTGTTCTCTCTTAGTTTCTGAAGCACACGACAGAAAATATGAGGATATCATCGAGATAAACCACCACACAACTGCAACAAATCTCGGAGGACATCGTTAATAAATTCCGGGAAAACTGCCGGGGCGTTCCAAAAGGCATTACCAGGAATCCATAATGGCCTGTTCTGGTATTAAACGCAGTTTTCCAATCGTCGCCCTCCTTAATGCGCATGAGATTGTATGCTCTTCTCAAGTCAAGCTTCGTGAAAACCGTTGCTCCCTTGAGGCGGTCAAATAACTCTGTAATCAATGGAATAGGGTAGGCATTCTTAATCGTGACACGATTGAGACCCCTAGAATCTATACAAGGTCTCAGTTCACCGCTCTTCTTCACAAAGGAGAAACCAGCACCAGCAGGAGACGAGGATTTGCGGATGAAACCTCGGGAAAGTGCGTCAGCAACATACTCCTCCATTGCCTTATCCTCCAAGACCGACAAAGGGTAAACCCGGCCACGAGGAGGTATGGCACCAGGTTGAAGGTCAATTGCGCAATCATAAGACTGGTGTGGAGGCAAACTACCAGCTTGACCTTTATCAAAGACATTGCTAAAATTGCAGTACTCCTCCGGCAGGGAGGGGAGTGAAGAGATGCACAGGACTTTGGATACCTTCAGGAAGCATGCCTCATTGCATTGTAGTGACCAGGAGAGAACCTCAGCACGGAGTCAATCAAAAGAGGTGTTGTGAGTCTGTAACCAAGGATAACCAATAACCAGAGGAACCCTGGGTGAGGAAATACATTGGAATTGGATTATCTCATGGTGAAGAGCCCCTACGGCCATGGACAACGGAACCGTCTCATGAGTCACATGGGCAGGCTGTAAAGGTCTCCCGTCAAGAGCCTCAATGGCAAGTGGAGTGTCACGCAACTGCAGCGGAATCGAGTGCTGTGAAACAAATGCTGCATCAATGAACAGGCCTGCAGCCTCAGAGTCAATTGGAGCCTGTATCTCGATGGACGACTCATCCCAAGAAAGGGTGACCGAAACCAGGGGCTTATCCTTCTGGATAACTGGGGACGAAACAACGACACCTAAGGTCTGTCCATGACAGGACCTCAACGTTCGGGCGTTCCCTGGACGGGTAGGACAAGACTTCAAGAAGTGACCTACCTGGCCACAACAAAAGGTACAATCTCTCCCTCCTCCTAAAGGCTCTCTCATCCGCAGTCTTCACTGACTGACTCGGTACCAGGAGGCATGGAAGGTGAGGGAGGCATGGGTGGGACTACAAAGCTTGGAGGCAAAGGTACAGGAGGCTTCCGCAAGCGCATCTTAAGAGAAAGTCTTTCTCTGAGTCTGGAGTCAATGAGGATGGCAAACGAGATCAAGCTCTCCAGCTCAGTGGGTATATCTCGGGCTGCTATCTCATCCTTGATGGAATCCGAGAGACCATGAGAAAAGCAGCTACGAGGGCCTCATTGTTCCAAGCAACCTCTGCTGCCAGAGTTCGAAATTCAATGGCGTAGTCGGCAACAGTTCTCGCACTCTGTTTGATGGACATGAGGCACTTGGCAGCAGAAGCGGAGCGTGCGGGAACGTCAAATATCCTTTTAAAGGAGGCCACAAAGTCAGGGTAACTCAAGACAACAGGTTTTTGCGTCTCCCATAGAGGGTTAGCCCAGGCCAAGGCTCTCTCAGAAAGCAAAGATATCACGAAACCTACTTTGCTTCTGTCCGTGGGAAACGCCTGGGACAGTATTTCGAAGTATATCTCAACCTGATTGAGAAACCCTCTGCATTGAACTGGATCACCCCCATATTGCTGGGGAAGCAGAGCGGTACCAGACATACCTCTTACAGAGGTAATACTCAAGGTGGGTGCCTGCACAGAGACTGGCGCAGCAGCAGGGACAGCTTGCGACTCAGGTTGTACTGGTGAGCCGTGCAACTCAGGAGCGTTTGTAACGCCATGGCAAACTGATCCATGATCTTACCCATCCAATCTGGAAAAAATATTACCAACAAGTGGCTTGACTGTATCTTCTGAATTCATGGCCTTCGCCTACTGTCAGAAACCATGAATCAGACCGAGACAGAAGTACAATTAAATCACACTTGTTTATTAAATAAAAATAAAAAGGTAAATAGAAAAAGCGTAGTCAAAGCATAGCCAGAGTACAGTAACCAGATCGAGTAGTCAACCAGGCCAGAGTTCAATAACCAGATTGGGTAATCAGCCAGGCCAGAAGTCAGGGATCCAAGTAGAGCAACAGCAAGCAGGATAAGGAGCCAGAAGGGATGTCAGCAAACCAGTCTTTAAACAGAACCGCAGGAGATGGTTTCTTGTGATGTGACCAAGGCAAAGGTGAAGTGAGCTGGACAGCTTTAAGTAGGCAGGTCAGAAGAGCATGATCAGGAACAGCTGGTAACTGTGGAGAGAGATGAGAGCTGGCAATTAGCCGACAGCTGAGCAGCCAGCCCAGAGAAGGAAGGACTAAGCCAGCCCTGACAGTCGCCGACATTGGAGTCCACCGGTTCCGGTAAGAGCATATGCATATTTTTTTCTTTGTTGATGAATCACCATCTTTGATGTTCTCTGTACCGGACAGTGTTCAGTGCATTTCTCTTGATCTTTCACCACTCAGTGTTGGATGTGGAGGCTCCTCTTTATATCATTATTTTTCATGTTGGACATTATTTCATATCTTTTCACTTTACTGATTCATTAGTGATTGGATGTTTTGGTTTGTTTCAACCTGAACTTTTTACAGATTGGACTTTTCACAGTTCTCTCACTTGATGCACCTGATATTTATGTAATTTGTCATTTGATTGGTTATCACTTATATGATTTATCGCATTCACATTTTCACATGTGAGTTTATTGGTTAGCGCTACATCACTTATCACTATGTAAACAAGGTAGATCACCGTTCTGACAGGGGAGGACACTGAGATTGTCTGTTCCTAGTAATGAGGAACAGCGATCTCTGTGTTGTCCCAGTGAGTCCACCCCCACACAGGTAGAACACCTTGATCTCCCCTAGTGTTAACCCCTTCCCTGCCAGTGTCATTTATACAAAATCAGTGCATTTTTTTTTTAGCACTGATCACTGTATTGGTGTCACTCGTGTCACTTGGGGTAGGATTTTGTGGAAGTCCCGCAAAAAACAAAAAAAACAAAAAAAAAACAAAATCGCTTATCACCGCACTTACTAGTAAAAAAATAAAATTAAAAGTCCATAAATCTATCCCATAGTTTGTGGACACAATAATTTTTGCGCCAACAAATCAATATACGCTTATTGCGTTTTTTTGTTTTTTTTTTAAACCAAAATTATGTAGTAGAATACATATTAGCCTAAAATGATGAATACATTTTTTTTTTATATTTTTGTTGGATATGTATTATAGCATAAAGTAAAAAAAAATAGTTTTTTCTTCAAAATTATCGCTTTTTTTTTTGTTTATAGCGCAAAAAATAAAAACCACAGGAGGTGATCAAATACCACCAAAAGAAAGCTCTATTTGTGGGAAAAAAAGGACATTCATTTTATTTGGGTACAGCAGCGTCGCACGCTCGCGCAATTGTCAGTTAAAATAATGCAGTGCCGTATCGCAAAAAATGGCCTGGTCATTAAGGGGGTAAAACCTTCCGGGGCTGAAGTGGTTAATATGTAAAGTTTAAAAAAGAAGGCAATTTATTCTTAAATATCTATATGTCTTGGTAAGTATAAATAACCAACTATATGGTTAGGGAGAAAAATCTCGAATCCACTCTGAGAATAACAGACAGAATATATAGCTACAAGCATCATTCAGATATCAGCTTTTTCAGCCGGCGCTTCCCTACACCATAAGAATAATCATAGCAGCTGTTCCGCTGCTTGATCCTTCTTACAGGAGCCGAGATGGGACGCTGCCGCCCCCCCACCGATGCTTCTACCGACTCGCCAATACGATCAAAGCCAGAATCGTTTTTTTTTTTTATTATTATTTCAGGCTTCCCAGCCTAGAGGTGAGATGTGGGGTCTTATTGACCCCATATCTCACTGTAAAGAGGACCTGTCATGCCATATTCCTATTACAATAAAGTAAAATAAACAATACATTTTTTTTTTAAAGTGCCCCTGTCCCCATGTGCTTGCATGCAGAAGTGAACGCATACGTAAGTCCCGCCCACATATGAAAACAGTGTTCAAACCACACATGTGAGGTATCGCTGCGAACGTTAGAGCGAGAGCAATAATTTTGGCTCTAGACCTCCTCTGTAACTCAAAACATGTAACCAGTAAAAAAAAATTAAAGCATCACCTATGGGGATTTTTAAGTAGCAACGTTTGGCGCCATTCCACGAGCGTGTGCCATGTTAGGTATCTATTTACTCGGCGTAACTTCATCTTTCACATTATGCAAAAACATTGGGCTAACTTTACTGTTTTGTTTTTTTAAAAGCACAAAACTGTTTTTTTCCCCCCCAAAAAAGCGTTCAAAAAATTGCTGCGCAAATACCGTGCGAGATAAAAAGTTACAACGACCACCACTAAAAAAACATATATAATGTTTTGGGGTTCTATGTAATTTTCTAGCAAATAAATGAGGTTTTGTACATGTAGGAGAGAAATGTCAGAATTGGCCTAGGTGCTCCAGAACGCCTGATGGTGCTCCCTGCATGTTGGGCCTCTGTATGTGGACACGCTGTGTAAAAGTCGCCATACTCGGGAGTAATAGCAGAATGTGTTTTGGGGTGTAATTTGTGGTATGCATATGCTGTGTGTGAGAAATGACCTGATAATATGACAATTTTGTGCAAAAAAAAAAAAAAAAAGGAAAAAATTATCTTGATTTTGCAAAGAATTGTGGGAAAAAAATGACAACTTCAAAAAACTCATCATGCCTCTTACTAAATACCTTGAAATGTCTTCTTTCCAAAAAGGGGTAATTTGAGGGGTATTTGTACTTTTCTGGCATGTTAGGGTCTCAAGAAATGAGATCAGTACTTCAGGTGTGATCAATTTTCAGATATTGGCACCATAGCTTGTGGACTCTTGGCCAACATTTATGAAGAAAAATTACTAATCTGCTAAATTTTATAACAGAAACAAAGAAAAATTATTATTTTTATTTATTTATTATAGAATTTTCGGTCTTTTTTCTTTTATAGCACAAAAAATAAAAAACCCAGCGGTGATTAAATAGCACCAAAAGAAAGCTCTATTTATTTGTGTGGAAAAAAAGGACAAAAATTTCATATGGGTACAGTGTTGCATGACTGAGTAATTGTCATTCAAAATGTGAGAGCACCGACAGCTGAAAATTGGTCTGGTTATTAAGGGGGTTTAAGTGCCCAGTGGTCAAGTAGTTAAATATAATGCACAATAAGGTAGAAGTTTACTTTAAAATGTAATTATAATGCCTTCTATTACCTCCCGTCTATCAGCCTTCACTTTCTCTGGGTTCCGATGCTGATCTTCCCTGCACACAGTCTTTAAATAGATTTTTTTTTTAAAAACAAAAAATGTGTTATACTTACCTGCTCTGTAATGGTTTTGCACAGAGAAACCCCGACTCTCCTCTTGAATGAATGAAATACTTATATAGCGCACAATGCGAACTGAATCGCCTCTAGGCGCTGTGGCGAGCTTTGATCATCTGCTAAAAGAGGAAGGTCTTGAGTTTTTTCCTAAAAGCCAGGTGATTTTCTTCCAGGCGGATGTTGATTGGTAGAGCATTCCATAGCCGAGGCCCTTGGACAGCGAATCTCCGATCACCCTTGGATTTATACCGGGCTTTGGGCACGAGGAGGAGGTTTTTGTTGGCTGATCGAAGACTGCGGTTTGGTGTGTAATGATTTATTTTCTCCATTAGGTATTGCGGAGCTTCTCTATGCACGCATTTGTGGGTGAGGCAAAGGGTCTTGAACTTGATCCGATTTTTTACGGTTAGCCAATGTAAGCTCCTCAGTGAAGGAGAAATGGATTCCCAGGGTTTTTTTCCTGTTATCAGCCTTGCCGCCGTGTTTTGGATCAGTTGTAATCGCGCAAGTTGATATTGTGGTAATCCTATGTAAAGCGAGTTTGCGTAGTCCAGTCGTGAATTAATGATTGTTCCAACTACCACTGCTTTGTCATTCTTTGGGATAAAAGGGATGAGTCTGTGAAGCATGCGCAGCAGATGGTGAGATCGACTGACTACAGATCCTATTTGTACATCCATTGACATTTGTGCGTCTAAAATAACCCCGAGACTCTTCGCTTTGGTCTTTGGGGAGATAGTCCTCTTAGGCCCCTTTCATACAGGCAGACCGTATGTCCGTTTGTTATCCATCCATTTTTGGATGACAAACGGACATACATGTATCCCTATGGGATAACGGATGTCAGCGGATGAACATCTGCTGACATCAATCTCCGCTATGATCCGAAACTGATGATAGTGGAAAACCCTATTTTTTCATCCGTCTGAGGATCAGATGAAAAACGGACAGACTGTCCATTTTCATCCGATTCCCCCATAGAGGAAAGTGGAGATCTGACCGGAGGGGGACTTGTCATCCGCCGGCTCAGCGGGGATCAATGGAGCAATCCCCGCTGAGCAAGCGGATGGCTGAATACGGATCCTCCCGGGATCCGCACGCGTGAAAGGGTCCTTATGGCAGGGCTCGACAAAACCCAGGCGCCAGGTCGCATTGGCGACTAGAATTAGAGACCTGGCGCAGCACAGCTGGGGGTCTCCTGTCTCAGTGGACCCCCCCGGCGTGATTGCGTCGGGCCGCGCCGCCGGCGGCCGGTAATTGAGCCCCCGGCTTTGAGGCCTTCTGTGATCCTATTCCCTTCTGTGATCCTATTCCTTCTGGAATCTGGCGCCCTCTTGTGGTGGCCGTTGGAATTACAACCAGCAATGCTAATGAAGATATCTCCTTCCATTTACTTAGAACACCTAAACATATACACACACACATATATTATATATATATATATATATATATATATATATATATATATATATATATATATATATATATATATATATATATATATATATATATATATATATATATACACACACACACACACACTTTTTTTTTTCATTCTAACACTCTAGAGAGTAAAATGGTGGTCGTTGCAATAATGTCTGTCACACCATATTTGCACAGCGGACTTACAAGCGCACTTTTTTTGGGGAAAAATAATTTATTTAATAAAAAAAATAAGACAACAGTAAAGTCAGCCCAATTTTTTTTTTATATTGTGAAAGATAATGTTACGCCGAGTAAATTGATACCCAACATGTCATGCTTCAAAATTGCGCCCGCTCATGGAATGGCGACAAACTTTTACCCTTTAAAATCTCCATAGGCGACGTTTAAAAAATTCTACAGGTTGCATGTTTTGAGTTAGAGAAGGTCTAGGGCTAGAATAATTGCTCTCACTCTTCCGATCGCAGCGATACCTCACATGTGGGGTTTGAACATTGCTTTCATATATGCGTTCGCTTCTGCACGCAAGCTTGGCGGGACAGGGCGCGTTTAAAAAATTTTTTTTTCTTTATTTTAACTTATTTTTTTCACTTTTATTCCTATTACAAGGAATGTAAAAATCCCTTGTAATAGAAAAAAGCATGACAGGTCCTCTTTTATATATGAGATCTGGGGTCAGAGAGACCTCACATCTCATATTTACACTAAAATGCAATTAAAAAAAAAATCGTCATTTGAAAAAAATAAAACAAATAAAATGTCCCTCTAAGAGCTATGGGCAATGACTTGGAGACAGGTGGGGGCTGGGGGCGCTATCTTCCCCTCACTCGTCTCCATGTCAGGCCAGGGACAGGTCCAGATCGCCGTCACGGATCTGGCTCGGAACTTTTTTAGCTGGCTCCTAGATTCCAAGCAAATATTTGTCAACCCCTGCCTTATGGGTTCCCCAACAACACTTCTGGCTCTTCCTGCATTCAGAGTGCCCCAATACCAAGCTGCAAAGTGTAATATAGAGTGCCGCTACAGCCAGGTAAAAAAAACTTCTGTCTTTAGAACCACTCACTTCTTGCCCAGGGCTACATGTTCCATTCACAAGTTCTCAGGCACTTACAGACATGTAAGGAGGATGCACTGAGCTGTATGTGTGCTTCACTGTATTTCCTGATATGTAAACATATAACACATTCTGTATGCAGACCAACTAATCAGCTGGCCGATTAATCGATTATGAAAATAGTTGTCAACTATTTTCATAATCAATTAGTTGTCAATTGTTTTGGCCCTACTGTAATCTTACAGATTACATTACTGTATGAAATCATTTCACATCCTTTTTAGAGGTCGACCGATATATCGGCCGATATTTGCAGTTTTTTAAATAATCGGCATCGGCCGATTGTGCTGATAAAAAGCCGATTTAGAACTATGGGACTTTGAAATGACTTCTGTAAGAAGTCAGTGTGAGTTGCCTGAGTCGTCATAGCAACACTTTCCTCCTCTCTGGGCAGACTGCCAAGAAAAGAACAGAAAGATACAATGTTTACACTTGAATGAATGAAGTCATCTCTGTGTGTAGAAGTTCTCAGTTTAACCATTTAAAGACTAAATCTTTTCTGACACTTGTTGCTTACAAGTAAAAATCCTGTATTTTCTGCCAGAAAATCACTTAGACCCCCCAAAAACTATATATATTTTTTTAGCAGAGATCCTAGGGAATAAAATAGCGATTGTTGCAATATTTTATGTCACACGGCATTTGCACAGAGGTCTTTCAAATGCATTTTTTTGGGGAAAAAAAATACACTATTTAAAAATAAAATAAAAACAGTAAAGTTAGCCCATTTTTTTTTTTCGTCCAAAAGTTTTGACTACCTGTTTTTATTTAATACATAGGTTTTTTTTTTTTTTTTTATCTAAATCATACATACAAGTAAACTGATTGGAGGTTTTTTTTGTTTAATAAATGTTTAAATGTAAGAAATTTCACTTATGAAGGCTGCTTTCACACTGGAGCGTTGATGGTAAAACGCAAGTTTTAGCGGCTCTTTACCATCATTTTAGCGGTGCTATTTGGCTGCTAGTGGGGCACATATAACCCAGCTAGCGGCCAAGGAAGAGGTTAAATGCACCCATGAAGCACTGCTGCCAAATCGCATTGCATGCGCTTCGGCAGTGGTGCCCATTCATATCGATGGGCAGGAGTGGTGGAGGAGCCGTATACACCACTCCAAACGTGCTGCTTGCAGGACTTTTTTTTAAGATCCTGCCAGCGCATCGCCTCAGTGTGAAAGCACCCTGTCTTTCACACAGACTGCAGGGGAGCCATTTTGCAGGCACTTTACAGGCGCTATTTTTAGCCCAAAAGTGCCTGAAAAACGCCCCAATGGGAAAGGTGTGTTAGATCAAGGGGGATTAAAAAAAAAATAATAATAAATAAAAAAGGAAAAAAATAAAATAAATAAAATAAAATCGGCCTAACATATCGGCCCAAAAAAATCGGCATCATATATCGGCTATCGGCCGCCATGATTTCTAAATATCGGCATCGGCCAGAGAAAAACCCATATCGGTCGACCTCTAATCCTTTTTTTCCTAAGTGCTTTGTCCAGTTTTATATTATATATACTGTTCTGTCTGGAAATTTGAAATTGTCCATAGCAACCAAAAAGTGTCCCTTTACGTCAAAAGTGGTTTTAGACCAGCTAGAAAACAGCATTAGTAAATTAGAACACTTGCAGAATTGAGCGATAGTGAATCGTGGGGAAATACATTTTATTATTATTATTTTATAATTATCTATAGTTATTTTTATTATATTATAATTTATGGTTTTGTGTTTCAAACTTTATCATGCCCAGGATGTCTACTAGACTCTTGTTTGGACAGATTTGTGTGTTATTACTAAGAATTACAATATAAAACGCAAAATTTCTATGCAAAACAATTGTACTGCTTTGAGACACAAAAATCTGACATAATCATACCACCAGGGTGGTTAAAGGGGTTGTAAAGTTAAATGTTTTTTCACCTTAATGCATTTTATGCATTAAGGTGAAAAAACATCTGACACTGCCTGCGCCAATTGTTGCTTACAAGTTAAAATCTGTATTTTTTGCTATAAAATTACTTAAAACCCCCAAACATATATTTTTTAGCAAAGACCCTAGAGAATAAAATGGCAACAGCTGCAGTATTTTATGTCACACAGGGTTCATTTAACCACTTTCAGACCGGACCATTTTGCTGGTAAATGACCAGAGGTCTTTTTACAATTTGGCACTGCGCTGCTTTAACTGGTAATTGCGCGGTCATGCAATGTTGTACCCAAACAAAATTTGCGTCCTTTTCTTCCCACAAATAGAGCTTTCTTTTGATGGTATTTGATTGCCTCTGCGATTTTTATTTTTTGCGATATAAATGTAAAAAAACCAAGCACCGCCTTCAGGCTTTCTAAGGGCGTAAATTTTTGATTTCACTTCTCACTACCTATTACAGTTTTGAAGGCCATAAAATGCCAAGATGGCACAAAACCCCCACAAATGACCCCATTTTAGAAAGTAGACACCCCAAGCTATTTGCTGAGAGGCATTTTGAGTCCATGGAATATTTTATATTTTGCCACAAGTTGCGGGAAAATTACAAACTTTAATTTTTTTTTATTTTTTTTTCACAAAGTTGTCACTAAATGATATATTGCTCACACATGCTATGGGCATATGTGAAATGACACCCCAAAATAAATTCTGCTGCTTCTCCTGAGTACGGGGATACCACATATGTGGGACTTTTTGGGAGCCTAGCCGCGTACGGGGCCCCGAAAACCAAGCACCGCCTTCAGGCTTTCTAAGGGCGTAAATTTTTGATTTCACTTCTCACTACCTATTACAGTTTTGAAGGCCATAAAATGCCAAGATGGCACAAAACCCCCACAAATGACCCCATTTTAGAAAGTAGACACCCCAAGCTATTTGCTGAGAGGCATTTTGAGTCCATGGAATATTTTATATTTTGCCACAAGTTGCGGGAAAATTACAAACTTTTTTTTTTTTTTTTTTTCACAAAGTTGTCACTAAATGATATATTGCTCACGCATGCCATGGGCATATGTGAAATGACACCCCAAAATAAATTCTGCTGCTTCTCCTGAGTACGGGGATACCACATATGTGGGACTTTTTGGGAGCCTAGCCGCGTACGGGGCCCCGAAAACCAAGCACCGCCTTCAGGCTAAGGGCGTTACAGTTTTGAAGGCCATAAAATGCCAAGATGGCACAAACCCCCCCCCCCCCAAATGACCCCATTTTGGAAAGTAGACACCCCTAAATTTAGGGGTACACTAGTGAGACTAGGTAATAAATGGCGGGTGCCTGAAACTATAAAAAAATAACTAACCAACCAGCGTCACCTGTAACAGTTATATGGTGATCACTGGTGAAAGGGTTAACTAGGGGGCAATCAGGGGGCTTTAAGCTGGTAGTATATGGGGGTCCCTGGCGCTATAAAAAGCTGCGGCGAACCTAAATACCTACCTGCCTAACTAGCGTCACCTGTGACACTAATACAGCGATCAGAAAAACGATTGCTTATTAGGCTGGGTTCACACTGGAGCGATGCGGGAACGCCACGAATCCGCGGCGGGTTCCCGCATGACATGCCTCCCGGCGGCAGTTCACACTGCCCTATGCGAACTGCTGGGAGTGTCAGTGAAATGTTAATGACACCCCCAGATCAGTTCGCATATCGCAGTGCGATCTGCAAACTCGGATCGCATGGTGTGAACACCCATGCGATCCGATTCTGCTGCGGACCAAAAAAAGGGTCCCGTGCGAGTTTGCGGCGGGTGCGACACGAATTCAGCCATACTATCTGTATGGCTGAACTCGAATCGCACAGAGATCGGATGTGATTTGCACTGCAGTGCGGTGCGAATCACATCCGTTCTCATAAACCACTGCAATGTGAACCCAGCCTTAGTGACACTGGCGACGGGGGGTGATCACGGGGTTAAACCTTTATTGGGGGGTACATTAGAACTAAAGGGGGCTAACCCTAACTGCCCTAACAGTTATTACAGTCACAAATGACACCAATGCAAAAAAAAAAAAATGACATTGGTGTCACTGTGACTGGGGGGCAGGGGTAATTGGGGGGGGTGATCGGGGGGGTGTGAGTGTGCCTGGCATGTTCTACTGTGTAGTGTCATGTTGGTGCAACTCACCGATCCTCTCTCCTCGGTGTCGGAACGAAAAATACCGACACGGAGGAGAGAATACATCACTTCCTCTCCTGTGTTTACATTACAGGAGAGGAAGTGATGTCACGGAGCATTTTCATTCGTCGGGAGCGATCGCGAGGGGGTGGCCATGAATGAATGGCCGTCCCCTCGTCCGGGATCGCTCCCGAACGAATACCGACCGCCGCAGGCACCGGGCGGGGGCCCGATCGGGCCCCCGACCCGCGGGCAGGCAAGGACGTACATGTAAGCCCTTATGCCTGCCCGTGCCATTCTGACGACGTACATCGTCGTGCGGCGGTCGGCAAGTGGTTAAACACAATTTTGGGAAAAAATACACTTCAATTTATTTTTTAAAAACTAATTGGTAAAGTTAGCCCAATTTTTTTTGTATAAATGTGAAAAAATTTGGATTCTCATTATTTCCAGAATCCTGTAGCTCTAATATACACCCATCTCCAGCAGGGAGGGGGGAGTTGCATTAGTCTGCCCAGCCCCCCAAAATATTGAGCACCAACCCCCCACTGTCAGCAGCCATGATAAACGTGGTCAGTTTACTGAGGGGAAGACTGGAACAGGCAGGATTAGACAGGCATTGTACAACACATAAAAGGAAAAATTGACATAGCAAAAGCACAGTGCTACCTCTCATGCCTTAAAAGGAACAGCAGCTTTTTTTTTTTTTTATTTTTTTTTTTAGGGTTACAACCACTTTTTATCTTTGATCTGCAGATGATGTCAGTTAAAGTCACTGGCTCCTGCTGCTGTCAATCCTGTGAGGAGGGAGTGGGGCCGAGCCGCATTGTGTGTGTCCACAAAAGCACACAATCTGGCTCAGGAGCAAGCCAACAGGTGTGCCCCCATAGGAAGCAACTTCCTATAATGGCACACTGATGAGAGGAGGAGCCTAGAACACTGGCGGGGGGGGGGGGTTACCTAGAAGATGAGGTTCAGGGCTGCTCTGTGCACAGATCAGGCATGTATATTATATTTTAAAAAAAAAGCCTTTACAGCTGCTTTGACTTCTTATTCAACTATTATTTTCCTGCAGATTTACGTTTCTATTTTAGTAACCATTAATATTTTAACTTTTTTATTTTGTTTGTTAATATTTTTAGACATTTAAACACATACACATTTCACAATTCCAAAATGAGCAACACTGAAAAAAAACCAAACAAACACTTTACTATATTTGAAAAGATTTGCATCAGAATCATCATTTCAGTGTCAATTTAAATAAGGTAAATTACAGAATAAATGTAAACATTTTATCTACAGTAAGAGTCCATTCACACAGGAGCAACTTTGGATCCGACTTGAAGTTGTCCCAAGTTGCCTCAAGTCGACATGATAAAATCAATGTAAGTGAATGAGAGCCGTCTTAATGTACACTACTGAAGAAGTCGCTCCCACTTCAGAAAAGGTTCCTGTACTACTTCAATCCGACTTCTAGGCAACTTGTTCCCATTGATTTCAATAAAAGTTGCCTCCAAGTCTGATCCCCTGTCTTAACTGAAGCAACTTTCCAGGAAGTAAAAATAGTTTTCTGGGCAAACCCCTCCCTCCCACAGAGCTGATTATGTGATGGACCACTGGTAAAGTCCCCTGTCCTGGAGGCAACAAATAAAAATAATGAACGATCTTGGTTTCACAGCCGCGACGCCACCATTCATTTGAATGCAGAGGCCGAGCGTGACGTCTAAGTGGTTAAGGGCGATAGCAGGCGTACGCCTGCTGCACATGGCCGCGATGTCCGCCGGGCATGAGAGCCAGAACAGGGATGTGTGTATGTAAACACACACACACACACATCCCTGTTCTGACAGGAGAGAGATCTGCTGTTCCGATCTGTCTCTTCCTCTAGTCAGTCCCCTCCCCCCATAGTTAGAAACACACGAGAGAACACATTTAACCCCTTAATCGCCCCCTAGTGTTAACCCCTTCCCTACCAGTGACACTTAGACAGTAATCAGTGCATTTCTTATAGCACTGATCGCTGTATAAATGCCAATGGTCCCAAAAAAAGTGTCCAATCTGTCCGCCACTATGTCGCAGTCCCGCAAAAAAAAAAAAAAAAAAAAGACGCAGATTGCCGCCATTACAAGTAAAAAAATAATAATAAAAATGCCATGAATCTATTCCCTGCTTATTGCAATTTATTTTATACCAAAAATATGTAGAAGAATCTATATCGGAACTAAACTGATAAAGAAATGTATTCATTTTTTGTGTTTATAGCGCAAAAAATTTAAAACCGCCGAGGTGATCAAATACCAACAAACGAAAGCTCTATTTGTGGGAAAAAAAAGGGACGTCCATTTTGTTTGGGTACAGCATCTTAAAACGACGCAGTGCCATAACCAAAAAAATGGCCTGGTCATTAAGGAGGGGAAATTCTTCCAGGGCTGAAGTGGTTATTTGTTTTCAAACTGTTATGGGTAAAGTTCTGCTTAAGGGCCGGTTCACACAGCAGGCGAGGCGAGGCAACTCCGACTTGCCTCGCCGCGACCTGAGCGGCGACTTGCAAATGACTTCTGTATAGAAGTCAATGCAAGTCGCCCCGAGGTCGCCCAAAAGTAGTACAGGAACCTTTTTTCTGAGTCGGAGGGACTCGAGTCGCTCCTCTCAGAACGGTTCCATTGTACAGAACGGGGGCGACTTGCGAGAGCGAGGCGAGTCGTGTCGCCTCGCATCGCCCGCTGTGTGAACCGGCTCTTAAGGTAAACTCTTAACTCAAAATATGTACTCCTCTTGCAGTCCCGCCCCATCTTGGACATAACACAGGTCAAATGGCAGGACTGGGCGTGACTGTAAGCGGGCCCGAGATACAAATAGCCGAGTATGCTCGACTTGGCTCACAGTCACGTCCAGTCCCTGTGTTATGTTCATCATAGGGCGGGACTGGGCATGACTGTGAGCGGAGTCAAGCCGAGTACACTCGGCTATTTGTATCTCGGCGGCACTCAGGTCCTCTCACAATCAGCGGGGGAACGGCGCATAACACGCACCCACAGGTTCCCCCTGATTTTAAGGGGGAAAAAGGTGCGTGTTATACGGCAATAAATACGGTAAATTATACATAATTATTTTAAGGTTATTATCTGATTAATCAAAACAATAATCACCAACTAATCGATTATGAAAATAATAATTTGTTGCAGCCCTACTCCTCTCAAAAATCCTTAACCCTGAAGAAATCAGTGGGCTGGCTCTAGGGAAGAGTTATGCAATGACTCGATGTCAATTTAGAGAAGTGGGAGTTCCTATGCAGGCTGTAGTTGCATGCACACTGCCCCAATTAAAATGTATGTGATGCAGAGCCTCTGTAATTGAAAGAACTAAAATACAATAATTGAAAGAGGCAGGCCAGTAAAGCTGAAAAAAGCAGCTAGATGCTGCTGGACATTCTCCAGCCAGGAAAGAGACAGACTCTGACTTGCTGCAGCATCTAATGCACATTTTGAAATCATGCGATTTCAGATGAAGTCTTGTCTATATTCTCATCGCAAATGTTCCTGGCTTACAGGCTCCTCTGTAGTGGGTGCTGTAGCGATTACCAGCTGGATACATCACAGATAAATACACGTTTTGCCAGCACACAATGGATCTTCAATTGCAGTGGTCACATCACAACAGAATAAGTTAGACCTGCACGATTCCAGCTACAATGAGAATCACATTTTTTTTGCTTAGAAGATAGATCACAATTATTGTGGCGTAACATCATCTTTCACATTAAAACAAGACTTTACAGTGCGACATAAAATATTGCAGCAATTGACACTTTATTGCCTAGGGTCTCTGCTAAAATATATATAATGTTTGGGGGTTCCAAGTAATTTTCTAGCAAAAATTATTGATTTTACCTTAAGAAACAAGTGTCAGAAAAAGATTTAGACTTTAAGTGGTTAAACTTCCTGCATTTACACATTGTTTAAAAACTTGGCAGACTGCCTGGATTTTTTTCTTTACACACTGAATATTATCTTTTATACAAGAAGGAAGAGTTAGTTACAATATTTCATTGTAAAAACTTGGCAGACTGCCCGGATGTTTTCTTCTGACAGCTGAGTGAGCAGATAAGTCTCTCCACTTGTTACATGAAAGAATCAGCAAACACTGCAATAGAGATTGCAATAGATAATAGAGGGGTTGAATTGAGATCACAATTTTTTTAAAATGATTAATTGTCCAGCTCTGGAATAAGTGTAATGTTTTTGAGCCACGCAGGACCCCTTTTGTCAGGCATGTGGTGATTTCAGATGAAGCTACACTTTTACAAAGCGGCAGTCAGCCTAAGTTCACACTGGTGCATGAAAACATTGCATGTAATATGCACAAAAAAATTTAAATATTGCACTGCATTCCTGTGCACATCGAATGCGATGGCTGAAATTGCATCTGCACCAAAAATAGTGCAGGACCCTTTTTTTCTCCTGCACCTGAATAACACTGCATGGGTGCTCACACTTTTGTGATCTGTTTCAGGGTGTCATTAAAGCGGTTCTGCACCTAAAAAAAAACATATTAAAAGCCAGCAGCTACTAATATTGCAGCTGCTGACTTTTAATAAATTGACACTTACCTGTCCCAGGGTCCAGCGATGTCGGTGGCAGATGACAAGCGATCGCTCGTCTCTCTACTGCCCCCGCCGCCATCCTCTGTCAGGGAATCGGGAAGTGAAGCGTTGCGGCTTCACTGCCCGGTTCCCTACTGCGCATGTGCGAGTCGCGCTGCGCGTCTCTTCTGGTCCCCGCTGTGTCCTGGGAACTGTTTCCCAGAACACAACGGGGGGGGGGGGGGGCATCTGCGGCAGTCTGTCCCGGAAGTGGGTGCAGATACCTGGATTATCCAGGTAACTGCACCCCCTCCCCCCTGAAAGGTGCCGATTGTGGCACCGGAGGGGGGAGGGATCAGATTAGCGGAACTTCCACTTTAGGGTGGAGAACCGCTTTAAGATAACACTGAGCCTAGGTTCACGTGTGCAAACAGACATCGCATGTGATTCGCACACGCACTGCGGGGCCGATCGCATGCGATGTCTGCGCAATGCGAGTTTAGCCATACAGTTGTATGGCTGAACTCACATTGAATTTGCATGAGAAAGAAAGATGCAGGGACTTTTTTTCCCCTGCACTGAAATCGGATCGCATGGGTGTTCTCACCTATGCAACCCGATTCCTGTGTGAGTTTGCACTGCCAACTGTGAACGGATCTGGGGGTGTCAGTGCCAGTTCACATTGCTGTGATATCCGAGATCGGATGTGATTCGCACCACACTACACATCAAATGCGATCTCAGCCATACAGATTGTATGGCTGAATTTGCATCATATTCAGACCAAACTCGCACAGGTCCGCAGCAGAATCTGATCGCATGGGTGTTCACACCCATGCGATCCAATTTCTGTCCGAATTTGCAGGTCGCACTGCGATATGCAAACTGATTTGGGGGCGCTATTTACTTTTGACACTCCCAGCGGTTCGCATAGGGCAGTGCAAAACTGCTGCCAGGAGACATGCAATGTGTGAACCTGCAGTAGATGGCAGCAGTGTGAACCGACACTAAATGTATAGACACCCGTAGCAGTTCACAGAAGGCAGTTGAATTGCGGGAACCAGAGCTGTAATTACGCTGGTTTCGGTGTCGCACAAGTGTGAACCCAGGATAACACCCGATTGCGTGACTGCCATGTGATGGCTTTGGGGTGCGATGCAAGAAAGGCAGGAAATCTTGTGCGTTTACTTCATCGCATTAGCGTGAACCAGGGCTCAATGTGACCGGGGGCTAACGGCCTGCTTTATAACATCACCACAGTCAAAACAGAAGTCGATTTGACCCCACTAACAATTAGAAACTTGAATGAATGATCTGAAATTTTCTAAGGAAATCCTACTACTAGTGTATAGGCAGTTTTACTCCAAATGTGTAATAAAATCAGTGGTTATAAAGATACAAATATAAGGTGGGAGGGGAAGCCCCATACAGCTGTGTCAGGACACATGAGAGGGGAAGGCTGGGCTATAAATATATATAGACAGAGAAACACACGGTGATATGGTGTGTAATGCGGAGGGAAGGCCTGGCTCTGTCCAGGTATAGGCGCCATGTGCCGGTGCAGCCGCACACGAGCCTGTCATAGATCCACACTCCGCCATGCTCGCTTTCCCTCCCGCCTAAGGCGCGCGCACAGAGGGAGGGCACACAGAGCGTGCATAGGCGCGAGGGGGGGAGGAAGCTGCGTGTCCGGGAAGCTGTTCCTGTCGGGTGGAGGTCAGAGGTCACAGTGACAGGGTTAAAGCGTCACTCGGGCACGACGCTCCGGACGCAGTCACGAGTGAGGCCGTGCGGAGATAAGAGGGGGGGTTCCGCGTTGCTCCAGGGTCCCCGGTACATAGTGGCGCGCACACAGCCGCAGCCCCCTCCTTTGTAGTATCCCCAGGCGCTCGCACCGCCTCTTACCTGCGTCCCGGGAAACAGGCCTGGCCTCTGCGGTAGGCCGCACGGCTGCCAGAGGACGTGTTCTCGGTAAACTACCGCACCCGGTTCCCGGCGGGTCAGAGTTCGTGACCCTCCCTCAGCTCCGCCGAATACGCAGCTCCTCCCCGTGACCGGTGCGTAGCTGAAAGCGCGCTGACGTCAGCGGGCGCCCTGTGCGGGATGACGCACTAAGGAAGAGGGTTGAGAGGATGGCTGCGGAGAGGGGGCTCTGTGTAATGAATGGAAGGAACTATGTGCTGGATAGAGAGGCTTTATTTCTTACATAGGTCCTTATGTGAGATAATTCCAGCCTTTGTATGAAGGAGCCTTCATGGGCTTGGTTACACCAAGGTGTTTAATGCACCTGTGGCTCCATTGCAATCCATGAAACCAACTTCAAGGTGTAGTGACTACAACATGTGGGTCATGTATGATACCTGAACTTTGTGAGAGTAAAAAATGTCAGTGTGCAGTGGCGCTGCTGCATGCACTGTAGTGCTGGCCATACACTATAGGAAAAACAAACTTTCGGCCTTGAGCACAAACGATCAGGTAATGACCGATAAATCGTTCAGTGGACGTAAATTAATGCTTTTTTCTCTCTTTTATTTTTATTTTTTGCATATACCTATTGCAGACAGTTTGCATAGGAAACATGGTGGTTATTTACTAAAGGAAAATCCACTTTGCACTTGGAAGTAAAGTCGCTGTAAATCCAAGGGGGACATGCGAAGAAAATAAAAAAAAACAGCATATTGGCTCATACATGATAAAATCAGCAGAGCTTCCACTCATTTCAGATCTACCCCTTAGATTGAGAGCGACTGCACTTCCAAGTGAACTTGCAGTGCAAAGTGGATTTGCCTTTTGTAAATAACCCCCTTTACCCTTTCAATTTATCGTTCATTCGGCAGAAAATTTCCACACTTGTCCTTCATTTCTTCAGCTCAAAAACATCCCAACAATTATCGATTTTGTGCCCATTAAATGGCCAAAAAACAAACTGTCTAAATGACTGAATTTTGGCCGATTTTTCATATTGTGTATGGCCAGCATAAGGCTTGAAGCAAAAATGTTAAATCGTGCAACTTACCAATTCATAAAGCAGAACTAAAGTCTGCAGAGTCCCTCCCCAGCTTCTTCCTGGTGCCAGCCTTTGGCTGTCTTGATTGGCAAGCATATGATGACATCCCTCCTATTGCACATTCAGAAGTCCTTCATCTTGGCCTACGGGCAATGTACTGGAAATTAGAATGAGCTGCATATGTGCAACTTAGTGTACATTCTGCAAGATATTGCAAACAAGCAGGTGTGTATTTTATTGCAGAAGAGACCATGCATGTTTCTTCTGCAATAAAGAACCTACCTGGTGACATTTTCTTTAACGTTGTCTGCGTTAAAGGTGATGGATGCATGATTTCTTTAAGGATTTTTTTTTTTTTACCGGTGAGTATGATGGTTCCAGATAGCAGACTTCTGATTACAGCATTGTCAGTCTTGGAGGCAATGATAGTGTAGTAACAGATTTACCGTAGGTGGACTTGGCTTACAAAATAAAGCAGAACTACAGGTAACACTTTATAAGCAGTTTTCCCCTTTCGTATAAGCCCTGGTTCACACCAGGGCAGCTTTGAAGTCATGTGACTTCAAAGCCAACTATCAGTGCGATTTCATGTATGGCTTGCTGACATCTGTTCAATTTCGTTAAACAAATGTCAATGCAAGTCACAGAGAAATAGTGCAGGAACCTTTTTATTTTTATTTTGGACGGTTTCATTGCCACAAATACCCCATTTGTGGCAATGAAATGATCCAAATCTTTAAAATAAACTTGTCGTGCAAACTTGAACTGTTAAGTCACACTGATGTGAACCAGGACTAAAGGTTTTAGATAAAGGATGACTACTATAGGTCACTTTTATAATGGAATTTAAACGGCTCTCTTTTTTACAGCCAAGGAAGCTGCCGTCTTAAGCCCCATATACACGGGCCGAATGTCGGAAGAAATTGACCGGTTCAAAAAAAAAAAAAAAACTTCAGTCGAACGTGCATGCTGGAAAACCAGCAGCCAATCATCTCCCGATCAGTGCTCTTAGCCAATGGCAGAAAGCACTGATTGAAGTGTTCTGGTGGGGGGACACAACAGCTCAGCAAAAGAGAACATTGCACTAACTTCACATAGTTAGTACAGCTGCTCCGACCGGAAGTGACTTTTTTTTTTTTTTTTTTTTTAACTCGGTGTGTACGAGGCTTTAGCCTCTGTTTTATCTGAAGTTGTCATGGTGCTGTGATCAGTTATGACACCAGCCATTTGGCTTGACAATTCGGTCAAAAGCACAAGCAACTATGAGCCCATGTTCACATCAGGCCGATTTGACATGTCAAATCACATTCCAAATCAATTATTATTTTTTTTTAAATGCAGTACTACTTTAAATTTCCCACAGAGAACATAGCAGCTATCATTATATCTTTGGATACTTGCAGCTGCCTACATTGCTTGTCTATGCAGCTGAAATTCATTGATAAATATGAGTTTCAGCAGCTGTGCTGGATAACAAGAGTAGCTACAGGAGCTGGGCATTCCGTAGATGGCTCCAAATACTGTAAAGGGTCGATAGCTCAGTGACTGAGCTACAAATCAATATAGCTGCTGTGGACACAGACCTTTCATTGACTACAATTCAATTTTGCAGTTATATTAAAAGGGTTGATGCGTGCATTAACATAAATGGTACCTTACCCAATATAGTGCTGTTCCTGGCGATGTAAGCAGGAAAGCCACCCGCTAGATTCTGGGAAGTGTAGAAGGGATTCTATACACTTTACCTGGGGCAGGATTTAAACCTTCTGGGCGGAACAGTTACATTAAGAGTAATATAGTTTTTTTTTAATTACATACATTTTTGACTATACATACACATCAAACACTAAAGTGATCACCTAGTGAGAAAAAAAAAACACTTTTTGAAGTTGTTAAAATTCCATGGAAAAATTCCATGTGTTTATAGCAGATCAAACTTTTCTCATATTGATGAGTCAGCCCTGAAGTGTGCCCATCTGTACCCAGTAATGGTGTTTTCTTTCAGACCACCTATGCCAGTGATGGCAAACCTTGGCATCCCAGATGTTTTGGAACTACAATTTCCATGATGCTCGTGCACTCTGCAGAGTAGTGGAGCATCATGTAAATGTAGTTCCAAAACATCTGGGGTACCAAGGTTCGCCAGTGGCAAAGTGATCTCTGCTAAGCAGGTGGAATATTCATTAAACTGGGGAAAGCATTCTGTGCTATTCAGCTATTTTAGGTGCATCAAATTAAAAAGTGTTCAAAGTCTTAGACCCCATACACACTATTCAATTTTTGTTGTTCAATTTCCTTTAGATTTACCAAAACCATGTAGTTCAAGGGTCTGCCTGATTGCATACAAATTGAAACTTAGGCCTCACAATGGATGTTAAAAATAACGTTATAAGAACATCAGTATCTTTGCAGTGTTTAACTTTTTTCAACGTTTTTGCAATAGCGTTTGTTAGTGTTTTTCTGCGTTAGCATTTTTTTTTTTTTTGAAGATTTTTTTTTTCTTTTTTTTTTTCAATGGATCAAAAACGTTAAATGCTGGTGAGTGACGTTTTTGAGTGTTTGACGTTTATCAGCGTTAAAACATTTTTTACAGCTGAAAAACATCTCTCAGAACCGACTAGTGTTTTTTTTTTTTTTACTGCTCAAAAAACGCCACTGCCCAAAACTGGTCATCTTGAAAAACAAGACCCTAAAATAAGAGATTATTCCTCTGTCGGAAATATTAAAGTTTCAGTCATGTTAACTCTTTCTCCTCCTTCAATTTGCCACTTCATCATCCTCACTGGTCTCCTCTATAATGGACACATAGGATAACATGATGGAGCATTTAATAACTGTAGAAAAAAACGTCTATAGCCAAAAAGAGCTGCTGTAAAAACGTCAAAAAACTTCCAGTCTGCATGAGGCCTTAAGAATTTATCTCATATTATATGGTTTTGGTAAATCTGAAGGAAAAAAATCTACAGAAAATTGTATAGTGTGTGTCCAGCTCTGTTTTATTTAGTAAAGCAGCCACCCGATTGCTTCCAACTCCCCCCCCCCCCCCGCCATGTACCCCAGCCTATGCATGCCCATCAGCACTTCTTGCTGACCCAGAAACAATGTGTAAATAGCACTTTCAGATCCTTGTGTCACTTTCCCCAGATTATATGGCTGGGGAAGAATCTTGTGCAGTTTGATATGCACTGCATTAGGTTCATTGAAGGACAGGTGAGGTAGTGTTACAACTTTCTGGCTGCCCCATACATTTGTACTGACCAGTGAGGCAATTATTCATGATGATGACAATAGGAATATAAATGAGAGGGCAGGCTAACTGCCCCACGCATTCCTAGACCAGTGAGGCAGTCCATTATGATGATGAGACAATAGGAATATATGAAAGAGAACGGGCAAGCTCCAACACTACTAAAAAAAGTAGCAGAGCTCTGCCTTACTACAATGGTCCACAATTCAGTAATGACTGGGTCATTGTCATGTTGGACGGTAAACCTACTTTCCATTGACAACTTTGCGGCAAAGGGCAGCAGATTTTCCCCAAGAATTTGATGCAATTTTGACCCATCCATTTTCCTTCTATCCTGACAAGTGCTCCAGTCCCTGCTGCAGAGAAACAACCCCATAACAGCATATTATCACCTCCATGCTTTAGCCCACACTGAATTCACACTGAGCTGCAGGAATGAAGCCTTGCAAGTTTAGCTGAACTCACACGATTTCACTCCATCATGTCAGTGCTGATTTGGGCCGTGATTTCAGACATCTGTGCAGCCCGAAATCACAAAAATGGGACCATAGTCTTGCCCTTTCCCCCTCTTACTTGCGGGTGTTCGTTCGATGGGGGGGGGGAGCAGGCGGTCAGGTTTCCCATGGAGGCCAGGCGCTTCCTGACTCCTAGTGCGGCAGCGGCATTCAGAGGGAGATTTGACCTGCCGAGGAACAGGCGCCTGCATCCTGCTCTCATCAGTCGCCCCCCTCCAGACAGAGGTGTACCTGTCAGCAGGAATGATGGACTGAGAGTAGAGGCCCACAGTGGCTGCAGCCATGAAGGAGGCCACTGGGGGTGAGTCGACCTGGCTGGCAGGGGTAATGAGGGGGAATGGGACCCCAACTCTTACCCCTGCAGGTCACAACAAGATATGCTTTGTGTGACTAGTCCTGTGTTTCTTTTAGGTGAGGACATCTCTGCCCGGGTGGTTGCCAGCCGTCCCACAAAAGTCCCTTCCCGCTCTAAGAGACACGGGTATTGTAACGACAAGTTACCTCGGGACCATTCTAAGCCCTTTTGCTACAAATGTATTCACAAGATAGCAGGCAAAGAAACGTCCCAAGTCATGAAGGACTTTCTGTACAGAGATGTTGTCAACTTTAAAAGCCTTTCAAGCATCCCTCAAGCCCAGGGAGCCAGAACCTCACACTAGTAGAGAGGGTTCTTCCTCCCAGGAGGGCCCTTCCATTTTCAGGGCAGGGGGGGTAGTTTTAAGTGACCTGAGGTTTCTTACCTCTCAGGACTCTGAGGAGGCTGAAGCTCCTGACCACAGTTCCTCTGATGAGGGCTTAGAGGACAGTCAGGGGGAGGAAGATGAGGACTCCAGACCATAGTTATCTTTTCCGCCAATGATATGGAGGGTCTCCTTAGGGAAGTTTATGCATCCGAGGATATTCACGAACATGCTGCAGAGGTGTCTGTCCAGGAAAGAATGTACAGAGGCTTAGTAAAACCCCAGTCCAAGGTTTTTCCAATTCATCAGGCCCTTAAGGATATCATTTTAAGGGAATGGATGGAACCGAAGAGAAAGCTGTTAAAGTTTAAAACTTGGAAGCGAAGGTGCCCCTTCAAGGATGAGGAAGAGGAAAAGATTCTTTAAGACTCCTAAATTAGACGCTTCCTTGGCCCAGGTCTACAAACATTCAGACCTATCCTTTGAGGATCCGGGTAACATTAAGATCCAGATGGACCGTCGGGCCAAAACCCTCCTGTGTAGGGTCTGGGAAGCCAATGCTGTGGCTATGAGTCCTGCCCTGGCTTCAGCCTGTGTGGCTAGGAATGCTGATATGTGGGTCACCAAATTTAAGGGACCATGTTGCAAGTACCTCTAAGTCTAAACAGGTCCTGGACTCCCTAGTGGTCATTGGCAGATGCAGCTGTTGAGACAGTTTGAACTACTGCAAAGTCGGGTGCTCTGCTGAATTCTGCAAGGAGAGCCTTGTGGGTGAAAACCTGGGAGGGAGATAGCACATTAAAGACACTGTTGTGTGGACTCCTTTGAGGGTTCCCTGCTTTTCAGCACAGGTTTAGAGCAAGCCCTGTCTAGGTCTAACAAGAAGGGCAAAAAGTTTCCCATGAAAGCATAAGGGAAGGTTTTTGTTTTTTTTGAGGCCCCCAGGCTAAAAACAGTTTGAGAGAAAAAGGAAAGCGGGCCTTCCAGGTGGTGGGGGGCTGGTAAGGGCAAACAAAAAGGGGGTCTCCTACAAATAATAAGAGAGGGTTACAGGTTGGAGCTTCTCTCCCCTCCTCCCCCGAGTTTCCTCTTAACCCACCCAAAAGGCGGTGGGTCTCTTACAAAGCGCCAGGCAGCTGGCCGATCAGAGGGTCATAGTGCCAGTTCCAACGCAGCAACACAGACAGGGATTTTATTCCCACATTTTTGTAGTCCAAAAGCCCTCTGGGAAGTACCGCCTTATGATAAATTTGAGAAGGCTAAACAGATTTCTACGGTACAAGAAATTCTGTATGGAAAGTGTTTATACCCTCAGAAGGCATCTCCTGAAGGACGTCACCTTCACACGTCCCCAATTTTTCAGAGCATCAGGCCTTTTTGAGATTTGCAATCCCCTTCGGTCAGGGAGTGCAGCATTGGCAGTTTTGTGCCTCTGGGACTTTGAATGAAGCGACAGTTAGAATTCATGCAGATGCTTAGAGAGCGCCAAAAAAAAAGAAGCTCTCTAAGCATCTTCATGAATTTTAACTGTATGTTAGTTTTAAATGTTTAACTATTAAATGAGATGTGTTATTGTGAGTAACGTGTATATTTACATTCCTTAGTGTGAATTTCTCCTGAAGAAGCACTACAGAAGCGCGGAACATGTCGAACCACTTTTCTAGATTCGATCTGGACCCCCACGCCTGATACAATTTCTGGAACCCAATTCATGACCTTTGGAATATACTTTGTTGTTTTGAATATTGAAATTTATGGCATTGTGCCATGTATTGTAGTATCACACTACATATCTAACTATAAGTCCTTTTTAACTACTTCCCACCCGGCCAATGTACATATACGGCCGGGTGGGAGCCGCCTCCTTCTGACTGGATGTTCAGGAACACGGCCGTCATGTGTTCAGGAGGGCCAATCACAGAGCCCTCCTGCTGATTCGAGATGCGCCGTGTCCGGGTGACACGAGGGCATCGGGATCGCGCCGCCACATGCGTGCGATCCCGATGCCCTCGTGTCACCCGGGCACACGGCGCATCTTGAATCGGCAGGAGGGCTCTGTGATTGGCCCTCCTGAACACGTGGCGGTCGTGTCACAATCACAGCCATCATGTGATCTAAACAAACAGCTGGTTGCTAGGCAATCGGCTCTCCTCTCCTCACACGGAAGTTGTCGCTGAGGAGAGCAGAGCGCTGCAGCTGGCTGGTGATCAGTGAGTATGAGCTGTTTTTACAGCTTTTTACTCACTGATCACTAGTCTAGTGTAAACCTACAGTGTAAACACACATGTCCCCAAATAATAAAAAAACATGTCCCACTAAAATCACATGTCCCAATGATTATCTGCACACATGTATGTGATCACCTACACACATCTGTACATGATCATTTGCATACATATGTCCGTAATCACACAAACCAATTATTATACACTTAACGGAATTTTTTTTACCAAAAACATGTAGCAGAATACATTTTGGCTTAAATTTATGACAACATTTGATTTTATTGGATTTCTTTTAAAATAGAAAAAAGAAAATAGTTTTTTTTCCAAATTTCCGCTTTTTTGCGGTATATCGCAAAAAAAATAAAAAACGGAGTCGTGAATAAATACCACCAAAATAAATTGTCATTGAAAGTGCGAGAGCGATGAAAGCTGAAAATTGGGCTGGGAAGGAAGGGAGTGAAAGTGCCCTGTATTGTAGTGGTTAAGAATTAATAGTTATCAGGCTTTATGGGTCAGGTCTATTATATACACTTTTTAATATTATTGCTGTAATATATGTTGTTGTTGAATTGTTTGTCACTTTGTGGTAACTAAATAATAAAAAAAAAAATTTCATGATTTTTAAATGGAGTACTCATGTACCTTTCAAAGTCCTCTAAACATTAGTTGTTTTTTCCTTTTGTAACCCATATCGGGACGATGACACATTAATATTTGTTTGTTCATAGTGTCGATACAAACTGTCCTAATCTCACATTTTGAATTCCCATACCCCTCTTAAGTTACTCACACTCAAGACAGCTTTCCTACTGGCCGTCACGTCGGCCGGAAGGATAAGTGACATCCAGGTTCTGTCAATTAAAGAGCCCTTTTTTCTATTGTTTGAGGACAGGGTTGTTCTTAGGCAAGATCCCCTGTACCTTCCGAAGGTAGCCTCTAAGTTTCACAGGACGCAAGAGATTGTCCTTCTGTCTTTTTGTTCTAATCCTCAGAATGAGAAAGAAAGTTCTTTTCACTGTTTAGACGTCAGATGTCTGTTGATTTATTTGGATAGGGTGAAGGAGTTCAGAAAATCCAGTCACCTTATTTTTTTCGGACAGAAAAAGGGTCAGCAAGATTCCAAAGTTATAGTGCGATAGACCAGGCAGACCATTACTATAGCCTATGAAAAATCGGGTAGAACGGCTCCCCCAAACTTCAAGGCACATTCTACTCAGTCTCTGGCGACCTCTTGGGCAGAAAAAGCCAGAGCATCAGTAGAACAGGTATGCAGAGCAGCTACATGGTCAAGCCAGGGCACCTTCCTGAGGCACTACAGGGTGGAGTTGTCCCCTCAGGATCTGACCTTTGGTAGAAAAGTTCTACAGGCTGTTGTCCTGCCCTAAGGTAGGCCTGAGCTACTTGCTCTTCTATCAGGGTACCGTCCTGGAAGACGATTTTGGATTAATACAGCTTACCTGTAAAATCCTTTTCTTGGAGTACATCATGGGACACAGAGCACCATAGTAATGACTATCTGGGTTATACGCTACCTTTAGGTGATTGGACACTGGCAACCAATAGTAAAAAAGTTTGTCCCATACAACTCCTCCCATACAGGAAGTACCTCAGTTTTTGTAGTAAGCAATGAAGATCCCAGAAAAGAGGGGTAGGGATCTCTGTGTCCCATGATGTACTCCAAGAAAAGGATTTTACAGGTAAGCTGTATTAAAAATAAATTTTTCTTTATCGTACATCACGGGACACAGAGCACCGTAGTAATGGCTATCTGGGATGTCCTAAAGCTATGCGTCGGAGGGGAGGGAACACAGTATTCCTAATCTCATATCTGGACAAAGGACTTATAATGCCGCTTGCAGCACGCTGTGGCCAAATATGGCCTCCTTTTGAGATCGAACATCCACTTGATAAAATCCAGTGAATGTATGAACTGAAGACCAAGCGGCCGCTTTACAAACCTGAGCCATAGACACCTGATGACGCACTAACCCCTCTGGTGTACTGTGCTTTTTAAATCACAAGGCAGAACCTTGTGTTTTAACTCACATGCCTGGATAATGACCTGGCAAATCCATCTAGAAATAGATGAACTTGTCACTGCCTGTCCTTTCTTAGGACCATCTGGCAGGACAAAAAAGGAATCTTCTGAAATGGGGCTGACAACCTTAAATAAATTCTGATTGCCCGCACAAGACCAAGTGAGTGCAGCAACTTCTCCGTAGTCTTGGGATTCAGGAAAAAAGGAGGGCAAAATGATATCTTGATTTCAATGAAAATTGGAAACCACTTTAGGCAAATAACTTCTCCATAGTCCTGGGATTCAGGAAAAAAGGAGGGCAAAATGATATCTTGATTTAAATGAAAATTGGAAACCACTTTAGGCAAATAATCCGGACGGGGACGCATGATCACCCTGTCCTGATGTAAAACCAAAAATGTTTTTTTGCAAAAAAGGGCAGCCAACTCCGACACCCTTCTTTCTGAGGACATAGCAGCCAGGAAAAACAGAATCAAATGAATATGCCTGGTAGGTTCAAAGCGTTGCTTATGCAGAACTGATAGAACCACATTCAGATCCCAGGGACATAAAGGTGGCTTAACTGGTGGCATCAAACACGTCACCCCTTTAACAAAGCTTTGCACTAATGAATGAGATGCAGTCGGTCTCTGAAGAAAACCAACAAGGCCAAGATCTGCCCTTTAATTGTCCATAGTTAGTTTTAACTGCACCCCTGTTTGTAGGAAGGCAAGAATTCTTCCAATCGCATATCTGTCAGGGTGCTATTTCCTGGCCTCACACCAGGAAATGTTTGACATCCAGACTGAGCCCGAAATACCCAGCCCTTTCAAGACTCTGGTTTCAACATCCCAGCCATAAAGTAGGATGGACTATGGGTCCTTGAGACAGCAGGTCCGGACGGGATGGAAGGAACCATGGATCCTTCCCTGACAATTTTACAATCTCTGTGTACCAAGCCCTCCTGGGCCAAGCTGGAGCCACCAGGATTACTGGCTTTCGTTCCTCCTGTATCCTGCGCAGCAGCCATGGCAGCAGTCAAACTGGAGAAAAGTCATATATCAGGGAATACTGCATGACCCCTGGTGCCACCCTGGTGGTTGGTATATGCCTACAAAGGCATTTCCAGATTGAACCTACAACAGATTTATCCTATAACCCAGAGCAATCATAATGGCCAAAAAATTACCCGCTATTGGACAGTATTTTCTCCTTTGGAGATCAAGTCCACTGAACTGTAGCCAGCCTTAAGTCAACTTAGGCCGCGTACACACGGGCGGACTGTTCGCCCAACTTTGTCCGCTGAACAGTGTTTCAGCGGACAGTCCGCTCGTGTGTGGGCTTCAGCGGACAGTTTCAGCGGACAGTCTGACGAACAAAGTTTTTCGGAATTTCCGTAAGACAGTCCGCTGAAACTTGGTTTTGTCCGTCCAAACTTGGTTTCAGCAGACAGTCCGCTCGTGTGTAGGCAAGTTGGACGGACTAAGTATCGCGCATACTCAGAAAGGGTTTACGCGGCCGAAGGTTGCATTGCAGTGTATAGGACGTCGTTTTTCTAGTCCCGTCGTACGTGCTGTACACGTCATCACGCTCGTTTTCAGCGGACTGTTCGTTCATCGTGTGTGGTCAAGTCCGTTCATGCAAATTTTGAGCGGACTGTTTGTCGGATTGTTTGACGAACAAAGTTGGGCGAACAGTCCGCCCGTGTGTACGCGGCCTGAGAGAGACTGACATCAGTGGTTATCTTCCAGATTCCTGAAAAGGAAGAAAATCAAGCACCAATCTTTGCTCTGGAACACCACGGAAAGAGAGCCTTCCAGCAAAGCAATGTCTGGATCCTCAAGTTCCCGACAGGGAATGAACCTCTACCAAGACCTGGAGTAGGGCTGTATGTAGAGAATGTTCTTTGACCCAAACACAGCTTCCTTCTGTAGAAATATATCAAAGGAACCCCTGGAATTGATTGCTTTTTGAGCAAAGATTGAGGGGTCTTCAGCAAGCCCAGCACTGAGGCTAGAAGCTTTCCACTGCAATTACAGAAATCTTTGATGAGCCTGGAAACAAACCACCATATGAAACCTACCTCTTGCAGAGAGGTCATCACCAAACCGTGAAGGATGTTCAGCGAGTTGAGATCTTAAGATAGACGTCATGTTCCTACATGACTTTGAAACTGCCACTATTTAATTGTCTCACAATAATGAGCCCATAACTTCTGCTCCAAGAGCAAATGTAAGGCAAAGACTGATGATTCTGTGACAGACCCCCACCCAAGAGGTTCCCTTAACCTACCAGGTTTCTGCCGGCAAAAGATGGAACCACCTCAGAGACTGCCCTGGCCTGAGATACTCTCAAAAAACCCAGCAGCCTCAGATGCCTCCCTCACCCTGGTGGGGGATAGCTTACAGCATCTGGTATCCCTGGGCAGTCTCCCATCTGTATCCTAACCAGGCTTGACCCTGCTTAGGGTTCAATCAACCGAGACTTAATAAGATGATATGGCTGCAGTCTGATGAAAAATGAATGCGCCAGGACACCCTGCAATGCCAAACACCACAATGGCTCAGATGCACCCAAAACCATTGTTCATCAGGGGATGCAGCTACCTGCCAGATCACTGAACCCGAGAGCGGTGCTCCAGCTTCCCCAGCTGCCTCTCTTTTTTGGAACCATATAACAGGTATCCTAAAGCCCCATACACACTATCAGTTTTTCTGCTGAATTTTTCCTTCAGATTTACAAAACCATTTAATAATGAGGTCAAACCTTAGCAGTTTCAATTTTTATGCAATCAGACCTTGCACTACATGGTTTTGGAAAATCGGAAGGAAAAACTCGGCAGAAAAACTGATAGTGTTTATCGGGCATAATAAACAGTCCTCTAAGGATGCAGGCCTAAAACAATGTTGGTTTTTAGTACCCTAGCAAATAGGCCCATATGCATGTAGTCCTGTGTAAAAAAAAAAAAAAAGTATATAGGTAAATAGCCCGGAGAAAAGTGCATATGTATACAGCAA
Source organism: Lithobates pipiens (assembly GCF_037356315.1). Taxonomy (NCBI): domain Eukaryota; kingdom Metazoa; phylum Chordata; class Amphibia; order Anura; family Ranidae; genus Lithobates; species Lithobates pipiens. The sequence continues at coordinate 252,239,545 of NW_027507903.1, read as the reverse complement.
AATGTAATAAACATATGTATGCAGTACAAATGAAAACATGCCAGCATGTGTTTAAGCAATATGCTTCTATGGAAGCATGTGTTCATGCAAATATGCATTTGGGCAAAATATGAAAGTGTGAGTTGTAAGCATGCATTCATGCAACATGTGCCCATGGAAATAGGCATTCTCACAATAAGCAAGCATGCGTTTATGAAACCTGCTTATGCATGATGCATCTATGTAGACATGTATAAACATGCATCTTTATGCAACCATATATTTTTATATGTGATCATGTATCTTACATGATCCAGCATCTATATGTGATCTAGCATCTTTATGTGAAACAGAATTGTTATATGATTAGGCATCCTTATGTGATCAAGCAGCTTTGTGCGCTCAAGCAGCTCTAAGTGATCACGTATACATATGCAGCCATGAGGGCTATTCACCAAAGGCAAACCTACCTCGCACCACAAGTGTACTGCAAGCTCACTTGGAAGTAAAGTCGCCGGAGATCCGAGGGGGAAAAGCAAGGGAAAAAAACGGCATTCTAGCTTGCACGTGATTGGATGATAAAATCAGCAGAGCCTCCCCTCACTTTCTTCTCCCTCCTAGATTCAGAGTGACTGCACCCCCCCAAGTGCACCCGCAGTGCAAAGTAGATTTGCCGTCCGCAGACAACTCCCCATGTGAACATGTATAACCATGTATATTCAAGCAAACATGTATAATCATGTACCTTTATGCAATCAAACATATTTATGCGACTAAGCATTTCTATGCGATCATGCGTTTTTATGCGACTATGTAAAAACATGTCTAAATAGGCATCTTTATACCACTATGCATCTTTATGTGATCATGATTAATCAATGCCCATTTATATAAACATGTTCGAACCTGCATCTTTATGCGATTATGCATTGTATGCAACAATGAACATGTATCTCCATGCAAACATGTAAATTCTTGTACATTTCTGTAAACAAAAACATGCATCTTTGTGCAACCATGCAACTCTGCATTCTATGCTTGAACATGTATCTCCATGCAAACATGTAAATTCTTGTACATTTTTGCAAAGACGAAGAAACATGCATTTTTGTGTATCCATGCATGCTTAACCACTTTCAGACCGGACCAATTTGCTGGTCAAAGACCAGACCACTTTTTGCGATTCGGCACTGCGTCGCTTTAACTGACAATTGCGCGGTCGTGCGACATGGCTCCCAAACAAAATTGACGTCCTTTTTTTCCCACAAATAGAGCTTTCTTTTGGTGGTATTTGATCACCCCTGCGGTTTTTATTTTTTGCACTATAAACAAAAGTAGAGCGACAATTTTGAAAAAAACGCATTATTTTTTACTTTTTGTTATAATAAATATCCCCCAAAAATATATAAAAAAACATTTTTTTCCCTCAGTTTAGGCCGATACGTATTCTTCTACATATTTTTGGTAAAAAAAAATCGCAATAAGTGATTATTGATTGGTTTGCGCAAAAGTTATTTTTCTAGTAATGGCGGCGATCAGCGATTTTTATTGTGACTGCGACATTGTGGGGGATCCATCGGACATTTTTGACACATTTTTGGGACCATTGTCATTTATACAGTAATCACTGCTATATAAATGCAGTAATTCCTGTGTAAATAACACTGGCAGTGAAGGGGTTAACCAGTGGGTGGCAGTGTAGGGGTTAAGTGTTCCTAGGGGCGTGTTACTAACTGTGGGGGGGTTGGGCTTTCATTTAGTGAACACTGATCTCTGCTCCAATCACATGGAGCAGAGATCACCGTCACTAGTTGCTAGGCAGAATGGAGAAATGTTGTTTACAACGGCACTTCTCCATTCGGCCACTCCGTGAGACGATCGCGGGGATGCCGGCGGCGATCGAGTCCGCGGGTCCCGCGACCGGACTCACGGGGGTCCGGACCAGCGCGGGAGCGCGCCGCCTGGTAGGCAGGGCGGCAAATTTAAAGGGACGTACATGTACGCCCATTTGCCTGCCCGTGCCATTCTGTCGACGTACATCGTCGTGCGCTGGTCGGCAAGTGGTTAAGCAACCATACATACTTGTGCAACCATGATCATGTATCTCTATGCAAACATGTATAACCATGTATATTTATGCGAAACATGAAAAATAAAAGAGATGCATCTTCGTGCATCTTTAGCAAGTGTGGGTTTTTTAGAAACCATGTGCTTAACTGCAGCTGGGCCCACACTATACCTGCAGGTTTTTAGTCAAGCACATATGCACTATACTGGAGATACAAACTCCTTAAAAAAAATGCATCCATGCTCATGTTTCCCAAACGTGTATATTAAAACATGCATTCAAGCAGCAAGATTGCAAGTATGTATACTATGCTGTACCTGCTTATAGAGCAGTCAACACTTAGACCCCTTTCACACCAGGGCGTTTTGCAGGCGCTATAGCATTAGAACCCTAAAAAAGCTGCACCATTGTTTGTAGTGTGAAAGCCCGAGGGCTTTCACACTACAGCGGTGCGCTGGCAGGACGTCAGGGAAAAGTCCTGCCAGCATCTTCTTTGGAGCGGTGTGTTTACCGCTCCTCCCCATTGAAAGCAATGGGGCAGCGCTGTAATACCGCCGGCAAAACGTCGCTATTGCGGCGTATTGCCGGCGGGTTTAACCCTTTCTCGGCCGCTAGCGGGGGGTAAATGCGATCCGCTAGCGGCCGAAATGCGCCGCAAATCCGGCGGTAAAATGCCGCTAAAAATAGCGGCGTTTTACCGCCCACGCTATGGGCGATGTGGTGTGAAAGAGGTCTTAAAAGTGAACTGCATACCATCCAGGGGTGTTTTAACTTTAAGTTGTACAGTCCCCCCGGATAAGCAGTAAATATTCAGCATAAACGACTTGTCTTCACATAGTTCTCCCATAGTAAATAATCGCACTTTGAGGCTGCTGCTATGTCTCCAGAGGCCTACTGCCTGTTTGCCACATGGCATGACCAGCCTTCCATTTCCTGCCTATATAAATATAGGCCATACTGAGTACATAGCAGATTAAATGCCACACTGCTCCCAGTGGCCACCGGGGGAAGTCAGATTTCTCTCTTTTTTTTTTTAAAGAGATACTGCAGACAAATGCAGAGTTACCATTCCTGCAGCAGGACTCTGAACATAAAAGGAGTCCAATCTTCACCCATCACGGTGAGCTTTGTCATAAAAGACCTTCAGAGTCTGGGTCCTCCTTAATCTGGGGTCCACTCCCCTGGATCTGTATAGCACCCTGCAGGAAAACACCTTTCTCAGAACAAACACTGCACAGGATTCCATTACACAGGGTCCAGCGCCGTAAGTCTGCATTACAGGCAAAACCTCAAGGGATCTTCTCTCCTTCCCATGAGGCTCAGGTACCATCCATTTTAGCCTTCATGCTATCCAAATGGATCCGATTATAACGCCCTTTCACTGGGACATCACTGAATGTTGAAGAGCTTCAAACAGCCATGACCATCACCTTCAAGACACTTGAGAAAAAAAACGGAGGTACTTCCCGTATGGGAGGGGTTATATGGGAGGAACTTTCTTACTATTGGTTCCCAGTGTCAACTCACCTAAAGGTAGCATATAACCGCGTATAACCCAGATAGTCATTACTATGGTGCGCTGTGTCCCCCGTGATGTACAATAAATAACCTGTTCCATTTACCGGTAACGGTATTTCTGGGAAGTCTTCCAGGACGGCAGGCCTTCTTCCCACGCGGTCAATTGGTGTGGTTGAACTATATGAATTGAGGTGTTTTTTCACTCTCGTACACTGGTGTGAGTCAATACTTTTGTTTACAACAAAGGAGCACAGGAAGGGGTGGGGGTTTTAACCTCTTTGCTGAATGTGTTTCCTGTCAGGTGGGACCAGTCATCTCTCAGGGTGCCATCCTGAATAACTTCCCAGAAATACCGTTACTGGTAAGTGTAGCAGGTTATTTTTTTTTAACATCTGGCCCTAAAATGTCTGTTACCGACATCCTTTTCCTGTAAAAATCCCGAGGCTATAGCTCAGAGAAGGCGAACCTTGGCACCGCAGATGTTTTGGAAATACATTTCCCGTGAAGCTTATGCACTCTGCAGTGTAGTTGTGCATCATGGGAAATGTAGTTCCAAAACATCTGGGGTGCCAAGGTTCGCCATCACTGCTATAGCTGCTTCGCCTCTCCACCGCCTCCTCAGCCAGTGCAAACACACTGTACCTGCCCCCTTCCTCGGTGTGCCTTATTTGACTTCAGAGCAGGAGAGGGAGGAGTGGACAGCCTGCTAGAAGGCTGTACACTGGCTGAGCTAAACTAAATGTATTCTTGCCAGTGCTTACCCTGGTGAGCAGGATGGGGGGGTGGGGGGGGACGCTTTGTTTCCTCTAGCAGGGCTCCTCCTGTCTGAGGCTGTCAGATCAATTTTCTGTGTGAGGAGAAATCTGCTGCTTCTGGAGGAAGGCCATGTTCTGAACTTCTCCAATCTCTGCTATACCAACCTACCCATTACCTGCTCACCAGTACACAGGCACAGTCTCATTCAACTCTTCTGCATTACCACCTCTTATGTCTGTGAGATGCTGGGGCACTACAAGTTCCAGCATGTCAGGAGATGGCAGCAGCAGTGTGTTTGATCAGGCTGATTTTTAGATGAAAAGTGCTAGTGTATGTCTCTGTTTTTGTATGTGTATGTATAATCCATGTGCGCCCACTGCCTCTCAACAGATCTAATCTAACAATCAACTTCTGTTGAACAGACATGTTGGTAAAAAGCCACTCAATCAGCAGCTATGTTGAAAACTATCCACAGAGAGGAGAAAAATGCCTGTGAAGAATCGACTTGTTGCCATTGGGAGCCAGCTAAATGGTGCACTGCTGAGCTCCACCTCAGATCAGGCATCAGGGCAGGTCTGGGTGGGTGCCTATACAGTGACATCATGGTACACATCAAGCATGGCTTTTATTCACATGCCCCACTGCCCGATCTGAGGCCTACCACAGCAGTTCACTATTCCGCTGGCTCCACGACTGCACATGCCCAGTTGTGCAACAAGTGGATTTTTTTAAAAGCCTTTTCCTGCCAGCTGCCTACCACACTAATATGAAAAGGTGTGTGTAAGGTGCCACTCTGGGGGCTCTTCTGTAAGGCGGGACTCTGTGGACTGTGATATATAGGGAGAATGTTGAGGACTTTGATGTAGGGGAGGACTCTGATGTGAGTGTGACGCTCATCCTGACTGCTGTACTCTATATGTTGTTTAGTTTGTTACTTACTCCTGACACTATACAGGTGGTGTACATAGACCTCACCAAGGTGTTCATTGTCTTCTCAGTAAGACAAAATTATCTTTGTGCATAAAAACATATGTAATGGAAGCATTTATTTTAAAAACAAATGATCCTTTGACTGAGATGTATTTGCGTCTGTGAGATTATCAGTTGGGACAGCAATTTGAATTTTATGGGTACAAGGACTGTGGTATGTTTTCATTATATACAGCAGATGCAGATTCTGTTCAACCTTCCTTTAAGACTCTCCCACTGGCCATGCCTATTGTTCGCCATTATGCGCATTACGTGCCACATATCATCATCTTCCTGGTAGGGGTCCCAGTGCATTATTTTGCCCAGGGGCCCATGATGCTGTTAAGGTGGCACTGCCCATGAGAGGCTCCTGGTGCTTTTACTGGGTTGCCAGCTTTAAGTCTCCTGCCACTCTGCATGTCGTCGAGCTTAGTGACCCTCCGCACCAAGGGTATACCCACATTAATGTTGTGTCAAAAAGATGGCTGCCGCGTGGCATCCTTCTGTAAGCCTGGGGGCCCATTAACTTGTATTGCCTGGGGGCCCCATAAGTTTTCAGTCCGCCCCTGCATTACATAATAGCACTTATATTTCAATAGTCCAAATCATTATACATAGATACTCAACAAAAAAAGTCTGAACACATTGAATACATATTCAACCAGGTTGAAATCTGTATTTAATAAATAATCTGTACAGAAGTTGGAACAAACTAATTTACAAATGTATAAAAGATCAAAAAAAGACACGAATATCCAAAAATATGAAATTATATATAAAAATGCTATGGCAGTATGTAGTGTCCATATAACTGGCAGGTCTCCAAGTGTTGTTACAATACTGTTCCTTCTTGAAAAGCTTCAATCCACCTTGGAGAAAAGAAAAAAAAGAAAAACTTTAATTTCAACTAGTCATGAAACTAGTGCATATAGCAGTACAAACAACTACAGTAAATGTGACAGTTGCAAGACTTTTTCATGAGCCTGTTTGAGACACAGTACACAAAGGAGGAAATTTTGGACCCATCACTGCACCATCTCACCAACATTATCTGAATTCATATAACAGTTTAAACGTTCATACATCGGTCAAATGAACAGGTGCATTTGTATTTACCAACATCAAGTTAGCGTATGTTAGACTTACAAAAAATTATACAATTACATTTATAACGTTGGCTCTTTGGTGTTTCCTTTAAATACCCAGACCAGTCACAAAAGCATAGCAGCGATGGCCAGTTATTTGGGCACACCCATTGTTATACTGCCTGATGTGCAACCCCCAAAAGCTCTACTCTCTGCTGGCATCCGCTTTCCCATTACCCTGCTGTATATGCAGCCAACACATCAACATTCAAAGTCAAGTTTGATTGCTTTTACTGTTTACAGTAAAGTTAGCCATTACTATGCAGGTTCCAGAGTATGCGTCCCATTGTTCAGTTAATTAGGAAAGCAAGCAACGGGAGAGAGAAGTAGTAGTATGTCTTGGATAGTGGCATAGCTTAAAGTAGATATGTTGTATTGTAGCAAAAACCTTAATTTCAAATGAAGGGCTAATTCACACCAGCTGCTACATAGCAGCTGATGTGCGATGCGGTCTGGTGGGATCTCTGCAGAAACTGATCCTGTTCCCCTAAAGCATGTTATACAGCAGAGTGCTTGTGCTGTGTTAGCCCCTGTACACACGGTCGGAGATTTCAACAACCAAATCCGTCGGATTTTGTCCGTCGGATCTTGTCCGAAACTGTTGCATACACACGGTCGGACAAAGTTGTTGAAAAATCCGATCTTTCAGAACGTGATGACGTAATTTCATTACGATGGGACTACATTCAGGCTAGTAGCCAATAGCTTTGATGTAGGAATTTGATCTGAGCATGCGTGGCACTTGGTCCAATCAAAATTCTCTACACATGATCGGAGTATGTCCGATCGGCCCAGTTGGTCAGGAAATATTTCCAACAAGTTGGAAAATTGTGTCCGACGGATATTTCGACGGAATCAGTCCGATGCATACCACACACAGTCGGATTATCCGACAACACGGTCCGATAGGACACATTCCGACGGATTCTCCGACCGTGTGTACAAGGGCTAAGTTGGCCTCTTGTATAATCTAAAATGCCTGGCTGATCCTTCCAGTTTCTGCCCTCCCCCATGTAAACTGACCACGGTTTATAGCTGCTGAGCCCCGACATCATGGTCTGTTTACGTGCCTCTGTCATCTGCAGCTCTCCTCTCCCCCTCCTCCCTGCATGTCAGCTTGTACCAGTGACACTCAGCTCCCCGCCCCTTCCCTTCCTGCTACTATAATAACTATTTGATATTCATATCATCCCCAGTGTTATATAATATTATGTGCCCCACTGTTTGTGCTGTATAAAAAAAATATGCCGAGTTCCTCCCGGGGCTCACCTCCCCTCCCTACGGGGCTGACGTCAGCAAAAATTCTTGGCTCCTCCCGCTGTAGCTGTCAGCCTGGGAGAGGAAAGCGGCAAGCAGTCACGTGAGTGCCAGGAGACGCTCAAATAAGGTAGAAATCTGCATTTTTTTTTATACAGCACATAAAGTGGGGCACATATCGTTATCTAACAGAGGCTATTGTATGAACAGAACATAGAGGCTTTACAACTACTTTTAGTTTAATTGCTGGCCCCACGGTGTGAGGCAATGGATTGTCCACACTGCGCTGCACTTTTTTCAGTGCACACTGCCCACGTACCACCACAACGCAGTGGGGTGTGAAGAAGGCACGCTAGCGACAAGGCATTTTGCCTTGTCATGTGGTAAGAATGCGCAGGAATGGCTACCCAATGCAGTCCCACCACATCTGGTGTGACTATACCCTAAAGCAGTGATGGCGAACCTTGGTACCCCAGATGTTTTGGAACTACATTTCCCATGATGCACTGGCACTCTGCAGTGTACTGGAGCATCATGGGAAATGTAGTTCCAAAACATCTGGGGTGCCAAGGTTCGCCATCACTGCCCTAAAGCAACCCATTTGCCACCAGGGATCGCTTTTGGTGCAGCCAACTTTTTCAGGGCCCGGATGGGGAAGGCGGTTCACGGAGTGTCACAAACCCCCCTGCACTGAAATATAAAGGGTACTGCACTGTAAAAGTTACAGTCTCCCTTTTACAATGCAGTCCCTTTTATATTACAGTCATTGTAGCCTCCCCCCCCCCCCCATCGCAGTCCTCCTTGCAGTCATGGTCCTCCCTTTACAGTCCTCCTTGCAGTCATGGCCCTCCCCTCACAGTCCTCCTTGCAGTCATGGCCCTCCCCTCACAGTCCTCCTTGCAGTCATGGCCCTCCCCTCACAGTCCTCCTTGCAGTCATGTCCCCCCCCCCATCACAGTCCTCCCTGCATTCATGCCCCCCCATCACAGTCCTTCCTGCAGTCATGCCCCCCCCCCCAATCACAGTCCTCCCTGCACAGTGTCCATTTTAGTCTCTGCCTCCCCTGCAATGTCTCACCTTTGGCAAGGCAGAGGCATTTAGCAGCCTATGTGTATTCTCTCATGTCAGCCTATTAGCAAGGCAAGGGGCAGCAGTGGAATCGGCCGCAGATCAGGACAGAGAGCGGGAACTGCCAAACTTATATTAACAAGCAGGTGATCACCCTGATTGTTATGAAAAGTCTCCCACGCTCTCTCTCATGATCTGCAGCCCCCTGCCATTCTAATAGGCAGCCAGTCGGGAGAGAGAATACACACAGGTTGCTCAATGGACCGCAGTTCGTGACAGAACTCACCTCCTGTGATGGCGGCCCGCTCAACAATAGGCCACGGACCGCTACCAGTCCATGGCCGGGGGTTGGGGATCCCTGCACTAAAGGGTAAGTGCACTTTAATACAAAGAGCACTTTCCCATCTATCCTTGTCTTACTGACCCATAGGTAGAACTTACCTTTCTGTTGTGTTAGCATCATCAGATCTGAAGATGTAAAATAAAGTGTTTTTGTGCAGCAGATGAATGGCTTTCAGTTCGGTACTCTCATCCTGTACAGCTTTGACTGTGAATCCCAGTAGAGGCTGACTTTCCAAGGCTGCAATATCCTGAAATGATATACCAAAACACACTTTCAGTGCCAGTTTTATGAATGCTTGTAGACACACAATTGTGTGAAGTCTTTACAGAAATAATTTGTAGGGATTTTTTTTTTTTTACAATGGGGAAGTGTGCTGTCTTCAGATCAAAAATTTATTGGATTGACTTCAGGGGTAAACCGCACCTGACATTTTAACAGCAGCCATCTCTTTTTTTTTTTTTAGAAATGTGTATTTATAAAGATTTATTATACATTTAATTCGATTTATACACATGATTATAGGGTAGGAATAACACAAGCTCAATGCATAATAATCTATATGTATTATCCACAATATATTAAAACTATAAGAATTCTGTTGCACCAGCACTGATATTCCTCTACATATGTTGAGTTTATAGAGTGAATAAGTTTACCCCATATAAAAAAAAAAATCATATTCATCCAAAACATCCAAGAAAGTTTAAAAATGACAAGTGTCAAACCATATTTTATAAATCTACTGTCCCTTATGAACACCAGTATAATCATTCTGTATTGGCCATTTCTGTGGCAAAATTACGAATACCAGAAATATTTACAGTTTTCTGATTTAGCCCATTAACAAAATGCTAATTAGGTACAGATTGTTTTTTAAATGTTCTCTTTAATTGATCTAAAATTCCAGCCACCTCTTCATCATACTGAAACCAGTGTACGCCTGGAACTGAGATGTTTGCCATCATGTGGTCAGATCTCGTAAGCTGGCCATAGACAGAACCTGCTGAACTGGCTGAAATTTCAATCCATCTATAGGCAGGCTGGTTTTACTGTAGTCGATCAATGAACTTCAGTGCAACCAACCTGTTGGTGTTTTTTGTTCTATCACTGACATTGGTTATAGCCGCCAGCAGTAATCTTACCATTCTGACGGCTGACCTCCCACTGTCAGAATACAACAGCACAGCAGGAGGGATGTCCCCATCAACAATGACTGTGTTGATCAGGGAATAGAGTATTTTATTTTCCTCCAACCTGTGATTGAAGGAAAGATTACTGTATAATGTATGGCCTGCCTTAGACTCAGGGGTGCACAAACAAGGCCAATGTCAGAATCGCTTTTTACTTGTTGGAAAACCTGTGTGTCTCTTGGCCAAGTCTCTTCTCAAAGTGAAGGTGAAAGGAAGTGTCAGCTGCATATGTTTTAGGTGTCTTGCACACTGCAGCTTAAAAATGCTCAGTACAGCTACTTTTTTTTTTACTGAGCTAAAATACAGCTTATTAACTGTAATGTGCCTATTCACACAGGTGCGTAAATAAGCATCATGCGTTTCTGAGCAAGAAAAAGAAAATACAAAAATCTGCATTTTTTGGTCAGTAATTCACACCTCATGTGTGCAAATGCACCATTTACATATTGTGTAGAATGAGAGAAAAATTGCGCAAACACGTATATGGTGAAATGTGCGCAAAAACATAAAAAATTAAATAAAACGTCTGAAAAAGTAGATGCTCAATTAGGAGTATCATGTGTAAGAGGCCTCAATGCACTGAGCAAATAGCACAAGATGAGTCTCAGCACTACGAATGACAAGCAGATGTCTCTTTCTAAAGGTGGGTCTGGCTGTCTGTGGCATCTCCTAGTAGCACAAAATTAAAAGCTCCTGTTTGGTTTACAGTTGCTTATATATGTACATGCACTACACCAGTATATATCACCCATAAAGTTCTTAAAATGGATGGGCCGCTTTCCAGACTGGATTGACCACTTTAAAGCGGGAGTCCGCCGGGACTCCGCGTTTTTTTTTTTTTTAAAAGCCAGCAGCTACAAATACTGCAGCTGCTGACTTTTAAAATAGTGACACTTACCTGTCCAGCGCGCCCACGATGTCGGCACCCGAAGCCGATCTCTAGATCGTCTGTCAGGTGCTGCCGCCGCCATCTTGGGTATGGGAATCAGGAAATGGAGCCTTTCGGCTTCATTTCCCGGTTCCCTACTGCGCATGCGCGAGCCGCGCTGCGCAATAAGGACGGTCCCCGCTGCCTCTGGGATCTGTGCGTTTCCCAGCAGGCAGCGGGGCACTTGCGGAAAGGGGCGGGCACTTGCGGAAAGGGGTGTAATCTACGCCCCTTTCCGCAGAGAGCTATCCCGGAAGTGGGTGCAGAATACCTGTACTGTACAGGTATCTGCACCCCCCTCCCCCCTGAAAGGTGCCAATTGTGGCACCGGAGGGGGGGAGGGTTCCGATGAGCGGAAGGTCCACTTTAGGGTGGACCTCCGCTTTAACTAAAAAGTAGGTCATGCATCGCTTATAGCAGAACCTGTCCGCTGGCAGTGGGTGTTCTTGGACTTGCAGAACAATAACTTCTTCCCACCAAGGATCATAGAGCGTGATATGAAAAAATATAAAAGCCAGATATCGGGTAATCCCATTTATTAAAATAACATAAAAATATAAAAAGTCAAATGGCTTGCTTACATCTGTGGTGCGAGCGTGTTCGTAGGTCTTTTTTAATCTCTTGGTTGATTCCACCTAGCTCAGCACTAGGAAGCAAGCCATTTGGCTTTTTGTATTTTTATGTTATTTTAATAAATGAGATTACACGATATCCGGCTTTTATATTTTTTCATATCACGCGCTATGATCCTTGGTAAGTTTTTGTTCTTCAAGTTCAAGATCACCCACTGCCAGCAGACAGGTTCTGCTATAAGCGATGCATGACCTACTTTTTAGTTAAAGTGGTCAATCCAATCTGGTAAGGGGCCCATCCATTTTCAGCACTTTATGGGTGATATATACTGGTAAAGGCTGGAGTTCTTTGACATTCATTGGATTATCACTGCATGGCATCAAGTTTTTGGCTTGACTTCCTTTTTATTAGTTTTTTTAATTGTTTTCTTTTTTTCAGATTCACTATTTATAGGTGGCACATGCACTTGTAGCTGTGTGCATGTATGATTTCTGTGCACTTACTTTAAGAATAATGTGGGATTTCATTATTGTTGATATGCAATACGAAGACTAATTAATGATTAGCACATGTAGTTCACACTCTAATATACAGGTTTATTGCATTGCCAGTGTTTTATATATGTTCATATGTAACGCCTCCTTTTATATAAATCACAGTATCTAAAGCACTAGTCACTTTAGTAGGGGAGCAGCTCACTGTATATTACTGGAAATATATTTAGTTTCCTAATTCACTTATCAATTTATGGTATCTACTGAGCACGAAGTTATATACAGTACATTTTAAACATGCAATACAGAATCATTTCTTACCTCACTAGCAGCATATGTATATAGGACTTTGTTCTTTATTACAAACCACATCTGCTTCCCGGGCTTTTTGCTACCCTTTGATCTTTGTAAGTAACCACTCATTGATGAGTCTTCTGTACTGGCACATACCTAAAAAGCAAACACAACAACATAACAGTCCCTACAGTAGTAAGTGGGATAGTTCATATACGGCATATTTCCAAAACGTTAGCATGTTTAAACAAGTATATTTTGCCAATCCATGAATGATAATACAGGCTAAAATCATTGACAGTCCTGCAAACATCCAAACTTACTTTAAGAGCTGCTGGGATTTTCTTGTGTTTCCTTCCAGATGGAATGCTATGCAGCACTGAAGAAAGGGCACTGGAGGGGGACTTATGGTTTGCAGGAGAATTTGATTTGGCTGTGCTTGGACTATCTGTTTGGAAAAAGGTAAATCATATGGAAAGAGATTAACTGAAAGTCCGTATGCATGAAATGTATTCAGAACATTAAAATCTGTAGTGGATGCCAAGCATTACACCTCCTCTTAACTATGTATTGCTAGAACATTAGGATTATCTAAGTGTTTAGAGGTACAAACCTCAGGGGAGAACTCAAGCTAGCCCAGAACTGCCCCCTATTAGCTCTAAATGCCAACATTTCTTATTTAAATAGAAAGTCCCTCTGTGAAACAGTATGATAGACAAAAGCCAAAGCAATAAGGAATTACTGTATTTCAAATGGATCAAGATGGCTTTCTGTCTGGAAGGGTTTTTTGATGGCATGTGTGATTACATCTGATGGCCATAAGGTTTGTGGTTGCAGACATGGCAAACAAATACAAGAAGCTTCCCAGTCAAGTATTTGGCTTGATGACATTTTATAGTCATGAACTATAATAATAAACAAAGGAGTCTCAACCAGACAGCCATTTTCTAGTTTATGGAGATCCCTTTTAGGTATTTGTTCAGTTTGAATAAAATTAATATTAATAATTTAATTGTAAACTTTCGCTCTACTCACAAGGAAATGCAACTTAGATTGTTTAAGTCCTTGTACCTGTGTAAATCTAGAAACATCTCCACCTAACTAAAGTGACTGTAAATGCTAGATTTTTTTTTTTTTTAAATAACAAATATGTTATACTTACCTGCTTTGTGAAATGGCTGTGCACAGTGCAGCCCCAGTCCTCCTCTTCTTGGGTTCCTGATTTCTTTCTCCCTGCCGAGTGCCCTGATAGCAAGCCGCTTACTACGGGAGGCAATTGGGCAAGCTGGCTCCCAAAAACTGCTCTGCATCTGCGACACAGAGCAAGGCTTGCTCCCCCCTTCTCAATGGCTGTGATTGACAGCAAAAGGAGGTAATGGCTCCTGCTGCTGTATCTGAGCCACTGAAGAGAGAGAGCCGGTAGTGAACAAGGCCTGCAAAGCTGAAACGTGTTTACATCTGCTGTCTGTGTCTTTTATGGAGAATCAATAGATTTAGAAGATTTTAAAGAGCAAGCAAGGAGTTGCGTACCATCTTTTCTCAAGAGAGCCAGGAGAGCCTCTGCTCCTGTGCACGCCACTGGATTGAGATTGGGCTCAGGTAAGAATAAGGGAGGGCTCGGGGGAAGCTGAATGCAGATGGTTTTTTAACTTAATGCATAGAATGCATTAGGGTAAAAATAATTCTCCCTTTACAACCATTTTAGTCGATTAAGAACATATCAAAAAAGGTTTTGCAAAATCATGGTAAGACAATTAAATACCTTGTTTCTGCAGTTCCTGAAAACACAGGTCACATACTCGGGCTAAATGATACTTGAGATACTCCAAGCTGTACTTGTTAGTTGAACATGCTTGACATACAATCTGAAAACAAGTTTAGAACACGTATCTTTAGAAAAGCACAACAAAATACTCTGTGAATCCATCAAATTTCAAACATTCTTTATTGTGCATAATTTGGGTGATTTAGTACTGAATTTGCATAATCCTTGCTTTACAAACACAACAGATGGCAAACCAAGCCAAAATTTATTTTAGGCATTTTAAAATTAAAATAGTATAACTTAGTACTGCCTCTAGCAGTACTCTCCATCTTTGAAAAGGTGATTGTAGTACATGTCTTTACCAAACTATGGCACACTTCCTTAATTATTTAATTTCACAAATAATGGTATTGTTCATTGTAACTCTACATATTGGAATACAAATACCTGCAATATTCTGCATTACAGCACAGCAAACTTTTTTTATTTCCTCTATTTCTTAGCAATATATCCAATTTGCAACCAACAGTTAAAATCAATTAACAACAAACCTTGCCACATGCTCTGCAGTGATGTCTTCTGTAGGTCAGTGTAAATTCACTAGTACAAATCATGCACATGGTAGCTCTACCATCAGGAATCCAAATGGGTGCTTTTGTGCCAAGTGTATTATCTCCTTCCTCTTCTGGGTCAGTCTGAAAGACATATCACTTGATATTAATACTGGCATTTCTGTCATATTTTGTAGGAATTTATTGAAATACAAAGTATATTTATATGGCCCCTCATTACTAAGAATTTTAGGGGTCTATTTATAAAACATTTGTTGGACAAATGTGACAAGCATTCATGCAGTCTGCACAAATTTTTACATATTTTCTGTAATTCATTACAGATCGCCAGCTCCATCTAATGGCCAAAATTCAGTTTTCTGAAATACCTCAATAAGAAAATATATAGTATGTTGGCCACTAGATTGAGCAGACAATCATAAGAATTCAAGTGATATTAAATGTTATTATTTTTTAACAATAAAAAATATTATTTTCACCTGTCCTGTGCAATTGTATTGCACAGAGCAGTCCCTTTCCCAGTTTCCTAGAGTCCCCACCACTGCTGTTAACTCCTTCTTCTTACAAGTGCCCCCTCAGCAAGCATGCTCTCAAGCCGGGCTGTGTGCATCCATAAACACGCACAATGAGGCTCAGCCACTTCTCCCACGCCCTCCTTCCAAGATTTGACTAACAGCAGCAGTTGGCTATGGCTCCCGCTGCTCACAAAGTCTCCTGTAAGACCAGTGACGTTCAGTTTCCTGGCTACTGAATTGTCCAAGTTGGGCTGTATAGGCTCTCTGCCCATTCAAGCACTGTCTCTCTCAGAGCTAAATAGTAACCCACTCACTTTCTCTCAGACATTGGTCTGGCAAAGGTGCCTGCCTGTCTTTGAGGTCAGACAGACCAGGACATGCACTCTCCTAGTGTGCCTGTACAAACACTGCTCCCTGCCCCTTACTGCATATGACTGTCTCCTCAGGAGGCCCTGCCTGGCCAGACCGAGTGCCTTTTGTGGGTCTATATCGACTTGACAATCAGTCCTCCAACTGCTCAGAGACTCCATGTATGCTGCAAAATCTGTCTCTTTACAAAGTGACAGAGCTCACGCACACACGTATACATATACATGCAGCATGTATACCCACAGACCTAAACAATTGCATGTACAATGATGTGGGCCAGACATATCAGATCATCTTTTCCCACAAGTTGTGGGAATTTCACCATTATCACTAAAGCTAAAGTGGTAGTAAACCGCAGATTTAAATATCTCCTAAACACTGCAAGTTTAGGTGATATTCACTGTACCTACAGGTAAGCTTTATTATAGGCTTACATGTAGGTACAAGTAAACAAAAACACTTTACTACCACTTTAATGCACCATATATTAACCTTACTAGGGTAGAGTGTGTTTTATGATTAGTAGTATTGGTCCTCTAACTCTTTCAGGAAGCTTTATCAGCTGTATATCTATATAAACTACTTAAAGTGGATGTAAACCTTTATAGCGGCCGAATGAAGGGTTAAAAGCAGCTGCAAAGCGCCGCTGCAAAGCGCTGCCTATTGATTTCAATGAGCAGGGGCACTTTTAGAGCGGTGTATACACTGCTCCTAAAGCTCCCCAAAGATTGCTGCTTGCAGGACTTCTATTGATGTCCTGCCAGCGCAGCGCCCCAGTGTGAAAGCACTCGGGGGCTTTCACACTGGGACTGCAGATGAGGCATTTTTCGGGTGCTATTTTTAGCGCTAAAGCACTTGAAAAATGCCTCCAGTGTGAAAGGGGTCTTAGTGCACGTAATTGAGACATGAACAAAGCATATCCTTCTAGTATGTACTTATTTCATATCTGAGGTTTACAACCACTTTAATAAAAAAAAAAAAAAAAAAAAACCTTAACATGTATTTAGGACTTACCTCTTCTTGACTCTTTGTTGGGTTAAAGGTTGTTTTCTTTTTGGCATATTCTTCAATTGCTGTGGAAATTGCTTCAAGCCAATCATCCCTTTCAGTAGCAGAACTGTAATGAAAGCAATCAATGCTTTACCTGCACATTCCATCCACCATGATCTAAATATAAAACATTTCTGCAGAAAAAGACCTCGCTGGTAACATTCATTCTATGCCGTAAAACGATGAATACTTAATTTAGTAAGCATCAACTGTCATAGCAAAGTGCAGATACAAAAATAAAGGTGCTATGGGTGTCAAAGTCTCAAAGTGGATAGTCATTTATTACTTTAAAAAAAAAAAAAAAAAGAAAGACGTCTAAAAGAGGAACTAAACAAAAAAAAGAAAGGCAGAGGGTGAAATAATTCACCAGTATTGCTGTGGTCTCCATGCAGCTGTTCTTTTACTATGCCTTATTCTGCATTGTGTATTTGCTTGGAGGTGGCCATTCTGGTAGAGTCAGGGCTTTTCTTCCTCCTCTCAGATCCTCCAGACAGGAGAGCAGTGAACAGTACAGTAGTGATATCTCCAAATCTCCTAGGGCTAGCAGTCATTTTATTTTACATTGTAGATATACTGTGAGGCTATAGGTATAGGAGTGTCTGAGCATCCTGACAAAACCAAGTGCACTGTTACTTTTCAGGGGGAAATCAATACAAAAGATACATTTTCCTGGGCACCGCTTAGGCACAATGAACACATTTTCCCTTTAACATAGCAAATCTTCACTTTTTGAGTTTAGTGCTACCTTATTGACAATGCTTTATGGCAGCTTCAAATTTAGTGACCAGAACTATGACCCAGGCAAGAAGTAAAACTGAAGTAGGAAACAAGTAATTCTGGCTATGAACAGTATCAGATTGTGTGAATCATAAGGATATTGAATCAGAATTACAAGATGGCCCTGTCTTTAACTCTTCTATAAACACAGCTTGATGTTCACGATGATGATGATCTTTTCCTTTAAACTTTAAAAGTGAATGTATGTAAAGAAAGCTTCAGTTTGGACTACAGTCCATCAAAAGATTTCCAACACTTGTTTAAACAAGTGACGTTAACCAATTGTGATGCAGAAAGACTACTTATGTGATAATTTCTACCCAGCAAATACATCATCTCAGTAGAAGGTAAAAGGTACTAAAAGTGAACCAGCAAAGATGCGAGTTATGATTCTTTACTACATAGTGTCTACAGACAATGCAGTACATTTCTATGTGAGAACAAACCTAAAAACGATGGACCTGTAGCCCATTCAAGCCTTGTGTAGGTCTACAATCTTGTCCCTGACATCCTTGAACAGCTCTTTAGTCTTGACCATGGTGGAGAGATTGGAATCGGATTGATTGCTTCTGTGGACAGGTGTCTTTTATACAGGTAACAAGCTGAGATTAGCAGCACTCCCTTTAAGAGAGTACACTTAATCTCAGCTCGTTACCTGTATAGAAGACACCTGGGAACCAGAAATCTCTCTGATTGGTAGGGATCAAATACTTATTTCACTCATTAAAATGCAAATCAATTTATAACTTTTTTGAAATGTGTTTTTCTGGATATTTTTGTTATTCTGTCTCTCACTGTTAAAATAAACCTACCATTAAAATTATAGACTTGTCATTTCTTTGTCAATGGGCAAACGTACAAAAATCAGCAGGGGATCAAATACTTTTTTCCCCTCACTGTAAACTGTATGTAGCATTAGTTACATACAGTATACAGCGCTGTGTCCCAGTAGTGGTTTGGGGACTTCCTGTCCTGCTCCCTCTGATTAGTTGAGGTGGAGAGCATCACATAAACTGGTTGCCCCTCCAACTCAATCAATCAGAAGAAGCCTTGTATTTATTCAGAAAATGTAATGCGTCTTGTGAATGGCTAAACAACGCTCAGTTTGACTCGATTTTGTTCTGGGAGCGGAACAGGAAGTATCCATACTGCTACCAGAAACACAGTGCTGTATACATGCTACATACAGTTTACACAGCGCTCCCAGCAGGTGTACCTGTTTGTGAAGGTAATAATTTGTTTGGACCAGCCTGGTCTAAACAAACTATTTTAAAAGTGACAGAAAAACAGAGTTAGGCTTTAAGAAAAGCCACTAAGTTCCGATAACCAATTAGTAATAAGTGGGAGACCCCAGCTGATTGACATGTCAGAAACAGAACTCCACATTTCCAATAAAAAGCCCTAGAACTGCATGCACGGTTCAATACCTGGCTGACAAAATGAAGGACCTCTCCACACTTTCTATGTTTAGCTCATTCTGATAGGCCTCTTGTGTTGGTTTTCTCACCTAGAAATACAAAGTACAATGACATTTTAAAATAAATATGTTCAATAATAAAATACCACTCTTAAGTGACCAAACTATCAGCCTTCAGTTCAGCCACATAATAATCAAAAATTAAATCATCAAGTGTATTTGCCTGAAATCATAGGTTTCATGGACTATGAGCCAACCAGAGCTATACCACTGGAGACTGGAGGAGAGATGGTAGGCAGTTTACAGGAGAAAAGCTCAGAAAGAATCCAATAGAAAAAGTAAAAATCAAGCACCAGGACATCTCGACTTAAAAACTGTAACTTTATTTCATCCATCCAAATATAAAATGGAATCAACTCCTATAAAGAATAATGCGTTTCAGCCTCCTACATAAGTCTTAGTCCTGTGATGGTGAATATAGCCAGCCTCTAACACAGATGTTTCTAAACAGGGGGCCAGTTTACTGTCCCTTGGACTTTAGGGGGCTGGACTGTGGCCACTGGAAGTACAAAAGGTCCCGACATCAGTGGGAATAAACAATGTCCCATCTTTAGTGTCAGTGAGAGGAATTGTGCCCCATCATTGGTGTCATTGGCCCAATTGTTGGTGTCATTAGGAGGAAGTGTGCCCCATCGTTGGTGTCATTGGGAGGAATTCTACCCCATCATTTATGTCATTGGGCCCAATTGTTGATGTGATTAGGAGGAATTGTGCAACTTTGTTGGTTTCGGTGGGAGCAGCTGTTCCCCATCATTGGTGTCTTTTTGCCCTATTGTTGGTGTCATTGGGAGGTATTGTGCCCCATGGTTGGTGTAATTAGGAGGAATTGTGCCCCATCCTTGGTGCAATTGGGAGGAATTGTGCCCCATCCTTGGTGCAATTGGGAGGAATTGTGCCCCATCCTTGGTGCAATTGGGAGGAATTGTGCCCCATCCTTGGTGCAATTGGGAGGAATTGTGCCCCATCCTTGGTGCAATTGGGAGGAATTGTGCCCTCGGTGGGGGGTTATGGATTATGTCGTTATCAATGCATGGAATAGGTGTCCCAAGGGCCTGATAAAAGCAAGCAAAGGGCTGCATCTGGGCCCCAGGCTGTAGTTTGGAGATCACTGCTCTAACAGGGAGTTGGATCACAGCAGCAAAAAAAAAAAAAAAAAGTGTTTGGTGATTTGGAGGAGGCCGAGAGCAAGAGAAGGTCATTTTTGACTTAGAAATACATACTTGAATATAATTATTTTTTTTAACCAGAGTTTAGTGTCACTTTAATCAACAAACTGGCTGAAAATAATTACAAATAATAATACAGTATATGTATTGTGTACAGTACTTAGCTTTTTGCCTGGATATCTACGTTAAAACAGAAAGTCTAACAATGTTGACATCATTGACAAGATAAGTTCTTACCTTCATTCCAGCCAAAGAGAGCATGTTGTTAAGTTTAAACATCCCTGACTGAACTAAGGTCGTATACAACAAGGCATCATTGAACTAAAGAAAAAAAAAAACAACAGAGTTATTGTTTCTTACAAATATGTCAATTTATTTGTAACAAATATCTCACTATTCTGATAAAATGTATGAAAACATAAAATGTGCTAACGCATGTTGTAATGCTAATCTTCAAGCTGTCATGGTGACCCACTTACTTCTTAAATCCTTAAATCATTATTCAGATTAGCAGTTGTGATTTCAATCCTGACTTCTTCATACTGAAATCAGACAGTCAGGAAGCTACCATTTCCAGAAAGTCAGCATTGGTAGCCCCATATTTCTCTCAGCAATGGTTTTCTTCAATATGTAAATATTGTGCAGCACCAAGGCTGGGTTCACACTAGTGCGATGTCAGACATCGCATTTGATTCCCCCTAGGGATCGACCGTCCCACCCGGAGGCACGAGCGACCAGCCGCCACGTCCGCCGGCTGGCCAAAGACCTGAACAATCGGATCTAGTAACCCGAAAGCAATGTCATGATCTCACTTCCCAGATTACTGGCATCATAACCACTTAAGCCCAGGACCATTTTGCTGGCCAAAGACCAGAGCACTTTTTGCGATTCGGCACTGTGTCACTTTAACTGACTTTTGTGCAGTCGTGCGACGTGGCTCCCAAACAAAATTGATGTATTTTTTCCCCACAAATAGAGCTTTCTTTTGGTGGTATTTGATCACTTCTGCGACTTTTATTTTTTGCGCCATAAACAAAAAAAGGAGGGACAATTTTGAAAAAAAAAAAAACACGTTATTTTTTGCTTTTTGCTATAATAAATATCCCCCAAAAATATCAAAAAAAATAATAATTTAGGCCAATACGTATTCTACATATTTTTGGTAAAAAAATTGCAATAAGTGTTTATTGATTGGTTTGCTCAAAAGGTATAGAGTCTACAAAATAGGGGATCGTTTTATGGCATTTTTATTAATTTTTTTTGTTTATTAGTAATGGTGGTGATCAGCGATTTTTATCGTGACTGCAACATTATGGCGGACACATCAGACAATTTCAATTGCGATGTTGAGACCACTCACATATATACAGCGATCAGTGCAAATAAAATTGCATTGATAACTGTTTAAATGTGTCTGGTAGTGAAGGGGTTAACACTGGGTGGTGCTGTAGAGGTTAAGTGTGTCCTGGGGCGTGTTTCTAACTGTAGGGGGGTGGGCTAACTGACATCACTAATCATAGCTCCCAATCAAAGGGAGCTATGATAAGTGACACTGTCACTAGGCAGAACGGGGAGATGCTTGTTTTCATTAGCATCTCCCCGTTCTTCCTCTCCATGAGACGATTGGACATCGAGTCCGCGGGACCCGTGACCCGACTCATGGAGTTCCTGGCCGGCGGGACGCGATGGCATGGCAGAAAATTTAAGGGACGTACAGATACGCCCATTTGCCCAGCCGTGCCATTCTGCTGACGTACATCGGCGTGCACCTGTTGGGAACCGGGTAAAGGCGGCAGTTTTAAAAAAATCAAAAGTATTTAAAAATGCAGATCTTGATGTTTGGAATACTTTCAAGTGCAGAGGAGGGGTTTGGGGATCCCTCCATAAAGAGTACCTATTACTGTCACAAGGGATATTTATATTCCTTGTGACAACAATATTAGTGATTAAAAAAAAAAAAGTGTAACTTTTTTTTTTTTTAAATGTACAGAATATCAGCTATCGGCCTGAGAGATGGCCAAAATATCGGTATCGTATAAGCACCGAAAAACGATACAAGTTGATCCCTAATATGCACCGCATGCTGTGCACATCACATGCGATGTCTGTGCAATGCAAATTCATTCATAAAACTGTATGGTTGAAATCACATTGCATCAAAATGGTGAAGTACCCTTTTATTGGTCCACACTGGAATCGGATCACATGGTTGTTCACACCCATGCGATCCGATTCCTGTACCATTTCACAGTTCACACTGATCTGCGAACCAATTTGGGGGTGCCATTAACTTTACATTGACACCCGCAGCGGTTATCAGATGTCAGTGTGAACCACCTGTGATTCAGGTGCGATGTGGGAACTCACACAGGAATCGCAGGGTTTCATCAGTGAGAACCGAGCCTAAAGAAGAAAAAACAATTAAGGTTTTTTTTTTTGTTTTTTTTTCCCATTTCACTTTTCTACATGTATATCTGTGCAAACATTCATTTGTGAGTTACTAATCTAATCACCAAACTGACAGCTGGCGAAAAGTGCCCAAGGCTGCTTTTACACTGCTGCAGAGTTCCTTAGGATCTCTTAGTCATGCATTTTTCTTCCACTTTTGGTAAGGCAAACGGAAAAAAAATTGATCAGAGTGATAGGGCCCTTATGAAATGATTTGCTTGTAATCTACCACTATCCAAAACTGACACATAAGCTTCTTCCATTTGGTATTTATGAAGTGTCAATAAAGGATTATCTTTGAATTCATGGAAGTACTTTGTTCACCTGTACTTTGATAAATATGTAGGCTGTCCTTAGTGAGCTCTTCTTTTAACAGTACTAACTGCTTAGTTGTAATGTTGATCTGCTGACTTATGCATTTCATGAGTCACTGATATCCAAACAAGTATGCAGATCAGGAGTTTGAATTTCACTTGCTGCATGCTTTACTGAGCCCGATGACTAAGACATCTGACATAAATGAAACCAGACACAGCCAAGCAAATAGCATTTTTTTTTTTTTTGTAGAAGATGGCAACCTCCATATTTCTCTCAATTCAGGATTTCTATAGGAGGCAATTTTCTAAATTTAAAAATGTACTGAAAGAGTTACATAAAACTACACAAGACAAACCGCTTCCTGCTCTTGGTAGGCAGTTAACTCTGGACAAAAATATGGTTATGGTCACTAGAGGTTTCCTCAAACATGTTTCCACTGATTTGGCAACTCACCAAGAAAAACATTCGTGGCTGCATAACCTTCCGGGAAAGCTTCATCAAAGTCCCCTCTTTTAAAAAGACCTAAGCAAGCAGAATGAACAATGAAAAACAGTCTATGGAACGTCACCCGATTACTTACATAATATACTTCATGTACTACACTACAACATGACAAGGGCTTTGTTTACTACAGGGGACATCTTCTG
Organism: Lithobates pipiens; assembly: GCF_037356315.1. Taxonomy (NCBI): domain Eukaryota; kingdom Metazoa; phylum Chordata; class Amphibia; order Anura; family Ranidae; genus Lithobates; species Lithobates pipiens. The sequence continues at coordinate 252,215,859 of NW_027507903.1, read as the reverse complement.
TAGGTTCATCACATTTAGGCCTTATGCAAACTGGACGTTTTTACAGCTGCTGTTTTCAGGTTCCGGTGTATTTCTACAGCCAGTAAACACCCCAGCATGTTATCCTATGTGCCCATGCACACATAGGCTGTTATCAGTGTTTTTTGGCAGGGACTTCTTCTGGCTGGAAAAGACCCCCAAAACTAGTGGGTTTTGAGAGGAGTTTTTGAGCTGTAAAAACAACCTAGCTCTGAAAAAAAGGCTATTTGACACTTATGAGTATTTTTGAGCCATAAGCAATTGTGGAAGTATAGTTTTGCTAAAAAAAATAAAAAAAAAATAAAAAAAAAAAACACAAAATAAGCTGATGCAAAAACACAGCACAATTAGCATTCTACAGCTAAAGCTACTGGCTTTTTTAGAACATCCAATGTGCATGGAGCCTAATACAACGCAATATAGAGAAGCATAGTTTGTATTGTACCAACTTATTTTCTGTACATACCCTTCCAGGCTGCACAATCTCATGATGGCCATTTAAACTATACTGGATCTGCATCAGCTTTTGAAAGTTGTCCTAAAAAGGATATAGAAAATATCAACTGTAGGTTAATAACAGTAAAACCCTCACTATGGAGGGAATTAGCAAAACAAGTGTATTCTGTGCAGAAATAGATGACATTTGGCCAGCTGTAAGTGATGTAACAGACTGTTGCATATTAGCCTTAGAAATCTAGAGGAGTTATGTGTGCCCCTTTTCCTGCTGTCATGAGAAGCATACCAACTTGTTCTTATGGTTGCTGTATAAAAAGAGTCCTCCGCTGCTCACCAATAATCCAGAAAATGTACAACATGCTTTCATATGCACAGTAGCACTATTAGGAGCTCCCAGTGTGTAAATACTTGAACAATGGACTTAAAGACTTCAGGATAGCATTTACATTACACGCCTATACTGTATATGAAGGCATCATTTAAATAGTTTATGGTAATATCTGTATTGGTTATTAAAGCAGACCTAAAGGCAAACCATTTTTTTTAAATTTTGGATAGAGTAAGGGAGGGTTATAACCCCTGCTGTTTTTTTTTGCCATCTGTGCCCCATTGTCCATTAGCCAAAACAAGAAGTTAGAGAAAATCTCAGCAAAGTGAGGGAATCCCTGGTTGATACCAGGGTCACCAGAACTAGAGTCCACATTGGAAGATTTCCCCTCTATTACTCTTCTGGGGACAACCCAAAATCTGAGATTTTATTTCACTTTCTGTGATAATGGTAAACAGGTCATATAGAATGGGCGAATTCTCCTTAACGGGGGCACAGACAGCAATAAAAAGTGATAGGTGGTCTAATTCCTTTCTACTCCATCCAAAACTAAACAAAGTCTTTAGTTATCACTTTAATGGATTTAATACACGATTTCCTCTTTGAGAGATTTTATATAAACAATATTTTTTTGTCTGATGTTTACAATTCAATTGAAGCTATTGTGCTATGTACAGTGGTGATTTAAAAAAAATAAAATCAGGCTTATTCAGTAAAACAGGGTCCAGTACAATGGCAAAAAGGGCAGCAACCCATAGCACTCAGAAATCACACATGTTCCAATCTAACAGTAAGAATTGTGATTTTTTTCATCTGAACTGGCGTGACATTTTAAATCATATGTTGTGAGAATTTCCAATCAGGTTGAATGGGATATTATCAAATGAGATAGTTTTTTTTTTTTTTTATTTCAAGTCAAACGGAAGTATGTGTTATTTGCTTGAACAATAGCTTTTGATTTACGGTCACAATATACAGGTCTACAATGTTTCTTTGTTATTGTGAGGGTAATGGATCAATTCTTTTATCAAAAATTACATTCATATTCATTTTTGGCACCACCTACCCCTTGCTTCAAGATGTCATTTGCATGATTTGCAACCTCAGTCACGACACTCAGGGCAGCTGAAGAAGAAAGTTAAAAGTCTATCAACCAGAAACCAACAGGCATCAAAAATATTTGCATATTTATGTCAGGTGGGTGTTTTTTTTATATAACCAAGCAGATAAACAGAGTGGAAAAGTTATATTTTCCTGGTTGCTAGCATTAAAAGCATATATAGAGTAGTAATAGTAATATAATAGTATCAAATTGTGATTCCACTTAGATGCCCCCCTCCTCCCTCCTTTCTTTATTTTTTTTATGGGTCAATTGATGGGACTTTTAATCTCTTTTGTACTTGCAGCAATTTGAAAGAGTATATATGCCCACAAGAATGCTCATATTGAGCCTGAATGGGTGAATATGTGGGGGGAGGGGCGCATAGTAAGGGAAGGGATGGGTATAATCGGGGGAGGTAGCTAAGATTAGCTCCCCCTGGGTGTTCCCCCTAAACCATTATAAATAGTTCACATAATTTTTTGGTTTGGCTTTTTCTTTGTTCTTTTTGGGCCCGAATGGGTAAATAGGTGGGGGGGAGGGGGAAAAGGGGGGATGGATATGGGAGCAAGGTGTAAGAAGGGAAAGGTAGAATCAGGGAGGTAGCTATGAGTAGCTCCTCCTGGTTCTTCCCCCTAAGTAGAAATAGTTTATAAATTTTTTCGGTTTTGGCTCTGGTTTTGTCGTAGTTTTTTGGGGGGTTTTTGGTTATTTTTTCCCTATCTTTCCCACCAACATAGGAAGCAGTGGGTGGCTAGGAGGCCTGGAGGAACCTGGAGAGCGGGGACTAGGCGAAGTGGCCAGGTAGACCCTAGACCAGTGATGGTGAACCTTGGCACCCCAGATGTTTTGGAACTACATTTCCCACAATGCTCAACTACACTGCAGAGTGTATGAGCATCATGGGTTTCAAAACATCTGGGGTGCCAAAGTCCGCCATCACTGCCCTAGACTATAGTTGGGAGGAAGATCATAAAGGGTACCTACTTTTCGAAGAAGGTTTCCCCTATTTCTCCCTGGTCTCTTGCCTCCCTTTTCAGTGAAGAAATGTGATATATATGGATGTAAGGATATGCTCCAAGGAGATACACCTTGTATTTTATATCTATTATATGTTTGTAATTATTTGTATATTGTGGCATATGTGAAGCCTTTATAGTGTCTTCTTGTTTTTCTCTTACTTTTTTCAAGAATATTATCTGGGTTTTTTGGTTTCCTTGTATTGTTGTTATGTCCTTTTTGATTGAATAAAAATTATTGAAACACTTAGGAGGCTTCATTTTATATTTACAAGGAATACATTCAAATAAGATCACCGAAAGCTGCCAGTTGGTCTCTAACAGTATGCAAATAGCAGGTCTGTTGTATCATACTATAAAGCTCTACAAAGAAAAAAAAAACAACAGCTTTTCTTCAAGCCTCAAATAGCTGTCACAGACCATAAAGGAAGTGATGCTCCTGTACAGCCAGAAGACAGGCTTCTAATATCCCCTATTACAAAAATGCACGTAACATTTCATAAATGTGCTGGTGAGTTTACCTTGTGTGTCACTGTAGTCTGATGATTCTTCTGAAAGATTCTTTAGATAATCTGCACATGATAAAAGTACGAAAAAAAATAGTGGTCTTAGAAAGAACAATGGTAATTTAATAATGCTAAATTGAATAAAGGGGAGATCTATACAGGGAGCATGGTGTAATCTCAAGTATGTACCTCCCTATGTACATCCATAAATACTCCTAATTAGGACTTTATCGGTCACCAAACACCAGGTTAAAATATTTTAATTATTTTATTTTAAATCACTTAAAAAAGAGATCTACATATAAAAAATACAATTGTTCGAAACATCCAGTAGGTGCGGTCCATCAGCTGGACTTTGTTTCTTTGGCATAATCTGTTCCCACAGATAAAGAATAAATGATAGAGCTAAAAATAAAATAATGTAATGTAAATGTTACAATCTTCTTGATAATTCTGGGTGGAATGTGGATATATTTATATATGAGAAAATTATATAAACTACAATATGCCCATTTTGATTAAATGAGTGGAAATCACTTTTAATTGTTTTAAAGTAAAAGGGATTCATGTTTGATAGGATAAAATAATCAGGTACCAATACCAATTGGGAATAGTTAGGGATGTAGAGATATTTTAAAAATACCAACAACTTTAACAAATTATGGACTTATCAATATTTTTTTACATACAATATTTCTAAAGCCCACAATCATTAGATCATTGCCCATACAAGTATTAGGCCCCTTGCAAACGGGGCCATTTAGCTGTAGTCTGTCTCTCCTGGTGTTTTAGAGTGTTCGGGAGGTACAGGAGCAGTGTCCAGTCCTGTCTGCAGCCTGAAAAAGTCTATGGCAGGTTTCAGCTGGATGGGGCTGAATGCTGTACCAAGTGGTGCCCATGTTTAGGATCTTATGCATTCAGGGACAAATGCCCAGAGTACGGGTTTTTAAAACTGAACACATGGGGCCCTGATCTCATTTACCACTCAGTACAGCATTCAGCACCCTCTAGCTGTAAATTTTGACAGGCTGCAGGCAGTGGGGTTGGATGTTGCACCAAAATGCCAGGAACACTACAATGAAGTTAGGCCGTCCCATGTACATTATAATTTATTTGTTCTGATTGTTTGTTTGTCAGGGCAAGGTTTAGAGAAATGCAGCTCGTTCTTCCAATTCAAGTAGTTCCGTGTTATAAGTACACCTACTACATACGCCAACAATGGGCGCACAAATGAATGTTCCAAAATAGCATACATTTACTTTTTGACCACTAGATGGCAATACTAGCAAGGGTGGCTGGCTCTACACTACAAGCTCTCCAGATCTCCTCCAGCATTTCTTAGCACAGCACAAAGATAGCAGACTTGGCATTACATCGTTGACTGTGGTTTGTCAGGGAGTAAAAATCTTCCCTCCCAATCTAGAAATTTAATGAAAAATAACACTATGTTGTTTAAATAAGACACCCCTAAATCAAACAAACAGAAGATCAAAGCAGAAAATGAAGTGGCCTTGACTATAAATAGCTTTCTGTTGACATATTCATTGCATTTTGTTAAGCTAAGCATCAAAAAATGAAACCTTTTCATTAACACCACGTTGGCGTACTTCCACTTTTCAAAAAAATGAAAGTATATTCAAACTAACCTTAAATTAAAAACTGTATATCCAGATCAAAAACCCTTGTTTCTTAAGCTGGCCATACATGACTGGAAGCAGGAATCTTCAATAATTCAAGCTGTGGGTGGCCCTGCAGCATCACCCAGCTTGACAAACTTCAATTGAAAAAAAAATCAAAAGGAGTCGGGGCGAAAATTGTCAGAACAAAAAGAGACCATAGGGTTGAAAGAGCAAAATCTTAAACATGCATGGCTAGACTTTGGCTAGAATGGGGAAACGTTACAATGTCTGTCAGATTTTCTAATGCCCCGTACACACGATCCGATCAGACGAATGATCATCCATTTTTTTTTTTGCATGCTAACCTCACGTCAAATCTAATGAGTTTACTAAAGTCACGAAAATTCTCGTACAACAGAATAAAAATTCGGAAGTGATGTCATGTGTTGTAATGCATTATTGCATTTTCGGGAACGACAGCTGTACTGCTTAAACGAAAATCGTCCGTTGTGGCATCGTACGCAAAAAATTTCCGTGCATGTCCGATAGAATAATATCGGATGACCTGTCATGATCGGCTCTCAAAAGCTCTGTACTAACGATCCGATTATCGTACGATCGATTAGAATGCGCCATTGTTCGTACTTTTTACGGATCATGTGTACAGGGCTTTAGGCTATCTGGGTTTCTGTAAGGGATTTCCCCTCACTTCCTGTCCTGCTTAAAAAGTTTTAGCAGACAGGAAGTGAGGGAAACTTTCTCAACACCTCAGACAGAAGTAAAAAAGTGTTTTTCTTTAGTGCAGTAGGGATGAGTAGAAACCCTGTCAAATTTTTATTTCTGTGTCCCTGTTGCAGATCTTCATCTCCCATTTACAGTATACTCTAATCTACCCTTTATACAATCTAGGAGTTGCCTGATGTCTATGTGACGAAACGCATTGGATGGGCTACTTCTACTTTTGCTTTTCCGGCCTCTGGAATGCAGATGAGGAGTCTAAGCCATGATACAAGCTTTTGTAATGTGAGCCTATGCACTATGTATGTAATATTTATTGTTTTTATGCACATTTTATTAAACAGAATTACGCTATGGAGGATCGTGCAACTTTTATGTCCCCATACATGAATGCATAATGGAGTAATACCAAAAGGTGTCTGTTTCAACCCCAAGAGGACCACAGGGACAGATAGATCGAAAGTCACTAGTGGTATTTATATATGAGATGCTTATACTTTTTATGCTTCCAGTTAGTGTGGAAACATAGGAGGGGAGCACGGGGTGTCTTTCAAAAGGAAGCTGGATTAGAAGTAGTAAGCACTTTTTATTATTTTCTACTATTTTTCTATACAATCTGGACTTTCTTATACACATGGACTTGTATATGTTTAGTGTTTACAGCAGTGTTTCTCAACTCCAGTCCTCAAGGCGCCCCAACAGGTAATGTTTTCAGGATTTGATCAGCGAGACTGATCAAATCATCTGCGCAAAATAATGGAAGGCCTGAAAACATAACCTGTTGGGGCACCTTGAGGATTGGAGTTGAGAAACACTGGTTTACATCATAGCCACTTAAAGATGTAGAGCACTTTTTTGATATTTTGCAGTAACGAAGCACTTTAAAATCAATCAACCTCCAGCGAAAGCCACAGCAATAGTGGTATTTTGGAAGGAGGCTTCAGGCTCATCAGGTTTGGTGAGGACCTGGTACTGCCGTCACCTTAAGAGTGACGGCGGTACCAGGTCCTCACCACACCTGATGAGCCTGAAGCAGTCTTCCAAAATACCGCTATTGATGTGGCTTTGGCTGGAGGTCGATTGATTGTGGGGATCCTGCTTCTACTGCTCACTAAAGCTCAATTTGACCCGCAGGGGTCTTTATTTGCAGTGAAGTGCTGGGGGAAACGTGTGGCGCACTACGGATGGTGATAGTCACTGGATGAAGTGGACACAGATCAAATATATTGCAAATGCACTTTCTATTTGTTTGAACTGTTATATGGAGACCTGCTCCCCCCTGCACTTTATTATGATATATGCACTTTACAAGATGATCGAGTGTAGAGTGTATATTACTTTTCTGCTATTCATTTGCACTTTATGAATTTTATTGTGCTTTATATTGCTAGCACTTTATGCTTGAGTGAAGATTTGTCATGTTATAGCTGTCTTACACTTGTTGCAGGACATACCTGTCAGCTGGTGACAGTCAGTGTGATAGATATATATATATATATATATATATATATATATATATATATATATATATATTTTTTTTTTTTTCCCCATTTGATTTTGCTTATTAATTCTAGTTAGCGCCACATACCTTCATATATATATATATATATATTTTTTTTTTTTTTAATTATTCATTTCTGTGTGGGAACACTTTTATATGTTGGCGGCTTCTCACATTCTTTATATTTTATTTATATTTATTTTCATTATTCATAGTGAGCTTGGTTTACCCCCTTTTTCAAACTGTACTCCTGCTTCCACAGATTTTATCTTATTAACACTTGAAGAGTGAATCTTAGGGGTTTATTCATACAAACAAAATTACAATAGCCATTCGTCTACTAAATCTGCATGTCCTTTATATTTATTCTGCATGAGTTTGGCAAAAACAAAATTTTTCTTTATGCTATTTTCTCCTCTGAACGAATGTGCTTTCATTGTGGGCAGTAATAAAATACCACATTATGACCACTGGATGGCACAGAGGAGCATAGTAAATACATACAGCTTTGTAAGAAGAGATACACTGTAACAATTCTAGAGAACATTAGAGGGGAGTTACAAATGTAATCATCACACAAGCAGATTTGAGGCACAAATAACTATGCACATTTTTTAAAATAAATAACCCCTTAGGCCCCTTTCACATACACATTTCTGTTTTGACGTACTCCGTTTGCTCAGCGGGGATCGCTCCGTTGATCCCCACTGAGCCGGCAGATGAAAGGTCAGTCTCTGCTCACTGTGCAGGGACGGACCTGTCAGGACTCCGCTCTCATCTAAGGGAAATCGGATGAAAAGGGACTGCTTGTCCGCAGACGGATAGAAAATAGGGTTTCCATCCGACTGGAGTCAGCGGATCGGATGTCAGCGGACATGTCACTGTTGACATCCGTTGATCCATAGACCTGTATGGAGCATCCGTTCAGGTCCGCCTAAAAAACCTGAATGGTGCGCATGTGCGAAAAGGGGCCTTAGTCATAAGTGTGCAAAGCCTATTGCATTAGATTGGACCCCAAAGCGCAAACAAAACACACATGCATTTTATATATATATACACATACACATAGATAAGAGAGATTGATATACCGTATATACTCGAGTATAAGCCGAGATTTTCAGCCTCTTTTTTGAGGCTGAAAGTGCCCCCCTCGGCTTATACTCGAGTCATCGCTGTCTGCCTGCTCGATCAGTGTATCGAGCAGACAGACAGCGGCCATTCTAACATTCAAACGCCGCGCCTCCGCCTTCGCCTGTGATAGGCGGAACACTGAATTTCCCAGCAGCCTGTGTTCCGCCTATCACGGGCATCGTCTCATCCTCATACTACGGACGAGGATGAGACGATGCCCGTGATAGGCGGAACACAGGCTGCTGGGAAATTGAGTGTTCCGCCTATCACGGTCATCCGATAGGCGGAACAGCAGTCAGTGGGAAATTGAGTGTTCCGCCTATCACCGACGGAGGCGCGGCTTTTGAATCCTAGAATGGCCGCCGACGAAGAGCTGAAGGACGGAGGCTCGGCTCGGGACGGGACGGGCCGGGCCGGGACGGGACGGGCCGGGCCGGGACGGGACGCAGGCTGGACGGGACGCAGGCTGGACGGGACGCAGGCTGGACGGACACAGGCAGGCTGGACACAGGTAGGCTGCACGGACACACACACACACACACACACACACACACACACACGGATGCATGGACACACACACACACACACACACACACACAGATGCATGGACACACACACACACACACACGGATGCATGGACACACACACAGGGATGGATGGACCCACAGGGATGGACGGACACACAGGGATGGACAGGCATGTCTCACCCTCGGCTTATACACGAGTCAATAATTTTTTCCAGTTTTTTGGGGGTAAATTGGGGGCCTCGGCTTATATTCGGGTCGGCCTATACTCGAGTATATACGGTACATACATACACATACACACACACAGTGCATCTGGAAAGAATTGGCAGCATTTCACTTTTTCCACATATTATGTTACAGTCTTCTTTATCCAAAATGGATTCAATTATTATTATTAAATTATTTTCCTTATAATTCTACAAACAATGCCCCATAATGACAAAGTGAAAGAAGTTTGTTTGAAATCTTTGCACATTTATAAAAAAAAAAATGAAAAAAAAAATCACATGTGCATAAAGTATTCACAGCCTTTGTCATGACACTCAAAATTGAGCTTGGGTGCATCCTGCTTCCACTAATCATTATGGAGATGTTTCTACAACTTGATTGGAGTCCACCTGTGGTACATTCAGTTGATTGGACATGGTTTGGAAAGGCACACTGTCTATATAAGGTCCCACAGTTAACAGTGCATGTCAGGGAAAAAAACAAGCCTTGAAGTCCAAGGAATTGTCTGTAGACCTCCGAGACAGGATTGTATCAAGGCACAGATCTTGGGAAGGGTACAGAAACATTTCTGCAGAATTGAAGGTCCCAATGAGCACAGTGGGTTCCATCTGGAATTCCGTAAATAGAAGAAGTTTGGAACCACCAGGACTCTTCCTAGAGCAGGCCACCCGGCCAAACTGAGCGATCGGAGGAGAAGGGCCTTAATCAGAGAGGTGACCAAGAACCCGATGGTCACTCTGACAGAGCTCCAGCATTTCTCTGTGAAGAGAGGAGAACCTTTTAGAAGAACAACCATCTCTGCACCACTCCACCAGGCAGGACTGTATGGTAGAGTGGCCAGATGGAAGCCAGTGACAACCTGCCTAGAGATTGCCAAAAGGCACCTGAAGGACTCTCAGACCATGAGAAGCAAAATTCTCTGGTCTGATTAAACAAAGATCGCAATCTTTGGCCTGAATGGCAAGCGTCATGTCTGGAGGAAACCAGGCACCACTCATCACCTGGCCAATACCATCCCTACAGTGAAGCATGATGGTGGCAGTATTATGCTATGGGGATTTTTTCCATGGCAGGAACTGGGAGACTAGTCAGGATCGAGGGAAAGATGAATGCAGCAATGTACAGAGACATCCCTGATGAACACCTGCTCCAGAGTGCTCCAGACTTCAGACTGGAGCAAAGGTTCATCTTCCAACAGGACAACGACCCTAAGCACACTGCCAAGATAACAAAGGAGTGGCTACGGGACAACACTGTGAATGTCCTCAAGTGGCCCAGACTTGAACCTGATTGAACATCTCTGAAGAGATCTGAAAATGACTGTGCACCGACACTCCGCATCCAACCTGATGGAGCTTGAGAGGTCCTGCAAAGAAGAATGGGAAAAACTGCCCAAAAATAGATGTGCAAAGCTTGTAGCATTATACTCAAAAAGACTTGAGGCTTTAATTGGTGCAAAGGGTATTTCAACAAAGTATTGAGCAAAGGCTGTGAATACTTATGTGCATGGGATTTTTTAAGTTTTTTATTTTTAATCAATTTGTTTCAAACAAACTTCTTTCATGTTTTCATTATGGGGTATTGTTTGTAATATTTTGAGGAAAATAATCCAATTTGGAATACGGCTGTAACATAACAAAATGTGGAAAAAGCGAAGCGCCTTAAATACTTTCCGGATGCACTGTGTACACCCACATTATACATACACACACACAAATAAATGTAAACAAACATTTTAAGATGTATTAAAACGTGGATGGTGTCAGCCAGTAAGGATGAGCTCAGGCATGTTTGCAACCCGTACATGCAGAGCCCACCAGAAAGTCGGCATGGCACAGCACTAATCACAGGCAGCGAGACATATTCTCGATCCGAGGCGGCAGAGATCGAGAATTGTCTCATTGCCTGTGCTTAGTGCTGTGCCTTGCCGACTTCCTGGTGGGCTCTGCACATACGGGTTGCAAACACTCCTGAGCTCATCATTATCAGTCGGCAGAGCAGAGGGTGGTGTCGATAGTTTTTTTTTTTATTAAAAAGACTTTTGAGACAGAGAAAGGGAATTAAGACAGATTCCCCAGTCCCTTTCTCTGCAGCCTCAGCTGCACTGGACAGTAAATGAATGGGAAGTGCTCTGTGCTGAGCAGTTTCCTGTTAATTTCACAAACTAAAGCATAGCAAACACAGGTTACTATGATTCAGCTATTTAATGAACACTGTGAGGAATTGGTCCTGATCACTCACTGTGTTCATTCAGAAAAGGAAGGGGCCAGTAAATTACATATTTACCAGCCTCGTCCCCCGGTCTCCATCCTGAAACATCCTCCTATGTGACGGCAGCAGTAGCCAGCAGGGAAGGAAAGGAGGGAATCTGGAAGCTCTGTTGGGGGGGAGGGGGGGGGGGGGGTCAGCTGCGTAGCAGGGCACACCACGTCTGCACGCCTATGCCTTTATGCTTATATTACGACATTAGACTCTGACCTGTCCTTTCAGCCCCAAATCCAATCACTGTCCAAATCGTGCAAACTTCACCTTAGAAACATCTCCAAAATATGCCCCTTTCTAACCGTTGACACCACTAAGCAATGTATTCACTCCCTTGTTGTGTCTCGCCTTGACTATTGTAACTCCCTCCTCATTGGCCTACCTCTCTGCAAGCTATCCCCTCTTCAGTCTATCATGAATGCTGCTGCCAGACTCATCCACTTTACCAACAGTTCAGTGTATGCCACTCCTCTCTGCCAATCCCTCCACTGTGTTCCCATTGCCCAACAAATAAAATTGAAAATACTAACAATAACATACAAAGCCATTTACAATTCTGCCCTGAGCGACATCACCAACCTTGTCTCCAAATATCACCCATAACGTCCTCTCCGCACCTCCCAGGACCTCCTCCTGCTCTCTAGCTCCCTTACCTCCTCCCTGAAAACAGCTAACAACCGAATCTTCTACTCCCCTCATCAGTTCATCCCTCACAGTCCCTAACTTTTGTTTCACCAGCCCCTCCCTTAGATTGTAAGCTTGCAGGAGTAGGGCTCCTCTAACCCTCTTGTTTTGAATTGTACTGTTGGTGTATTTTTTTTATTGTATTTATGTGTTTATTTATATTGTAAAGCACTACACAAACAAACTGTTGGCGCTATATAAATCCTGTATAATAATATCAAAAAGTGAACACACCAGAACAAGGGACCTTTTTTCAGCCAATGACATTAAGAAAAATATAATAACATGGTCAAAAATAATTAACCTTATGTTAAAGTTTTTTGAAATGAGCCTAAATTCTGATACTTATAGATGCATGTAAAAATACATTTAATGTTTTTTGTTTAATGAATGCATAGTTGAATTCAATTCAGACTGTAATGCCCTGTACACACGGTCGGAAATTCCGACGGAAAAGGTCCGATCGGATTATGTTGTCGGAAAACCCGATCGTGTGTGGGCTCTATCGGACTTTTTCCATTGGAAAAAGTTTGAGAGCAGGATCTAAAATGTTCCGACAACAAAATCCAATCAGACTTTTTCTGATTGTAGAAAATTCAGACGGACAATGTGCTACGCATGCTCAGATTAAATTATGAGACCAAAGCTATTGGCTACTAGCCTCTACGTAGTCCCATAAGCAACGAACGTCACCTCGTTCCGAACAATCGGATTTTCCGACCGTCTGTATGCAATACAAGTTTCGGGCAAAATCCGTCTGAAAAAATCAGACGGATTTTGTGGTCGGAATGTCCAACCGTGTGTACAGGGCATTATTCGTCCTGAAGTTACAACTTAACTTGCAAAACAGTAATTCTAGGCAATTTAATTTGAAAAAAACTAAAGAAAAAACAACAACATTGTAAAGATGTTTGCAAAGTACTACAAGTGTTTGAAGTCTTAGAACCTCCACTGACACTTTTAATAGAGGAAATGCCAGGAAATAAGGAGCAAGAGAAGAACAAATAAATCTATCATCACATCAAAATGCAAAGCTCTCATATTAATGCAAAGCTCATGCCTTTCCTGAACATGCCGGCTTTGATGTGGCACAAAGGTTAACACATAAAGTGGATACTCATTGAGCGGAGAGGCTACAGGCTTCAGAGCCAGCTGAGAGGCCTCTGCCCCTCTGAGCCAACTGAACTGTTCTGCTTTGATGTCGGGTTTTGGCTAGAATAATTAAAAAGAAGGCTGAATAAACTAATCTCCAATTTCACAGGCACTAAAAAACATACACCAGTGGTGTCACTAAAGGGACAAGGTGAAAAAAAAAAAAAAAGTCTTCTTCATTTCCGATGTTAATTACACAGAACTAAACTTGACAATTCTTAAATGGCAAATCAGTCACTATGCAATTAAGTGCTTTCTCAAATGAGCCGATCACATGCATTATTTCTGTTGCAAAGGTTACAGCGTTATCTAGACCTTTGTGATGTTCTATTATTACCTACAGAAAGGCAGAGGGTAGTATAACCAGTACTGGACACATAGTAGTGTCTTCAGTACTGTTTGTGTTCCGTCAATAAAGAATTTAAAGAATAAATTATATGTGCTATTGTAGACACATTGGGTTCCCTTCTCTTTAGGTGGCATCCCTGTTTTGAGCGCCTTCCCATTTTTCCCTATTATTTAACTAACTCAAACTAATGCAGGCCATACAAGTTTAGTTTTTTGTTTTTTTTGTAACTAAGAGAAAAACAAAAAAACTAACAGCATAATACATGCAAATGAGTTGGATGGTGGAAAACTTCCACCCAGACTCATTCATTGGGGCTGATTTACAAAAACTGGAGTGTGCGAAATCTGATGTAGCTGTGCATGTGTCAGGTCACCTTGAGGCGAGGTGACAGATGCACACTGTAGGGATCAGGAGTGCACCGCAAGGTTGTGGACCCTACGGCTGACTGCTGCAGATGGGGTACAGATCCCACTGGGGTTAGAGCGTAAGATTCCCTGGGGCGCGGAGTAGGCAACAGGAGGATAGGGAAAGTGAGGGACAAAGCCAAGGTCGAGGGCCACAAGCAGACAGGAATAGTCAGGGACACGCCAAAAGGTCAGGATCACAGGCAAACAGGGATAGTCAAGGACACGCCAAAGTCGGTAAGGGAAAACAACAGAAGAGCACACGGCAGGTAACAGGAAGCTAACACACAAAGGTTGATCAGCAGCATTGGCCTGCAGTGCACAGGTTAATATAGAGCTCCCTGATAGGAGCTAGGGTGGAGCCATGCCAGAGGATGGATTACAAAAGCAGACAGGTGAGGGTCAGCTGGTCTCTAGATGAACACATGGGAACAGGTAAGCAGACAAACTATTGCATAACCATGACAGCATGGTAGCCAACCAGCTTCTAACGTCAGCCCCAGAAGGATTTGCCCCCTTAATGACCAGGCCATTTTTTGTGATACGGCACTGCGTCGCTTTAACTGACAAACAGCACTGTACCCAAACAAAATTGACATCCTTTTTTTCCCACAAATCGAGTTTTCTTTTGCTAGTATTTTATCACCTCTTCATTTTTTATTTTTTGCCCTATAAACAAAGCGCACAATACATATCCCTCAAAAATATATAAAAAAACAAAATGTATTCATCAGTTTAGGCCGATATATATTATTTTACATATTTTACTTTTTGGTTAAAAAAAAAAAATCCTAATAGGCGTATATTGATTGGTTGAGCGTCTACAAATAGGGGATAGATGAAATTTTTTTTTCACTAGTAATGGTAGCGATCAGCAATTTTTAGTAGGACTGCAACATTGCGGTGGACAGATTGGACACTTTTGACACTTTTTTTGGGACCATTGACATATATACAGCAATCAGTGCAATAAATAGCCTCTGATTACTGTATAAATGTCACTGGCCCTAGGTGGCGGTCAAAGGGGTTAAATGTGTTCTAACTGTAGGGGGAATGGGCTGCCAGGGACATGCCTCTGTAACAGGTGATTGGGGGTCACCCGCGGACATCGAGTGCATCCGACCCATGGGCACACTCCCTGTTGCACCTGCACGAGCTGCCGTACAGCTACAGCAATCTGTGCAGGAGAGTTGACCTGCCGCCATATACCGACGGCGGCTGGTGGGCAATCGGTTAATTCAAGTGTTACTAAACCCACAACAGTACAATCAGTCTGTATATGCAATAAAGCATGATTGTTATACTCACGGTCGAACCTAAAGGTTTGATCCTGTCTTCTCTGATCCCCCCCTTCTTTCACTGTCCCCTAACCATCTCCTGATAAGTGCCTTGGGAACACTCTGTGCATGTTCAATTTAGTGTGTATTGCTAGAGGGTTTTTTTCCTGGGAGAGTGCATGTGATCAGCACTGTCCAGACACAGGGTGAGGGGTCCCGCAGCCTCATAGGACAATAAAATGAAAGAAAACTCCTGCTACAAGCTTTAACCAGACACTGATAGAAGTCAAAGGACTGATATACAGTGGAATTAAAACACTTCCGTTAAAATGTCAGGTTTCTGTGACGTAAAAAATGGAGACAAAGATACATCATTTTCGAATTTTTTTCACCTTTGATTTGACCTATAAATTGTAAAACTCAAACTGAAATCTTTTAGGGGGAAGAAGTAAAACTAAAAAACTAAAATAATGTCATTGCACAAGAATGCACACTCTCTTATAAGTGGGACTATAGCTGTGTTCAGAATTAACCACTTAAGGACCGCCTCACGCCGATATACTTCGGCAGAATGGCACGGCTGGGCACAATCACGTACCGGTACGTGATTCTTTAAGTGCCCAGCCGTCGGTCGGGAGTGCGCCGACGGCAGCACGCTCCCGACCCAGTCCTGTGCTCCGTGACCCTGGCCGTAGGACCAGCGGACCCAATCACGGCTGGTGTCCCGCAATCGGGTCACAGAGCTGAAGAACGAGGAGAGGTCTGTGTAAACAAACCTCTCCCCATGCTTCCCTGTGTGGCTGTAACCAATCGTCTCTTCCCTTTTATAGGGAAGGACGATCAGTGACTTCACAAGCCAGGCCATGCCCCCCTACAAAAAAAAATAAAACATCATGTCATGCATAACCCCTACACTGCCCCCTAGTGGTTAACTCCTTCACTGCCAGAGTAATTTACTCAGGAATCAGTGCATTTAAATAGCACGGATTGTTGTATAAATGACAATGGTCCCAAAAATGTGTCAAAAATGTCCGATGTGTCTGCCATAATGTCGCAGTCACAATAAAAATCTCTGATCGCCGCCATTAATAGTAAAAAAAAAAATATTAATAAAAATGCTATAAAACTATCCCCTAGTTTGTAAACGTTATAACTTTTGCGCAAACCAATCAATAATCGCTAATTGCATTTTTGTTTTACCAAAAATATGTAGAAGAATACGTAGTGGCCTAAACTGAGGAAAAAACTTTTTTTTATATATTTTTGGGGGATATTAATTATAGCAAAAAGTAAAAAATATTGAGTTTTTTTCAAAATTGTCGCTCTATTTTTGTTTATAGCGCAAAAAATAAAAACCGCAGAGGTGATCAAATACCACCAAAAGAAAGCTCCATTTGTGGGAAAAAAGGACACCAATTTTTTTTGGGAGCCACGTCGCACAACCGCGCAATTGTCAGTTAAAGCAACGCAGTGCAGAATCGCAAAAAGGGGCCTGGTCCTTTGGCTGCAAATTGGTCCGGGGCTTAAAGAGGAAGTAAACCCTGATGAGTTTACTTCCTCTTTCATTCCCTGCAAAGGTAAAGCATAATGGACTACTATGCATCGCATAGTAGTCCATTATGTGTCACTTACCTGACACAGGAGCCAGCGATGTCACCGCTGTCCCCTATAGTCCAGCGCATCCATCTTTTCGGTGGGTCTCGCCGCTCCGCCGCTGTCATTCGGCGAAGCCGCAATGACGTCACTCCCGCGCATTCGCACGGGAGCAGACACGCGCGGCATATCGCCGTTGACAGCGGTGCCTGTCTTTCGGTAAATATCTCCTAAACCGTGTAGGTTTAGGAGATATTTCTTGGACCTACAGGTAAGCCTTAATTTAGTCTTACCTGTAGGTCAAAGTGTGTTGTAAGGGTTTACACTTACCACTTTAAGTGGTTAAGCAATCACATTCAAACTCAATAGAAGTCAGTAAACACCTCCCATCATTTAAAATCCCTCGGATTAACCCCAGGTAAAGTTCAGCTGTTCTAGTAGGCCTTTCCTGACATTTTCTTAGTCATATCCTACAGCAAAAGCCATGGTCTGCAGAGAGCTTCCAAAGCATCAGAGGGATCTCATTGTTAAAAGGTATCGGTCAGTAGAAGGGTACAAAAGAATTACCAAGGCATAGATATACCATGGAACACAGTGAAGACATTGATCATCAAGTGGAGAAAATATGGCAGAACAGTGACATTACCAAGAACTGGACGTCTCGCCAAAATGTATGAAAGGACGAGAAGAAAACTGGTCAGGGAGGCTGCCAGTAGGCCTACAGCAAAATTAACCACTTCCCACCCTCCATATAGCAATAGGTCATATGACGTGATCAGGATAACCTGTGATCATGCGCCGGTGGGGGGCGTGCAGCGAGGCGATCGTTGATATGGTTTGTCAATCTGACACACTGCATCTCCAATCTCTGACAGAGGCTCTTTACCATGTGATCAGCTGTGTCCAATCATAGCTGATAACCGTGTAAACAGGAAAAGCCATATATTGGCTTTTCCTCTATCGCGTCTGACAGACGCGAGTAGAGGAGAGCCAATCGGCTACTCTCCGGGGGGGGGGGGGTTTGCGCTGATGGATTATCAACACAGCCCCTCCCCCTTCCCCGAGGATGACCACCCGGGACCACCAGGGATGCCACCCATGGCACTGACGGATTATCAGCACAGCCCCTCCCCTGAGGATGACCACCCAGGACCAACAGGGATGCCACCTATGGCCACTGGGGTTGCTGACCATGGATGCACACCCATGGCCACTAGGGATGCTGACCACGGATGCCTACCCAGGGCCACCAGGGATGCAACCCATAACCACCAGGTATGAACTTTGCCAATCAGTGCCCAGCATTAAAATCTGCCAGTGCTTCCTCATCAGTGTTGCCTATCAGAGCCATATATGAATGCCCATCAGTGCTGTGCCCATAGTTGCTGCCTATCAATGCCCAGCAGTACTGCATATTAGTGCCTCATCATTAGTGCCACCTCATCAGTGCCCATTAGTGCCACCTCATCAGTGCCCGTCAGTGCAGCTTCATCAGCGCCCATCAGTGAAGGAGAAAAATTACTTATTTACAACATTTATAACAAAAACAAAGAAACTTTTTTTTTTCAAAATTTTCTGTCTTTTTTTTATTTGTTTAGCAAAAAAAAAACCCAGTGGTGATCAAATTCCACCAAAATAAAATTAAAGGAGCTGTAGGAATATCGGGCAAGCACTGGCTGTGTGGTAAATGTGACAACAATCTCGTGTATTCTTCATATGTCTGTGCATCTATGGGGTAGACTGGCAAATCAGAAGCCTTTTCTTACGAAGAAAAACATCTAAGCCCGGCTAAATTTTGCAAAAACACATCTGAAGTCTCCCAAAAACATGTGGGAAAACGTGTCATGATCTGATGAAACCAAGGTTGAACTTTTTGGCCTTAATTCCAAAAGATGTTTGGCACAAAAACACCACTGTACATCACCAAAAGAACACCATATCCAATGTGAAGCATGGTGGTGGCAGCATCATGCTTTGGGGACGTTTTTCTTCAGCTGGAACAGGGGTGTTAGTCAAGGTAGAGGGAATTATGGACAGTTCCAAATACCAGTCAGTTGGCACAAAACCTTCAGGCTTCTGCTAGAAAGCTGAACATGAAGAACTTTATCTTTCAACATGACAACCCAAAGCATACATCCAAATCAACAAAGGAATGGCTTCACCAGAAGAAGATTAAAGTTTTGGAATGGCCCAGCCTGAGCCCAGACTGGAATCCAATTGAAAATCTGTGGTGTGATGTGAAGAGGGCTGTGCACAGGAGATGCCCTCACAATCTGACAGATTTGGAGTGTTTTTGCATAAAAGAGTGGGCAAATATTGCTAAGTAAAGATGTGCCATGCTGATAAACTCATACCCATGCTGTAATAAAATCAAAGGTGGAAAAATTCTGAAATGATTTATCTTTGACACATTTTTTTACATCACAGAAACCTGACATTTTAACAGGGGTGGGTAGACTTTTTATATCCACTGTATATACTGCTGATGAGCTATTTAGCAGTTAATATTTATAAAAAAAATAATTGCATTTCCATGTTCTATGTACTAAAAAGATGTAGTGAATGCAGTGTCCTTGGTTTAGTCACACTAAGCTTTGACAAACAAAACCTGGAAGCTGATTGGTTTCTATGCAGAACTGCACCAGATTTTGCACTCTCCAGTTTAAGTAAATCAACCTCTATTGGCTGCAGCCATTGATTGATCAAAATTTTTTTTGACCTATCCCTTTGACAGAAGTTATACATAATTATACATGCAAACAGCCATGCACAGCTGTGGCTGCTCTCAGACTGGTCAGTCGTTTGTCACGGCTCAGTGGCAGCAACTAAATGCAAACACCTGCCTATATCCACCACAGAAATACGTTTATTTTGGCAGTGTAGGGCACTGCATGCCCATGTGACTCAGCCTTAAAGTAGTATTAAACCCAAAATTGTAATATATTGCAGCTTACCAATCATTAGATGTGATGGCTGCATTTGTTTTCTTTTTTTTTTTTTAGGGGGTTTTCGCCCTCTGTTTTCATTTGGTGATCTGACCAGTAACACACCTCCTGTATTAGAGCACCACCACTCTAGATAAAGGAGCATATAGGGAGAGACCTTTGTACGACAGCATTGTCAGTCTCGAGAGGTGGGAGTGTTAGTGTATCTAAATCAGCTAGCTAACAAACTGAAGCCAAATTCCAACTAACACTTTATAATCAGTTACAGAAAACATATATTTTTCTTTTTGGGATAAAGGTTTTACATAAATAAATAAAATGTATAACTCAATAATGTAGCGCAACACCTTCCAAACATAATTATTTAACCCTAAATATATCGAATGCCAAAATACAAAAACGGTGAACACTATTGAATTATAAGTTATATTAAATAAGTGGGGTGGAATCACTATTTAGTGTTTTAGCTGGCAGCACATGATATTTTCGTTTTTTAAATATTCACATACGGATTGTGTTGATTGTGATTAGAATTATTATATTGGCATAAACAAAAGCTGATCACTGTGAGCATCCCTGTCAGTGGTAAATAGTTTGACTTAACCCTCCAGCTGCTACATATGCAGGACAGCTTGTTCTGTTGAAAAACAACACACTTACTGGCCAGATCACCAGCTGCAAATATTATTATATAGGATTTATATAGCGCCAACAGTTTGCGCAGCACTTTACAACGCGAGAGCAAACAGTACAAGTCAATACATGAGGAAGCAGGAGGAAACAAAAGTCTAAAAAAGAAAACGAATGCAGCCATCACATCTAAGAACTGATAAACTGTGATATAATACATGCTTGCTTTTGGGTTTAATACCACGTTAATTTTTATTTTTTTAACTTGTAGGGTCCAACGCCAAAAGAGATTGAATATCATTCTGATCATACATATAGGACTAGCAGTACACTATTCAACATTACACTTTATACAAGCTGCGACAATCAGAATTTTCATTTTCAAAGCAGTAAATGATATATGATACTATAAACGACACAAAAAAAAAAAAAATCTTCACACTAACAAGCTTGCATTATGTACCTGTTAAAAGTAATCTGTACTGAGGAATCCTTTGAACTGGTTTGAGTAAATAGTGCTTCAGAGCCAAGTTAGCACAACGAGGGCTGATCTGAAAGGAAAAGAGGTCAGTGTTTTTTTTTTTTTATAAATTTATTTTTTATTGAAAATTTTTCAACACATTAATAACATACAAACATACAAACATAACCTCCCCCCCGCCCTTCCCAACCATTCCCTCCCCCCGCCCGACAAAACTCCCTCCCGTGCAGCCCTCCATTCACCTCCTGAAGTTCAGTCTGTGATCATCGACAGCATCACACAGATAAAAAACACATTGTTTGTACCGTTACTGAGTATTTAGCAACCCAAAATGGGGATACAAGCCAACCCAAAGGGGTAGCCCCTTCCTACCCCGCCCCTCACCCAACACACAAGGAGTACACCACCCACCTAGCGATCAATTCACAGTGTCTGCGGCATCAAGCCAACACCTCCACACCCTCTCAAATTTGTTAGGACACCCTCTGCTGAGATAAGTGGCTTTATAGAACGGTAAAGCTTTATTAATTAAACCTTTCCAATAAGAAACTGTAGGAGGTTCAGGTTTCTTCCAACATAGCAGGATAGATTTGCGGGCATAAAACAGCGCCAGAGAAATCAGAGTCCTTTGCGCCTTTCGAGGTGCCAACTCCTCCACCAATCCGAGCAAACATACCGCAACTGTGACTGGAATCGGCACCGAAAGGACAGATTGCATAACCTGTGTCACTCCCCTCCAGAACTCCTCAATCCGCGGGCACCGCCAAAACACATGGTCAAAATCAGCCCGGTCAGCTGTGCAACGCCAACATCCCCCCGTCCCCGTACCGTAAATTCTAGCCAGTCTGGCAGGGGTGTAGTATACTCTATGTAGGATTTTAAACTGGATAAGTCTGTCTCTGGCCGATACTAGGGTCTGGAACGGGTATCCCCACATGTCGTCCCAATCCTCCCCTCCAAAGTCAGGTACCAAGGCACTCCAAACTTCTCTACATTGTTGTATAGGTTTCGGCCTGTCCGAGAACAACATTTTGTACACAACGGACAGAGGCTTTTTCAGGTCCTCCGTCCGCAGCACAAGTTCCAGAGGTGACACTCCCAACTGCAAAGTCCCAGGACCGAACTGAGAGAGAAAAGCGTGCCGCAACTGTAGGTACCGAAAAAAATACCAATTGGGAAGATCATGTTGCACCTTAAGCTGATCAAACGTCAAAAGCTGCCCCCCTCCCACCACATGCTTAAGCTGTTTAACACCTACCCTGGCCCATATCACCGGATCCGGTATGTCCCCAAAATGGGACAATTTAGGATTGAACCATAGAGGAGTGTCAGGAGACCAACTCCCTTCTGGCTGTTTCATTAAGGTCTGCGCTTTCCCCCAGGCCCGGATCGTTGCCCGCATAGAGGCCGTCAGCGCTCGTGAAGCCCCTGGACCTCTATACACCAAATAGGACAGGCTCTCATATGAGCCCAAAAGAGCTGCCTCCAGTACATTTGCCGAATCCCCGTCCTCCCGTGTCAGCCACCGTCTGGCGACTACCATTTGCCCAGCCAGATAATATTTAAAAAGATCCGGCAATGCCAAGCCACCTTGACCCCACGGCTCCTGCAAAACCCTGAGACCTATACGGGGGTGCGTAGCAGCCCATAAAAAGGATCCAAAAAGACTATTCACCCTCCGAAAAAATGAGCAGGGAATCCAAACAGGAGAATTACGTAAAAGATAAAGAAATACAGGCAGAACCTTCATTTTGAGCAGGTTAACCCTACCAATAAGGGACAGCGGCAGATGCTTCCAAGCTTCCAGCTGCACCTTAACCCTGGCTAGCAGGGGGAGAAGATTCAGAGACATAAAGTCGCCCACTCGTGGTGAAACTCGCACTCCCAAATATTTAAATTCTTGCACCCAGGCGATGGGGACCCTAGCGGTCGCCACCTCTCGCGCCTCCCCGTCAATAGCCATCACGTTTGATTTCTCCCAATTAACCCTGAGCCCGGAGAACTCAGCAAATTTGTCGAGCACCCCAAACACCGCCTCCAAAGATGGCCCTGCATCCTTCAAGAAGAGGAGCATGTCATCTGCATAAAGCGCTATACACTCCTTAATACCCCCCACCTCCAGTGCTCCTACCCCAGGCGACAGCCTCAGGGCTATAGCCAGCGGTTCTATGGCTAATGCGAATAAGAACGGGGATAGAGGACACCCCTGACGCGTGCCCCTGTGGACGCCAAATTGGGGTGAGACTGAATTGGCTATCTTGATACCGGCCTGTGGAGCACTGTAAAGTAGAGAGATCCAGGTCACATAGGTCTCCCCAAAGCCCATTCTCCTCAGAACTGTCAACATATACTGCCAGTCTACGGAATCAAAGGCCTTGGCCATATCCAAAGAAACTACCACTCTAGATCCCTTGTCAGTGTGTTCAATCTGTAGGTGGGTGAACAATCTGCGCAAATTTGTGTCAGTAGATTTCTGCGGAATAAACCCCGTCTGATCTATGTCAACCAATGTCGTGATAACCTGAGAGAGTCTGGTAGCCAGTACCTTCGTTAGAATTTTTAAGTCCTGGTTCAGCAGTGCGATCGGTCTATAAGAAGAACACAACAGGGGGTCCTTACCTGGCTTCGGCAGCAGGATCACCTGTGCCTCCAGCAAAGAGGCCGGGAGACACCTGTGTTCCAGGCAGTACTCGTACAGATTTTTAAGTCGAGGAACCAGATCCTCCATGTGCAGCCTATACCACTCGCTGCCGAAGCCATCAGGCCCCGGGGATTTACGGGGAGGGAAAGACCTAATAGCTTTCTCAATTTCCTCAGTCGTGATGTCAGCCTCCAAAAAGTCCCTATCCCCCTCAGACAGTCTCGGGACCTGCAGTGATGCTAACAACCCATCCAGCTCCGCTATGTCATAGGTCGGTATGGGTGCATACAGGGTCTTAAAATATTCCACAAACGTATCTAGTACGTCCGTCGGGGTAGTCAATAGGTCCCCCTGAGCGTTTTTAATACAGGGAATATTAGTTTGCACCCTTTGCTCGGCCACTAGCATGGCCAAAAGTTTACCGTTCTTGTCCCCTTGTTCAAAGATGGATTCAGCCAGTTTCGTCCTAGAGGTGTGTGTTAGATCAGAGTAATGGAGTGCCAAAGCACGTCTTGCCTCCAACAATGCACCATAAGTGGCAGCAGACTGGTTGTCCGCGTGCTCCATGGAGCACACCCTCTCCCTGTCCTGTAATTCTTGATCTATTTGATTATGGGACCTGCGGGCCTGTTTGATGGCCGAAATATAGTGCCCCCGCATGCAGGCCTTAAAGGCATCCCAAACAATGGTGGCGTCGGCAGACCCCTCATTATCCTCCCAATAATGTGCAAAATGTGGCGCCACCTGAGAGGACACCTCCTCCAAAGAGGTCAGTGTTTAAACAGCTTTGTATTCTATTACTGTGTGTCTACTGGTGGGTTACTACGACATCTGTAATTATAGACCACTTCTTCTGTATTTATATTTCACAGCAAAATGTTATAGTACTTTGTACATCGAGTATACAGCAGTGCAGAATTACAAAGTCACAGAAAACAAAGACATAGGGGTTCATTTACTAAAACTGGAGAGTGTAAAATCTGGTGCAGCTCTGCATAGAACCAATCAGGTTCCAGGTTTTATTCGCAGAGCTTAATTGAACAAGCAGAAGTTAGAAGCGGATTGTGGTCTATGCACAGCTATACCAGATTTTGCACTCTCCAGTTTTAGTAAATCAACCCCATAGTGTAATAGGAAAAAAATATTTATCTGTTCAACGCAGTTTTTTTTTTCAATTGTTAATTGTTTGTAGAAATTAGACACGTGCACTGCCAAAAAAATTGTTTTCATTTCATTCATTTGGTTTTTTGGGTCATTCGTTATGATCGCATCTTAGCTAGCCCGCCCCCTCCGCAGCCCAGCGCTACACAGCAGACAGCGGTGACTGACACTCACCAACTCTCTGCTCAGGGAGCCCTGAGAAGTGAGCGACTGGTGGTGTTTGATCGCTCTTTTCTTGTTATGCCGCGTACACACGGTCAAACTGTTTGACGTACTTAGTCCGTTGAAACACATTTCAGCGGACAATCCGCTCGTGTGTGGGCTTCAGCGGACTTTTTCAGCGTGCAGTCCGGAGTACTAAGAATTTCGGTTTTTCCAAAAATCTGTCCGTCGTACTGTGGTTTCAGCGGACAATACAGTCGTCAGTATGCTAGTCCGACGGACTAAGAATGGCGCATGCCCAGAAAGGATTTACAGGGCTTTGCTGTGTCTTGGACTTCCTATTTCTAGTCCCGTCGTACGTGCTGTACGTCATCGCGCAAGCTTTCGTCGGACTGTTTGTGTATCCGTGTGTGGTCAAGTCCGTTCAGTGGAAAGTACGCCGGATTGTCCGTCGGATTGTATGACGGACTAAGTACGTCAAACAGTTCGACCGTGTGTACGCGGCATTAGTGTTAGAGCCAGAGGGGGAATGATGCTGCATCCACCTAGGTAAGTACAATTCTACAAAAAAAAAAAGGCCATACTTCTCTTTTAAATACTCAATGTTTCTAAATGTAAAAAAATGCACGCTTAGGCTCTAATCATGTGCTTCTAAATCCAGCTGAGTTTACTGCTTTTACCCCCCTCCGCCTTGCCTTCCTTGCTCTCTCCACACAATCCCCCAGAGCCTCCCAGCCTGTCAGCGCGCTGCCCGCACACAGTATTGTGATACTGTCTGCCCCCATAGCCGCCTGACAGACAGGGCACGGCCGCGGCTCCAGCACAAGGTGTACTGGCCATTTTGCTCCACCTGGACCTAGTGTCTGCACTCACCCCTGCCTTAGCCACTGGAGCTGCCCAGACTGTCACACCACTGTATGCAAACCGGCACTCCCCTGCTCTTTCAGCTGTCTGAAAGAAGGACAGGACACAGCTCCAGTCCTGGGACCGGTGGCCATCTCGCTACACCCCAGGTCTCCCGACTCCTCTGTGCCTAACCCATTGTGTGTGTGTGTATTATATATTTAAATTTATATATATACTAGCTAGGACCATACAGCCCGTATAGTATTGCTTGAAACTGCATCCACAGCTTAGCTCTACCATTTACAGCAACACCAACACGTTCATTACCCTCTACTAGTACAGTCATACCTGGTGGGCCTCAGGAAGGGAAGTTAGCAATGTTGCTAATGTTTATTAATTTACGGGGGACCAGTTTGGCACCAGACCGCCCTGGCATTTACCATATACCCTCACCTCGTTGGATACACTGATGATGTCATGACTGCTACGTGCGTTTAGATACACTTGGAGCTTCTCTTCTCAATTAGATCTTTAACACCCCTGATTATTTTAAAAGGGATGCGGTCTGGGCCCAAGCGGAGCCAACTATTGATTCTCATGGGAATGTTCCTATTGTAGCTATGTTTTCTCAGTACACTGGACCAGTGGACCTGCGGATTGACTTGGTGTTTCCCGACTATGGTCCCTTGGCTTGTCCTGGGGCTTTCAATCTTTCCTCAGTGCCGGACCTAACTGTCCCTGTAATTTGAGACTAGTAGACGTTATCAATAGTAACTAATGTACGTTTACACTGCTACTTGAGCTAAACTATGTCGATCATAGATAATGCTGTTATAGATGTAGTAATTGGTGTATTCAATCTACACATGACCACATAGGAATACTTGTGCCTTTATTTTGTCCCAAGCCTGCTCATATCCTGTTCATTACCGATTTTATTTTCCATATGCTTTTACAATGTTTATTATACCCAATGGTACCAGTGACGATTAATGAGTAAGACTGGGAACCCGCAGTGTTTCCCCGAAATGTGATTAAGGTATACAGTGTCTAAGGTACACACTGTGCTCTTCAGTAACTAAGAATTTAAGCAATAGATGTCACGGTCAATGGGTGTGCTACATGTACGTTATATATGCCTGCTAAGTTGTTTGGATCACAACCCAGCTATTCTAACTTTGTCCTCCCTCCCTAAATAGGATTGGCACGGTTTGTGCCTAGCATGTGATTTTTCATGCAGTGTTACACTTTTTTGAGACACCTTTCCCAGTTGCTCTCTTGGACCAACCTCTTTCCCACTCCTCTCCTTTCTCCTATCCCCTCCCTCCCCAACTTTCCCTCGACTCCCCTCCTTCTACCTCACTCACCTTTCTCCCTTATTTTTCTTATTTTCTTTTCCTCGTTACTCCATCATGGCCCACACAGTGATTACTCTCCCCCGGCTACAATTTTGCTCGTATAATGTAAATGGCCTCAATGTTGCCCCCAAATAGGACAAATCCTTGATTAAATGCACAAACGCCAAGTTAATGTGCTTCTTCTGCAAGAGACACATTTTCACTCTGCCTCCACCCCTTCCTGTTCCAACAGATGGTTCCACAGTACTAACCCAACCCAGAAAGCCAAGTGAGTATCTATTGCTTTCCATAAGACACTCCCTATAGAAGTGCTTGGTCATCTCTCTGACCCTCAGGGAAAGTAAGTTTTTGTGAAATTCTTGCTCGGCGGTACCAAATTTACAGTAGTTAACATTTACCTACGGAATATCAATCAAGTGCCATCCGCGTTGCAGTATTTGAGGATTCTGTCTGGATTCATGGAAGGTAAGCGCATCTTAGGTGGAGATTTCAACACCCCTCTTTTAGGCTCCTCCACCTCACGGTCATGTATCTCATTCCCCAAACTGAGGGCTTTGAAACATGCATTCTATGATCTGCATCTTGTAGACGTCTGGAGGGTGTTGAACCCCACGTCCCATAACTATACCCACTTCTCGCATGTACATCAGACGCATAGACGTGTAGTCTACCTAATGAGTGACCACAGCTGTCTGGATTGGTCTCCTGAATGCGACAGACTCAATGGTCGGCTCTGACTACTCTCCTATACACCTGGCATTCTCGCTCCCCTCCACTTCCGATCAGGGAGTGGACATTGCACTTGAACGATTCGTTGATTACGAATTCGGAATATGTGACAAGGGTTTCGGACACAATATATAACTATTTTGCTGACCACACTTCAGATACGACATTGTGGAACCTTTATTCAGTTGGGTGCACATCTGAAAAAGGAACGTTCGACAGCCATGATGGCTGCAATTCAAACACTTAGAAACTTAGAAACTGAGTACAAAAGTTCCCCAACAGTGTCAACGCTGGCGATCATAACTCAAGAGAACTGTATGAGACCTCCGGATGCACATATGCTGATAAGTCGCTTTTCTCCAGTATAAATTTTGAGACAAAATGTGGTAGATCATTGGCTCGCTCCCTGCATCCAAAAGTATCTTCCACTTTTGTGCCCTATATTCAGGGGGCACAGGGAGAATTGATCTCCTCACCTTCTAAGATGGCTGAGGAATTCAGGGACTTTTTTCAATCCCTGTACAATATCTCCCCGTCTCAATTGTCAGGTTTCCCTTCTACCTTGGCAGAAGACCAATTATCCTATGTTTTGGAAACTGCGCTCCCTACTTTGGATGGTGACACCATTGCAGATCTGGATAACGTCCCTTTACTCCTCTTCATCGGCAAGGATTAGACTGAATGGTTCTTTGTCTCCAGCCTTTTCTATCTCTAACGGGACACGACAGGGGTGTCCCTTGTCCTCCCTCCTCTATGTTCTTACAATAGAGCATTTGGCTATCGCTTTACGTAACAATTCCTCTATCCCACCCATACCAAACACACCTCTTTGCAGATGATCTGCTCCTGTTCGTGATGCATCCACACACATTTTTGCAGGAGTTCCACAGATTTGGAGCAGTTAGTAACTTCACAGTGAATTACAATAATTCAGAAATCCTTAACATATCCCTGTTTAAGTCAGACCTACAAAGACTCTCTACCACTTTCTCTTTCAAAACCGGTTCCACTTCCATCAGGTACCTCGGAATTCAAGCCCCTGGACACCTCCCTATACCATAAAGCAGCGGTACTCGCATATTAGATTGGTATCACCACTCTTTGACTAAGCATTGGGTTCACTTGTCCAAGCCATATGAACCCAATTGAGATTTCCGCTCTCCCATGGACCTTGCCCACGATCCGGGGAGGGGGGGCGGCGGGTTCAGGCCCCCTCCACGACCTTACCTGTCAAACAATTCAGATCTGGGATCACATGTTGTCCAGAAGGGGCCTATCGAATCACATGGGGCCTATGACTCCCTTCTTTGGGACCCTGGCCTTCCCACCAACTATGTACATAACAGGATTCGGACCATGGCGAAAAGAAGATTATAGGAGAGACTTGCCCAGGTCCTTTGAGCGGACCCCACTTTAAGGACAGATATCCCTCCCGGTTCGCTTTCCCGACAACCCATGGAGTGGCTTCAGAGACAACAAACCTTCTTACATCCGGACTTTCCGGACCATTCCAGACATTCTAGCTGAACCAACAGGATTTGAGAAACTGCTCATGCAGGCAGAACCTCCAACATGTGGGATCTCAACTTTACTCCCTCTTGCTCAGTATTCCTTCTCCTGACCTTCCACCATTTACGGATGCCTGGGAGGCAAATCTACGTCACTATCTCCCCTATTGACTGGCAATTTTTTTTATCCTAAAGCACAAGTTATCCCTAGCCACTAAGACCCAGGAAAAAGGATTTAAACCGGTAACAAGATGGTTCAGATGCCTTTCTACTATACACCATTTCAACTCGGCAGTACCAGATACCTGTTGGGGGTGTCGGTGTCTTAGCTCCCGGGGTATCATGCTCCACATTTGGTGGGAATGCCCTCCTGTACAGGGATTTTGGCAACAAATCTTCAAACTATACTGTAAACTGATGTTGACTTCCATTCAACCTTCACCTGAGGTGGCTCCCTTATCTATATTCCCTGGCAAATTCAAATCCAATAAAAAAGATGTACTGCAACACTTTTTTTGCAGCGGCCAGAGTAGTGATTCCCCATCACTGGAGATCGGCAATTATGCCTTCCCTGGGGGATTGGGCTACTGAAGTGGACCGCATAAGGGACCTTGAACATCTTGGACTTCATGGTCCATGTTCAGATACTCCTCAGAGTTTATCTCCGGGGCTGAGAGTGGCCTAGACGACGTCGCCTTGGGACTATGATGGAGTGCTTCTTGTCCCCTGTCTTTCTGCACCTATTCCTTTTCCTCTATGTCTAAATACTCCCTTACGAATCCATTGAGAAAATGTACCATGACTTTGACTTATCCATTGTTACCTATTCATTGGGTGACCCCTATGACATATTTTTAATAAAGACAGGTTTTTCATATAACCTTTTCTGATGCATTACGTATGGGACAACTATGATCCCCTTTTCTGAAATGATGGTGAATGTTACTTTAACCTGTAATATTTTCAGGGGTGGCTAACACAAATGGTCTCTTGATGTGCCACATTGTCAGGTACCTTTTCCAAGGCCAAGATGCTGAGAGAGGCTCCACTTATGGCTAAGCGCAGTATACCCCTGAAGGTGGTACAGGAGTTATAGGGTTCAAAGAAGCACAGGTTGCCAGCAGGTTGAGAAGGCTTGAGCTGATGATCACTTGGAGACTTTGCTTGAGAAGACGACAAGGAGTAATCCAGACACTAGCAAAAGCCTGGCTGAGGGTAGAACACAGGAGAGCAGATTGGAGGCTGAGGTGAGGCCAGCTGAGAGTGAATCACAGGTAAGTAATAAGCCAAGCCGGGGGTCAAACACTGGTAATCAGACAGGTGCAAGTATAGCAAGTCCGTGAGTCAAGCCAGGGGTCAAACACTGGAGAGGAGATCAGAGCAGGTCAGGAGGCAAGCCGAGGTCACAACAGGAATCACTTGAAAGTATAACACGTGAACAAGGAAGAGTTGAAGATAATCCAGCAACTTGGGTCAGACAGAGACAGCCTTTTATAGGCCAGCAGGGGGAACCATCTATCACATGATGTTTCTATGGCACCCATTTTTTCTACTGCCAAGATTGCTAGTATTTCTACGGCTTATTCTCTAAACACTATTTCTCTGACACACAAACATGTTTTCACTCTTTTAACCTGGATATGCATTTGTTCCAATGTACATGATATTTATTGTTGGTGTACCTTACCAATGTTTGTAATGTTTATATATTCTTCTATCTCTCTTGCTCTCTATATGAATAAAATAAGATTGAATTAAACCTATAGCAGATATTCATGACGTCAGACGCATAATAACAAAACGTTGGGTTGGACTTCCAGAATACATCACTTCCTGTTAATGGAATGCAGGTGGAACGCAAACTGGCGTTCTTTCTTTTCCTTTTAATGCTCATTTTATCTGACTTAATGCAAATTTTATTACTTTAAAGTGGAGTTCCAGGCTAAGATTAATCTAGATCTTGAACATTAGAGCACCCCCCTTTTTTGGATTTTGTTTTGTCATTCTGTACCTTTTTTTGTTCTCTCCAGGTGGACTTCCATTCTACCTCGCCACGGCGAGGTAAATCATTTCGGCCCTTCCTCCACCCCTCCCTCCCCCCGCTGCCTTCTGGGACGGACCCGTGTGTGTCCCAGAAGATGACAGGACGATTAAGAAAGTGCAGCGCGACTCGCGCATGTGTAGTAGTTGCAATGCCTGCACGCAAGCCGAAGAATGAATCGGCTTCGAGGGGGCCAACATTGCTGGCTCCCTGGACAGGTAAGTGTCCTTATATTAAAAGTCAGCGGCTGACTTTTAATTTTTTTTTTTTTAGATGCTGGAATTCCACTTTAATAATGACATTTTAAAATACTACCCCATGAGTTTCTTCGTTGCATTTTCCCCTTACCAATGAGACTCTGGAGGAATTATTTAAAGTGAGAAGAGCATCTTAGATATCCAAGACTGACTGATTGGTTTTAGCCCTACAATATCCGGGATATCGTTGGATGAGTGATCACAGCCCCAATTAGGAGACGCACTTATCTGTGAGCAGTGTTTGACTTCCTTTGGAAAAGGGGTCAAATATTTCTGGTAAGTGCAGGGTGTTGTCAACTGGGAGCACTGTTTAGTGGATCTGTTGAGCACCTAAGGCCCCATATTGCACAACAAGCACTTTATTCTATTTGCAGCAAGCAATTGATTGAACAGCAAGCATTTTATTTAAGTAATTTTTTGGGCTTTTATGATTTATGTACTTTTTAGAACATTTATAAGGATATTACTGAGCACGTTTTGGCTATCAGAAATGTTATTTTTTCAAATGTATTAAGCACCATTTAGTTTGTCACAAATATTGGAATGAGCACGATTTTTGTCCTTCATTGTTTATATATTTCAGCTTTATTACCTGTAAGGCACGTAGCTCCTATAATTGAGCACATAGATTTTTGCGCAGAAATATACCATCAATATATACACTAGTTCTAGTGACCCTGGTGACACCCTGGAATTCCCCCACTTAGGAAGTATTACCCCTCACTTCTCCTCTTGTAAAACCACTGTCATCAGGACAGGAACTGTGGAGCGCTGGATAACAGTAAGCCCTTGTACACACGGTCGGAGATTCCGACAACCAAATCCGTCGGATTTTGTCCGAAACTGTTGTATACACACGGTCGGACAAAGTTGTCAGAAAATCCGCCGTGATGACGTTATTTCATTACGACGGGACTATGTTCACGCTAGTAGCCAATAGCTTTGATGTAGGAAATTGATCTGAGCATGCGTGGCACTTTGTCCAATCGGAATTCTCTACACATGATCGGAGTATGTCCGATTGGAGCATTTTGTTGGAAAATATTTCCGGCAAGTTGGAAAAGTTGGTCCGACGGATATTCCGACGGAAACAGTCCGATGCAGACCACACACAGTCGGAATATCCGACAAAATGCTCCGATTGGACACATTCCAACGGAATCTCAGACCGTGTGTACAAGGGCTAAGAAACAACAGGATCTGCAAGCTTTCATCACGCTAGCCAAATCTAAAAAAGAAGACTGGACCTACACTTTAACAACAAGGAATTCCCAAATAGAAAGGATCACAGGAGTCAAAACACAGCCATTTTACTAAACAAATATCCCAGATGAATATTACTATATTATTAGAGAACATTTAACTTATCATTACCTCAAAGTCTTTAACAACTCCAGCAAATGCAGAATTCTTCTTGCACTGCTCATCCAGTAGTGCCACATTCCGATCAAATTCACGAATGTAGGTTGAATACATCTTGAGGTAAGGACCCTTCTTGACAAAAATATCAGCAATCTTCTGGTGCTCATTCCTACAAGCCAATCATAATTTTGACAAATTATAAGACAAAGACTATGGTCAGCATTGCTGCTTCGTGACACAGGAGGTAATGCACAGAGTTTGAATGTTCTTCACTAAACTAGACCAGTGTTTTGCCTATGCAAGACAACAGAACAATACGTTTGCTGTAATACAAACCCCAACAACTGCAAACAGATACTTTGCCCCTCTACTGTTCTGTATGGCCGAAGGGAGTAACTTGGAGCTTACACTGGGCTGATAGCCATGTCCTCCACCCTCAAATGAAAAAGCTTGGTACCTAAGCGGCCAATCAACATGAACAAATGATATCATGTGGGGGTAAAGGGTTAGCGAGTCACACGCTCCTTCATACTCAGAAGTCCGGAGGTATTTTTATTCGCTCCCAGCAGCTAAACGGAGCATCAGGTGAACAAAAAGGAGGTGAGAATATGTGGGACTGCCATAAGAGAGAAGCTTTATATATATAAAAGGCCATGGGCACATTACAAGTTCACGTTAAGGTGCTCCATTAGGTAAATGTGTGATTGAACCGACATGCATTTGTCTTTCAACCAGTTTATAATATTTTATAAAGCTCATAAAATATGTTATTGGTATACAAATAAAAACAATAAAATGCTAATCAGTTATTCTGAATCCCATGAAAGGTCTAATGTAAAAGTGTATACATTGTAAATATTATATACTAATATTATGCACATAGCAGCTGCACAGTACCATTGAGACATCCTCTCCTTAAGTTCTCGTAGTACGTCACGGTTGAGTTCATACAGCTGTGGCAGGTAGTACAGGATTTGATTCAGGATCCTGTCCTCAATCACTGGCTTCCCGAGGTTTTGGGATGTTTGAGCCACAGCAAAGCGGAAATCCTGCCAAAGTTAAGGATAATGAAAGTTGCCTGATCATAATCACTTCCTCTTCATGGAAAACAGTGCAAGCTAAGCATTAACAGAATTGTGTATGTGCTTTCTATAA
Organism: Lithobates pipiens; assembly: GCF_037356315.1. Taxonomy (NCBI): domain Eukaryota; kingdom Metazoa; phylum Chordata; class Amphibia; order Anura; family Ranidae; genus Lithobates; species Lithobates pipiens. The sequence continues at coordinate 252,181,692 of NW_027507903.1, read as the reverse complement.
CATAGAATAGAAAAGATTGCCACTACAGTATCAACACTCTTGCTTTAAATGCAGTAATACATATGTATATTGGTCAAAGTTAAATGAAAACTATGTATACTCTGGTCAAAGTTACTAGAAAAAAGCATTTGAAGGTAAAATTCACCCAAAACTAAAAATGGTTTAGTATACACAAGTGAGTTGGCACATACGTTGAGGTCTTTTGTTTCTCTGGAATTTGGTTGCTATACCTGTCCCCAACAAAGCTGTATAGCTAAAGTAAAACTATAGATTATTTGGAGTAAGGGAGGGTTATGACCCCTGTCAGTTTGTCCCATTGAGGAGATTTGGCTTCACTTCCTGTCCCATAACCACAACAGGAAGTGAGTGGAAATCCCTTGAATCCATTGCGCCCCCCCAGATCACCAGAACTAGTGTCCCCATTGGAAGATTTCCCCTCTATTACTGTTCTGGTGACCTTTTAACTTTTCCGTTCGATAGCAGTAAACAGGATAAATGGAGACGGTGAATCTCCCTAATGGGGGCACAAACAGCAATAAAAACATAGAGAGATTCTAATTCCTATCAACTCCACCCAAAACTAAAAAACAAAACAAAAAAAGTTTTGCCTTTGGTTATACTCGATCATGAATGCTGCTGCCAGACTCATCCACCTTACAAACCGCTCAGTTCCTGCTACCCCTCTCTGCCAATCCCTCCATTGGCTGCCATTCACCCAACAAATTAAATTTAAAATACTAACAATAAGTTACAAAGCCATCCACAGCTCTGCCCCCCAGCTACATCACTAGTCTCAAAATACCAACCTAATCGCCCTCTTCGTTCCTCACAAGACCACCTCCTCCCATATCTGACCTCCAGGACTTCTCCCGAGCCTCGCCCATCCTCTGGAATTCCCTACCCCAATCTGTCAGACTGTCTCCAAATGTATCTACTTTTAGGCGATTCCTCTTCAGAGAAGCCTATCCTGCTTCAATCTACCAACTGCACTATTTTCTCCATTAGCTCATCCCCCACAGATATTACCCTTTTGTATTTTGTATAACTTGACCCTCCCTCCTAGATTGTAAGCTCTAACGAGCAGGGCTTTTTGATTCCTCCTGTATTGTATTGTAATGTCTGCACTAATGTTGTAAAGCGATGCGTAAACTGTTGGTGCTATATAAATCCTGTATAATAATAATACTTTAAGTACCCTATGACTCCATTGTTGTAGGGTAATATACACAATTAATATGGCTGTATGTTTAAAGTGCACCCATCGACTTCTCCTTCTGAAGATTCAAGTTGCCTGGCTGAATCACTAACTCAAAACTAGAATAATATTAACTTCACTTGTGGTATATTTGCTCTTATCAGTGGATCAAAGCGTACTGAAGCCTTAAAGTTTAATTTAAGTTTATGTCTCCTCAAATATAATCATTATGTTGGGGGCTGTACCGAGGGTGAATGCCGCTGTGTGGCCCAGAGGCTGAACATACACTATGTATGTTCATTATCCACACTAGGACAGAGTGTCCAGTATGGATAATTCAGCCTCTGTGCCCCCCCCCCCCGTACTTCCATAAGTGCCACCTTAATTGGGCCCCCGGGGTGGCACAGACCCAATTAGGTTATAGCTCACAGAAGTGCATCCATATTCAGAAAATCCATGGTACTAATCTCTGCTTGTTTCATATTGAGTTAATTTATTCTTTGCAAAGTCAAAGACAATTTACTGAGGAAGTGCAAAGATCACAGAGATTTAAGTAAATTCCCACTGTACACTATATACATTAAGCAAAGTGCGTTGTTTTTAAATGGATGCCAAGTATACTGTACATGATTGGACAAGTACCGTAAACAAAACCCAATAATGTTCATATTGGAAGAAATTCATGAGAAAATTACTCCCAAGTGGAAAACTAAATTCTTTAAATAGAATTGAGCACCAACACATATGTAGGCTAAAGAGCAACATTTAAAGCTTAATAACTCATAGCAACCAAAGCTAATTTCAAAGAAATCTGGCACTGATACATGAAAAGCTTATTGCATCACTACGAGTTCTTCCACAGCACCATTGCTTCTGACACTACTTTATAAAAAAAATAAATAAATTTGGGTAAAGGATACATGTGTGCCCCCTCTTCATACAGTTATACAGAGATCATTCTGCAATCTAATACCCTGGTTTAAAGCGGAGTTCCAGCCAAAAATACAACTAGGTCTTAAACAAAAGACCAATCCACCCACCTCGTTTTTGGATATATTTTTTTTTCTATTTGTTTTGTACTTTTTCTGGAGTACAAAGGTGTACTTCCATCTTAACCCCCGCCACGGCAAGGTACATCATTTTCCCATCTGCATTGGCCCCTCCTCCTCCTCCCCGCTGCCTTCTGGGACATGTGTGTCTCCCAGAAGACAGTGGGGCCATTCAGAAAGCGCAGAGCGACTCATACATGCACAGTAGGAAACCAGTTGTGAAGCAGGAAGTTTTCACTGCCGGTCCCCTTAGTTGCAATGGCGATGCCTGTTTTTGAGGATTTTTACTGTGTTTCAGTACAGTACAGTGCAGGAAAAATGCAGCATGTTCTTTTTTTCCGGAATTGGAACGCCCTGGAACTGACCGCACTGGTGTGAACAATGCCATTGGAAACCTACTTTGCTTTGACTTTTTGATGCAGAAAAGAAAACGCATCGGACTGCATGTGGTGTGAACTGGCCCTGAACTGGCCCTGGAAACTGAAGCTTTAAACTCTATGGCTGTTGCAATAAGACAAACACACTTGGAACATATGTTTAGTAGCTTGCATGTAATGTTATAGTCATGGCTGATTCTACAGAGACCATTCACTATTCCTTATGGATCTGTACATTTTGCATTCTTTATCCAATCTCCAACAATGGCAAGCTTGTTCAGGCAAGTTTTTCATTATGCTTTTCCACAACACATGATCAAGGGAGACTCTTCTGACTGAACCAATTCAAACATGTTGGCTTATTAATCAAGGTGGGTTAGTTGGTTTAAATATAAACCTTGCGGGCTTCTAGAGTATACTGCCACACTTACTGAATGTGTAAGCCATGCATTTTGTGCTTGGCTTATGATCCATACACAAATGTTCATTTGCTGCAGCACATGTTCTCATTAATCACAATTACACGTCTTAATTGCTTTGTAGTCTTACAACTAACCAAAGTCAATGAAGTAACCTGACTCCGGAAACCTAAATTTAATTGCCTTCAGCCTCTGAGCAGTAGACCATGGCAAAACATATTCCACTAATAGGAAATTGACACCAGGCATATTAGACACAGAACACAAAACGCAATACCAAGTAATATAGAATAGTGTGTATTAACTAATGGAAGCAATCCCATATAATGTCATGCAGCAAAACTTGCATCATAAAAGTAATCCCAGCTACATAGTTCAAGTAGAGAATTTGGAATGGAATAGAGTAAATGGATTTTTATACAGGATAAGGCAATTGGCTTGGAATAAAAAATAAGAATGGGAAGGAACTGACGGCACCAAGGCCTCCCCTCCTTAACCAGAGATTTGAGCCTCATCTCAGCCCCTTATAGAAAAAGTAAAAATCCTGCATTCCAGTCTTTGCATGCTCTCTCAGTGACTTGTACGGCCAAACACTTCCCAACCATAATACCATGAAAATGTATTGTTTAGAGAGACCATCTCTTCATGATTTTGATAAAGAACACATAAGATACCTGATCACCTGTTCCCAATCATCCAGCCCCAGAGCTGACGGATATGTAATATTCACTAAAGCTTAATACAAGAGATTATTTTTAGATTAGTATACAGCACAGTAATCTATCCCACTATAGCAAACACATCAATATTCAACATATAAAGCCCCACTCACACCTACGTGTTTTGTCATAAGAAGCGCCACAATGCTCAAAATGAAGAATCCCATTATTCACTATGGGCTTGTTCATACTTAAAGCGGTAGTAAACCCAGTTTCAAAAAACACTTACATTCCTGGCATGCCGGAAATGCTAACTTTCACATTGGTTGCGCTCTCAACCAAACTTTCAAACCATCCAATGGCTTGTTTCATAACTGATCACATGTGCAGCATTATGGCAGTTGAAGAATCATTAGGCCAAGATGGCAGCTTCATTGACTGAAAACGATAGAAGGGTTTACTTCCACTTTAAGCGTTGGGTCGCTTGTCACATGAAGTACAAAAAAATACACAAGCTTCTTTTGGAGTAGAATTTGAAATTTTTGGCCCAATAGATGTTTTCAGGCATTCCTATTTAAGAGTTGGATGATGCCAAAAATTCTCAATTTTGCTCCTGTGAGTCTTGTGAAAAAAAACGACTCTATATTACCTTGCTACACTCACGTTCAAGTGTAAATGAGCACTCAGATCAACATATTGCTCAAAACTTTTGATTCTTTTAGAATGTTTCTGTTGGTTAGCATTTCTTCAATATGTAGAAAAGATTTTCAACATTTCAACCTGAATTTCAGCTACAGATTTCTTTACAAAAAACAGATACGTAGGTGTGGCATAAACGCTGAATACTACAATCTTATTTCCTTGTCTTGACTTGCCTGTGTGCTACACTCTTGTTTGGAGCATGCAGAAATTCCCATCTTACAGAACAGAGACTTTCACTGCAGCCAAGACACACAACCCTAACACACTTTTCATTACAAGTCTTGCATTAGTCTTTCTTTCGGTAGTAGAAGTTTAAAAATAAGCCTCTCTCGCTATTTTGTGGGGAAAAAGAAAAACTAAAACAGTCCACAGCTTCCTGAAAAACAGGAAAGGTAAACGGCCAAGTACTCAATAGTACTCATTTCCTGCAAAATATATTGCTTCTAATCAAACATGACACATTTCAGGACGGGCCTCCCACAAACAATTCTAGTATTTTGTTACAATTTTATATAAATGTATATGCAATAATCTGTATCATTTTACAGTACTCTACACAGAACCTTCACATTTTAGTCCCATAAGGTTTGGGTAGCTTAATGCACTGTCATGTGTTCATTTCTGAATACATTTGGTATTCTATTTGAACTTATTCAATAAGGCAGTGGAAAGAACAGTGAAAATATACAAATTGCAAAAGCTCATTGTGAAATAAGCTTTTTCTTCACATTTTTATGGCCAGGGTGTTCAGATCTATAGATATTGTATAGCCTAAAATATATTTGTCTCAGTATCTAAAAGTTAGGAACGCTGCAAATATGCACATTAGCTGATCCCATTAGAGTAGCCCTGTGAAGGGGTTAGATAAAGTCCAAAAGTAATGCCTTGTGAAGAAAACAGCTTCTTACATGCCCATCAGTTGGTTTAAAGAACCTTCCCTCTTTAGCAGAGCTCCCGGAACTAATGCTATCTCACCCATTGGGTGTGTTGAAGAACATGCCTCCCCATTGCCTTTTGTGGTTCCTCTCCACAACCCCAATGGCACTATTGTGCCCTGCAATGGCTAGAGATCAACAGGATAAACCACGAGGGCCAGCAACAGGGCCCTGTTATTTGACCAGCCAGACAAGTTCAACAGGGCAGCAAAGCGGCTAAGTGTTTAGCACTTCCGCCTAGTAGCATTAGGGTCATCGGTTTGAATCCCAACCATGGTATTACCTGCCTGGAGTTTGCATGTTCTCCCCGTGCCTGTTTGGGTTTCCTCTGGGTACTCCCGATTCCTCCTACACTCCAAAGACTTGTTCGTAGGTCAATTGGCTCCTATCTAAATTGGGCCTAGTATGTGTAAGTAAGTTAGGAACCTTAGATTGTAAGCTCCTTGAGGGCAGGGACTGAAGTGAATGTACAATAGATATGTAAAACGCTGCATAAGTTGATGGCTCTATACAAGTACCTGCAAGAAAAAAAAATCAAAACAGGATAAATGACAGGAGCTCTGCTTCAGAGCAAAGATTTTGTCCAATGGACAAGGCATGAAGTTTTTTTTTCACAGGGTACTGCTCTTGGACTGTACCTAACCCCCTGACCTATTTTTTTAACCTATTTACCTGGAGTAATTTATTGGACATGCTTCATAATTGGAGTGAGACTATGGCTGTACTGGCCTAATCACTTCATGATATGCAAAGGAAGATGGGCCACGTAAAGATGTGTCTGTCTACAGGAGAAAGGGTGAGCCCATTAAGTGGTTTTTTTTTTCCTGGAAAGAGGCTTTTCTTTTTCTGTAATTGGATTTACAATTATAAATATACATTTATTGTAGTTGCAAATAATGTCGAGCAGAGTCATTCAAAGCCCAACTACAGCCAAATCCTCTTTAATGTTTGCTAGAAAGGTCTACTGTTGTCTTTGACCTCTTTGAGGAGACTTTGCTTCACTTTCTGTCCTTGAAGCAGCACAACAAGAAATAAGGGGAGCGGCTGTCACTGGGACAGAAAGACACATAGATTAAAAAAGACAGAGGTTGTAACCCTTCCCTATTTCACTAAATAGTTAGTGGTTGCAGTCCGTGACCACACGGGAGAGATTTTCCATCACTTCCTTTCATGACATAAGAAGTGAAGGGAGGCTTCCCAGTGCGAACATAGACTGCAAATAAAATCCTCACAGAAGTTTTCTTTCCCATGCTACCCAAAGCTAAGTTGGGCTTTAAACAATCTTGTAAACAGAAAGCTGAAGAGTGGATCTCAGTTGTTGCATATTGCACATCATCAGTTATTATTAGACAGAGACCACCATTTAAAATCTATGAAGCAGTCTGTTGACTGATCAACTAAATCATCTGCCATGACGTACTTTATAAGAACTGGCTCTATATAAAGCTAAAACCTTTTTTTCTATTTGAAAACAGTTAAAACCTCTGAGGTTTTTTTTTTCCCCCATCTGTGTCCTACTACATTTTCTGTCACTTCCTATGTAATAGACAAAAAACGGAAATGAGAGGAAACCTCTCCAAAGTAAGGGAAATCCCTTCCAGGAGTCATCAGAAAAAAAGTGTCCCCATTGGAAGATTACCCCCTCTATTTCTGTTTTGGGGACAACTTACAATTTAGCATTTCTCACACGTTCAGCCTTGCCAGTTTTGGCTGTAATTACACTTAAAATGGACACTAAAGGTTTGTGTTTTTTCCACCTTAATGCATCCAATGCATTAAGGTGAAAAACATCTGTGAACGCCCCCCCCCCCGTTTTACTTACCTGAACCCGCAAACATGCTCTCTTTCTGCAGGGGGTTCTCGGCTCTTGACTGGATAGATTGTTAGCAGCGCAGCCATTGGCTCCCATTGTCAATCAAATCCAAATCCGTGGCCGGGGCGGGGCTGAGTCCTGCATTCAGCGTCTATGGGCGCCAAATGCTGGACATGGGAGAACACCCGCAAGGTAACCCCCCCCGGGAGAGTGATTCTCTAAGGGGGTTATCTAATGCGGGCAGGAGCCGCCGGGGGACCCAGAAGATGAGGTTCGGGGCCACTCTGTGCAAAACAAGCTGCACAGTGAAGGTAAGTATGATATGTTTGTTATTTAAAAAAAAAAAAAAAAAAAAACCTTTAGGCCTCTTTCACACTGACGTCCCGTTCAGGCCCGCCTGTCAGTTTTTCAGGCGGACCTGAACGGGTGCTCCATAGAGGTCTATGGAGCGTCGGATGTCAGCGGTGACATGTCCGCTGACATCCGACCCGCTCCGATCCGAAAAAGTGTAACGGAGGAAAAAGCTATTTTTCCATCCGTCTGCGGATCGGATCGGGTGACGACGAGCACTGCGGTCCGTCGTCATCCGATCTCCCATAGGGGAGAGCGGCGCTGTGACAGATCCGTCCCTGCGCAGTGTGCAGAGACGGACCGGTCATCTCCCTGCTCAGCGGGGATCAACGGAGTGATCCCCGCTGAGCAAACGGATATCCACGGGGCGGATCAGAACTGATCCGCCCCGTGTGAAAGGACCCTTAGTGTCCCTTTAAATTCTTATCATGCCCTTTAAGCTTTAAGGTTTAAAATTTGAAAAACAATTTGAAAATTGGACAAACACAATTGAACTGAAAACTAAAGAGGGATAAGGTCATAAAAACTCAGTGTAAAACAGTGTGAGTAGATGTTGTGTTTTTTTTTTAGTTCAACCCAGCAGGGCTGAACGAAAAAGAACCAACGTTAGTACAATCTTACCCGCTGTTCTCTTGTGTTCAGACAGGGGTATCGCCAATTCCCCCCCCCCCCCCCCCCCCGTGCGAACACTCCGTTCAAAACACTCTTATCCATCGGTCGAGAACGCTGATCGGCCGGCTTCTGCCGGACCGGCTGCAATACATATGGTCAGAATGTCAGACGGTTTCTATTAAACCAACCAATGCCCCCCAACATTTGGCCAGTGTGTACTAGGCTTAAGTCAACGGTCAATGATTATGCTGTTTTGGTGATCCTGACAATATCATGTCACCAAAGGACAGTCATGTCCACGGCAAAATTTTGCTGGACCCCTACATGGGCCCAAAAAAAAAAAAAAAAAGTACTTCTTCATAAAAGGAGTCATTGGGCTACACCAGTTTAGGCTGAGTGTTGACTTTCACCATAGCAGCTGCTCTAAGGGATTTAAAGCATTAAGAAGGATTTTGCCATATTTACAAGCACTCCATTTCCTCAGCAGTCCTGGATTTCCTCCTGATGTAATACTAGTGATAAGCCAACAGTAAACTCAACAGCTGTCTGCTCACATACCAAGCAAAGAGCTGACTGAAAGTTCAGTACAATTCTCATTGTAGCAGACATTTACTCAACATTATGGCCAAGGATCCTTGAAGCTCAGATTTAATGCATCTTTACCTAAAACTAGCACAAGATACGGGGATCAGTTTTGATAACAGCTTCCTATAATCCCCTATACTAAGACTAGGACAGGAGGAGTCAGCAATCTAAGCCAGTCAAGGCTCTCTCGGTTTATACCATGCTTTTTTTGCATGGATTTTAGTTTTAAAGAAAACCATAATAAGAGGAAAACAGGGGCTTCCACTACTGTAACATTGGATACCTGGCTAACCAAAGGTCTCTATTTTTTCTATTTCAATCATTTTTATGGTTTTCCACAATAACAAGAATATGACAGCAAATTCCAGTGGTCAAAATGTACAGAGAGTCAAGAAGAGGCTTAATACATCCCAAAAAGTGCTCAAAGACACAGTGACCAACAATATATAGAAATAACCAACACTATGATCAGAGAACGTAGATATGTTTTCAGGCATTATACATGAATGCAGCTCCATTAGGAGCTGATCAAACAACAATGATAAAGAAAAAGATCTCACAAAAGAGTTGGCGACCTAACTGAGCTCTTACATAATATCCAAAAAGACAACCACTTAGGGAAAAAATAAAAAGAGGGGGGGCGGGGTGTAAGCTGAGGAACTTGTGAAGGTATACAAGAACTTATTGAGGTACATAGCCCCTCAACAATACACACACACACACACACACAATATATTACCAAAAGTATTGGGGCGCCTGCCTTTACACACACATAGTTGGTGAGGTTGAAAAAAAAAAAAAGACAAAAGTCCATCAAGTCCAACCTATGTGTGTGATTATATGTCAGTATTACATTGTATATCCCTGTATGTTGCGGTCGTTCATGTGCTTATCTAATAGTTTCTTGCCCCCCCCCCCCGCTGAGGCCACTGCCTGCGGAAGTGAATTCCACATCCTTGCAGCTCTTACAGTAAAGAACCCTCTACGTAGTTTAAGGTTAAACCTCTTTTCTTCTAACTTTAATGAGGGGCCACAAGTCTTGTTAAAAACTCCCTTCTGCGAAAAAGTTTTATCCCTATTGTGGGGTCACCAGTATGGTATTTGTATATTGAAATCATATCCACTCTCAAGCGTCTCTTCTCCATGGAGAATAAGTTCAGTGCTCACAACCTTTCCTCATAACCAATTTCCTCCAGACCCTTTATTAGCTTTGTTGCCCTTCTTTGTACTGGCTTCATTTCGAGTACATCCTTGCTGAGGACTGGTGCCCAGAACTGAACTGCCCACACATGAACTTTATTGCCCCAGTCTTAGTCCGTAGGGTTCAATGGAAGTTGTTTTGTGCACTGGTCCAAATAATTTGGTGTGGGGTTTTGTTTTTCAGGGGTTGGGCTTGGCCGCTGAGTTCTAGTGAAGGGAACTCTTAAGGCATCAGCATACCAAGACATTTTTGACAATTTCATGCTACCAGCTTTGTGGGAACAGTTTGGGGATGGGTCCCTTCCTGTTTCAACATGACTGAGCACCAGTGCACAAAGCAAGGTCTATAAAAGATATAGATGAGCGAGTTTGGGGTGGAAGAACTTGACTGACCTGAGTCCAGACTTCAACATGATAGAACATCTTTGGGATGAATTAGAGCAGAGACGGTAAAACCAGGCCTTCTCACCCAACATCAGTGCTTGACCTCACAAATGTGCTTCTGGAAGAATGGTCAAACATTCCCATAGACAACCTCCTAAACCTGTGGACAGCTTTCCCAGAAGAGTTGAAGCTGTTATAGCTGCAAAGGGAGGGCCAACTCAATATTGAACCCTATGGACTAAGACTGGGGTGCCATTAAAGTTCATGTGCGTGTAAAGGGAGGCGGCCCAATATTTTTGGTAATATAGTGTATATAGGTACCATTTCCCATAATGTGGGAAAATTTGTGCCCAAGGAGTACTGGATAAGAAAAAGTAAGAGTGGAAATAGAGAAAAGAGTACCAAGAAAAGAAAAGGATAGGAAAAAGGAAAAAGAGGAGGGGGCACCTATTCCAAAGTCTGGTTCCACCAGACAGCTGATCCACCTCTATTCAGGTAGTATTGGTATTTAAGAGAGACAGGGGTTCCAAACCTTTTCAAACATAAACTGTTTATCTTGGAATGTGCTGACAATTTTTTCAGTAAGTTTACGTTTAAGTAAGTTTACATTTCCAGGCCGTAGCTAATGCTATCTTGGCTGCTAAGAATAGAAAATAGATTAGTATTTGAGTGTGCCTGGGGATACTTCTAACTGGCTCATTCAAGAGGACAGCCCAAGCATTCTTTGTGATGTTTTAAGGGTCTCTATTTTTAGAGCAGGTAAGGGTTAGAGCCACTGTCAGATGTTATTGCCATCTACATCTCTATTACAGAGCCACCCCCTCCTTCCTGTCAAGGACAGGAAGTGATGGGAAATCTGCAACAGGGACATAGATACAATCAAAAACCTTTTTTAGTTACGTGAGGAACAGTTAGAACAGTTTGCTGTCTGTGTCTGAAAGGGATAGGAAGTGAGGGAAATAGACAGACTGAAATTTATTTCCGAGTGTTTTTTTTGTTTTTTTGTTGCTGGAGTTGGACTATAGACAAACTTGTCGTCAACAATGGGCAGCTTTTAATCAATTTGATCGTAAGCAAAAAGGGAGTCAGATATACAGTATAATGGATGAGGGTTAGGAAGGGGTAAGCTAAACCCTGCTTTGCTTTGGAATATTAGCTCATTAATATAGCTAAACAATTCAAGAAATAAAATAACTCGCAGCAGGTTAACAGAAAAGGAGACATATAGTGAGGGAAAAAAAAGTATTTGATCCCCTGCTGATTTTTTACGTTTGCTCACTGACAAAGAAATGATCAGTCTATAATTTTAATGGTAGGTTTATTTTAGCAGTGAGACAGAATAACAAAAAAAAAATCCAGAAAAACGCATTTCAAAAAACGTGTTCATTTATTTGCCTTTTAATGAGTGAAATAAGTATTTGACCCCTTCGCAAAACATGACTTTGCCAACAAAGGTTTTGTCATCACAGAGGTCGGACGTTTCTTGTAGTGGGCCACCAGGTTTGCACACATCTCAGGAGGGATTTTGACTCCTCTTTGCAGATCCTCTCCAAGTCATTAAGGTTTGGAGGCCAAAGTTTGGTAACTCGAACCTTCAGCTCCCTCCACATATTTTCTATGGAATTAAGGTATGGAGACCGGCTTAACGGGACCTTAACTTGCATCTTCTTGAGCCACTCCTTGGCCGTGTGTTTTTGGGCATTGCCATGCTGGAATACCCATCCATGACCCATTTTCAATGCCCTGGCTGAGCCAAGGAGGTTCTCACCCAAGATTTGAAGATATATAGTCCCGTCCATCGTCTCTTTAATGCAATGAAGTTGTCCTGTGCCCTTAGCTGAAAAACACCCCCACAGCATAATGTTTCCACCTCCATGTTTGACGGTGGGGATGGTGTTCTGGGGTCATAGCCAGCATGCCTCCTCCTCCTTTAAACACAGCGAGTTGAGTTGATGTCCAAGAGCTCGATTTTGGTCTCATATGTCCACTTTCACCCAGTTCTTTCAGATGTTCCTTTCCGAAGACTGGCCTGTACATGTGCTTTTTTTGAGCAGGGGAGCCTTGGAGGATTGCAGTCCTTCAGGGCATAGTGTGTTACCAACTGTTTTCTTGGTGACTAGCTGTCCCAGCTGCCTTGAGATCATTGACAGGATTCTTCTATGTAGCTCTGGGTTGATTCCTCACTGTTTTAATGATCATTGAAACTCCACGAGGTGAGACCTTGCATGGAGCCCCTGACCGAGGAAGATTGACAGTTATTTCGTGTTTTTTCCATTTGAGAATAATAGTACCAACTGTTGTCACCCTCTCACCAAGCTGCTTGGCGATGTTCTTGTAGCCCATTCCAGCCTTGTGTAGGTCTACAATCTTGTCCCTGACATCCTTGGACAGCTCTTTGGTCTTGGCCATGGTGCAGAGATTGGAATCTGATTGATTGCTTCCGTGGACAGGTGTTTTTTATATAGGTAACAAGCTGATATTAGGAGTATTCACTTTAAGGCCTGATTCAAACCTATGCGGGTTGCAGTTTGCATATTTCAGGTGCATTTTGCGTTTTTCAATACACATTTTTGATCCACTGAAGACTATGGAACCAAAAACCAGAAAACAATCCCTGGACCTTTCCATAAAATGCACAGATGTGAACTACATCCCTGGGAAACTATGTTAAATGGACTGTAGTGTGTTTCTGCAAAACTGAAAATGCACTAAAAAATGGATAGGTGTAAAACAGGCCTAAGAGAGTGCGCCTAATCTCAGCTCATTACCTGTATAGAAGATACCTGGGAGCCAGAAATCTTGCTGATTGGTAGGGATCAAATACTTATTTCACTCATTAAAATGCAAATCAATTTATAACTTTTTTTTAATGCATTTTATTGGATATTTGTGTTGTTATTCTGTCTCCCATTGTTAAAATAAGCCTACCATTAAAATTATAGACTGATCATTTCTTTGTCAGTGGCCAAACCTACAAAATCAGCAGATCAAATACTTGTTTCCCTCACAGTAGGTGGGTGAACTGTTAAGTGAAGCACTTACAGAAGAAGCCGAATGTAGGGCCACAGTGGCCATTCTGAACACCAAATTTCATAGCAGATATACTAGTGGTGCCTGCACCCCATGGAAATTATTAAATTTTACATTTGAACAGGTTAAACAATAGATCTTGGGTGAAACTCACAAAATCGTCAGGGGATCAAATACTTTTTTCCCTCACTGTAGGCGTCAATTAAGGTTTACAGATTATACTTCACAAGTGAGTTTGTGTATATTCATAGAATACCGTAAATTACAAATGAAGTGGATACAAATCTATATATAATTGAGAAGGAAAGAGTACAGTACTTACAATATGCAACAGCTTAAGGACATCAACAAACCTGTTAATTAAAAAAATAAAAATAGTGAGAATCCAAATAATCTTAAGCGTTTATAATAAGAGAAATCTGTAAAATACTTACACTTTCTCAGAGCTCATGATCTCTTTAGCAATGTAGTATACTTTTGTCTTCTTTCTTGGTCTCTTTTCCTGCATATAAAAATGTGTATTGTTTTAATGGAAGCTGTTTGATATGGTGGTAGAAGGTTTGAGCCCCTGTCATGTTTTATTGATTAACTCTACCCCCACCCCTGTACTGTCCCTGTAGCATCAGGACACAAAATGAGGGTAACAGGGGTCACTGATACAGAACGACAGGCAGCGACAAAAATATGACAGATTTTACCCTTTAATGCCCTACTAAAAGCAGTGTTTATGTCTATATTGTAGAACTTTACCCATCACTTTTTGGGTCTTTGACACACTGCTGAGACAGGAAATTGGGGAAAAATCTTCCAATGGGGACACAGACAGTAAATAAAATATATGCCAGAGGTTGTAGACATTTCCTACTCTATCAGTGTGTTGTCAACTGACAACCAGAAGCTATATGCTCTTTTATAACCAGCATGTCTATGGACACAATAGGGTGGATTTACTAAAGGCAAATAAATAGACTGTGCTCTTGGAAAATGTAGTTGCATTTTCCCCAGAGATGAGTAAATGTGATTTTCATCATCCAATCATGTGCAAACAAACACGTTGCTTTATTTTTTATTGTATTTTCTCCTTGCACCCAATTAGGAATTCTTTACAAAGTGAAGCTTTACCACATTCACTAAGCTCTGGGGAAAATTAGTGCAAATGCATTTGCAAAGTACACAGTATATCCATCAGTATAACAGTATAGCCTTTAGTAAATCCACCCTGATGGCTGTTAGAGCAAAAACATCAGCTGTCTTACAAAAGATGTCTAGATGTCTCTGTTTATTAGAAGAAGGGGAAGGGAGGAAACTTTTTTTTTTTGTTTTTGCTTCACCGGGTAGCTGGGGGTCCCGGGCAATTACTTATTTGCCCCCACCAAATACTGTGGTCTCGTTTTATGGGCGATCAATGTAACATACTGCAAAATAAGCTATGCCATACAGCAAACTTAAACCAAAAAATTAAACTGAGAACAAAAAGCTTACACGTCACATTCCCATTTTACTGAGTAATACTTATTTTTGCAGGATACAAAAAAAAATGCTATATTTGAGTGTTACATGTTGAAATGGGGAACAATCCATGGTGTGATCTTACAAAATGTGTGGGTTGTCTGGAACTGGGTCAAAGGTATGGATGACACAGCTGTCAGCTGCACAAGAATTTGTTTGCTGCATGTATTCAATTTGAATATCCCTAATGATTTGTTTTTATGATGCAGATTTATCCACGAATGGCAAGGTTTGCAGATAATTAAGAAACTACAATTATGCACATTCAAATGTTACACAGACAAAAAAGTCTGAATACATTTATTCACTTTTCATTTATATGTTATCTTCTTTATTGTGTATGTTTATTACAAAGCTAGATTTAGGAAGAGAATTTTCAGCAAACCCACATAACATACTGTAGCTTTGCAAAAACATTTAATATGCATATTGACAGTAAGTTATTGTAAAGTGTACACGATAGTACTTTGGATGTATTCTTCTTATTTTTTATTTTATGGTTGTCGAAATTTTTATTAGGCTATTTTATATAAACGTTTTGTTCCTTATTTACGGCTGCATGTTAAACAGAATCTGTCACTTTGTCTATTCTGAGAAACCCCCAGCCACCTACCATATGCTCCCCTACTACTCTATTAAGAGATCTCAGTATACAGAGTAAATCTGGGAATGCCAAGCGGGTATGGAGAAGCATGGGACTTTCTTCTAAGATACACTGTTCGGGCATGAGCAACCAACGGCAAAGTGATTTCAGAAGAAAAATGCAATAACTGCACCAACATTGAGCTTATACTGTGTTCGAAATTTACAACTATGGATTAATGTAACAGAGAGGGAGCCTGGCGAAGGGGAATATAAACGGGTGGAGGGTTTTTTTGTTTTTTGTTTTTTTTTAAAGGAACCTGTAACTTTGCCCTGAACAAGCCTCTAAGAAATTTGCTTAAAGCAGAATTCAAGCCTATCATAAACTATTCTTAAAATGTTTCTTTACCGCCTCTTCCTACATATCCTACCTACAATGTGTATACTTACCTTTTCTCAGTCCGTTCCAATCACATAATCCTGCAGCCCTGTGCCAGTCACCAGCAGCTGCAGAGAAAAGGAGGGAGTGCTGACAGCGGCTGGGCCATGAGAGATGTTACAGCTCCTGGAGCTGTCAAGCACTCCATAAAACAGGTGAGCTGGAACTGCAGGATCACGTGACCGGACTGGACTAAAATAAGGTAAGTATACAGATCTTTTTTTATACAAGATAGGTAGGATGGGAGAGGAGGGGGCGCCGACAACGGTAGGCAGTGGGACATGTCACAGCTCCCTGAATTCCTAGTCATTGTTGAGCACTCCATAACACATGGAAGCAAGAGCTGGGCACCCACTGCGCATGCGCGAGCAGCGCAGCGCGCCTTGATTGGCCCCGCAGTCATCTGGGACCTGTCACGTGTCCCAGATGACTGACAGGAGGGAGGGGGCAGAGCTGAGCCCTTCCTGTGCCAGGGGGAAGTGATGTCACCAGCCCAGGCACTGAAGGAGGCAGACTACGAGGGACCCTCTAGCAACAGGCATTTAGAGGTGAGCGAAAAAAAAAATTCCAAATGTTTATTTTTTTAGAAATTTTAATCTTTTTTTTTGTGTGGAACACCACTTTAATAAGTTAAAAGCTCAAATCACACTAATGTCATTATAATATATGCACTATGTACTAGTGAGGAACCAGAACATCCTATATACACATAGGAACAGAACTGAATTACATGCAGGCATATTTACATACCAATTTACATTCCAGATTATCAAGATCTGCTTTGCTGGAGTCCGAGCTAAATTCATCTTCATCTGAGCTATTGAGTATTTCTTCTTCATCTGAGAGTACCATACCCATATCATCCTCAGGATCTTCTTGAGATGCTTCACTATATATGACCACAGAAAAATAATTAGATGACTGGCTGAAGCTTTTAAAGCAATTAAAAAAAAATTAAAAATTAAAAATAGTTGAACCAAGTGCAATGCATTTAGTATGAGTCACCTTAATAAAAGTAGTAAACTTCAAAACTATTTTTTTTAAAAAAAAGGACATTTCCTACCTATGCAAAAAAAAATACTGATTTTTTTTGGAGAAAAACTGTAATAAACTGAACTTTTACAAACAAGTTGGGAGAGATTTACTAAAACTGGTGCACAAAAAATCTGGTGCAGCTGTGCATAGTAACCAATCAACTTCTAGGTTTTAGGTTCTGTTCGCAGTAGTGTGATTCCAAAGTTGTGCGAGTTCAACTGTGATGTGACTTTAGCACTCTCGAGAACTCAAATCACATCAAAGTACTGCAGGAATCTAAATTGCATAGATTTGAACAAGTGCCACTGAAATCAATGGGCTGCGACTTGTCATGCGACTTTATGTCTCCAAAGTTGTACAAGTGTTAACGGAGCCTTAGGCCGGGTTCACACTTGTACGACAAATGCACAAAAATTGGGAGCTCATGTTGCATGACGTGTGAAAATCAATGTTTGCCTATGAGAGCCGTATTAACTGGTCTGACACAAGTCGGTTCGACTTTGAAAATGCTCCCTACACTACTTTGGTCCGACTTTGATCCTACTTCAGCCCATTGAATATCACTGAAGTCGGGGATCAAAGTTGTATCACCAAATAAAAAAAACAAAAAAAAAAAAAAAAAACGGCATGGGTTCCCCCTCCAAGAGTATACCAGGCCCCTTGGTCTGGTATGGATTTTAAGGAAAATGGCATGGGGGTTCCCCCCCCATAAAAATCCATACCAGACCCTTATCCGAGAACACAACATGGCAGGTCAGGAAAGGGGGTGGGGATGAGCGAGCGCCCCTTCCCCTCCTGGACTGTATCAGGCTACATGCCCTCAACATGGGGGGGGGTGGGTGCTTTGGGGCAAGGAGGGACCCCACCCCAAAGCACCTTTCCCCCATGTTGATGAGGACAAGGGCCGGTCATAAGGTGGTGGGGACTCCATATGACGTCACCCGGTGACCCGGCCCCATGCCAATATAAGTAGTGGCACGACGCGCACCCAGCATTAGAGCGGGAGACAGTGTCGCGTCAACATCAGAAGAACAGAGGGAGAAGACCCAGTAAAAGAGAAAACAGCGTAGAAGACCCGGCAGAGGCAGAAGACAAGGTACTTTGGGGTGGGGGGCGCAGGACCCCTCCTGCCCAAAGCACGAACCCCCCATGTTGAGGGCATGCGGCCTGGTACAGCTCAGGAGAGGGGATGCTCTCTCGTCCCCACCTCCTTTCCTGATCTGCCGGGCTGTGTGCTCGGATAAAGGTAATTTTTTTGGCGTGGAGGCTCCCCTTAAAATCCATACTAGAGTGAAGGGCCTGGAATGCTCTTGGAAGCCGTTTTTTTTTTTTTTTGCGTGAAGTTCCCCCGAAAAATTCATACCAGACACAGCGTCTGTTATTGTCGGGGATCAAAGTCGGATCCCTGTTTATTGAAGTCGGATTGATGTAGGACCAATGTAGGAACCAATGTAGGACTGATGTCGCAGAGCAAAGTAGGATGATAGTGGTATGACTGTCGTGTCCATGTGAACACGGCCTTACTGTCAAAGCTTAATTGAACAAGCTGAAGTTAGAATCTGTGTATGCACCAGTTTTAGTAAATCTCCCCCAATATATTTTGAAATGTTGAAATGTTTCACTTTAAATAATCTTTATAAACGTAACAAGAAACGGTCTGTTGATTATATGAATTCTGAGAAGTCAATTCACATACTAACTGTATAAAAGCTTGCATTCTTTTTATATATCTCACATGGTATCTTCCTGAATATAGGCATTGAGACTAATTAGTCACCCTTTTATTGCTATTAAAGAAAAAAACAAAAAAAAAAAAACAATAAGAAAGCGTCTCATGCAAGATGATATACTGTCTGGGGTAACAGCCTGGAGAACTGATTAAGAATGTACTAAACATTTGAGATCTTAGGAGGGCAGTGTGTGTTTAAGTGGACCAGTTCAACAGCCACCTACATACAGCGCTTTGAAAAAGTATTCATACCCCTTGAAATTGTCCACATTTTGTCATATTACAACCAAAAACGTAAAATGTATTTTATTGGGATTTTATGTAATAGACCAACACAAAGTACAATACAATTGTGAAGTGGAAGAAAAATAATAAATGGTTTTCAACATTTTTTACAAATAAATATTTGAAAGCGTGGCGTGCATTTGTATTCAGCCCCCTCACGTAAATTATTTGTATAACCACCTTTCGCTGCAATTACAGCTGTAAGTCTTTTTGGGTATGTCTCTACCAGCTTTGCACATCTAGGGAGTGAAATATTTGCCCTTTCTTCTTTGCAAAATAGCTTAAGCTCTATCAAATTGGATGGAGAGCATCTGTAAACAGCAATTTTCAAGTCTTGCCATAGATTCTCAATTGGATTTAGGTCTGGGCTTTGACTGGGCCATTCTAACACACTTTGATCTAAACCATTCCATTGTAGCTCTGGCTGTATGTTTAGGGTCGTTGTCCTGCTGGAAGGTGAACCTCCACCAAAGTCTTAAGTCTTTTGCAGTCCCTAATAGGTTTTCTTCTAAGATTGCCCTGCATTTTCCACCCATCTTCCCATCAACTCTTCCCAGCTTCCCCGTCCCTGTTGAAGAAAAGCATTCCTACAAAATGAGGCTGCCACCACCATGTTTCACAATGGTCTGTTCAGGGTTATATGCAGCGTTAGTTTTCCGCCACACATAGCATTTTGCTGTTGGGCCAAAAAGGTCAATTCTGGTCTCATCTGAGCAGAGCACCTTCTTCCACATGTTTGGTGTGTCCCCCACATGGCTTCTCACATGCTACAAAGAGGACTTCTCATGGCTTTCTTTCAACAATGGCTTTCTTCTTAACACTCTTCCATAAAGCTCAAATTTGTGGAGTGCACGACTAATAGTTGTCATGTGAAAGATTCTACCACCTGAGCTGTGAATCTCTGCAGCTCCTCCAGAGTTACCATAAGCCTCTTGGCTGCTTCTCTGATTAATGCTCTCCTTGCCCGTCATGTCAGTTAAGGTGGATGGACATGTCTTTGTAGGTTTGCAGTTGTGCCATACACTTTCCATTTTTTTTTCAAGGCACTGTATGGTGACAAACATGGCTGCAATTATGGTAGCTGTATATCCTCTTGAAGGACAGCAGTTGCATGGACCTCACAGACAGACTAACTAGCTACAAAACTATTTCTCAGTAACTAGGAGCAAAGACATACTACATGTGGGCTTCCTTGGTGACCAGTTGAAGTCACAGAAATAGATATTCAGTCAGATGTGGGGTTTTCACAGATTATATCTGTGCTTGAATAAGTTTCACTTGACGCATGCAAAGCTAGATAAGGGCTGGCCCTGTCTAGATAAATGGAGTTTAGGCATTCACAGACAATACCTATACTTGAAGAAGCTTTACTGGTTAAATGCAAGGTTAAATGGGGCCCTGGCACACCCTAAGAAAATTAAGTTCTCACAGATGATTATTTATTATAGGTACTTATATTGTGTTAATTTATGCAACACTTTACATATACTGTATATTGTACATTCACATCAGTCCCTGATCTCAAGGAGTTTACAGTCTAAGGTCCCCAACTCACATTCATGCATACACATACTAGGGTCTATTTAGACAGGAGCCAATTAAGCTACCAGCATGTCTTTTTAGTGTGGGAGGAAATTGTAATACCTGGAGGAAACCAACGTAGGCACAGGGAGAACATGCAAACTCTAGGCAGGTTGTGCCGTGGTTGGGATTCTAACTGATGACCCTAATGCTGCCAGGGGGAAGTGCTAGCCACTTAACCACTGTGCAAACTTATATGGGGTCAAGACCCACCCCAGGAAATTTGAGTCTTTGCGGATTATGTCTGTAGTTGAGGAAACTTCACTTGACGCACAGGCCATAAACGATTCAAATCTTGTCTGGTTACTGCGGAACCAGCAAAGATTTGAACGAAGAATGGGCAGGCTGAATGTACCCAAGTTGATTGATCAATCGATTTTGGTACAAGCAGCCTGTCAGATATTACATGTGATTATTGAAATAATCACTGTGTTTTCCCGGCAGGAACGTCTCCCACTGAACCCCCCCCCCCCCAGAGGAGAGCACAATATCGCCAAGGTAGGGGTTCCTCCGTCAACACTGTCTGTGTGGTTTCAGAAATTAACTCTGTCTATGACCGGCCTGGGATGGGACATGGGCTCACCTAAATAAAGTGTGGTCTATACAGTGTGAGAGATGGACAGTCTGTCCCTGTGTAAAGATACAGCTAATGAATGTTTCTGCAGGGAAAGAGTCCCAAGAACATGTGTGCAACTGATTGGAGTTCATATTGTATTGTATTGTATTCTCAAGTCAGTTAGGACTCCTCTGCGCTGCAAGGGCAGCTTGAAGCCCGACATGTGGGGAGCACACGCCAAGGTCTGTCCAACCTACAAAGATAGGACACCAAGCAAGATCTCCATCTGAGAGAGTTGGAGATTGTGAATAGACAGATAAAGTCCACGTCAAAACAGATTGGTGCATCTGAACTAAGCGAGTGGCAGTCAGGTATTTCAGCAGACCACGGGTCCAGTCACGGGTCCAGTCTGGTGACTGAAGGAACAAGTTCAGCAGGAAGGCCAAAACTGGGGAAGCTCTGCCCTAAGAAGGAATAGACAGAGCTGTCTGAAAAAAAATCGCAAGGAGGCAGAAATATATTTGTGTTCATTGTTATGTGGAACAACCTCCGTGTGGATAGAACATTGTTACTTTGATGTGTGGTTGAAAAAAAGTGTGGTTTGATGTGTGGTTGAAAAAAACGTTCCCCATATTTTAAAAAGCAATATACATCAGCAATGTTCAATGTAAACCCTGACATTCAGACAACATTATTTGATTAAATGATTTACTTTAAAGTGCATGTAAAATGCATTTAGAGATTAGGTAAATTTAGAGTGGAATATATTAGGAGCAATAAAGTAAAACGGTTAAAAGATCTTGAGTTATCCTGGAAAAGACAGGTTCACCACCATGCAAGTCTTAAATGGACTGCCAGATATTGGAATTCTCTAAACAGTGTCTGTTTTACTGAAGCTAGAATAGGTGATTAATATTCTGCTTACTGTAGTCTAGCTGCAAGGCCATGAGGAGCTGTATGTTTATAAATCAGCACAGGAAACTCTATGCGACTCTATCCTGCTCAGACTACTTTACATTCATTATTAATTTGGAACCGACACATACAGAAGTTTGTAGAATTCTCTTGTGCAACTATCCAGGCATACCAGACCAGATTTTTGGCATTAAAAAAAAATGTATAATGTGTATAATGATTTCTTTGTATTTTTTTTATGTTTGACAAACATATAAAACTCTATGAAAATTGTATTATGTACATTTTTTTTTTAACCTCTTTTTTTTCCTATATCTCTATGCAATTATATACTCGTATATACAAAGGAAAGCCAAATTTGCCCATTACAAACACAGGCTTCCTGTTATGCAGTGCTATACAGTGGTGGTACTTTACTGATCCTTCTTATAATGCAAGTCTCTGAGTCATTGAACTTGGCCACTGAGAGCGCCGTCTAGTAAAGTTCTACATTTAGTACAATAAACGAAAAATATGGAAGACTGAGCTTGTAAAAATGTAAAAAGGGGTTTTCAAAAATGACTTGATTTACTAAATAAAAACTCAAAATATTGAATTACTTACTATGCACTATACTTTATGTTTAAAATAAATATATATATAAAAATAAATATTATATATATATATATATATATTATTATTATTATTTTATTTTTTTATATATAAAAAAAAAAACTCAAAAATTCTAATAAATTATTGGAAAAAGAAAGAAGCCAGTGCAGTTTATTCCTACATGAATACGATTTTGCTCTAAATTCAGGTCACAAGATAACAATTTAGCAGTCGGGCGGATCAAACACTTTCATGTCACTTGAAATGGAAAGATAAAATGAAGTGTACATCTATCACTTTACATTTTTTTGCATTGCATTCTTGCACCCTTATTACACACACATCATTTAACACCACAACTGAATCATGTGAGTTGTTTGACAAAATTATCTTACTGGAAACCACTTACTGTGTATGAAATCAGCTGAAAATAAATGTACACAAAATGATCATGCTAAGAGCCAGGATCTAACACTAGCATTGGTGAATGGTAGACAAATACTGCTTGGCACTAAAGCAACAAAGTGGCTATTATATTCTTCATAGACACAAGAGAAGCTGTTAAAGAATGAGCCTAACATTCAGATGGCCATCCTGAGTACAGGAACACTTTAGAGGTACTTGAAAAGTACATGGCTCTACATTCAAGCTCCATAAAGCCAAGCACAATGAAAATATGTTTATACCATATGTCTGCTAAAAAGTACATTCAAAAAGTCTATGCAGCATTTAGGGCCGATTCACACTAGAATCACATTAACGTGGACCACATTCCTGTGCGATTCCCATGCAATCTCAGTGCGTTGCGATCTTCAGTCCATTTGTTCGAATGGGCTGAATCACTGACCCATCTATGACCAGCTTAACAAAGTCACCTTAGAAACAGAGTTGCTCAATGGATACTGTAGGTAATAGTAGACACATTCTAGTGTTTGCACATGGGCAGCATGTAACTCTTTAAAACAGACCTAGCACTATTGACATGGTCCACTTTTTTAATTTGCCGACCCCCTTCCTCCTTTGCCCTTTGCTCATTATACTCTGACAGTGGGGAGACTACCTTGCTGTTAGAATACACAAATTAGCCCTGCAGCCTTTTGCATGTGGCGCTGATCAAGCAATAAGGTGGTTAAACGGAAGTTGATCAGTAAATTGAATTCTGTTCAACCACAGTGGCCATACATGGATCAAAATTCATTGGGTCTCTGCTGAACTGGATAGATTTTGATGCATGTATGTCTGATTTAACTAAGGAAAACAACTTTCCAGACATTGAGATCGGTTTGCTGGTCATCCCATGCTCATATAAGCCCCTCAGAAGACAAGTAGGGTGCTTTCATTAGACAGGAAGATTGCAGGTGGGTGAAATTTACTTCTGAAGTCATTTAAGTGAAGTCCTTACAGAACAAGCTGAATGAAGAGCCACAGTGGCCATTCTGGATAACAAATTCCATAGTAAGCAGCCCATGGAAATTGTTGAATTTAACATATTTCAACAGGCTAAACAATATATCTTGATTAAAATATTGCCTGTGCATAAATGTGAACAAATGGCCCAAAAAACTCATCTGGTGTACCGATTTTCATGATTACACCCCTACATAACATGTGGTATAGAATTAAAGAACTGCTAATTTGTCCAGGACTGGCTGACCCAGCAAATTTAGTCCAAGAGCTGACCATTTAATGCTTAAAAAAATAAATAAATAAATAAAATAAAAATCTCTCCAAGAACCACAAAATTTACTTGCAAGATGTTCAGGTAACTATTGCAACAGTTGGTGTCAAAGTACATGCATCTAAATTTTGAACCTGCAGGAGAGGGGTGTTTAGAATTAAGGCCTGCGGTAGACAAGTCTGAAATTTGGTAGGGGTAGTTCATGCAAGGAAACCCATCAACATCTATTGTTGAATAAATAATTAAAAAGCAAACATTTAATAGTGTTCTTCATCTATAGGCACTGCTTGAATAAAGATCTAACATCTGCCTGTTCAACTACAGGGAGTCCCCGAGTTACAAACAACTGACTTGCATATGACTAGTACTTAAAAACTGAGGCAGCATGATGACACGCTGCTCCCTGAAACCGCCAGGCGGTCATTTTGCTGCCCACCACATGCTGCCACCTACTGTCCAGCGGACCTGTCAGCAATCCCACATCGCTGCATGGCCAGTTAACTCTTCCCTATGCTATCCAAAACTTGGAAATTATTTTTTGCCTGGTGTTATACTTAAAAATTGTACCTGTTCCAACTTGCATACAAATTTAAAGTATAACTAAAGGCAAAACGTGTTGGAGGCGTGGAGACAGATTAAACCCCTGTCAGGGAGATTCCCCCTCACTATTTGTCCTGTTTACCATTATCATTAAAAGTGAAAGTAAATAAAATAAAAAATCCCAAATTTTGGGTTGTCCCCAAAAAAGTAATAGAAATCATCCAAAGAGGACACAGGTTATGGTGACCTGGGGGTCCTCAAGAAATTCCCTTCATTTGTAGGGATTTTCCTTCACTTCCTGTTTGCCTATGGGACAGGAAGTGAAGGGAAAGCTCCGCAATGGGACACAGATCGTAAAAATAAAAAACGTATAGGGAATACAACAGCCGCATGCATTGATATTGACTATTCCAGTCATGCGTGACCATTTCAGTCTATGATAGAACACCGACAGTCATTGGCTTTTGTAAGTGAAAGGAAAATGAAACAACCAGAATGCAATGAATGACAATGAAAGATTGTCTTGGAAGGAGATCTAGCATTCATGTAATACCTCAGTAAATAGTTACATGTTGTTGGTTTGGAGCTTTGGGCTTCAGTGGTGTTGCTATGAAGGGATTCGAACAGTCAATACCTTAGGGTCCTTTCACACAGGGTGGATCAGTGATGATCCGTCCAGTGGATAGCCTGCTTGCTAAGCGGGGATCGCCGGAGCGATCTCCGCTGAGCAGGAAGATGACAGATCTGTCTCTGCACACTGCGCAGGGACGGACCTGTCACAGCACCGCTCTCCCCTATGGAAGATTGGGTGACGAAGGACCGCAGTGTCCGTCGTCACCCGATCCGATGACGGATGGAAAAATAGCTTTTTCCTCCATCACACTTGTTCGGATCGTAGCGGCTCGGATTTCAGCGGACATCCGACGCTCCATAGAGCTCTATGGAGCATCCGTTCAGGTCTGCCTGAAAAACTGACAGGCTGACCTGAACGGATCGTCCATGTGAAAGGACCCTTAGTGAGTGAGACTTTTAATGAGATCGCTAAAAATGCAGCTGTCTAAAGGAACATCCATCACATAGGCTTTTTTAGTACTGATATACAAACAAGACATTTAAAATAAAAATAAAAATGGGTGGGTCATGTGATCCCCTCTAAAGTAATTGAACCTCTCTGTACTTTATCTGACGGTCAAAAAATATACTTTTATAAAAACTCTAACCGAGATATCCCAAATAACTCAAAAAAATCCTGGATAGAAAACAGCTCCTGTAGCCCAAACAATCTGGTGTATTTGGTTAATTAGGTTTACTACACATAACAAGGTTACAATGCGGAAATGCTTTGTATGTGCATCCAATAAAATCTAATAGGGGTCCTAAAAATAATGAAATTCTCCTTAGCAGGACCTAATTATTGGTAAAACCATAGCACATCCTTCAGTTAGCAGATGGCTTTCACAAAACTACTTTGCTATTGTGTAATTAGATGTCGAATAATGGAAGAGTTGACTTCTTTTTTTTCCCTTTTTTAAAAATAATACAAAGAAATCACCATCTGGTAGAACTATATTCCCAATAGCCTCATCTGACACAAAACAGGTCATATAATGCCATTCATTAGGTCATATATGTGAAACTGACAGAAAATATGAATGAATGCTACCAGACCCAAAATAAAAGGCTTTGCCACAGTGGTTTATCCCATTCCAGAAATATTTTCTATCAAGTTTTAAATACTGTCTGTGTCACTGTTGAGGAGACTTGCGCTCACTTTCTATGCTGACAGCTATCTCCTGGACAGGTAGGGAGCATAAAATTTCCCTCACGAGGCGAGATCGGCAATAAATTCCTGACAGGGGTTCTAAGCTTTTTGCACGCTCTCTCTCGGTCCTCATTTCGAGTTCTGCTTGACATCCATCATATAATCAGGAAGCGAGAACAAATCTCACAAACAGGGAGCCACAGAGAGCAATTAAAGTTGACCTAACCTTTACCCAATCACCCCAAAAGAGTTTTGGCTGGAATTACGCGTTAAGCTAATTTAACAGCTATAAAGAAGCTAGAATACAAAATAAAGGTGGTATGTACGTAACAAATCCACTAAAACTGGGGTGCCCAACCAGTGGCCCGCGGAGCCCTCTGATGTGGCCTGTGACCTCCTGCTCTGGGATGGATTAGAATAGAATACTGTTATTAATAGTAAGCTTATTACTAAAACCACAGTGTATATATGGGCATATCTGTTCTGCAGTGGTTACTGGGCTGCTTTCAAACTGATTCGCAGGTGCAGAGCAGTGCACCTGAGGGTTACCTGCATAGGAGCCATAGGCCCCTTTCACACGGTCAGTCCGACCCAATTGGACCCTCCATTCACCTCTAAGGAGTAGAAGATGTAAATGGACTTGTGTCCATTTACAAACACCTACCTTCAATCCGATCTGCAAAAAAAAAAAGTAGAGTGGGCTGCCATGCACCCTCTCCACTCAATGTGGCCCACGACCGGTTACCAATTTGATTAGGTGGCCCTCGCTCTTCAAAAGGTTGGGCACTCCTGCACTAAAGCAATGATTATATTTTGGCATTATTGTCACAGTCCCAGCATGCCCCAGGACGTGACGTCATAAAGGGGCTGGGTCCCGTGTGACATCACCCGGTGACCACGCCCTATACCCATATAAGTCACCGCGCATGTCGCACAAGCCAGTACAGCGGAAGACAGCGCCGTGTCAACATCGGAAGAAGAAAGAAGAGAGAAGAGGGAAGGAGGACAGAGGACGGAGGAGACCAGGTTCCTCCGCTAGTAAAAGAACTCCAAGAAGACAGTGGAGGAGCCCGGGAGAAGACGCCAGAGAGCGGGAGAAGGGGCCGAACAGAACGGAGAAGTTGAAAGAAGACCCGACGTCGGAAGAAGACACCCGGAGCTGATTAATAAATTACTTTTAAAACTTGTGTTGTGTTTTTTTATTGACACTTTTTCCCCAGGCGAATGGGTAGGGGTACGAAGTACCCCTTACTCATTCACATAGGGTGGGGGGCTGGGATCTGGGGGCCCCCTTATTAAAGGGGGCTCCCGGATTCCGATAAGCCCCCCGCCCGCAGACCCCCAACAACCAACAGCCAGGGTTGTCGGGAAGAGGCCCTTGTCCTCATCAACATGGGGACAAGGTGCTTTGGGGGTGGAAGGGGCTGCAGGGGCCCCCTTTCCCCAAAGCACCAACCCCCCCATGTTGAGGGCACGCGGCCTGGTACGGTCCGGGGGGGGGGGCGCTCGCTCGTCCCCACCCCCTTCCTGACTGGCCAGTCTTCGTGCTCGGATAAGGGTCTGGTATGGACCTTGGGGGAACCCCACGCCGTTTCTTCGGCGTGGGGGTTCCCCCTTAAAATCCATACCAGACCTAAGGGCCTGGTATGCTCCCGGAGGGAAAACCCACACCGGATTTTTTTTTATAAATTTGGCGTGGAAGTTCCCTCTTGAGAGCTGATTATTCTGCGAGAGTCACCTCAATATAGATGGAGATCTGACTTGGAGGCGACTTCCGTTGAAATCAATGGGTACCAGTCGCTTAGAAGTCGGATAGAAGTAGTACAGGAACCTTTTCTGAAGTCGGAGCGACTTCAGTAGTGTGCATTAAGATGGCTCTCATTCACTTACATTGATTTTTACATGTAGCGTGACTTGAGGCGACTAGGGGCGGCCTGAAGTCAGATCCTGAGTTGCCCCTGTGTGAACGGGCTCTTAAAGTGTTTGTAAACACTCCCTAGTGACTTAACTATATGTAAGCCTAGAATAAGGCTAACCTATAGGTAGTAGAAATATCTCCTAACCATGCACCGTTTAGGAGATATTTCACTTGTAGTGTGCTGATGTCATTGGCGCATGCGCTGTGAACAAATGGATTTCGTTTCTTCCCCCCAGCATGTGCCGTTACTGACGGCTCCCATGCATGGGAGTGACGTCACACGGCTCCGGCCCATCACAGAGCTGGAATCTGCGAACCCCGGAAGGAAGAGGGTCGAAGATAGATGCAGCCTGCACAGGTGACAGGAATGGATTCGTTTGCAGGCAAGTGTCACATATTGATACTAGCCCATTATGCTTTTAATTTGCAGGCTTTGCAGGGAGCAAAACAGGAAGTAAAACCCATCAGGCTTCTCTAGTTCAGCCAGCAAAATTGAGAAATTAACAGATTCGCCATTCCACGCTAGACAGCATAGATGGAGAAGTTTATCACTGCTGGCTATTGTATTCTAACAGCTGGCACCAGTATTGTCAGAATACCCAAACAGTTATTACAGCTCATTAGCTGCAGTCACTGTTCAGATTCCTTTTTTCCGCCTGGCACCTTTGATTTCTTAAACTAACTTTGTCAAGCCGGATGGCGTTGGCAGGGCCACCAACAGCGCAAATTTCAGTTGACTCTCAGGAATATGCGAAAGTTTGAGCCATGTGTAACAAGCTTTAGTTTATGTAAATTTTGATTGCCTTTATTTAATACCAGCTGATCTATATCATTAGCAAAAATTATTACAAGGCAGTAATAATTTCACAAGCTGGTCATATGCCAGACACAAAAAGCAGAGTATATTGCGCCATATGGAAACTGTAAAACATTCATAAAAGATGCAAAAAATATACAAAAAGTGGAGGGAGACTAGAAGGTTGAATGGAAAAAGAAAAAGTCCTGGAAGTCACACATCTCTGCAAAACCCTGTAAGAATGTGTATGACAGCCTCAGCCCAGGCTCCAACCAGGCCACCCCCCCCCCCCCCCCCGTGTTTCACTTCGCCAACCAAGCTTAGTCATGGGGATAAGGATCCCATGCATAGGGGGGAAAATAAATGCATCATCGGCTGCCACTTAATTAAGACAAAATAGATATCAGGTGAACATTAGTCCGTTTTTACGTTTGTTGATAATAAAATCAATGCAAGTTTTAGGCCTCATGCACACGGACGTTTTTACAGCCACTTTTTTGAGCTTTTTTTGCAGCTTAAAAACGGCTGTCCATGTTAGTCTATGGCTTCATGCCCACCTAGGCGTTTTTGAGCTGCAAATGGCATAGGCGTTTTTAAGCTGTAAAAAAAACCCAGGACCAGTGCGTTCCGTGGCGTGGAGCTAGAGCTGTAAAAACGCGAATCGCGGGAAAGCGCGCAAAAACGCACATAAACGCGCAAAAACGCGCAAAAACGCGCATAAACGCGCAACATATTTTCTTTGTTTTCTGAGTGCTATAGCCAAGAGATGTGTTTCTTAAAAAACGCTACTTAACGCTAACGCTAAAAAACGCGCAAAAACGCGCAAAAACGCCAATGCAAAACGTGGTAAAAATCAAGTTTTTAACGACGATTTTTCCAGGCATCGGAGCTAGCTTTGCAGCCAGTTTTTTAAAACGTCCGTGTGCATGAGCACTAAAAATTACTTTTTTAGACTCCATATCCTATGCTTTTGGGAGGATTTCTCTTTCTCCATTTTCTTTTTTTGGCTGCTTTTGGGGTTTATTCCTTTTTGGATATATATCCATCTTTTTTTTTTTTCAATTGTTTGCCATCAGTTTTTTAGTACCCATATTTATCCTCTGTATGCTTTGGCATTTTTTTTGGACATTATATATATTTTCTTTTTGCATTTGCACATCAGCTTTTTCATGCTGTGTCATCCTAATCTAAGGCTAATGTTCACCTGATACCCATGTTTCTTAATTAAATAGCAGCCGATGATGCATTTATTTCCCCCCCCCCCTATGCATGGGATCCTTATCCCCATGACTAAGCTCCATCATGGGAATGAAACGTATTGGAAACTTGGCCTGGTTGGAGCCCAGGCTGAGGCTGTCATACATTTTCTTACAAGGTTTTGCAGAGATGTGCAACTTCCAGGACTTTTCCCTTTTCCATTAGATGTCTAGAGCTGAGACAAGCTCTGTCCTTGTCTGCATCCCAAGCAGTCGCTACATAAGAGGACCTGGTGGAGCCTTGAGCGGCACCTGCTATTTTAGTTAGGGCCACTATAGGGTTGATTTACTAACGAAAAACAGACATTGCACTTTGCCCAGGTGCATTCTTCCCCAGAGTTTAGTGAATATGGTGCAAAGAAAATTTAAAAAACAGCATTTTTGCTTGCACATGATTGGATGATGGAAATGAGTAGAGCTTTGCCGCATTCACAATAGTTGCATTTAGTAAATATGATATACAGTGAGGGAAATAAGTACTTAATCCCCTGCTGATTTTGTACGTTTGCCCACTGACAAAGAAATCAGTCTATAATTCTAATGGTAGGTTTATTTTAACAGTGAGAGACAGAATAACAAAAAAATCCAGAAAAGCACATTTTAAAAAAAGTTATAAAATTGATCTGCATTTTAATAAGTGAAATAAGTATTAGACCCCCTTCGCAAAACATGACTTGGTACTTGGTGGCAAACCCTTGTTGGCAATCACGAAGGTCAGATGTTTCTTGTAGTCAGCCACCAGGTTTCCACACATCTCAGGAGGGATTTTGTCCCACTCCTCTTTGCAGATCCTCTCCAAGTCATTAAGGTTTTGAGGCTGATGTTTGGAAACTCGAACCTTCAGCTCCCTCCACATATTTTCTATGGGATTAAGGTCTGGAGACTGGCTAGGCCAGTCCAGGGCCTTAATGGGTTTCTTCTTTGAGCCACTCATTTGTTTCCTTGGCTGTGTGTTTTGGGTCATTGTCATGCTGGAATACCCATTCACAAACCATTTTTTAAAGTGGTTGTAAACCCTCTAAAACCACTTTTCACTATAGGTAAGCCTATAATAAGGCTTACCTGTAGCTAACTTGGATATCTTCTAAACCTGCACGGTTTAGGAGATATCCCCTGTATCAGCATGTGCCGAGGTCATCGGCACATTCACACTGAAGTACCGGCTCATTTGTGTCATTGCTTCAGCTGATGTGCACTCGCATGTTCGGGAGTGATGTCATTGTGGCTCCAGCCATCACAGCGCCGGAGCTGGCGATACCCGAAAATAAGGTAAGCAGTTCATAATGAGCTAGTATGCTATGCATACTAGCTCATTATGCCTTTGTTTTGCAGGTTTTTTTTTTGTAGGTTTACAACCACTTTAATTCCCTGGCTGAGGGAAGCAGGTTCTCACACAAGATTTGACAGTACATGGCCCTCGTCCATCATCCCTTTGATGCAGTGAAGTTGTCCTGTCCCCTTAGCAGAAAAATACCCCCAAAGCATATTGTTTCCACCTCCATGTTTGATGGTGGGGTTGGTGTTCTTGGGGTCACTGGCAGCATTCCTCCTCCTCCAAACACGGTGAGTTGAATTGATGCCAAAGAGCTTGATTTTGCTCTCATCAACCACAACACTTTCATCCAGTTCTCTGAATCATTCAGGTGTTCCTTAGCAAACTTCAGAAGGGCCTGTGAATGTGATTTCTTGAGCAGGGAGACCTTGTGGGCACTGCAGGAGTTCATTCCTTCACGGCGTAGTATGTTACCAATTGTTTTCTTGGTGCCTATGGTCCCAGCTGCCTTGAGATAATTGACAAGATTCTCCAATGTAGTTCTGGGGCTGTTTCCGCCTCATGATCATTGAAACGCCACGAGGTGAGATGTTGCATGGAGCCCCATTCCGAGGGAGATTTACAATTATTGTGTGTTTCTTCTATTTGTGAACAATCACACCAACTGTTGTCAACCTCTCACCAAGCCGCTTGGCAATGGTCTTGAAGCATATTCCAGCCTTGTGTAGGTCCTACAATCTTGTCCCTGACATCCTTGGACAGATCTTTGGTCTTTGCCATGGTGGAGAGATTGGAATCTGATTCATTGCTTCTGGGGACAGGCGTCTTTTATACAGGTAACAAGCTGAGAGTAGGAGAACTACCTTTTAGAGAGTGCTCCTAATCTCAGCTCGTTACCTGTACAGAAGACACCTGGGAGCCAGAAATCTTGGTGATTGATAGGGGATCAAATACTAATTTCACTCATTAAAATGAAAATCAATTTTAAGTTTTTTTAAATGCGTTTTTTTCTGGATATTTTTGTTGTTATTCTGTCTCTCACTGTTAAAATAAACCTACCATTAAAATTATAGACTGATCATCTCTTTGTCAGTGGGCAAAGGTACAAAATCAACAGGGGGTCAAATACTGTTTTTCCCTCACTGTATGCACAGTGTGTTTGCCTGTAGATATATGCACAGTATTTGGCTTTAGTAAATCAACCCCTATAGCTAACACTGTGGTTAGGTTACTACATAAAATAGGTTTCCTAAAAAAAAGCTACACATACAATGAATCCCCATGTGATATTGATGAAGTTAGAAGTCTAGGGAGGATGTAATTCCCCAAGTTAAGGACTGTGGAAAACATAGTTATCTTTGGAACTGTGTCAGCTGACTGAGCTTCCTGAATGGCATAACAGAACACAAGCTGGCAGGCCGCGGAGACTTACAGTAAAAAACGCACTCCGATAAAACACGTGTCTTAACTTAAACACAGGAAAGACGATCAGGCAAGAGGGAGGTAAAGAGAGATAAAAGCCTGGAGTATAGAGTGATGCAGGAGAATTAAACATCTACATTTGTTTGCTATATTTCTAAATCCTGATATCTGAAAAGTGACAAAGCGGTGACTAATTTCCTCTGTACAGGCTCGGCTATGAATAATATAAAATTGTTTAGATTGGTCATATATAGGTAGAGAGATGGGTCATCAAAGAATAATTGGCCATTTTGCAAATGAATGCCAAAGGTCAGTGATCACAGGCCACTGCTTCTCCTTTCACCACGGAACAATTTTAAAAAATACAGTATATGCTCACTGAACGATTGCTCCCTTTTCTCCTCAGGAAGCACCTATTCGTGAAAATTATTTTGTGCAAATTTTCCAGCAGGCTGAAGATTTCCTGCAACGTTCAAGGACTTGCAGTACTCTAATTATTGCTCAAAGTTTTTAAACTACACAATTTAAGTAGTATTAATCCCAAAAACAAAAAATGTGTAAATGTTTACCAATCCTTAACCACTTGAGGACCGCCGTATTGCCATTGTACGTCAGCACAATGGCACAGGCAGGCATAATCACGTACATCTACGTGATTGCCTTCCAGCGGGTGGGGGGTCCCATCGGACCCCCTCCCGCTGGTTACGGCGGTCCAATTCGGTCCAGGAGCGCTCCGTGATGAGGGGATGGCCGTTCGTTTTCGGCCACCCCCTCTGGATCGCTCCTGGCCAATGAGAAGCTTCCTCCCCTGTGTATTGTTTACACAGGAAGGAGGAAGTGATGTCATTCTCCTCGGGGCGGTCTTTTTGACCGGACTACGAGGAGAAGAGTAAAAGTAAGTCTGCACGAACACTACACTGACATGTAGGTACACAGGCACACAAACCCCCCCCGATCCCCCCCCCGATCGCCCCCCGATCCCCCCCCGCCCCCCCTCCCCCCCCAGTCACAGTGTCACTGATTGCATTGATCATTTCTTTACTGATCAATGCATTCAGTGTCAGTTGTGACAGTAAAAACTGTCAGGACAGTTAGTGTTAGGTCCAGGGTAGCCCCCTATCACCCCCCAATAAAGATTTAACCCCCTGATTGCCCCTAGAGTTAACCCTTTCACCCCCTTTTGCCAGTGTCACTAAGCGATCATTTTTCTGATCGCTGCATGTGTCGCTAGGTAGCTAGTTATTTTTTTAGGTTCACCGCCAGGTTTTTATATCGCTAGGTACCCCGATATACTACCCAATAATGTTTTTAACCCCCTGATTGCCGCTAGTTAACCCTTTCACCCCCTTTTGCCAGTGTCACTAAGCGATCGTTTTTCTGATCGCTGCATTAGTGTCGCTACAGTCGCTAGGTAGCTAGTTATTTTTTTAGGTTCACCGCCAGGTTTTTATAGCGCTAGGTACCCCGATATACTACCCAATAATGTTTTTAACCCCCTGATTGCCGCTAGTTAACCCTTTCACCCCCTTTTGCCAGTGTCACTAAGCGATCATTTTTCTGATCGCTGCATGTGTCGCTAGGTAGCTAGTTATTTTTTTAGGTTCACCGCCAGGTTTTTATATCGCTAGGTACCCCGATATACTACCCAATAATGTTTTTAACCCCCTGATTGCCGCTAGTTAACCCTTTCACCCCCTTTTGCCAGTGTCACTAAGCGATCGTTTTTCTGATCGCTGCATTAGTGTCGCTACAGTCGCTAGGTAGCTAGTTATTTTTTTAGGTTCACCGCCAGGTTTTTATAGCGCTAGGTACCCCGATATACTACCCAATAATGGTTTTAACCCCCTGATTTCCGCTAGTTAACCCTTTCACCCCCTTTTGCCAGTGTCACTAAGCGATAATTTTTCTGAACGCTGCATCAGTGTCGCTAGTGTCGCTAGGTAGCTAGTTAACTAGGCTCCCAAAAAGTCCCCCACATGTGGTATCCCCGTACTCGGGAGAAGCAGCAGAATTTATTTTGGGGTGTAATTTGACTTCTGCCCATAGCATGTGTGAGCAATATATCATTTAGTGACAACTTTGTGCAAAAAAAAAAAAGTTTGTAATATTCCCGCAACTTTTGGCAAAATATAAAATATTCCATGGACTCAACATGCCTCTCAGTAAATAGCTTGGGGTGTCTACTTTCCAAAATGGGGTCATTTGGGGGGGTTTTGTGCTATTTTGGCATTTTATGGCCTTCGAAACTGTGATAGGTAGTGAGGAGTTAAATCAAAAATTTGCACCCTTAGAAATCCTGAAGGTGGTGATTGGTTTTCGGGGTGCCGTGCGCGACTAGACTCCCAAAAAGTCCCACACATGTGGTATCCCCGTACTCGGGAGAAGCAGCAGAATGTATTTTGGGGTGTCATTTCACATATAACCATGGCATGTGTGAGCAATATATCATTTAGTGACAACTTTTTGTAAAAAAAATTTTTTTTTTTTTTTTGTCATTATTCAATCCCTTAGGACAAAAAAAATAAATATTCAATGGGCTCAACATACCCATCAGCAATTTCCTTGGGGTGTCTACTTTCCAAAATGGGGTCATTTGGGGGGGATTTGTACTGCCCTGCCATTTTAGCACCTCAAGAAATGAGATCGGCAGTCATAAATTAAAAGCTGTGTAAATTCCAGAAAATGTACTCTAGTTTGTAGACGCTATAACTTTTGCGCAAACCAAAAAATATACGCTTATTGACATTTTTTTTACTAAAGACATGTGGCTGAATAAATTTTGCCCTCAATGTATGACTAAAATTTAGTTTATTCGATTTTTCTTATAACAAAAAGAAGAAAATATCTTTTTTTTTCAAAATTTTCGCTCTTTTTCCATTTATATCGCAAAAAAAAAAAAATCGCAGAGGCAATCAAATACCATCAAAAGAAAGCTCTATTTGTGGGAAGAAAAGGACGCAAATTTCGTTTGGGTGCAATATTGCATGACCGCGCAATTACCAGTTAAAGCAGCGCAGTGCGAAATTGCAAAAAGACCTCTGGTCCTTAAGGTGTTTATTGGTCCGGAGCTGAAGTGGTTAAATGTGGTAGAGGAAAGGAACACACTTGCTGTCTTAAGAGTGTCTCCACTCTGGATGGACGAGCAATGGAGAACACTTTTAGACAGCACCCTCTTCAGTCTGGGGAGAGGGTAGTTTAGGATGCACTAGCAAATTTAGATGGTTTGACTAGGGATGAGCAGAACAACCCCCCCGGTTCGGTTCGCAGCAGGACATGCGAACAGGGAAAAAATGTGTCCAAACACGCAAACACCGTTAAAGTCTATGGGACACGAACATGAATAATCAAAAGTGCTAATTTTAAAGGCTTATATGCAAGTTATTGTCATAAAAAGTGTTTGGGGACCTGGGTCCTGTCCCAGGGGACATGTATCAATGCAAAAAAAAGTTTTAAAAACTGAAGTTTTTTTGGGAGCATCGATTTTAATAATGCTTAAAGTGAAACAATAAAAGTGAAATATTCCTTTAAAATTTCATGCCTGAGGGGTGTCTATAGTATGCCTGTAAAGTGGCGTGTATTTCCCGTGTTTAGAACAGTCCAAGAGCAAAATTACATTTCTAAAGGAAAAAAGGTAATTTAAAAGTACTCGCGGCTATAATGAATTGTCGGTCCCGGCAATACACATAAAAGTCATTGAAAAAAACAGCATGGGATTCCCCCAAATTGAAAAAAAAAAAAAAAATTGTGTGGGGGTCCTCCAAATTCCATACCAGGCCCTTCAGGTCTGTTATGGATTTTAAGGGGAACCCCGTGGCAAAATAAAAATAATGGCATGGGGGTCCCCCAAAAAATCCATACCAGACCCTTATCCAAGCATGCAACTTGGCAGGCCACAGGAAAAGAGGAGAGGATGAGAGAGCCCCCCCCTCCTGAACCGTACCAGGCCACATGCCCTCAACATGGGGAGAGTGCTTTGGGATACCCCCAATGTTGATGGAGACAAGGGCCTCATCCCCACAGCCCTTGCCCGATGGTTTGGGGGGTTTGCAGGCAGGGGATTTGTTAGAAACTGGAAGCCCCATTTAACAAGGGGACTCCCCAGATCCCGGCCTCCCCCATGTGAAACACCCCAAATTGTTTTCTATTTGGCAAACACCTGATGTTCGAGTCGAACTTACGTTCGACTCAAACATCGGGCTCATCCCTAGACTTAACTAACAAATGATATATATAACTATATAGCCCTAGCAGCTCATACAGCAGCTATGGGAACTGGGAGGAAGATAGAGCCTCCGACCAAACTTCCCAGTGGTAGATTACATAGCATTTGTCCGCTTTAATCACTTGGAAACATGGACACCTTCTGGGAAGTACTTCTTGTAACATCCAACTCAAGCACTGCAGTAGAAATGGTGTGCATATAGTGCCAACAGGGATTTAGGAGCAGTTTTTGTTAAGAGCAAGACCACATTGAAGCAACTTCACAAGAGATTAAAAACGTTTACTGTGGAGATACAATGTCCAAGGTAAAAATAGAATCAGTTTGATGTGAGCAACAATATTACGTTTATGATATCTGGACTACCTGCATATCTAATCAAATAAAAAACACATACAAAATACTAGGATCAGATAAAAGGAAGAATTAAGAGTGGCACCTACCTGTGGTTACCCTGTAGGCCCGTTAAAGAATGAACAGATTCAACTGGGTCTTCAACCTCATAGATAGTTGCATCACATTCATTTATATCTGAAACT
Organism: Lithobates pipiens; assembly: GCF_037356315.1. Taxonomy (NCBI): domain Eukaryota; kingdom Metazoa; phylum Chordata; class Amphibia; order Anura; family Ranidae; genus Lithobates; species Lithobates pipiens. The sequence continues at coordinate 252,143,756 of NW_027507903.1, read as the reverse complement.
AAAGTAAATGGCAGATTTTCATATTCCGGGATTTCTTCATAGTGACATATATTTTCATACTGTGGTATATCAGACTCTAGCATCTCTGTTGAAGATGCCACCTGTGTTTTCTGTAGTGATACCAAACTGTCATCCAAAGACTTTGAGGTGGGATTATTTACAGTGCTGAAGTCATTCTTGTTTTTCTGTTTTTTCTTTGACAGTGGACTGAATGAATCGGCAGAATGTGCTTTTGATGGTTTTACCTTCCTCTCTAAAGTTGGAGATGCCGAGTGTCCAGTACAGGAAAAGATATCAGAGGTGCCGCTGTCTCCCGACAAACTGCCACGGGATAAGAATTTTTGAAAGTCATTTTTTATTACACAAACTGACAGTTTCAAGTTGAGGAACTTCTTTAATGCATTTTTTTTAGGACTTTCGTTTGTTTGGTTTTCTATTCTATTCATATCCACAGCAGACAAAGACTTAGCTCTCGGCTTGGTGAGTGGATTGGTACGGTCATTACTTAAAGAGGTTTTGAATGATTCTGGGCTTCCAAGAAAAGGTAATATTGGGTGCTCCAACTTCCACAATGGTTTTTCCGAAGTCTGTGATTGATCTTGGAGAGTCCCTTCATGTCCCAAAGTAGCATAAGAGCTGCTGCCATTGAAACTGTGAAGTTTTTCCTCCGAAGCAGCCTTCTTGAGCAGTCCAGCTGCAGGTAGGCTGAATCTCTGAGGCTTTTTTGGAGCAACTCTTGGTGAACTTGCAGCTGGTGTGTTGGGAGCAAGGTGCTTTTCCATGGCAGCATTCCTAACAGGCAGCTGCTGTTCATAAATAAGTTTCAATTGTTTAGGTAAGCTCATTGACAGGGAGCTGCACCTTTTAAAATTGCTATCTTCCTCAGCCACAGATTCACCAGTTGGAGTCAGTTCTGTACTTGAATGACCAACAGTAGACTCACAATTTTGAATATCCTGATATTTTGGATCTAAAATGTCAGGTATAATGTATTCATCATTAGAATGTCCAACTTCATTCTGTCCTTGCTGATAGTTTGTTGGTGAACTATCGCCAAATGTTCCATGATCACCGTTGTTTTCTGCAGTGCCATCCACACAATCTTGTCTCACAAGACACTGTGTTCGCAACCTCCTTGGTTTTGGAACTGGAAGGGACTTATGCGGAGGTGGAGCTCGTGGTAGACATTTGGATCTTCCACTGTGTTCTGTTGAGAAAGGCCTTTTGTCAAGTTCTATACCATTGCATTCTTTCACATGATCAATGGTTTCATGCTCTGGATCAGATGGAACAACATCCTGAGAGGGAGAAACAACAGGCTCTTTGACTAATGTATTTAGTTTTTTTGTGTTACTAGTACGTTTATCCAAATTTGAAAAAGGTATCTCACATTTGCTCGATTCAGTTGAACTTGCAATAACGTTGTGACCTGTTGTCCTAATGCATTTTTCAGAGTTCTCTTGCTTGTAGTTGTGTCCATTGGCAAAGAGATTATGAGTAATAACATCTTTAACCTTGTCTTCTAAAATGCTGGCCCTCAGAATGACTTGGTTTGCTTTAGCCAACGTGTCCTGTTGAGTGCAAGTTTTCCATCTCGTTCTTACACAGGGAACTGGCTGCCCACACATTTTCTTATTTTCTAAGTTTTCCAGCTGTTCTATTACCTTTTGGGCTTTTTGAAAAGAATCCCCATTGCCAAGCTTGTGATTGCAGTCAAAACTGCAGGAACAAGGTGAAATTATATACGTTACATTTGAGCTTTCGTTGTGGTCTAATGTTTCGTGCTTATAATTGAGCTTTTCAGATTCTGCACCTTTGTGTTCATCATTGTTAATACCATTTGATTTAATGTCACTTTGCCTCAGCTCTTCAGAGACAGATGGACTTTGGAGGACCTTTGGCTTTGGAGCTATTGTTGGCTTTAATTTCTTTGAAGCTGGTGACACTTTGGCCTGAACTACATCTGGCTTGGGAGCAACTGGCGGTGGGCTAGGTTTCTGAATGGATACTTGTTTCGGCTTTGGAGCAATTGGAGGCTTCTTGATATCTGTTAATAAATTAAAAATACATAAAAAAAAATCTTTAGTCTTAATTTTATAATAAATGTAATTGTTTTAACTGTAACAAAGATGTATAGCATAGAGCACCATAAAAGCAGAGAAGTTATTTAAAAAGCAAGAGTGTTATAAATTAAAATGTATAAAAATGAGAGTATGCGATTGTCTCCTTCTCTCTTTGGTACTACGAATGACTAATGTTAATACATTATTAGCAAGGCCCCTTTCACACTGGCAGAGTCCATCTGCTCAGAGAGAGATCTCTTCACTGATCCTCACTGAGAAGGTGGGTGAGAGATCTGCGTCCGCTCTGCTGATGCAAAGCAAACACAAACACAGAACGCTGTCCTCTATGGTCTGTCAGATGGAAATGTCCCAGGTCCAGCATCAGTGAAAAGAAGCATGGACTCAGGATTGGTGGTCAGTAGAAGGAGTAGTGCCCCATCATTGGCATCAATGGGAGGAATAGTGCCCCATTGTTTAAGTCAGTGGGCGGAATAGTGCCTCCTTGTTGAAATCAGTGGGGGGGGGGGGGAATCATGCACCATTGTTGAAGTCAGTGGGGGGAATCGTGCCCCATTGCGGGCATAAGTGGGAGGAGCAGTGGCCCATTATTGATACCAGTAGGAGAAATAGTGCCCTAGCTTTGATATTAGTGGGAGGCACCGTGCCCCATCATGAGTGTCCGTGTCAGTGGCAGGAATTATTCCCTACTGTTGGAGTCAGTAGGAGGAAAGTGCCCCAAGGCCTGGATAAAGGCTAACAGAGGGGTGCCACTGCCTTACACCTAAAAATGAAGTTAATCCTTGCAGCGTAGGCAAGGGAGGAGTTTTAGCTTTACTGAAGTTGAGCTTTAAATATATGTGTTAGATTATGGGCACCCATTTTGTTGGAGAGTCAGTAAGATTTTGGCTGTGTTGAGCGAAAACTGAACTCTAAGCCCTTGTACACACGGTCGGAGAGTCCGACAACCAAATCTGTCGGATTTTGTCCGTCGGATTTTGTCCGAAACTGTTGTATACACACGGTCGGACAAAGTTGTCGGAAAATCCGATGTGATGACGTTATTTTGTTACGACGGGACTATGTTCACGCTAGTAGCCAATAGCTTTGGTGTAGGAATTTGATCTGAGCATGCGTGGCACTTTGTCCGATTGGAATTCTCTACACATGATCGGAGTATGTCCGATTGGAACATTTTGTCGGAAAATATTTCCGGTAAGTTGGAAAAGTTGGTCCGACGGATATTTTGACGGAAACAGTCCGATGCAGACCACACACAGTCGGAATATCCGACAAAACGCTCCGATCGGACACATTCCGACGGAATCTGAGACCGTGTGTACAAGGGCTTAGAACGATTCTTTTAACCACCCTCAGGAAAATTTTACCCCCCATCATGGCCAGGTCATTTTTTTTTTTTTGCTATTCGAAACTGCAAACCTGTACTCAAACAAAATGTATGTAATTTTCACAAAATGGAGCTTTCTTTTGGTAGTGATTGATCACCGCTGGGGTTTTCATTTTTTGCGATATGTCACAAACCAAAAATTTTGAAAAAAAACAAACAATATTTCTACTACTTCTACTACTTTCTGCTATAAAACATCCAATACAAAAAATAATTCTTCATAAATTTGGGATAAAATGTATTCGGTTACGTCTTTGGTTAAAAAAATAAAAATCCCAATAAGTGTATACTGATTGGTTTATATAAAAGTTAAAGCATCTTCAAACTATGGTATAGATACTGGAATTTTAATTAATTTATTTTATACTAGTAACCATTGACTAGTAAGGTGATCAGCAACTTATGCCGCGTACACACAGTCGGATTTTGTAACGGAAAATGTTCGATGGGAGCTTTTTGTCGGAAATTCTGACCGTGTGTAGGCTCCATCGGACATTTTTCATCGGAATTTCTGACATCTAGATCTCAAATTTTCCGAAAAACAAAATCCGTTGTTGAAAATTCTGATCGTGTGTACACAATTCCGACACACAAAGTTCTACTCATGCTCAGAATCAAGCAGAAGAGCCACACTGGCTACTAAACTTCAATTTTCTCGGCTCGTCGTACGTCAACGCATTCTTGATGTTTAGAATTTCCGAAATTTATTGCGTGACCGTGTGTATGCAAGACAAGTTTGAGCCAACATCCATCAGAAAAAAATCCCATGGATTTTGTTGTCGGAATGTCTGATTGTGTGTACGTGGCATTATAGTGGGGACTGTGATAGTGCAGCGGGCAATCTGACACTAACTGATGCTGGGGGAGAGGGGGGCTGACCAACTGCCACTGACATCAACAGTTGAAACCAATATGATGATCAGTGCTAATAATATACACTGTCACTGTACTAATGACACTGGCTGGGAAGGGGTTAACATCTAGGCCAATTAAAGGGTTACCTGCGTGCCTAACCAGTGTTAATGTGTGAAAACCATGTGCTGTTATTACTGTCTCGGTTTTTCCTCCCTGCTTTGCAGAGAGAAAAAAACTGCATATCACTGCTGTCTGTAGAGAGCCCAATGTTGTTTACCAACACAGGGCTCTCTTCTGTCATTCACTCAGCCAATCGATCAGTGGGTGCCAGCCATAAATCACTGGCCAGGACCCGATGATCAGGCTGTGCTGCAGAGAGTGGCAGCTCAAGCTTCCGAATGTGCGAGCGGACCCAGAAGAAAGCAGCAATGTACAGGTACATGACTGTGCCCGTATGAGCCGACCAGCAGCAATAAATGTACTGCGGTGGGTCGGAAAGCAGTTATTATGCTTAGACATGTTAATATCTTCTCACCTGATGTCAGCTGTACTTGCAGCACTACAAAGTACAACACAAGCTGTATAAAAAAAGTACACTGCAAATGTAATCTAAACATTATTTAAGTATTATTAGAAAACATTTTTATAAACGTTTACACTGCAAATGCTTTATACATATTTACAATAACAGCGGATATGTGGAAAGGATGTGACTCAAAATATCCCTTGCTGCTCAAGGAATGGATAACAATTCCCCCTAGGCAATACTTCTAAATAAGATGTTCTAAAATTTACTACATTAACGACTGTGCCGCTTCTACTATAAAATCATAGGAAAGAATAGTGCGACAGACTAAAATATACCCCGTTGGGATCATAACAAAAGGATATAGAAGTTTAACTGACCACTAACTAAATATAGCTAGAAAATGGGTCAGAAAGCTGGAACATCAAAAGTCCCTTCAATTAAATAAATGAATCATATCCAAATATCCCCAATTAGAATTCAGAGATCAGCCTCATTTCATTGCTTACTCTATGGGACATGCTAATGGAGGAAAAATCTATTATATATTATACAAATGGAGAAAAATTTCCTTTACCAAATATATACAAGAATGTAAAATAAATAGGGAAAAATTAGTGGTGAACTGCTCACCCTTGAGATATATTATACATTAAAGTGCAAAAGTGTAATAATATGAACAACCACTTGGTGTCCCCAGTGAGTGATACAACAATGATACTATGCAAACAAGTATAAAGTGCAAATAGTGAACATAGAAATGACCACCTAATGTTTCAGGTAGATAGCAAATTAGTGCAATGGGTGTGGTCGAGTTTGACACGTTACTTCCGCCCATAGTGGAGCGCAGTTGAAGCGCACAACGGCGTTCCCGTGTCCACTTGAACCCTTTTATATTGTACACTTGTTTAAGTGTTTTTTCACGCTTATTTTAATAATATACCAACATTCTTCACCATGAGAGATTGTTCCTTTTATAATTCCTGATCTTGGTGTCCAGAGATTAGGTGGGTGTCCTTTCCTTTGACGATCGATTGGAGGCTCCATTGCCAGGTATTGTGACGGATTATGGGAATATCTTGCTCCTTATGCTGTATATGACTTCTGTAATGGAGGTCATGTATATCTGGTGAGTAGACAGCGACCGGTGTTGGTGGAGGAAGATTTACAGTCATTTGTCTGTTTGGTTCCACAAGATCACTGCACTATTGGAATCATTTGATTCATTTTCTTGGACTTTATTTAAAACACATATTTTTTTGAACATTGCATTTATTTGCTATCCACCTGAACATTAGGTGGTCATTTCTATTTTCACTATTTGCACTTTAGAATTGTTTGCATAGTATCATTGCTATATACCTCACCGGGGGACACCCAGTGGTTGTTCATATTATTGCACTTTAATGTATACTATAGCTGAAGGGTGCGCAGTTCACCACTAATTTTTCCATCTCTAGGTATCAACCTCACAATGAGCAGCCCCTATTTTATAATTTTTTTGCATAGGTAGGGAATAACAGTTATAATATTGTATATTCTTAACTTTCAATATACTTTAGACTACTGTACATTTAAAAGACACATACACTTGGCTACAAGCTTAAAGCTGAACTCCATGATAACAGCTAAATACATAGACAAAATGCAATTTAAAAAGGGGTTTTAGCTGCAAAAGTGTTCATTTTCCATTCCATTCAGTCCTGAGTTTTCAAGGAGGACCTCACGTGGAACAGTCAGGTCAATGGCATAACCGTTGAGGAATACAGTAGTGTAATCTCTCCACCCACGTCTTCTGAATGGACAGTGAAAGAGCAGTAGAAAAATTGCAGAGGTTATTCCTCTGGTCTCTCTTCCTGTAAATATGTCTCTGTAAAAACATTTGCAAATAGCATATCTGATTCCCTATACCGCCCCCCTCTTCCAGTCTAACTGCTGCTATATAGGGGATTGGAAGAGGCAGACATCAATTCAAGTTTAGGTAAATACACTAGCTGCATTAAAGTGGTTTGTAAAGGATGAAGGATTTTTTTTTTTACCTTAGTGCATTCTCCAGAGTGCAGCTACTTACAGTATCTGAGCTCAATCTCGATCCAGCACTGTGCACAAGAGCAGTGGCTCTCTCCCTCCTTATAGACTCATGAGACTGCAGCGGGGGCCACTGGCTCCTGCTGCGGTCAATCACAGCCAGCTAGGAGGGGATTGGGGCAAGCTCTGTATCAATGGACACACAGAGCACGGCTCAGTAGCAAGCCCGCATGAGTGCCCTTATAGTAAGTGATTTGCTATGTTAGGCACTTGGCGGGGGGGAGCCAGGAGCGCTGGCGGAGGGACCTGAGAAGAGGAGGACAAGGGCTGCTATATGCAAAACCATTGCACAGAGCAGGCAAGTATGACATGTTTGTTATTAAAACACACACACACACACACACACACACACACACACACACACACACACACACACACACACACACACACACACACACACGATAGATAGAGAGATAGTTACAATGACTTTAAAGCTGAAGTTTAGGTATGGACTGGAATCTGGAAATCGCAGTAGTAGGCAATGCTACTACAGTGATTTAAATTAGCTTCCAAGTCCCAAGTAAACACAAAAGGTGGCTTGCATGGCAAAGGCGTCACCCAGAGAACACTTTGTAGTGTACATTAGAAAAGGTGGAGGGACCAGGTAGGGCACATGTATTACCTACAAGTTGGACCAATGCGACTATAAAAAATACCTAGTCTTCATCTTTAAAATAGACATTTAACAATGTATTACTGAATACAGAGCTGCATTAGGTTCTGTATTTATGTCTGCCTGAAGTTCAGCTTAAAAAATTCCTGCCAGTTAATTTCCCCTCATGTGACCTGCACTGACTGACTATACATTACTGAAATTACAGGCATGTGAAAGTAATACTAGCAAACCACAAACACAGGGATCCTTGTGCCTAGAGGGTACCCACGACACAAAACATCATCAACAAAGTGAGCAGGGCCAGAAGGACACAACAAAGCAATGAATTGTCAAACACGGCAAGAGCATGTTCCTATAGTGACATGATAACCAAGCCATTCCACTTCCACATCGTCAATGTAACCAGATATAACAAAATTTACACAGTCTAGTACCAACATTCTACTCTTCCCTTCTGGTACTCCCGGAGTGCCTTGAAATTCTGAGCCACCATTGGACCCATCATCTGAGAATAAAGTTTATTAGCTAGGTAATTCATATGGTAGTCGCCATTACTCTTTGAACCAGGCTCGGGGAATGCAGGGAATATTAACAGATGCTGGCACTACTAGAGGTGGGAAATATTGTGCCAACTGTTGACAGGTAGAACAGCGTAAACTGTAGTTTCTGTATACCAGAAGTACTGAGGTGCCACCAATGATCTGCCTGAGGCTTTTTATACATGTGCAGAATCCCAGATTTTCATTTTAATGCACTTATCAAGCAACTAGCCTTCCTCTTCTTTTCACAGCATAAAACTAAGGCTGGCCATACACGGTACAAATCAATCGGTCAACTTGGAGACAACCAGCCTGCTGTATTCTCTTATGATTATTGCTAGCTACTATAGCCTCGAGCAATAATCATGGTCTTCTCCAAACAGGGAGGGCTTCCCCTGTCCTCCCATGCCTACCCGCTGGAAGCAGACACTGGCTTGGCAGGAGGGATTCCCCTGTTAACACTTTCTGTGTTGATGGGGGAAATCAAGCACATTTCTTATCTGCAACAAAATTTGCCGTGTGTACGGCTCGCTTAAGTATCCACACAAATGAAATAAAGGGTGCACGACCTCGTGCATTATCCAAAGATCACATTTTAGTAAAGTAAATTGTGGTAAGTATCATGCTTGCAGAGTGTAAAAACACCAAAGCTCATAGTGAAAAATTCATACGAATGGATGTATTTTTCACTATGAGCTTTAGTGTTTTTACACTCTGTGAGTATGATACTTACCACGTTTTACTTTAATAAAATTTGATCTTAGGATAATGAACTAGGTCGTTACGCTCTTTGTTTCTTTTGTGCAGTTGCAGTGTTCCAGACTTCCCCAGTCAGGGCAGCAAGACCTGGTTTATCCAAATAGAAACAAGACGGAGATGTAGCAGTTATCATTGGAGCGGGCACTCTCCCATGCGCAGGAGACATTGTGTTTGCGGCCTAAGTATCCACAGCTCTCCCACCCAGGAGGAGTAGATATGAACAGAGTCTACATGGCCAACATAACCATCTCTAGAATAGACCAATATCCACGCTACACTTCACCCAGTGCTTGACTAGGACTAAAACAAACAATCTTGATACATAGTTGCTTATATCTGTACTTGTGATGAAACTTTGTTTAGACTCATTGAGCATTTGGTAAACACAGGTTAAATATCAGCCGGTTCAACAGAAACCGTCCAACACTCTAAGCCAATGGTTGCAAGCTCTGACTGGTGTGTTCTTGAGGTGGGGGTCCCTGTCAGAACACAATAGCTCAATGGGGAGAGATTGGTGTACTAACATCAGATAGTTAGCACAGCGTGCTCCTCACTTTTTTTTTCGTTTAGCCCCCTGGGTTAAATGAAGAAAACCATAAGCAATGATAGTGTGTACTAGGTATAAGGCTAAGTAACCTGAAGAAACACAGAAGCTCTTGACTTGATCCATAAATGTTCTAAAACCGAATAGCTCTGGTTTAATTTGACTTGATTTTGGCACTCACAATCAGAAAACTTCACTAGACACCTGGGCTTCTGCTCTTGGGATCTGTACGCATAGTCACTTTATATAAATGATTCTCAGTGTTCCCACCCCACAGCAGATGTTAGCATATTAGTAATTCTAATGACACTGCAGCCAGCACCCCTTAAACCTAATTACAGTGAACTGTCGTGTATTGTCTTCTCAGTTTGTTAAACACTTTTTACAGCCTATACATTACACGTGTTAAAATTGTGATTACAAGATGATTTTATAGTTTTGCCGATTTTTTTTTTACAGCATTTTATATCTAAAACCATGTATATAACGTGCTTTAAAAATTTTACTTTTATCTGGAAACTAATCAGATCTGCAATCCAGACACAATTCACTGGTATTTTGCAATCAAATGCTTACAAAATACACATAAGGAGCAAGTGCCCAAGGAGAAATACATAATTACTTTGCATTCGTCATCAGAAATGCCTTATTTACCGCCAGCTAAAAGTGGTATACCAGTAAGAATATGTCAAGCACCAGGTGTAGCCTTACCATTGCTGGCTGCTACGGACTGGAATTAATACAATCCATACAGTTCATGTACATCACACCACCTAGTAGTATGTGATATCAATATAATGTACAGTATATTGTTTATGCTATTTTTTTTTTTAAAGAAAAAAAAAAAAGAATGTATTATTTTATTATTGCCATAAAATCTTTATGTAATAAACATATAATACAGGACGCACCGATGGCTCATTCTCACAGTCAGATAAAAAAGGTCAGAAGATGTTTCTTTTTTTAAGACTTTTTTTTTGAAAATTATTTTTATTAGTTTTGAAAGACTCTCACTCTTTAAAAGGTGATCTACAGTGGAGAAAATTATTATTTAATCCCCTGCAGATTTTGTAAATTTGCCCACTTGCAAAGAAATGAAGGGTCTAGAACTGTTATCATATGTGTATTTTAAATGATAGAGAGACAGAATATCAACCACAAATGCAAAAAAAAAATAAAATAAAAAAAAACACATAACACAAATGCTATAAATTAAGTTGCTGTTCAGTGAGTAAAATAAGCATTTGATCCCCAGACAAAAACATGAAGTACTTGGTGGAGAAACCCTTGTTGGCAAGAAAGACATTTCTTGAAGTTGGTTACCGGGTTTGCACATATCTCAGGAGGGGTTTTGGTCCATGCTTCTTTACAGATCTTCTCTAAATTCTTAAAGTGTACGTTCACCTTTACAGAAAATTCTGTAAGGTGAACCTTGCACAGGACCCCATCCTCATTCCCCCGTCCCCCCCTCCCCCTGACCTAGTCTGCGGCGATCTCCCGTTCTGAGCCCTAGTATAGCCACGTCAGGGGTCCGGGCCTTAGAAATTCCTGCAGCTGAATCTCCAAAACATACCCCATCAGGGGGGACATTTTTCGGAGCATTCGGCACCGTCACATGGGCTGCGCCGACCAATCGGAACCCACAAAGCCCATCCTGTCAGCGGGGAAGAAGGCACGTGAATGCAGAGGGGATTTGGAAACCCTGGACATGGCTATACCAGGGCTCAGAATGGGAGATTGCCACGCAACAGGTCAGTGGGACAGGGGGGTGGGGGTGGAGAGGGCGTCCCGTGTAAGACCAGTTTACAGATTTTTCTGTAAAGGTGAAATTACACTTTAAGGTTTCTTGGCTGTCGCTTGGCTACTCAAGCTCCCTACATACATTTTATATAGTATTAAGGTCTGGAGACTGGCAAGGCCACTCCATGACCTTAAAGAGGAAGTAAACCCTGATGGGTTTACTTCCTCTTTTTTTCCCTGCAAAGGTAAAGCATAATGGACTACTATGCATCGCATAGTAGCTCATTATGTGTCACTTACCTGACACAGGAGCCAGCGAAGTCGCCGCTGTCCCCTGTAGTCCGCCGCATCCATGTTGCTTGTGGCGTCTCGCAGCTCCGACGAATCACAGCGGCGCAACCGCGATGACGTCACTCCCGCGCATGCGCACGGGAGTCGCACCTCGCAGCTCCGCCGCTGTCATACGGCGAAGCCGCGATGACGTCACTCCCGCGCATGCGCACGGGAGTCGACAAATTTGGCAAATCCATTCTTGGATTTGCCGCATTTAGTGCGCATGCGCGCCGCTGTCTACGGCGCATGCGCCGTAGACAGCGGTGCCCATTTTCGGGCAAATATCTCCTAAACCATATAGGTTTAGGAGATATTGCTTGGACCTACAGGTAAGCCTTAATCTAGGCTTACCTATAGGTCCAAGTTGTTTGGAAGGGTTTACTTCCTCTTTAATGTTCTTCTTCTAGAGCAGTGGTTTCCAACTCCTGTTCTCAGGACCCACTATCAGGCTAGGTTTTATGTATTACCTTGTGGAGATGCAGACTATATACTGCAATCACCGAGCAGCAAATTATATCACCTGTGATGTATTTCAGTTATCTTGAAAGTGGGTCCTGAGGACAGGCGTTGAGAACCACCGTTCTAAAGCCACTCCTTTGTTGCCTTGGTGCTATGTTTTGGGTCATTGTCATGCTGGAAGACCCATCCATGACCCATCTTCAGTGTTCCGGCTGAAGGAAAAAGGTTCTCATTCGAGATTTGAAAATACATGGCCCCATCCATTGGACCTTCAAAGCGACAAAGTCGGCCTGTACCTTTAGCAGAGAAACAGCCCCAAAGTATAATGTTTCCACCTCTGTGCTGTAGGGATGGTGTTCTTAGGGTCACAGTCAGCAGTTTTTTTTCCCAAACACGGCGAGCTGAATTAATGCCAAAGAGCTCAATTTTGGCTTCATCTTACCACTGCACTTTCTCCCAATCCTTCTCTGAATCATTCAGATGTTCATTGGGCCTGTGCATGTGCCTTCTTGAGGAGGGGGACCTTGTGTGTACTGCAGGATTTCAATCCATGGTGGTGTATTGTGTTACCATTGGTTTGTTTGGTGACTGTGGTCCCAACTGCCTTGAGATCATTCACAAGCTCCTCCCATGCAATTCTGGGCTGATCCCTTACTTTTCTCATGATCATCTCCTTACCCCACGAGGTGAAATCTTGCATGGAGCTTTAGACCGAGGGCAACTGATGGTTATTTTGTATTTCTTCCATTTGTGAATAATCGTTTCAACAGTTGTCTGCTTCGCACCAAGCTTCTTGCTGATGGTCTTATAGCCCATACTAACCTGGTGCAGGTCTACAATCTTGTCCCCGATGACCTTTGACAGCTCTTTGGTCTTGCCCACGATGGTGGGGTTTGAATGGAAGAAAGATTCGGTGGGCAGGTGTCTTTTATACACATAACGAGCTGTCGATAGGAGCACCTTCTTAAAATTCACAGGACTAATGCATGTACTACATGAGCACATACTATACTGTAGCCAGTCTGTGGGAGCCAGAATTATTGTTGTTTGGTAGGGGATCAAATACTTACTTTACTCACTGAACTGCAACTCAATTTATAACATTTGTATCAATGTATTTTTTTCGGGAGTTTTGGTTGATATCCTGGTCTCTATCATTTAAAATGCACCTATGATAACAAATAAATATAGACCATTCCTTTCTTTGTAAGTGGGCAAACATACAGAATATGCAGGGGATCTTATAATTATTTTCCCCACTGTATAGTCACATAATGTGATTTTATTTTATAAAAATGCATAGAAGTCGAATTGCTGCCTAGACACCCATGGACCACAAACTGAGGTCACATCCGCTCTGTTAGTGGAACGCACGCTGGAGTTGGGTGGGAGAAACGGCAGAGATAACTGAAAAGTGGTGGTGATGGTGGATATCTTTCATGTACCCAGATATAAGAGTCGAGCTAGTACCAGTCTGGGCACTTTTTAGTGTGAGTATAAAGTATGGGAAGGGGCATTAAGGGGATTTTAAATAAACCGTGTTGCAAAATTGTGTTATCTTCCTTTCTGGGACTCAATTTTTATCCACTCCTGAATATACCTGTGGTTTGGCGGAGGTGATGAGGAGCATCTAAAGAAAAAAACTGATTGAATTTTGGGCCATAACACTAAAGGATTCATTGGTCCTAGTGACCTGGGGGCTCTGGCAAGTGCGAAATTAATAAGCACTAGTGGTGGAGCACCGGAATATATTGTCTAAGTAACACCTATACAAGAGCACGGTGGATGGATGAACGCTATTTAGAACACATATATTGAACTGTTTTTTACAAACAAAATACCTTTCCATTTGTTTGGATTTTTTGACACAATATTTGTATATTAATTGTTTTTGCACGTGGTCACAGTTTTGTGGAGACACAAAGGTACACTTTTTTTGATGTACACAGTATTTGATATTAAGTATATGCATATGTTGGTCATAGTTAAATCACGGAAACACATATAGAGGAATAGCGCCTACCTTGAATCTTTGTTTGTATTTAGTAGTGTATTTTACACGTAAAGAGGAAGTAAACCCTGATGAATTGACTTCCTCTGTCTCCCTGCAAAGGTAAAGCATAATGGGCTACTATGCATCACATAGTAGCCCATTATGTATCACTTACCTGACACGGGAGCCAGCGATGTCACTGCTGTCCCCTGTAGTCCAGAGCATCCATCTTCTTCCAGGTATCACCGCTCCGGCCACTCACCGTGCTGGAGCAGCGATGACGTCACAATGGCATGCTAACGGCCATTTGCGCCTGCGCGCCGCTGTCTACGGCGCATGCGCCGTAGACAGCTGTGACTGTCTTTTAGTAAATATCTCCTAAACCGTGTAGGTTTAGGAGCTATTTCTTGGACCTACAGGTAAGCTGTAATATAGGCTTACCTGTAGGTCAAAGTGGTTTATAAGGGTTTACAACCACTTTAAGGGGCAGCTGTCACAGAGATTTATAGTTAAGTTTTATATAGATATACGTAGAGTTGGCACCACCTGTATCCAGGTTTTTATAATTTTGCAATAATAATAATACACGCAATAGTTCTATTTGACATTCCAATAGAAGATTACTTAAAAAATCTTGATATTGTAATTGAAAGCTGACTGTTGGCCATCTCTTTCCACAACTTCCAGGATTCCCTGCATGCTTTTCAGCTTCTCCTCTGCTCTTTACTTTCAATTTCTAAGGACTACATATCCCATGGTACCTTGCTGCCTGCAAGCTGTGATTCCTCTTCTGACACCACCTCCTGAAACTCCTCCTTTCAGCACTTCTGTAGTTTAGAAGGCATGTGTTTTGTCACATTAGGCGACCTGTCACAATTTGTAACGGAAGTGACGTTTCCGTTCTTGGTATACCCCGCACTCGTCCGCAGTAAGGATACAGAAAAACAATGCAAAAGATGCCGCCAAATCGCAGTAAAATTACAAGATTTTCTGCCTGAAAACGCTATGTTCAGGTGTGAACAGGGCCTAAATGAGGCCTACGTTAGCTTATTCAATATACTAAGCCATCCTGATGTAACGCATGCTAAACGCTCATGCATTAATGCACTGCAATGGTATAAATTCTGCACAGAACTGTTTTTGTCAGTGGAATAGGTAAAGAATAGGCAGGTTAACAAAATTGAAAAAGGAGTCTAGAGCTGCAACCTATAAAATATAAAAATCTTTACATGCAATCTTTCTTTAAAAATTAAAATATATGCATACATACACACACACACACACACACACACACACACACACACACACACACACACACACACACACACACACACATCTCCTTAACATTCTTCATCTTAGGCCAACAAAACTAAATGGCAAACAGATGATATCCATATGGCATGGAGATATACCACTGATCACTCAAGACTTGCGCACATATAGGCCAAGATGTGTAGATTTGTAGCATAATTCTAGCCCAGGGATTACTCAAACAGCAAATTCCTCTCACTTTCCAGCAATGGCTTCTATTAACTTTACTCTTCCCGATGCACTTAAGGCTATACAGACTTTATCAATTAACCCTCTTCACATTGCTAATACTATGTCACATGCCATACATTCTTTCAATTCTTTGCATTAAAACAATTTCAAGTAAACGTAATTTGCTAGCCTTGAATCAGAAGCATGTAAATGTTACCAGGAAAAAATTTTTGCCAGGTTTTCTCTTTTTTAGCTATCCTTAGAGGTTATCATTTTCCTTGGTACATTGAAGATAATATACAAGCATGCTAAAATGTCATACTGGCTTGGATTATGGAAGAAAATATGTAAAACTACAATGCTGCACAGGAGCCTACCTCAAAGGAACTTTACTGAATAATATCTATAACAGAAATTTGCCATTGCAAAACAAAAAAAAAAAAAAAAAAAAAAAAACATGAATTGGTCCCAGAACTTGCTATCATTTGTGCCATAGACATGCCCCCTTCAAGTGGCATTAAACGAGATGTTTTTTTTTTTTTTTTTTTTTGCAGAATCATACAGAATCTTACAGTGTCTTAAAAAAAAAAAGTATTCATGCCCAACGCAAAGTCACACATAATTGTGAAGTGGAACAGAAATTATTTTTTTACAAATAAATATCTGAAAAGTGTGGCGTGCATGTGTCTTCAGCCACATTTACTCCGATACCCCAAACTAAAATCTTGTGGAACCAATTGTCTTCAAACGTCACCCAATTAGTAAATAGAGTGCACCTGTGTGTAATTTAATCTGAGTATAATATAGCTGTTCTGGGAAGCCCTCAGAGGTTTATAAGAGAACTTTAGTAAACAAACAGCATCATAAAAGCCAAGGAACACACCAGACAGGTCAGGAATAAAGTTGTGAAGAACTTTAAAGCAGGGTTAGGTTATAAAAAAAATATCCCAAGCTTTGAACATCTCACTGAGCACTGTTCAATCCAAAAATGGAGAGTATGGCACAACTGCAAATCTACCAAGACATGGCTGTCCACCTAAACTGACAGTCCGGGCAAGGCGTGCAATAATCAGAGAAGCAGCCAAGAAGCCCATTGTGCACTCTGGCCTTTATGCAAGAGTGGCAAGAAGAAACCCATTGTTGAAAGAATTCCCTAAGAAGTAGGGCTGGGGAAAAAATCCATTTGAATCCTGAATTGAGTTGGGAGTTCAAATCGATTCAGAGTCGAAGAAAATATTTTTTTTTCCCTTCAGAGTTTCTGTAACAGAGAGCATGTCCGGAATGGCACTTGACACTGGGAGCAGACATGTGCACTGTGTCTGAGGCTCTGAGCTCCCCACCAGCGCAATCCTCTTATTAATCCTCCTATTATTGCCCTCACACACGACCCTCCTGTGTCCCCTAGCCTCTCCGGTGGTCAGTCGCCCACGATCCCGGCCGACGCGGACTAGGCCGAAGCCGTGGCCTCGCCTTAATAATCCTGCCCGCAGCTATAATTTATGTTAACAGTTCCTAGCAGTTAAATAGCTTACATTTGGATTATTAAAGCGGAGCTCCACCCGATTTTAAGACAATAGCTCATGCTGATTAAATTGATCTAATTTAAAAACAGAACTTTTTTTTTTATACTGTACCTTTTGTTTTTCTTATTCTGTCTATTTCCTGGATGTGGGGATTGCGGATATGGGCGGGGATAGGCGGGAAATGATGATACTATTTCATCATTTCCTCTATCTTCCTCTCACTGTCTCCTGGGAGCTTTTGTGATTGTTTCCAGGAGTCTCTGCGGCAGCCTGGCGCAAGTTATCACGTCATCTTGACTGCGGGTTGACGGTGCTCCGAATTCAAGTCACTGCGCGTGCGTGAGATCGGGATACAACGCGCAGTGCATTCTGGTACATCAGCGTCACTTTATCCAGGAAGAGGATGCCTGTGGGCTTCACATGCCCACCGGCAAGAAGACGTTATATATGTTCGTTTTTAAAGAGAAAAATTACATCTGAATGACATAAAAACGGGAATAAGTGAGTAATAATTTTAAAGAACTTATTCCACTTCATTGTACTAAAAAAAAAAAAAAAAAAAAAAAAAAAAAAAAGATTTAGGCAGTGGAACCCCGCTTTAATAAGAATTGTGCACAAAGGAATGTCAATGAATCTTCTTGGTTGTCTAGGCTGTGAACACTTTAGTAAATAAATTATTTCTCAATTACTTAAATACCAATTTGCTTCCAAAACGTCAGTAAAAAAGGCAAGCATGCAGTGTTCTATAGCCAATGTGCTACAAAGCATCCTGTTTGTCCAGCGTGCCGTCTATTTCCCCACTATCACTATAGTATACTAAGATCGGTATTGTCACCGAGCTTGCCTCAACCTGCTGTTGTTGATAGGCACATTTTCCTTGCAAAGAATGTTTAAAATGCAATTACATTTTTTACGGGAATGGTGTTACGGTTTACATGTTAAATTCAACTAAGAGTAACCTCAGAATTTTGCGGTCTGTGTCAATGGATGCAGCAGCAGAACACGGGAGCGCGCCCGCAAGAGTGTTCTGAGGGAGAGCTCTTATTCAACGGGGCACCACCAGGGACATTGCTGGAACCATGTGTTTGTTGGGGACAGACTTATGCAGCATGGATTGGAGCCATTGAAGGTGCTCTTAAAATCCTCCTCAGCTTTGGGAGGTGGGCAGAGACAGGAGCCAACAACTATATTGTTCAAACGTCTCCTTGTCTACATGCCACACAGGCTTGACAAGTGGCAGTAAAATGTGTGTGACAGTCACCAGCCTCTTTATGGGGGCGCCAGTCCATGCCTCCCCTCACAGTCTGCCCCATGCCATGACAATACTGGCTCCATATAGTGTAGTGGCTACAAAAAGTGTGTGTTGGGAGGGGGGGGCTTTTTTGCCATCCCCCGCAAAGTGCCGCCCTAGGCATGGGCCTTGTTGGCGAACCTTGGCACCCCAGATGTTTTGGAACTACATTTCCCATGATACTCGTGCACTCTACAGTGTAGTGGAGCATCATGGGAAATGTAGTTCCAAAACATCTGGGGTGCCAAGGTTCGCCATCACTGGCCTAGGCTAAGACATAGCGCTGCCCATACCTGTACCAACAACAACCACCACCTTATCTTATAGAACTTCACCATCTAGGCGGCAAGTAAACCACATCCACAACGTTGGTCTGGACCCAATGGATCTATTTATCACAACATAAAACTTGTTTATACGATAAATATGTTTCCTGTTCTAAACCATGTTCTACATTTCTGGTGTATTTTAATAGAGGACCGTTGTACCTGTGTGGGCTGCTATCTAATGGCTTGCTAATGCTTTGGGCAGACAGAACACAGCCCTGCCGTGTAGGTGTAAAGAATTTTCCGCAAAGACAGAAGGAAAACAAAATTAAGTGTTCTGAAAATGTCATAGCTGTAAGATCGTTTGTTCAAAGCTGTGCTAAATATAGAAATTTAGATATATTCTGAGCGATAAACAAGCCTGATTGGTTAGTTTTTCAAACCTATAGCACTAACTGACTTGCAAAGTTTTTTTTTTTTTTTTTTTTTTTAGAGGTTATATTGTAACACAAAAGAACATACATTTTTCTCGGCCGCTATAGTGGAAAATAACAGTTTGAACCACTTGATGGGTCTTTAGTGTATTATAGAGCAATCAATCATTTCAACAACTTGTCTACAGACCCTGGACAGAAATCACGGTTTTTAAATAAATTTACAATAGCCTGCTTAACAGTTCCTGGAAAAACGAACAACTTGCAGGCAGACCTCTATCCATGCTCCTATGATTCACAACTAATAAACCACCCCACTTGTTGGCACCAATGGCACTAACTGAGAAGCTCAGGGGACAGTTATCCACTATGTTGCCAATGGCCCACACACTAGATTTTACTAAAGGAAAATTACTCGGCAAAGCCCTAATATGTTGTAAAATAGTTATCCCACTTTATGACATTACTAGCCCAGTGCTGACCCCTGCGCTGCAGCTTGAGAGGAACTGAACTACAGGCATAGAAACTTTTATTTAAAGGAGAAGTACAGCCAAAGCTTGTTTGGCTGTACTTCTCCTGTGGATCACAGGAGTGCAGTTTGTTCTGCACTCCTGCAACCTGGTTTCAGCAGACAACGGACTAAAGCCTGCTGTCAGCTGACGTCACAGAGCTAGTCCAGGCTCGGGCAAGATCGTGACAATGAAGTCGGGATCCTCCCAGGTGCCTGGACGGACACCATGCTCAGCCTCTCAGCGAGCCATCGAGAGCCTGAGCCGGCCACTTCCGCCCCGCTCCACAGCCCTGAACTCCAGTGAGGGTGGAGGGCAGAGCAGAAAGCGGTGACTGATAGTGCTCCCTGAGCAGAGAGCTGGTGACTAAGAACCAAGAGATCGGTTCCCAGCCTTAGACCCCTTTCCCACAGAGGCACTTCTAAAACTACCAGTAAAGTGCTTTGCGGCTTTTTTTTTTTTCCCCAAGTGCTTTCCCCCCCCCCCCCCAATAATTTTTATTGAAGAGTTTTACAAATAACAAAAATCAAAAGCACATAAGAACAGTTATATACTTTCTCACTTTTCAGGCACTTTTGAAGAGCTTTTCAGGCTCTTTTAGCTCTCCAAACACCCTCCAAACATGCTGCTTGCAGGAGGTTTTTTGTTTGGTGGGTTATGACTAAGGCCTAATAGGCTGAAACGCGTCAACTGACTTAATCTGCGTTTGCTCACTGTGGCTATTCAATAAAATTAAGAAATTTAAAATGAGCAACAATTGGAGTACGGATCCTTTTTTTCTACCGTTTTGTTCACCTCCCTGCCACTGCACCGCCCCAGTGTGAAAGCATCCATTGATTTTACCTGGAAGCCGTTTGTGAGCTTTTTTGGTATTTTTATTTATTTATTTTTTAATGTAAAAGCGCTTGAAAAACTCCTCAGTGTGAAAGGGGTCTAAGGCTGGATTCACACCTATGCATTTTTAGTGCTTTTTGCATTTTTTCCGGTTTGCACGACAGTCCATGTAACATTGTTTCCTATGGAACACGTTCTATAATGCAAATCTGCAAAATGCAAAAAGCATTAAAAATGCATAGGTGTGAATCCAGCCCAAGAGGCTGCGGGGGACAGATGCAGCATCACACCAATGCTGCATCCACCTATGAAAGTATGATTATAAAAGAAAAAAAAAAAACTCCCATACTTCTCTGTTAAATATAAGGCCCCTTTTACACATGCTGTCCGTTTGTCCGTTTTTCATCCATTGATGATGAAATGGATGAAAAACGGACATCAATGCATCCGTCATCATCCGTTTTTTAAACTGATCAAAGCTCTATTTTTCTTCCGTTAAAAAAACGTATCGGACAAAAAACGGATGTTAACAAGAAAAATAAAAAAATGATGAAAAACCGATGAATACTTCATCCATTTTGACGTGACTGAACTGATGACAAAGAAAGTCGAAATCCACTCGGTGTGCACCAAATGCCTTAACAAACCCAGTTATTATCCTATTAAAGTAGCAGTGACCTCATCACTGTGCTGCACATAGCAGAGCTGTAGAAGAGGCCCAGCAGGTCCACTCACAACAGATTGCCTGCAGTAAACTCTAGGAGTGGACAGATACAAGACCAACAACCTGCACAAGGTGCCTGTATACCAGGAAGCTCCTGTACAGAGGCAAAGTTTCGCACTGGATTACTGCACTGATCGGGAAGAAACACATCAAGATTTGAGCAACAATACATGTTTTTGGACAATATTTGTTTATCCCATAGTGGCATGCAAACCAACAGTTTACAAGCATGCAGGCTCTAAAGACAGGTATATTCATATATTTCTATATTTCAAACATGAATATTCCAAATGCAGTGTACTTTACAGTGAAAAGGAGTAGTCTTTAATAAGAAAACTGTGCTTATACTAAAAACCTGTTACCAGAAATATACACTCACCAGCCACGGTATTAGCTACACCTGTTCAATTGCTTGATAACACCATCATCAGCCAATCATATGGCAGCAATTCAATGCATTTAGGCATCTAGATGTGGTAAAAAATGATTTGCTGAAGTTCAATCTGAGCATCAGAATGGAGAAGAAAGAGGGTTTAAGCGACTATGAACGTGGCATGGTTGTTGGTACCAGATGGAATGGTCTGAGTATTTCAAAAACTGCTGATCTACTGGGATTTTCACGCACAACCATCTCTAGGGTTTACAGAGAACGGTCCGAAAAAGAGAAAATAGCCAGTGAATGTGTGTGGATGAACATGCCTTGTTGATGTTAGAGGAGAATGGGCAGACTGGTTTGAGAGGATAGAAAGGCAACAGTAACTCAAATAACTATCTCTGAACACACAACACATTGGCTCTTGAAGCAGATGGGCTACCGCAGCAGAAGACCACACCAGGTGCCACTCCTGTCAGCTAAAAAAGGAAAACGAGGCTACAATTTGCACAGGCTTGCCAAAATTGGACAATAGAAGATTGGAAAAAAACGTTGCCTGGTCTGATGAGTATCAATTTCAGCTGCAACATTCAGAAGGTAGGGTCAGAATTTGGAACAGACAACATGAAAGCATGGATCCATCCTACTTTGTGTCAACTGTTCAGGCTGGTGTTGTAATGGGGTAAGGGATATTTTCTTGGCACACTTTGGGCCCCTTAGTACTAATTGAGAATCATTTAAACTCCATGGCGACTATTGTTTCTGACCATGTCCATCCATTTATGACTACAGTGTAAAAAAAAAAAAAATCAAATGTGTCTTTCTTGCAATAAGGTTAGTTATAGCCGGTTTGTATTTTGGAGCATGGTTTTAAATACGCTGCACAGGAGATACAAGATATATTACAGTCATCCCCCTGCAAAAGTTTCATTTTTGGTGACATGGTCAAAAAAGCCCCATTCACTTCTAAAGAGATGCAGACATTTTAGCTTTTCATTAAGAGGGAACGGCAGTTTATTTAGAAAAATAAAAAAATAAAAAAAATAAATGAATCTGCAAATAAATACTGCTTAAAGTGGGGTCCCTAAAAAAAAAAAAAAAAAAAAAAAAAACACACACCACTTTAAGGCCCGGTTCCCGCTAGTGCGAAGCCAGACATTGCATGCGATTTGCACTGCATTGCTGTTCACATCACATGCGATGTGTCTGTGCGATGCGATTTCAGCCATACAAACTTTATAACTGAAAATGCATCTCATTCGCACCAGAATGGTGCAGTACCTTTTTTTGGTCCGCACTGGAATCAGGTCGCATTGGGCGTTCACACTTATGCAATCCGATTCCTGCACCATTTTACAGTTCGCTCTGCGATTTGCAAACCGAGCTGGGGGGTGTTGTTAACTTTACATTGACACCCACAGTGGTTCACAGATCAGTGTGAACCACTGTGCGATTTGGGAACCCGCACTGCATTTGCAGGTTTCCCGCATTGCGCGAATGTGAACTGGCTCTAAATCCTTGCAATGCATATATTACCTAGAGGGACTTTTTTTCAACAAGTTTTAGTTTAAAACTTGTAGTCCTTTTGATAATACAAATGAAGAATCGGCAAACTAGTGTCCTTGATCATTGTCCATACTATACAGGTCTACTGCCCCTATATTATGACCTTGCCTATGACACTTATTTTTGTCTTCATTTACACTATGCTCTTTCATGGCATACTGTCAAATTAAGATGTGGGTGGATTTAAAATAAAATAAGGTTAGCTCCCAGCTGTCAATGTTTTACACTAAGCAGCAGGTGTGTGGACTGGTTCTCTAATAAAGGCAGACAAATGTCTCCCCAGAAACCAAAATATACAGGCCCAAAATATACAGAAAAGCTTTAAACAAGTATGTCATAGGCCTAGCTTAAAAAAAAAAATATCAATATTTATTAAAGCTATGCCTATGCCATAATTGATGGCGTAAACTAGATTAGCAAGTGGTTGTAAACCCTTAAACACACTTTGACCTACAGATGTCTAAGAAATATCTCCTAAACCTACAGGGTTTAGGAGATATTTGCCGAAAGACAGGCACCGCTGTCTACGGCGTATGCGCCGTAGACAGCGGTGCGCAGGCACACTGAGCGCGCCGCTGTCGACAGCGATATGCCGCGAGTGGTGGCTCCCGTGCGCATGCGCGGGAGTGATGTCATCGCGGCTTCGCCGAATGATGGCGGCGGAGCAGCGAGACCCACCGAGAAGATGGATGCTTCGGACTACAGGGGACAGTGGTGACTTTGCTGGCTCCTGTGTCAGGTAAGTGACACATAATGGGCTACTATGCAATGCATAGTAGGCCATTATGCTTTACCTTTGCAGGGAATCAAAGAGGAAGTAAACCCATCAGGGTTTACTTCCTCTTTAAGCAGTTCTCCCACTGCTGGAACGGCATGACCACTGGTCTTTTGTTTTAGCATTGCTTCTTAAAGCGGAGTTCCACCCACTTTTGAGAGGTGGTCTTAAACGAAAGACCACCCCTCATTTTTGGATATTGAAATATTTTTATTTTTTTCCAATGGTACCCGTTTGGAAGTAGAAGTGTACTTCCGGTTCAGCCGGGCCGTGGCCCAGGACGTCATGTCCTCCTCTTTGGCGAGCACTCCCGTTGTCTTCTGATACCTGTGTGTGTCCCAGAAGACAAGCTGGCCATTCACAAAGCGACGCGGGACTCATGCATACGCAGTCTGAAAACGGCAGTGAAGCTGCAAGGCTCCACTGCCAATTTCCCTTCGTTGGAATGGTGGTGCCTGTACCCCGATCCATGGCTAGATCGGCCTATGGGGGCCTACATTGTGGGCTACCTGGACAGGTAAGTGTCCTTATAAAAACACTGTAGCTGCTGACTTTAAAAAAAAAATAAAAAAATGTTTTGTGGCTGGAACACCACCTTAAATTGGTTCTAAAGGCAGAAGTTTTTTTTTATCTTAATGCATGCAGTAAAAAACCTGTGTGCAACAGACCCACTAATACTTGCCCGAGCCCCATCTCGATCCAGCAATGTTGCACGAAAGACTGGGCTCTCCGATACTCTCACTCCTGATTGGCTGAAACACACAGCAGGTGGCATTGGAGATGCCGCTCGCTATCTAGACACACAAAGCAGAGACTTGGCTCAGGTGCCCCATAACAAGTTGCTTGCTGTGGGGGCAGGAGCCAGAGGTAAAGGCCCCGAGAAGGAGAAGGATCAAATCCACTGCACAGAGCAGGTAAGTATAACATGTTTGTTATTTAAAAAAAAAAAATTATATATATATATATATATATATATATATATATATATATATATATATATATATATATATATATATATATATATATATATATAAAATAAAAAAGACTAAGATAAAAGCACCCCCAGCCAGTTCCCTCAAAGCGTAAATATATTACTCGTACATGTTAAAAAACATGCATTACGGTGAGAAACCTTCTGTAATGCAGAATTTCTTTCCAGCCCACCCCCCTCCACCTTTGTTCTTACCTGAACCTGATCTGATCCAGATGCTGATTGCAGATTGATAGCAGGGGGTGCTGTCATTAAAATACTTTGCTGTGCGAGTGGGGGGGGGGGGGGGGGCTGCTCAGGGCCACCCCCGCTCTGTGTCAATAAATGCAGGCTCAGGAGCGAGCCTTTCCATGTGTCACCAGTAGTGCCGACGGTAGACCTCAGAAAAAGAAGGTGGGGACTGAGCAAAACCATTGTAGCAGGTAAGTATAACATGTTTGTTATTTTAATAAAATAAAAAAATTAAGCTTTAGTATCGCTTTAGCTACTAGCTGACATGCTCACAGTAATTATACTGCGAACGGCAGCAGCTGCAGGTACCGGGGTGTACCCCTACATTGCAGTGCAGTGCACACACCTCCTGGGGAGTGCAGCAGTGTGAACCCATGACTGCTGTGTCCAGTGAACACAGTGGATCACGGTGATCGGTAATCGGCCACTATGTGGATCACGTGATCGCTACGGTTAGCCCATTAAAGCGGTAGTAAACCCTACTCTATGTTTTAATCTAAGACCATATTTGTAATGAGCGAGACATTATACATCTATATAGCTAGGCGCCATTATGTAAAACGTTTTCCTTACTGTCTAATCCGCGCTGTTTCCATTTCGTTTTTTAGTCACTAAATCAGCGCCATCACAGATGTGGTTCTTCCTTGTTCTCTGCAATTCTTATTTCCGCCCACACTTCGCACTGCGCTCTGTAATCCCGCGCATGCGCAATACGTGCACAATATCCAAGCCTCATAAATAAACACGAGGAATCATCGCGGGATGTCGGGGCTGACGTCTACAACAGGAAATGACGCAGCCCCGACAGACACAAGAATCATTCCGGCCGGGCTCGGGCTGCCGGATTTTTCGTGTATTACTGCGCATGCGCGGTGACGTAACGAGTGAGAAATATACAGATTGTACAGGAAGGAAGCAGGTAGGGAAAAAATGATTAATGAAAATGGATTTTGCATGAATGGATGGAAATATTAATGTAAAGTCTCATTTTAGGGTATACAACCACTTTAAAGTAGAACAGTTCTGAATAGCAAAGAATGCCCAGGTCAGGAAGGGGGTAAAAACTTTCTGGTAGTCAAGTGCAAATTGCATAAGTTTTGTTTGCAAAAATATTAAACAGAATTTAAAACTATATAAATAGAAAAATTACTATGCTGCGCCTATCTCCTAACATTAGTTCCAACAAATACTTTTAGGCCTCTTTCACACTGACGTCCCGTTCAGGCCCGCCTGTCAGTTTTTCAGGCGGACCTGAACGGGTGCTCCATAGAGGTCTATGGAGCGTCGGATGTCAGCGGTGACATGTCCGCTGACATCCGACCCGCTCCGATCCGAAAAAGTGTAACGGAGGAAAAAGCTATTTTTCCATCCGTCTGCGGATCGGGTGACGGCGGGCACTGCGGTCCGTCGTCATCCGATCTCCCATAGGGGAGAGCGGCGCTGTGACAGGTCCGTCCCTGCGCAGTGTGCAGAGACGGAGCTGTCATCTCCCTGCTCAGCGGGGATTGACGGAGTGATCCCCGCTGAGCAAACGGACATCCACGGGGCGGATCAGAACTGATCCGCCCCGTGTGAAAGGATAAAAGTGCCTACTTTACAATGATGAGAAAAATAATAATAATAATAATAATAATAATAATAATAATAATAATAATAATAATATTGGTTGGAACTAATGTTAGGAGATAGCGCAGCATAGTAATTTTCTATTTATATTGTTTTCACACGGGACGTGATAAGTGCTAGCAGCTGTCGATCATTATTACTCGTCGAGGATTTTGTTTTTTTTATATATTTTGTCACTTTTAAAATAGGTAGCTCGCAAGATCCTCATAGTTTGATTTTAAAACTACAGGAAAGTATAAAACATTTACTACAGTTATGCATTCAGTTATGGTAACATCAGGGAAGAACCAAAAGACATAACTGAAGGCAATACAGAGGGTTTAATAGCCGGGCCATGAGGTCATCATAGGGCCAAAGCCTAATTGCTACACCCACTTATTCACAGCGGTAACTTCGTATTTCACACTGTAGAGAATAAAGAAATGCTTGTATTGATTAGTTAAGATTTTTTATTTATTTTTCAAAGTACAAAGCTAATAGTAGTGCTTAAAAGAAATAAAAAATAAATAAATAAAAAGAAGAAAAAATACTTTTACTATCCTGGATCAAAGAACAGAAAATCAATTATCACCCACCAGCAGTTTTAGATTACAACATTGCAGGCTGACTATAATTATTACTATTTCCAAAAGAAAATCCTCTTTTTTGTTTTTAATTCTAAAACCTTTTCCCTCTGACACTGTTACCTAGCCAGTAATACAATTAATACAGGTAGTACAGATGATGAACAAGGTAACATACTGCAAGCTAGAACAAAAATAACTGGGAGCAAGCCTGCACTGGTCTACAATGACTCACAACAAAGGAGTTCTGTGCAAACAATTTAGCACAGGAAATTACATTTTTAGGCAGCATATTTGTAAATCTATGCGGGCCTAATCTCAGTGTTTGCATCAAATGAGTAAAAAACACAACCGCATAAAAAAAATAAAAAAAAATCCTCTGTCATCTGAGAAGAACTTTGCTATTTGTAAGAACACTTTGCACTAGAAAAATACGATTTACAAATAACCTGACGTTTCTCATTTTTTCACTTACCTCAGAAGGTATCCTAGAAAAACACACACATTGGAAACCACCTTCCAAGCTGTACCATGGACAACGAAGCTGCTTATTATGAAATCAGATGTAAAACCCCCTAAACTGGCTCATGATGACCCCATGGGTAGCTTAGGATAGGTTACCCCTGCGGGCAATAGCAAACGTTTCTGTTAAAGGGGTTGTAAAGATTATTTTTTTTAACCACTTGCTTACTGGGCACTTAAACACCCTTCCTGCCCAGACCAATTTTCAGCTTTTGGTGCTCTCACATTTTGAATGACAATTACTCAGTCATGCAACACTGTACCCAAATGAATTTTTTGTCCTTTTTTTCCCACAAATAGAGATTTCTTTTGGTGGTATTTGATCACCTCTGGGGTTTTTATTTTTTGCGCTATAAATGAAAAAAAAGACAAAGACAAAAAAAACCGCATATTTCTTTGTTTCTGTGACAAAATTATGCAAATTATACATTTTTCTTCATACATTTTGGCCACAATTTATACTGCTACATATCTTTGGTAAAAATAACCCAAATTAGTGGATATTATTTGGTCTTTGTGAAAGTTAGAGAGTCTACAAGCTGTGGTGCGAATCATACAAAATTGATCACATCTGATGTACTGGTGGCCTATCTCACTTCTTGTCACCCAAACAAGCCAGGAAAGTACAAATACCCCCCAAATGACCCCTTTTTGGAAAGTAGACATTCCAAGGTATTTAGTAAGAGGCATAGTGAGCTTTTTGATGTTGTCATTTTTGTCCCACAATTCTTTGCAAAATTAAGATTTTTCATTTTTTTTATTGTCATTTTGTCATTGTAATAGGTTATTTCTCTCACATGGCATGTGTATACCACAAATGACACCCCCAAAAAATTCTGCTACTCCTCCTAAGTATTACAATACCACATGTGTGGGACTTTTTCACAGCCTGGCCACATAGAGAGGCCCAACATGCAGGGAGCGCCATCATGTGTTCTAGGAGCATAAATGACACATCTAACTTGTTGACTACCTATTACACTTTTGAAGGCCCTGGAGCACCAGGACAATGACACGTGGCACTGATGACAGGTGGCACTAATACGTGGCATTAATATGTGGCACCGATGACAGATGGCACTAATACATGGCACCGATGACGGGTGACACTGATAACAGATGTCACGTGACACTGACAGGTGGCACTGATACGTGGCACTGATGACAGGTGGCACTGATACGTGGCACTGACGACAGATGGCACTGATACGTGGCACTGACGACAGATGGCACTAATATGTGGCACTGGGGACAAATGGCACTAATATGTGGCACTGGGGACAAATGGCACTGACAACAGGTGGCACTGGGGACAAATGGCACTGACAACAGGTGGCACTGGGGACAAATGGCACTGACAAAAGGTGGCACTGGGGACAAATGGCACTGACAACAGGTGGCACCGGGGACAAATGGCACTGACAACAGGTGGCACCGGGGACAAATGGCACTGACAACAGGTGGCACTGGGGACAAATGGCACTGACAACAGGTGGCACCGGGGACAAATGGCACTGACAACAGGTGGTACCGGGGACAGATGGCACTGACAACAGGTGGCACTGGGGACAAATGGCACTGACAACAGGTGGCACCGGGGACAGATGGCACTGACAACAGGTGGCACTGGGGACAAATCGCACTGACAACAGGTGGCACCGGGGACAGATGGCACTGACAACAGGTGGCACTGGGGACAAATGGCACTGACAACAGGTAGCACCGGGGACAGATGGCACTGACAACAGGTGGCACTGTGGGAGGATGGCACTTTTATTTTTTTTATTTTTTTCCCACTTACGGCCGCTGCAGCCGTTCATCTCTCCCCTCTCACACGCTGTCTGTGTGAGGAGGGAGAGCGGCACTGAGAGATGATCTCATATGTTTACATATGAGATCATCTCACATTGGACACGCCGATCGCGCTGTAAACGGCCACTGCGATTGGCCGTTTACAGCGATCTGTGTTTGCCTGTCTCCGGGGGACACGGAAAACACAAAACTTCCCCGATGCGCGCCCACGGCGGCGCGCATTGCGGAAGTAAACGCGAGGACGTCCAGGGACGGCCTCCCGGACGAAAGCGTCTGCTCTAAAGCCGTCATTCGGCTATAGGGCGGGCGGGAAGCGGTTAAAATAAAAAACATGTCATACACCTCCACTGTGCAGCTCGTTTTGCTCAGAGTGGCCCCGAACCTGGTCTTCCGGGGTCCCTCGGCTCCTCCCTGCAAGAACTAACCACCTTCATGTGAGCCCTCTCGCACGGTGGTTAGTTCTTGCGAGCGCGCTTCTGTGATCTGGCCAGCGACTATAGCAGCTCACTGTATCACTCGGCCCCACCCCGGCGCACTGAGTCATTGGATGTGATTGACAGCAGCACAAGCCAATAGCTGTGCTTCTTTCAATCCATCCACTCAAGCCAATGAACGGCCAGGCTGAGTGGCGAAGAGGACATTGGGGGCGAGCGCAGCAGGTGAATGGGCTCAGGTAAGTAAAACAGGGAGGCTGGGGGGGGGGGCGGTATTGTCGGATGTTTTTTCATCCTCTTGCATAGGATACATTAAGGTACAAAAACGCGAACCTTTACAACCCCTTCAAAGCGGTTGTAAACCCTTACAACACAGGTAAGCCCAGATTAAGGCTTATGCCGCGTACACACGAGCGAATTGTCCGGCGTACTTAATCCGGCAAACAATCCGGCGGATAGTCCGGTGGACTTTCTACTGAACGGACTTGGCCACACACGGACACACAGAAAGTCCAGCGTTTGCTAGCGCGATGACATACAGCACGTACGACGGGACTAGAAAAAGGAAGTTCAATAGCCAGTAGCCAATAGCTTCCTTTTCGTACTTACTTCTGAGCATGGATCATTCTTAGTCCGCCGGACTAGCAAACTGACGAACGTATTGTCCGCTGAAACCCAAGTCCTTATGCAGGAAAAGTCCGCTGTAGCCCACACACGATCGAATTGTCCGGTGAAATGCGTTTCGGCGGACTAAATACCCCAGACAATTTGATTGTGTGTACGCGGCATTATGGTTTATTAGATATTTACAATTCCCGGTACGAGGATTCCTTCTGCTGATGCGCACTTTAGAAGGGTCACAGCGTGCCATTTTCATTAAAGGACATGCCGTGACTGGCGGCTCTCACACTCACGTGTGGGAGTGACGTCACGTGACTCCTGCCAGTCACAGAACCGGAGTCCACGACCCCGGAAAGAAGATGGACGCTCCCAGCCGGCGAGAAAATCAGGGACATCGCAGGCTCCTGTGTCAGGTAAGTGACACATAATGGGCTACTATGCTTTGCCTTTGCATGGAAACAAAGAGGAAGTAAACCCATCAGAGCCGAAATTCCACATAGTACGTCACTATGTTTGTTGGCCGTCAATTGTGTACCGTTTGTATGCAAGACAAGTTCCTGGCACACGGCCTTCGGATGGAAGTCCAACACTATGTTGGCCAACAATCCGATTGTGTGCATGAGGCTTAATGCGCAACATATGAAAACCCTACAGGTAAAGGTTGAAAAAAGTAGTGCTTTTCAGTTCTCATTTCTTTACTCTATAATGCATCTACAATCAGGGACCACCTTTTCTGTACCACTAGGGAAATTACCCTGCACTTCCTGTGCAACAGGAAGTTAGAACATTTTTTTTTAAAAAGCGAGAGGAGTCCGCCTTCAAGTTGTCACCAAAACAGGGATCTCTATTAAAGACCCTGCAAAGGTAAAGCATAATGGGCTACTATGCATCGCATAGTAGCCAATTATGTGTCACTTACCTGACACAGGAGCCAGCGATGTCACCGCTGTCCCCTGTAGCACGGAGCATCCATCATCTTCCAGGTACTGCTGCTC